>NC_062281.1:153386361-154022475 GCF_902655055.1 Lutra lutra | reverse complement strand
GCTGGGCAGTTCTGGTTCTGTGGAGTGTGGGGAAGAGTGGCCGCCTTTGCCCAGATGAGGCTATCGGGAGTTTGGGGGCTGAAGGCAGTGGCAGCTGGAGAGAGCTGAGAGATGAAGGGGGACCTGTCAGTCAGGACCACTCTCAGGGAAGGCCTTGATCCTGAAAATCCTAGGGAGCCACGCAGGAGAGGAAAGCAGGGATAACAGAAACCCGTGGCTTAGAAAGACTCCTCAGGCCTCTCAGTGGAAGCTGCTGCCCAGGACAGGGAGCCAAGGCAGGCTTGAGGGAAGGGACAGAGAGGCAACAGAAGGGACGCCAACGAGATGTCTTCATGTACTCCTGTTCACAACACAGACCCTGCAGCTGTGGAGCTTGGCGGGGGACCTGGGAGGATCTGGTGTTGATCTCCCGGAGAGGGAGTGGTCAAAGACTACGTCCAGGTCTCTAGACTGAGGACAGCAACCACCCAGACGGGGAGTCCTGGAGAAGGAACAAGTTTGGGGGCCAGATAAATTCAGTTTGGGGCTTGTCAAGTCTGAGGTGGGACAATCAGATCAAATGTCCAGGAGATCGCTGATCTGTGAGTCTAAGGGGCCAGAGAGTTATGGGCCGGGAAGAGAGACTGGGAAGAAGCCAGGGTGGGAATGAGATCAGGCAGGAAGAACAGGCTTCAGGCTCGGAACCTGGAATTACATGCAAAATGTTCTGTGTTTGGATCCTTGTGGGATTCCTGCCACCCTAAGGCGGTGCTGCATAGCTCTTATCACCTTCTCCCTGGGAGGAAAAGACTCCGCCACCAACATTAGGAGCCGCTGAGATAATAACGGGGTGGGCCGGTGGCTAATGAGGAGACCTCGGGAGTGGCAGCATTGAAAGGGAAGCGGAGGAAGAGCCAACTGAGAAGAAAGGGTGGAGGGGGGAGGGAGCTAGAGCAGGGCCCCGTGACACCATGAGAGGGGAGGGTTTCCCTGGTGCCGAGAGGGCAGGGAGGACAGAGACAAGCAGTTGCACTTGGAGTTGTGAAGGTAGCCCAAGGAGAACTTGGTATAGAAGCAGGCTGTTTTAACATCAGACAGACTGACATAGGATGTGTGTTTATGCCGCAAGGAGCATTCTAGTAGAGGAGGGGAGCCATTGCGACATCAGCTCCCCCCACTTCAGGAAAGCAGTCAGCTCCCATAGAGCGAGGGGAAGCCAAGTGACAGGCCAGCGAAGGCAGCCCTGTGGGGCTCTGCAAGTAGGCTTGTTCAAGAGACTAAAACCCTTGATCCCAGGAGGGACAGCCGGTGACCTGGGGCTTGTGCAGCTGGAGAGGCCTCAGCGGGCAGTGGGGATGGGTTTTCCTGGGACAGAGGGAACAGATACATTTTCTGGATCCAGAACTAATTAGAGAGAGATCTGAGTCAGTAATGGAAGGAAATTTCTAAGCTCACAGCTATTAGGAGACTTAGCAAGCTCCTTATCGTCAGAAGTGTGCAGGCAAAAGCTCGGGGATCATTTAGCAAGGCTGGTAGAGATAATCCATAGACAATCAGGTAGAGGGTTGGATAGATGACCTTGAAAGAAAGTCCCTTCTAGGCTTGACAATCTCTTAACACTTGTCAAATTTCCCTGGTCATCTCAAACATTTCTGTGAAATGGTCAAAAAGACCATTTTGATTCATTTTATTATAAAAATTCATGCCACATAAGGCTCATGAGGTTAGGAGTAGAAAGGGATGATGTAACTTAACAAGATAGCACATCTAGTTAAGTGTTGTAGCTCCTGGGAAGAAAATCACAGGCTTAGGTTTTGGATCCGTGATTCCTAGAAGCTTCCAAAGATCACTCGAGGACTCTGTTTTTTAAAAAAGTGTAAATAAGCTCCACCACTCCATTCTGATTCTTGATTGCTGGTTGGCCCCAGGAACCTGCATTTGTAAAGATTGATTGATTGATTAATTGATTGATTTGAGAGAGAGAGAGAGAGAGCGTGCCATGGGCCCGGGCTTGTGCGCGCGTGCATGCGCACCCGTGAGCACAAGTAGGGGGAGGGGCTGAGGGAGACTGAGAAGCAGACTCTGCCCCAGGCACGGAGCCCAACTCAGGGGTCAATCCCACCACCCGAGATCACGACCTGAGCCTAAATCAAGAGTCTGATGGAGGCTGAGCCACCCAAGCACCCCGAACCCTGCATTTTATTTATTTTATTTTTTAAAAAAGATTTTATTTTTTTATTTGACAGAGATCACAAGTAGGCAGAGAGGCAGGCAGAGAGAGAGGAGGAAGCAGGCTCCCCGACGAGCAGAGCCGGATGCGGGGCTCGATTCCAGGATCCTGGGATCATGACCTGAGCCAAAGGCAGAGGCTTTAACCCACTGAGCCACCCAGGTGCCCCCAAAACCTGCAGTTTAATCAAGTAACATGCCCCTTGGCCCAAGAATCTCAAGTGGCAGTTGCCAGGACTCCTCTTCTGGAAACTGAATGGAGATAATGGCGTGAAAACAAAGATCCTCCAAGAGAAGTGCTCTGTAAATCTCAGTGTCCTGCGCAGATGGGAAACGGCTTGGCCGTGCAGGAGGCTTGCTGGCAAGTCAGGGTGCTCCCTCGGTCTCTCAGGTCCAGTATTTCCCCCACAGCACTGAGCAGGCTAAGTGGGGAATTTTGTGGGCATTAATCTCGTCCATTCCCAACACTCCCCTCTGTAGAGGATACCTTGCCTCCATCTCCCAGGCTCTAAAATGAAGCAGTGATGGTTGGACCCCTGCTTCTTGATGAATGAGGTAGAACAAATCTGCAAGGGGGTGGGGCTGGAAAGCTCTGGGAACATGCCTTCCTCCGCCCTGCTCGGAGGATTCAGAAGGCACCGAGGGTGTAATAATGGGAACAGCTTTGCTTTCCTGCCTGGAACAAAACAAAAAACCAGGCAGAATACGTGAAGCAACAATTTTAAGACGCTGGACATTGGGCAGTGAAGGATAGTGATCCCCGAGACTGAGGGCTTTTTCCTCGTGATCAGGAGGAAGGTGAGCCTGTCTCCTCTCACCGCTTCTGTTCAACCTTGTAAATGTCCACTGGAATCAGAGGAAAAATAAAAGCCATCCAGATTGGAAAGAACAAAAACTGTCTTTATTCACAGATGATATGACGATGTATATGGAAAATCTGATAGAATCTACAAAAATATAGAACAATAAGAGAGGTTAACAGGTTATCTGATACATGATAGATGTACAAAAAATTAACTATCTTTATATACTAGCAGTGAAAAATCAGAAATTAAAATTTTAAAATGCCACTTGCTATCAAAAAATAGGAAATAAGGTGGGACGCCTTATTGGGTGGCTTATTGGCTTATTGGGCTTATTGGGACGCCTGGGTGGCTCAGTTGGTTAGGCAGCTGCCTTCGGCTCAGGTGGTGATTCCAGCGTCCTGGGATCGAGTCCCGCATCGGGCTCCTTGCTTAGCAGGAGCCTGCTTCTCCCTCTGCCTCTGCCTGCCATTCTGTCTGCCTGTGCTTGCTCTCTCTCCCTCTCTCTCTGACAAATAAATAAAAATCTTAAAAAAAAAATAGGAAATAAGGATATATCAGACAAAGGATGTACAAACCTGTACAGTGAAAAACCATACAACATTGCTGAGAAAAAGCAAAGGAGAACTAACAGAGAGAGACGATATAATCATGAATGGGAACACTCAGCAATGTTAAGGTGTCAGTTCTCCCCAAAACTCGTCTATAGTTTCAATGCTATTTCAATCAAAATTCCAGCAGAGCTTCCCTATAGAAACTGGCAAACTGATTCTAAAATTCATATGGAAATGGAAAGGATCCAGATGGAACAGGCAAAAAAGACTTTTGAAAAAGAACAACATATGAGGACTAATACTGCCTGATTTCAGGGCTTCTTATAAAGCAACTGGAATCAAGACAGTATGATACGGGCATCAAGGCACACAAATAGATCAATGGAACAAATAGACCGCAAATATATAGATTACTGATTTTTGACAGAGATGCAAAGGCAATTCAGTAGAGAGAGGATTGTCTTTCCAACAAATGACACTGGAACAATACCAAAAACAAAACAGAAAGAATGTTGATTCATTCCTTGGACTTTGTACAAAAATTAACTCAAAATGGATCATAGACCTAATTAGAGAACCAAAACTGTAAACCTTCTAGAACACATAGGACAAAATCTTTGTGACCTAGGGCTAGGCAATTATTTCATATATACAACACCAAAAGCATGACCCATAAAAGAAAAAAAATCTGATAAATTGGACTTCAACAAAACAAAGAAATGTCTGCTCTTGGAGAGAAAGTGTTAAAAGACAGTGTTAAAAGAGTGAAAAGACCAACAACGGGAGAAATATTTGCAAATCACACATCTGATTAAGGATGTGTGCTCAGAGTATGTAAAAAACAGTCAAAATCCAGTAATGAAGAAACAATCTAAATAAAATGGGTAAGAGATTTGAACGAACCCTTCACCAAGGAAGAAATGTGGGTGGCAAAGGTATGAAAGGTGCTCAACATCAGTTCGTTAAGGAAATACAATGTAAAGTCACACTGAGATGCTACTGCACACCTATTAGAATCGCTAAAACGAGGGGCACCTGGCTGGCTCTGTCGGAGGAGCCTACAACTCTTGATTCTCGGGGTCGTGAGTTTGAGCCCCACCTTGGGGGTAGAGAGTACTTAAATACGTAAAAAAATAAAAAAAAAAACCCGAATAGCTAAAATGCAAAAGACTGACCATAGCAAGTATTGGCAAGAATATAGGACAATAGAACTCTCATATTGAAGTGTGGGAATATAAAACAATACAACTACTCTGGAAAACAGTTTCATAAAAAGGTAAACATACACCGATCACATCCAGCCATCTTACTCCTAGGTATTACCCCAAGATAACTGAAAATATTATGTTCATATAAAGATATGTACATAAATGATCGTAGCCATTTTTATTTGCAATAGCCAAAATTGGGAATAACGCAAAAGTCCATTTGCACATGAATGCGTAAGTGAAGAGTGCCTCTCTGCAGCGTGGAATGCACTGATTGTGGTATATTCACACAAGGAATACTAGACAAGAATAAAAAGGAAGACCTGTCAGGCATGCTACCACATGGGTAAGTCTCCTAATAGTTATTCCGAGTGAAAGAAGCCAGCCAGACAAGAAGGTTATATACTGCGTGATTCTATTCATATAACATTCTAAAGATGTACAGATGATACTGAAGAAGGAAAATCACTGGCTGCATGAGTATGACGGGGAGGACTAGAGAGGAGGCAGGCTGAAGGATTACAGAGGGGCACAAGGACACTTGAGGGCAGACGACTATGTTCACTATCTTAATTGTCGTAGTTTTTTTAGGTGTATACATATGTCAAATTTACGAAAATATATACTGAAACTATGTGTAACTTATTATATGTCTTTATACTTCAATAAAGCTGTTTTTAGAAACTCTTGGACTGGGGTGCCTGAGTGGCTCCATTGTTAAGTGTCTGCCTTCAGCTCAGGTCATGATCTCAGGGTCTTGGGATCAAGGCCAGCATTGGGCTCTCTGCTCAGCAGGGAGCCTGCTTTCCCCTTTCTCTGCCTGCTTGTGATCTCTCTTTCTGTCAAATAAATACAATCTTTAAAAAAATAAAAAGAACTTAACATATACTTAAGATCTATGCATTTACTGTATGTAAATTATACTTTAGTAAATTATTTTTTTGAAAGAAGATTCAGAGAAATCTTTTCTTCCTTGACCCAGAGTTGCTGGGTGGCTCTCAGAATCCCAGTGATGGCCACCAGACGGTGCCACTTTGAGGGGCTGCCGGTGTCCTCCTGTCAAAAGCCTGGCTGGGCTATGGGTTTCTCCCCGGTTCCAACATCTGAGGTTCGGTGAGTCTAAGGATTCATGAACGGAGAGTCCTAACCAAACAGTGACCTCAGAGGGTTAATCCAGACCAGATTTCTAGTCCAAACCCTGGGGCGAAGGCTGAGCCTTTTTAAATTCCATTCATCTATCCCTGTGTGTTTGCACAGCAAAGAACCTGTTGTTCTCACAGTACTGATCTCAGAGCCTGAGGGGGGCAGGGAAGCTGGGAGATGGCAAATATTGACGCTGGCTGCCTGGATTCCCCAAGCAGGCTTCGGCATTCAGTCCCCACCGCCCCTCTGCTGATGTGAACCAGGGGAAGGGCCTGGCTGGCTGCCCTGGGCTCCGTGTCTTTCTGGACCCGGCTTATGGAACATTGTTCAGGAGGTTGCTGTGGTACCTGTTTCTTTCTGAAAAGAAGAACCAATAAACAAGAAAAGAGCAAACGCCATTCTGCCAGCGCCAGCCACCTCCCATTTACAGGCTGCTGCCCCCTGGCCTGGGCTCTAGCTTTCTCTTCCAGGGACTGCTGGCTGAGAAAGAGCAGAGACGTCAAGGAAGGGGTGTGGCAGCCTCTGGATTTGGACCTGTCCGGGTTTGATCCTGGCTCTATGATCTCAAGCAAGCAACTTCGTCTCTGTGTGCCTCTGTCAAGTGTGACTAACCAGACCGGTGCCTGGGATGCTTGTGTGTATTAGGGGAAATGAGATACAGGAGACAAGGCGCGCGCACACACACACACACACATGCACACACACGAGACAAGGCACATATACGTTGGCAATACTGCTGACTAATTACCTCCTTTTAATACTCATTAAAGTCCCTGGCACAGTGCTCAGCACTCCTCTTTCTTCTGCTTAAATCTTTAAGGTTTCCAAGTAGTGTTCACATTCTGGATCTTTCTTCTCAATAAGGATGCAAGATAGTTTGCCGATGACATCATTCTTCCTGAGGCTGGGAAGAGAGCCTTTATTGCAGCCCCTCCTCAGAAGGAAAGACTCAAACGTGTTCCTCCTGCTGAAGACTTCTGCCAGCGTCACGTAGCTTTCAGAGTCAAGTTCACTCACTCCCTGCAACCCAACCTCAGAGGTTCTTCCTCACCCAGGGGTACTGGTACACGTTCCCTCGGCCACCGGGTGGCCTCCCTGCACTCTTCAGCCTGGGCTGCCCCGGGTTGGCTTCCCACTGGGCTCCATCATGGCCCTGCACGGGCAGCACCACCACAAGAAGCTTCCCAGACCTCCCGAAACAGAGCTTTGGACAGCGGACTGCTGCCGCTGAGCCCCCAGATGCTTGGCTCCACCCCCAGCCAGTGGAAGTGCTGGCCTCTGGGTGTGTGTGCAAATAGTAGCTCCCTCAGGGCACTGTTGGGAGAATGGGAGGTGAAGCTCTTAATGAGCACAGTACCTGGTTCCCAGTAAACACTCCACAGGGACCAACTGTGTGCACCTGGGAACCTGGCTTTAGGTCCTGCTCTGCTCCGGACGCACCGAGGGGACTGGGACCAGTGTGTCCCAGCCTTGCATCTCGTCCTGTGAAACGAAGCTTCTTAACCCCTAAAGGCTGGTGCGTGTGTTTGGTTAGGAGGGGCGGGTAAAATGA
This sequence comes from Lutra lutra, assembly GCF_902655055.1. Classification (NCBI taxonomy): domain Eukaryota; kingdom Metazoa; phylum Chordata; class Mammalia; order Carnivora; family Mustelidae; genus Lutra; species Lutra lutra. The sequence goes on along the minus strand of NC_062281.1, from coordinate 154,015,007 downwards.
TGGGGCAGCCCGTGGGGCCAGTGCCTCGGCACTTTGCTGAAAAGGGCCACTGAAGAAGCCCAGGACAGGAGGGCCAGCGGAGCCAGTCGCCCATCCCCTGCAGGGCCCATCTGAGGATGGCAGGATGCGTTCTCCTGGTGGGAACTGGGCGCGCTCCCACTGCCCGAACCACTGAGGCTGACCAGCATGAGCACACAGGGGCGTATTCCCATAGGCCCCTCCCAGCAGCCTTGTTTCCAACAGCTAGAGCACGGCATGGGGAAGGCATTCTGAGTGCTGGAATGAGCCTCTGGACCTTTTCTTGTTCCCCAGGGACCAGATAAGCCCTCTCTTCCCCTGGAGACTAGCTTTCTGCTGGAGAAGGCGCACCCATGGCAGGAGGACTGGTGCTCCTTCTCAGGTCTGGAATCCTCCCCCTCCCCCTGTTCCCTCCCCTCCCCTGCTCCCTGAGGTCCCTGTGTTCCACCAGTAAGTAACCCTTGACCACCCCCTGTGCCCACTTGGTCCGGGTGCCGGCATCTCTTTCTTGGACCAGTGTAATTAAAGGTCATTGTAGGTCCAGGGTGTTTCCTGGCTTATCGCCCCTGATGATACCCACTGCCCTTAGGAGGGAGTGTGATGGGCTGTGCCCTGAAGGATCACATCCCGGTTCACCTCCTCACCTCATCTCCTACTGTCTCCTACCCCCAGATGGTGCTTTGGCCACTCGGACCTGCTATGCATTCCTGGGTTCAGCTACACCAGTCCCACCCCCAGATCCAGATCTGCAGTTACATTGGCCCCTCAGTGGGGAATGTCCTTCCCCTCCCCCTCTCCCCTTGAAATTCTCCTCCTCTCCAGAGCCAGCCCAAGGCACCAGAACTGACAAAGTCCCCAGCGAGCCCCAAATGCCTCACTTGGGCTGTGGTTGGAGGGAAGCTCAGACAAGGGGGACTGTTCCTCAGCCAGGATCCCTGACTCACCTTGTCCCAGGAGTGGGTCCTCAGGTCATCAGGCTCAGGGACAGGAATGTGTCCTCATTCCCCAAAGGCACCTCCTTGGTGGCCTCAGCCCAGCCTTTCCTGCTGCCCCACCCATCCCTTATGCATGAGGGGTCCCCTCCATGAGACCTTGGGCTCCTCGTGTGCTGGGATCAGGTCTTTCCGCCCCTGGGTGCCTGGAATGGCCTTGGCCCACAGCAGGTGCCTGGAGACTGTTCTGTGAGAAAATGGACTGGAGCTTAACAGTCTCTCAGATGCTCATGTTCAATTCAAAACTCACCAAAGACTGTTTTATAAAACCAATTTTATTAATTTCCAGTGAGCATATATCTGTCTTCCTCATCAGGAACTCTCCTGTTGGCCAGATTCCAAATTGCAAGTCTCTCTTTTGGAATAGGGGTGGACCACATTCTGACCTTCAAATTGTTTATTTTTATTTTTTTAAGATTTTAAAAATTTGTTATCTTTTTATTTTACCTATTTATTTATTTAAGATTCATTTATTTGGCAGGGGTAGGGACAGAGGGAGAGAGAGAAAATCCCAAGCAGAACCCACACTCAGCGCAGAGCCCAACGCAGAGCTCAATCTCACAACCCTGAGATTGAAACCAGAGTTGAAACCAGGAGTCAGATGCTCAACCCACTCAGCTGCCCACCAAATTACCTTTTTAAAGTACCCCAAGGAGATTCTGTCCCTGGCCAAGGTATAATCCCATTGGGAGCGGGAAGGCTTCAAAGCTGGGACGCCAGAGACCGTGCTTGGGTTCCAGTTCTGGCACTGACTTTGCTGGATGACCTGGGCAAGTCATTTCTTCCTCTAGGCCTCAGTTTCCTCATCTGTTTAACGGGGATACCCATCCTTGTCTGTCTGGCTGTTGTGAAACTGGAAAGTATCAGAGAAACTGCTCATTCACTCAGCTTCCAGGACCAAAATGCAATCCCTTCCTCAGGAGAGCTGGGCTGTTGGGTTGGGCAACCGGTCACGGGTGGCAGGGTGCAGAATGGGATAGACAGAAGGGCAGTGAGGAGCACCTCAAGCCTGTTAGGATCACTGAGTGGAGAAAAATGCTAAGGCTGCACGTGAGCCCAGCAATATCTGTCTTGGGTCCCCAAGGGAGCAGAAAGTGGCAACCACTTCACATATATGTGGCATCTATGAGATCTGAACTCCTTGACTTGGTTTTATCTTTTTTCTAAGGGGAGATAGGATCAGGAGCTGCAAGCCTCTCTTGGGGCAGAGTTGTTCTGTGTGGCCCCGGAGACATGCCTAAAATCAGGAAAGTGGATCCCCTTCATCTTGGTCATTAGTGGTCTGACCTGGTAGTGAGCCCCTGTCCCTGGAGGCATTCAAGGAGAGGCTAAACAACTTGAAAGCAAGGAGAGGCAACTCTTATTCAGAGACAATGGTGCGCGGATCCCCTAGATGACCTTGAAGCCTCCTTCCCGTTCTTGTGTTCTTGCATTCGATGCTCCTGTGAAGGCCTATCAGTGCCTTTCCAACCGGCCTCCCCTCTGGCCTGGGGGGTCCCTCAGGGTCCAGGACAGGAGTACTCATCAGACCAGTCGGAGCAGTGCTGTGTGTGGTCGCGGCAGAGGCTCCTGGGGATGCAGCCGCAGTACCTGAAGACAGTCGAGGGGCAGCGCCACCAGCCCGGGCCACAGGGTGGGCATGTCGTCACTGTGGGCACAGCAGGAGAGCAGCTCCTTTGGCCCGGGGCACCCCTGGCTCCCCAGAGCCCCACTCTCTAAGGCCGCTTGAATACCGCCTTTTCTGAAAAGCCTCCCTTGATTCTTACCTGCACTCCTCCCCGCAAAGTACCCCTCCCTAGTTCCCCAGCACGTCCTTTCGGCCTCAGCACGATGTTAGTCCTGAAGGTAGGACACGGGTTGACTCCTGACTATCGCCCACCAGAAGCTGGCACCAGGCACAGCCAGCCCTTCCCAGGGCTTGGCACACGTTTGTTGCTTGAACAATGGTGAAGAAATCGGAAAGAAAGTCTGGGGCAGTGAAAGAGCTCCAGACTTGGAGCCAGGAGATCTGGGTTTACATCCCTGCTCCTTTCCTATCCCTTCTTCTGTGAAGTCCCTTCTCTGCTCTGGCCTCAGTTTTCCTACATAGAAGTTTGGGACCAGTGATTCCTGCCCTGCTTTCCTCACAGGGTGATTGAGAGGTGCAGAGGAGAGGAGGAAAACTCATGCTGAAATCCCAGTTCGGCCTTGTATGTGCTCCTTGCAGGACCCTCTGGGTCTCGGTTTCCTCATCTGTGCCCTTGAAGGTAGGTGCCCCACCATGGAAGAATAGGCCTCCAGAAGGAGCCACTTGGAGTGGTAGTGAGCACTCCACCACTGGAGGCATTCAAGCAGTGGTGGAAAACTTCTTCACAGTATGCAAGAAGGGGAGGCAGAGGAACCTTTGAGATTCTCTGGTCAAACTCTGCCCTTTGCCCGCTGCCTAGCTCCCTGCCCCAGCCGAGCCTGTGCCCAGACCCCTACCTGGGCTCAGTTCATCTGAGCAGTCCCCACAGTTGTTGGTCCCATCACACTTTTGGTCTGAGTAGATCCAGAAAGATGGGTCTCCACAGCGGGCCACGAGGAAGCTGGGGAGGCTCTGGGGCATATCCCCTGCATGGGGACAGATGAAGCGGGGAGAGGTTCACATCTGGCCTTCAGACGTCTCTCTGGAGGTGGACTGTCCTGCCTGCCCCCGCAAACCCTGGCTCACAAGGAGAAGGGCTCAGGAGGTTTTTTGGGGAGGAGGTCAAATCAAGGGGAGAGGAGGATTCTTTCCCTGTCAGCACAAGATGGCCAGAGAATGGCATCTCCCTCGTTCATTCCTGGCTTAGCTCCGGGACATGCCCACTTCACACCACTGCTTGCACTATTCCTTCCTCCAGAAGTGTCTTTTCTGACACCTCTACAAAACCACTCCACTGTCAAGGGCAGGCTCAAGTTCCTTCACCTCCAGGAAACCTCCTCCCAACAGGAACGAAACGAGAACAAATGTGAAGTCTTGCACTCGGGGACCAGAACGCAGAGGACGTGGCTTCACAAACTTTGTGAGAGAGGGAGTCAGAGCACTCTCCTTGAAGGTGGGTTCTGTGTTAGGCGGTGGTGTGAAGGGGCTACCAAAAACGAACATGAACTCGGGCTACATGGCGAGAGGCCTTTGGGAGGGGAAAAGCCTTTGTCCTTTGGACTAGCCATGGCTGGCCAGAAGTATGATGGATGCTTCTGGAGCAAGACCGAGGAGCGGGACGAGGCCAGCTGGTGTGTGTCCTGTGGTGTGCTGGTGGAGTGGAGAAAACCAGCCTTGTGCGCCTGGGTGGCTCAGTGGGTTAAGCCGCTGCCTTCGGCTCAGGTCATGATCTCAGGGTCCTGGGATCGAGTCCCGCATCGGGTTCTCTGCTCGGCAGAGATCCTGCTTCCCTCTCTCTCTCTCTGCCTGCCTCTCCATCTACTTGTGATCTCTCTCTGTCAAATAAATAAATAAAATCTTTAGGAAAAAAAAAAAAACCAGCCTTGAGGGGGGATGACTGTAGGAGTGTGGAGTGTGGCTCTGGGAGGAGGAACCTCATGGCGGGCAAGAAAGCAATCTTCAAATCCATGCATCATGGGAGGTGGATTCAAATGTGGTTCAGATGAGGGAAGAGAGTTGGGACCAATCAAGGATGCTACAGGGGACAGCTCTAAATTCAGTCCAAGGGAGACATTCCCATGGAAACCGCGTGATGAGGGAGGGGAGCAGCTGCCTCGGGCTACAGTGAGCTCCCCATCGCTGGAGTATGCAAGCAGAGACTAGGTGGCCTCTGTTGGGTGTGTGAGAGGATTTGGGCATGAGCTCTGACATGGATCAGATGAACTTTAACATCTCTTCTAGTCTAAAAGGTCCTTGATGCAGTGACTTCCCCCATCCACTTCCCACCACATGTGCTCCAACCCCCCAGATTCTCTCCTTCCTACATGGAAACTGCCTAGTCCATGTAGCCATGGCTTTTCTCTCCTGGGTCCTGTCAGGTCTCTAAGGTCTGGGACCCATTCATTCACTCATTCATTCATTCATTCATTCACTCACCGGTCACTCATTCATTCATTCACTTGTCACTCATTCATTCATCATCTGTTCAGGAAATAAACGCAGAGATTCCGCTACCAGGCACAGGCGCCCCCAGGTCAAGGAGAACTGGCATGGGGGGCAACCCTGAACCCGGAGGGGTCCACCTGGGGCAGGGCAAGACTGTGCAGGTACTCACGGCACATGGCCTCGTCCTCATCCTCGCCGTGGGCACAGGTGCGGACGCCATCACAGACCCTGCTGGCGGGGATGCAGCTCCTCCGGTCATGGCACAAGAAGCCCGTCCTGTTCGTCAGCGTCACACAGGTCTGGGCCCCTGAGTTGGCAGGGGGAGACCACAGAGGGGCAAGAGTGGTGCGCACAAAGGCATCACAAGTTCCCCCAACTCAGCCCCACACTGAGCTGTCCCGAGGGGCTGGGGTGGCCAGGAGGATGCTAGGCTGGGCGGTGACAGAGGTGAGGTCGAAGCTCTCACTGTCATTTGCCAGCTGTGAGACCTTGGGCAGATGACTTGACCTCTCTGAGCCTCACATTCCTTGTTTGTATGGTGGGGATGAGAGCACACACCCCGTAGGACTGCTGGGGAGATTACATACAAGCTTTTGTGTGACCAACCCTAGAACACAGAACGTGCAGGGTAACTCACGGTTCTCTCCTTTACTGAGAGCTGATTGCCAGCCTCACAGAAGCTCCTGAGGACGGGGCTCTAGTCAGTGAAGTGGTTTTAATGGTGGAGCTCCGGGTGCTGGGTCAGGCTGTCAGAAGCAATCTCTTGGGCTGGCTGGGGACTATTATGCCACAATCCCTGACACCTGGGCACAACTCCGGGCTGTAGAGCACTTTGATAGTTGTAGTCTCTTGTTTCCTCAAATAGTTCTGGGAGGTGTCATCCTTAGCCTCGTTTTATAGATGAGAAAACCAAGGCTCAAGAAGGTGTAAGGCCCAGTCACTTGGCTGACAGCTCAGGCCCGCTGTCCCCGCTCCTCCCTGAGGCTGGGGCCAGCCCCCCAGTGTCCAGGAATGCTGGGCAGCTGAGAGTCTTCCCTTCCTTCCTATGGGGAGGTGCAGAGGGAACCCACCCAGGGCTGCTCTGAAGAATTAAAGGAAAGAAAGCGACGGCGGGAGGTCACCCCGGCCCCACGGCTGTGCGTGGGCCTGTATACACGTGTGTGCCGCCTGGAGACGGGCTTGGTCTGCACCTGTGTGTCTGGGCACCCAACACCCGCCTCTCACCTTCTGGGGCAGCCTCAGCCAGCAGGAGAGGGACTGAGTCTCAGAGACATTCCCACTGGGGCACATGCATACACACACTGACAGACGTTCACACATGTGCACACAGACACTCTCAGACAGGTACGTGCATACACACACACACAGACAGGCGTGCACATACACTGACACACAGACACGTGCATGTACACGGGGCGCGTGAGGGCAACTCCTCTCGTGTGCACTTCTACTTGGTGCCCATGTTCTTGCCCGGGGGGGTAGAGTACTGTGGATTTTACGCCTTGTCCCCACTTGTCCCTTTGTACCCCCCCAACCTGGCTACAGAGCCATCTCTCAGAAATGACAGCCCACCCCCAGCTGGAGCCTCTACCCATGCACTCTGGACGATGACCCCTCCCCAGCACAGGGCACCTGCCCTGTCCACTGCTCTGGCTCTTGGAGCTCCCTGGCCTCCTGTGTCTTCTTCTCCTCACGTTTCTTCCCACCCTCAGGATTCTGCATCTGGCATTCCCTGCACCCGGGAGGCTTTTCCTGCCTCCCTCTCTGCTAACCATTGCCCTCCTTTTCTTCATGGCCCTTTAGCTCCCTTTCCCTTTCCAAGCTGCCCACCTGACTCCTAGCCTGGGTCAGAGACCCTGGATCCAGACTCGCAGAACCCCCAATAACCCCGCCTTCATGGGCTTCTTTGATTAATGTCCATTAATCTCCAAACTATCAGCTCCATGAGGCAGGGCTGCAGGGATGGACAAGATATGTCCCTGTCCTCTGGTGGAGGCAGACACACAGATGCATGGCACCCCACAGGAGGTGTGGGAGCCATGGGGGCCGAGGCACAAGGCCCAGCCTGGGGGTCAGGTCAGGGTGTTTGAGGAAGGAGACATCAGAGCCGAGTCCGCTCAGTAACTCATCATACAGATGGGCAAATAGCAGCTCAGAGTCCCGTATGTGTCTCATGGAGGAAACTCACAGCATTAGTGTTCCTCATGTGCTCCCCATCCCCTCTGAGCAAGCCCAGCCCACCCACTCTGGACCACGCTGACCTGGTGTATGTGGTGGGAATCCCAGGATGGAGACCAGGGCGATCAAGGCAGCGAGAGTGACCAGCAGGAGCAGCAAGAAGGCTGAGAGGCAGGCTCCCTGGCGTGAGCAGCAGAGGGGGCCGCAGCCTGCGTGTGGAGTGGGAAACCAGTGGCGGATCCCCCTTGCCCAGCCCTACAGGTGCACCTCCCGCCTGCGGGGTTGGGAGCAGGAAGGACTCCCTGGAGAAGGGGGCTCCTGAGACTTCCATGATGCTCCTGGTTCTACCTGTGGGCCCACCTCCACCAAGTACCCGTCCCTCGCCCAGGCCACTGGCTGGTGAGCAGCAGTTGGGGTGGGCATCCAGGTCTCTGCATCATGGCCCTCGCCCTGCTGTCCTCCCTCGAGGACTTCCCTCAGGAGACCAGGAGAAACAGACACCTGTTTAGTGAGCCGCTGCCTACGGAAAAAGTAAAGCAGGCCCTTCGTAGCGATTACTTCTATTTTTCAAAAACCTTTATTTTATAGATGAGGAAACTGAGGCTCAGAGAAGAAAAGGTGCAGATCACCTCATGCAGAGCTGGGACTTGAGTCAATGCCAAGTGACCATCCATTCTGGAGCCAGTCAGGATGCTGGCTGGACTCCCAGCTGGACCCCACCGAGAAGTCACTTGACTTCTCTACGCCTGTTTCCTCATGCGGATGGGGGGTGGGTCACCATATCTCCCTTAGGCTTGTTGAGAGGACTAAGCTAAGCTAGTAACTGGTTAGAACAGTGCTCGGCACACAGTCAGTGCTCTAAAGGTTTTCGCTACTCGTAGTGTTTATTGAGTGTTTACTATGTGCCTGGCTGTTTCGTAAGCACCGTGGAAATAACAATGAGAGGAGACATCTGCTCCTTTAACTTACCTTGTACCTTTAATTTTTGCCTGCTTGCGAAAATCATGAAAGAAAGCTTTATTGAGGACCTACGAGCATCCTGCTGTGCAGAGGACAGAGGACAGTCACAGTGCGGTCCTTACCTAACCCTGGGAGCTTGCTGTGGCACTTGGGAGGACAAGGCATGGGTGGGGAAAGGGAAAGTGTGGGCGCCACTGCTGTCTGCAGGTATCTCAGAGAAAGGGGGGGGGGGCAGATCTCGGCATCTGTGTGTCCCCAGGGTCCAGTCGCGAGACTGGGCACCCAGAGAGTGTTTTGTGACCACTCTGACCCAGACATCCAGGAGACACGGGAAGGCGCCCATTTCAGGTGAGTTCGAGGCCCTTCCCTCTGATCCACTCCCCTGTCCAGAGCTTCCTACACTGCTTGCCTGTGCTAGGCAGACCTGTACCTGGACTCCCGCAGCTCTGGTCTGGGTGCTGAAGGGTCGACAAAGTGTGAGAAGGGGCCCCGGGTGCTGGAAGGAGGGGCGAGATAAGCAAGGGTGGGATTTGCCCAGGCGGGGCTGGGGGGCGGGCGTGGGGGTGGGCAGGGGAAGGCTTTCCAGGGACCGCGTGTAGGAGGGAAGGCCTGGCGCTGGGTGAGTGGGGAACGGAGCTGAAACCCGCCACCCCTGCAGGGCTGTTCTGTGGCTCCCTAGTCGTCATCAGCAAACACAGGGCCAACTCAGGTAACCGGGGAGACAGCGTGGAGCCCGGGGATCCAAGCAGCTGCTTCTCAAATATTTGTGCAGCACACTGCCATGGGCAGAGGGATCCCGGGAGGGACCTGAGATAGGACTGGCAGCACCGGGACGGGGCCCACAAAGGCACCACTCGGCAGGGCTCAGAGCCCTTCCACACCAGCCCTCCCTGGACACATGGGAGAAGGAGGCCTTTTGCTCCACAACCATGCCCAGTAGGAGCCCCGCTGGAAGAATGAAGGCACGGCGCTTGGCCACCAGAGGAATCCCAACTTGAATTTGAACTCCATCCGCCTCTCCCACCTCCCAGCTGTGTGCGATCCCAGTTTGGCCAACCTCCCCAAACTCCTTTAGCCTCAGCTGCCTCATCTGTTATTGTCCCCAAACAGGCCTCCTTCTCAGAGGTGTCCTGGGTACTAAAAGAGGCTGTACACTGCCAAGCACAGACTAGGGCGGGCTGGGGGGTTGGGGGGTTTGCTGATCCTTTAGAGCTGTTATTATTACTACCTACCTCTGGTTTCTGTTTCCTCATTGATAAATGTGGGCCAAGGCGGGGCATACAGTAGGTGCTCAATAAATATGTGTTTCTTCCTTTACTGCATAAAGGCAAAGCAACCTGTCCTTGGTGCACGGTGAGTTAGTGGCACACTGTAGGAGCTAATTTAGTGTGTGATCCTGTCTACTTTATCCCTCAGAGGTACAGAGAACAGTCCGCGTCACCCACGGAGTCAGGGAATTGGCTGCAGAGTTCTTTCAGTCATCTTGGAAACAGTATGTGGGGCAGGGTGTGTGATAGGCAGCACACACAGGCGCTCAAGGCACAGAGAGAAAGAACAGCCCTCTTAAGCAGGTGACTGTCAGCCCTGTGGCCAGGAAGCTGGGAGTGGAAGACATGACGTCAGCATGGGGGTAGAGGTCTGAGGGACAGTGGGGGACTTGGGGAGCCCTGTTCATGCCTCTGAAGCAGCGGCACAGCCTCAAGGGAGCCCACTGGTGAGCTCTGTTCTTTACCTTCCCCTCCGGGGAGGGTTTTGGTTCCAGCAGCATTGTCATCGCTGTCTCCCTGCCCAAGAGAACAGAGTGAGGGCTGGGCTTAGGTGGGCCGAGGGCCAGCCTCTGGGAGCCAGCCAGAAGGGGTTTTCAGAAGGGTCAGGGAGAGCCTTGTGTGGAATCGTGGGCCCCACACATGCCAGCGTTCTGAGCACCTCAAGCCCATCACACCCGCTTCATGATTCCACACGGCCCTCTGCCCACAGTGCCCTTCTCTCCACTGTCCACTTGGCCAACACTCATCCTTCAGACCTGCTCAGGCTCATCCCTGGAGGGGCTTTCCTTAAGGCCCCTTCCCATAATGCTGACCGCTCCCTCCCCTGGCCTCCTGTCCACCGGGCTCCTCTGTCCCCCTTCTAACGCTCGCCACCGGAACTGTACGGCTGGTTCACCTGTGGGGTCCCCTACAACCTGGGAGGGAGCCTCCAGAGCAAGGGAGACCCGGGCCACCTCAGCTGCTCCCCTCTTCACTTAAGCCCACTCTTTATCCCAGGGTTGGCCTCCCTAGGTCGGGGAGCATTTTAAAGCCATTCTTACCTGGGGGAAGATTTTGTTCATGTCTCGGGCCTCCTGCTCCCAGCTCCAGGATCCTGGCCCTGGGGCCCCGTGCAGAGAACTCAGCACAGGTTCTGGCCGGGTTGCCAGGGGCAGCCTGGCTGAGGGAGGACTGAGGCCTGGCCTGGCCACACCCTCCCTATGGGCAGTCTCCTCCCAGGTTCCTGCTTGGCCCTTCCTCACTCCGCCCTCTGACCTCCAACAGCACACTCCAAGGCTGGAATCCTCATGCCCACATTACAGACAAAGAGCCTGCGGTCAGACAGGACGAAACTGCCCCTAGGTCACACAGTAGGGAGGGGGAGGCAGGGTTCGGACCCGCTTTTTCCTCCACATCTGTGGTGAGACCAGGGGCTCTCAGGGCCCTCAGCTGCATGAACGTCCAGGCAGAAATATCCAGAATTAACATTCTAGTTAAAACAGGAATCATTTTCTTATTGTTCTAGTCAATTTAATAGGTAATCTATGTGGCCGGAATATGCATTTTCCACTAAAATTATAAAACAAGCATAACTTTAAATTATTTTCTTTTAAAAAGTGGCCATGTACCTTTTTGTCTTTTGGGGGACAGTGCCCATGATGGGGGAGGGGCAGGCAGGTCACTCACCTGAATAACCCTGGCTTCCTGCCCTGCAGGAGGCAGCCTCATCCCAGGGCTGAGGGGACCAAGGCTCTGGGAGCTCCAGGGACTGGTTGGAAGACCAAGGGAGGCAAGGTGTCGACCTTGGGACTGAGTGTGGGACCTTCTGGGAAGGGCACTGGGCAGCTTGCCCCTGATGCCTAGGGCTTGTCTACCCTGGGACTAGCCTTCTGTTTTGCACTGGGATATGAACCGCTGGAGCCGCTGAGGTGGGGGTGGGATGGATTGATGCGGGAGCAGCCCTCCAGAGGGAGCCGCCCTGGGAAGGGCCAAACCCTCAGCCAAGAGAGAGGGCCCTGCCACTGGTGCTGGTGTAGGCAAGTTGCTCCCCTTTTCTGAGCCTCAATTCCCTCATGCATAGAATGAAAGGATTCAGCCAAATGAAGGGGGCACTTGGGGACTCCTATAATCAGACCATAAGACCAGACTGGGAATAGGTTTAATTGGGAGTGATCCCTGGAAATGCCAGCTGGGGAGCGAGGGGAGTGGGACAGAGAAGGGAAGGAGCCCATAATAGGCACGTGACTAGGCACATTCCTATGAGGTGCAAATGGAACTTTCTCCTGCTGAGGAGTTTGAGGAGACAAGGGAGAAGGCACACCTCCAAGTTACCCCACCTGAAGGTGAGGACACGGAGGGGGGCTCTGCTTACCAGCTCTTGCTAGTCGTTGGCTGAGAATTGCCGGAGGTACAGTCCGCTGGCTCTGCTGGCCTGTCATGGGCGAAGACCTGCCACTGTTGGCAGTGGCAAGCCAGGTTTCATGCTCTGAAGAGGAATGGGTGGGGGTGGGGGGTGTATGGCAGGACACCCCCACTGCAGCTGCCAAAGATGCTAACTAGATTTCACTTGTCCGCCAATGGCAATCGATGGCAAGAAGATGTCTGGATGTGGGGTTCATGAGGGTTCTGAGGTCAGGATTCAGGGTTTTGTGATTAACTAGAGGTGTCTACCGTGGGTTCCCTTGGGCAACCTGCTGAGCTCCCTTGGCCTTGGCTGGGGCCTGCTCAAGCCACGCCTCGGTACACTTCTAGCAGGAGTGGGATCTTGGGTGCTGATAGTCCAAAGCGTCCCCCACCACTAGCTGTGTGACCTCTGAGCTAACCTCTCTGAGCTTCGGCTTTCCCACTTACCTCTCTAAACTCCTTTTCCATTCATTCCTGAAGAAAGTGGTGCCCCAATAAAAGGACCTCTCTGTGCTTTAACCTCTCCCTTCTTCCCCTCTTTCCTCCCCTGGGAAAAAAAAAGGCCCCAAAACTTATTACAGAAAAGTAGGAAAAAAATCACATGACAAGCAATAATGAATCTACCCTCCAGAGTTAAGATTTAGTTATTTAGATTTAGTTAAGATTTAGTAATTTTTGCTTTAGACTTCTTTTTCTATTAAGTTTAGTAAAATCAAAGGCCTCTTTTCTCCCCAGTTGTATTCCTTTCGTTCTCTCCCCAGTCAACCAGTTTCCTAAATATGCCGTGTATGCTTCAGGAGCTGCTGCTGTCTCTAGACACACAGACACGCAGATGCACAGACACATGGTAGGGGCACCTCGATTGTAGCACAATTGGCCACGCTGCTCTTCCAGGGGGCCATACGACTCTGCACTCCCATTAGCAGCATGTGAGAATTTCCAACTTCCATCTCCCCAGCCTCAAAAACGGTCATTCTCAGACACCTGGTGGGTACAGAATGGTGTCTTCGGGTGCCGGTGGTTTCATTTGTACACCTCTAGTAATTACTATTGCTACGACTATTCACTATTACTGAACACTCACTTTTACCACACACTGTACCAAATGCTGTGTGTATGTGAACTCATTTAGTCCTCCCAGCCATAGGGTATGGGGACCATGATCTCCATTTTACAGATGAAAACACTGAGGCACAGAGACATTTAGTTGCTCAAGGTTCACAGCTGAAAAGAGGCAGAGCCGGGATACAGGTCTGGCTCCTGTACCCACACCTTTACTTCTGTAAAGCGTTTCTCAGACCCGCAGCATCTGCATCATCTGAGAGCTGGTTAGAAGTAGGGTCTCACTGCGGCCCTGTCGAAGAACCTGCATCTTAACAAGGTCCTCAGGAGATTCAAATGGAGAGCCTTGCCTGACTCCATGTATTGTGCTGCCCATTTTTGTATATTGGTCATAAGGATTTCCTCCCTGGCATGTTGCTTTTTTGTATCTGTTGTTCATTTTTCTACAGGTGGTTTGTCTTTTTCTTGATTTGTGGATTTCTTTATGCTGGACTGTAGCCTGTCACTTGCTTAGAGTAGCTTCTGAGGGCTCCCTCTGCCTTTCTAAATCCATCTTTTGTGCCCAGAACCAACTAAAAATCTCACTTCATGAAGCCTTCTTTGACTCTTCCTCCTTCCCCGGATTTACCTATCCCTCTATGCCTTCCTGTCTGAGGCTTGTCTTGGCCCGGTGGTGGCTAGGAGAGACTGGACACGAAACCAGCCAACCTCAGCTTGGCAGACAGACCTGGGTCTTCATCCCAACTCTGCCCAACTAATTTAAGGTGTGAGGTCACAGCCTCTTGAAACTCATGTCCTCACCTGGAGAATGAGGACAAGAACACTTGCCTCAGAGCATGGTTGTTAGAATGAAGTCAGTGCACGTATGTGAAAATGTTCTGTTCCCTTTGGGGGCACAGTATTGTTTCTGGAGGCCTCGGTTTGTGGACAATTACAGAGAGCTGCAAGGAACTGCTTTTTAGTCCAGGGCCCATCTCTGGGTTAGAGAATCCTAATGGGCACCACCATTAGATGGACCCAGGGACTTCCTCCCAGACCTGCCTAGAGGTGAGGCCTGTCCCTGGCTCAGCATTTATCACTCCTCCCCAAGGCCTCCTATAACTTGCGGAGCCCTGACTGGTGCCTCTCTTCTCTCAGACTGTCTATTCAACTCTGGAATGGAAATGGCGGGCCCCAGCCTGCTTTCCTAAGAGAATATGGTCAGCACCCATCGAAGGGGATGGTGAGACTGCTCTAAAGGACTTGGAGGAGGGTGCGGACAAACACCATCATGACAGAGCTGAGCAGACCCTGTTATAAGACAGCATTACAATATTGTTTAATGCAGATGATCCAGATTTTATTGAAGTTTACAGACATATGTGTCATGAACCGACAGACGCAGGGCCCCAGCAACGACTGTGTGACAGTGTATCTTGAGGTAACATTATCAAGCTTTTGTTGTCTAACCAGTTGCTGAATTCTTTCCACCCAAGACTTTAATTATTGCTGTCCCAAGGCTGAAGAACAATTCAAGTATGAAAAGCACACAAGAAACAGTAAAAAAAAAAAAAGGAAAAAAAGGACCAAATAATTTAGAATTGAACAGGCAAACAAACATATTTTGCTCCTAAAATGACAAAGTAAAACTCTGTGTGAACTAACTGCAATTTAAATAAAAACTTAAAAAAAAAAACGACAAAAGTTAGACAACCTCTAACCCAGCGGTTTTAGTACACTTGGATGGGAAAAAAAAATCTTTATTCTCACTAACTTCTAGCTGAAATGTAGCATTTCCTTCAACTATGACTATAGGCCACAATCGACAGTCTACGAGCAGCACCTGCGACTTTGTCACCAACAGAAACCACAGAGATTCAGGTATCACATTACAATGGTTGCAGGTATTTAGAAATAATAACCTGAAATTACTTTGGAATCACAGAGGCTCTAGAACTACCACTAGACCTTAATTTGAGTTAATAAAGAAGTACATATATACACAACCACAAAATTTTAAAAATATCTTAATAACTATAGTTTAACATCCTTTGCAGTCCTTCATATTTAGTGTTTGGCATCTAAAAACACGATTCTGAAGAGTCCACAGCCTTCACCAGATCACTGGAACGGCCCATGGTATGAAAAAGGTTATAAATACCTGCTCTCAACGAGTTAAACCATCAACATCACAGGAAGAGAACACAATTGGGAAGTACATGGAGCTTCGGCAAGCACAAATTTGAGAAAAGGTATATAAACTGTGCTTTGCAATCTAATTATTGCAAGGAGTCGGAAAATCCACAGATTATACAAGCTAGCTTCTCCCAGAAGGCCACATTTTCCACTATTTCACTCTTTTATCTCTATTAGTGTACATACTTCCACCCCCGGACTCAAGCTTAAAACAAGTAGTCAAGGAAAGAAAGGTTAAAAAGGTAGCTCGGATGTTGATGATACACAAATATAAACACGACAGTCTTAGCAACTGGCCACCTGGTGGGAGGGGCTCAGGATCACACTGGGTTCACAGAGGCTGGGTTAGCAAACCTAGAATTTAAGCGTGGTGGTAAGTTGACCTAGTATTGTGCTTTTTAAAAATTTAGCCCAGCGTTCGTCTGGTAAAAAGCTTGGGCTCCACAGACAGCCTTCCCAGTCTGCTTGGCAACACTCAGATTGTGATCAGGACCCCGAGACCAGTCCTAGGATTTACCATCCAAAAATAGAGTGGGGGGATAGAGAGACTTATAGATAAGGGCTCAAAAATATATGTGAAGTAAAATGAAATAGTATTGGGCATTAAAAAAAAAAGAGAACTCTGGGAAGGGAATGGAATTTCCCATTTCAGTATGGCTGGGTAAGTATATAATTTAGTAAATCTTATTGGTTACTACAAAAATGATATCTTCGACTTCTGAACTTGCCCATCTATTTTATCCTCCCCATCGTTGGCAAGTATATGGTTCTAAAACAATGTAACTCTCCTGCTTAAAACCTTCCTATGGCTCCCACTGTGCTCAGGATCAAGTCCAGGTTTTATAAGGTCCTTTATGATCTTGCCTGCCCAGCCGCATCTATAGCTGTGCTTGTGCACGTTTTATCACAACCTGGGAACCCATTTGCTGTCCCCAGCCTTCAGTGTCTAGGTCTTTGAGTGCACTGCTCCCACTGCCTGGAGTACTTTTTTGTTTGACTTTACCTCCTCCTCCAGATTTAAGCTCGGATACCACTTCCTCCCATAGGCCCTCCTATGTCCTCCTACTATACTCTATGCTTATCTTGTCATAGACCTTCTCACATTGACAGTCTGTGAGCAACCAGTCTTGTTTGTTGTTGAAGTCCTATTGCCCAGTACAGGGCATGACACTCAGGCTCTCACAGGGTTGTTGGATAAACTGGGAATCTGAAACAGGATACCTGCACAAAATCCCCACTATGGTGTGGTGGTATGGGGACTCAGATCAGACATGTTTTATAGTCTGCTCCAAAAGTGGGATGGGGAGCGGGACCTGGTTAATTTTATCAGGAAAGGTCTAAAGCCTCTAGATCAATAATTCCCAATATGCATCCTAAGATGCTTATGGGCCCATAAAAATATTAACAGCTAATTTATATATTTCAAAAATAATGGAAATGACACATATATTTAGGATAAAGCCAGGCGAATAACAAAGGATAAAGTTGTTTTGCTTTTGGTTGGACTATCAAAGTAAAAATAGTAGGTTTCATGGGGTGATCAGCGGCTCAGGTTGGCTGATAACGCGTCGCAGAAATCTCTGAGACAAGACTGATAGGCCAAATAACCTAGTAATTTCTGGTTTACGGGGAAAATAGATCATAAATAAAAGGGTCTGTAAAGTTTTGTTAAGAGACTGGCAATCTTGGGCCTAAAACATCCATTACGGTGGTTACTACCGTGTCTGCAACTGCCTGAATTAGTATGTCTCTTAGACCAGGGACCTCATACAAGGACCTTAGGAAATGGGAGGTTTGAACCAGAGACTCAAGGGTCTTGACAATTTGCCTAGGACCAAGCTAAGATTCTCAAGATGCTGTGTGGCAGGAAAGCAGGGCTGCTTGTCTCATGGAAGCAGGTGAAGAGGGACCCATCCAAGAAGGGCTAAACTTTAAAAAAGGGACTGGTTTTGTTGACTGTGTTGGAATTTCAAGTCAAACATGCTTGTGCGTTTTTAGAGGGGTGGTGAGTTTTTTGTTTAAAGTAAAACTCTTTTCAAAAACGTCAGTCTGATTTAATGCTAAACTAAAAAAGGCACAACACGAATATTTGAGCGCCTACTAAATAACAGGAATGGCTGGGTATTTCCACATATATGGAATTGTTTCTTAAACAAGGGGAAAGTTTATCTAAACTTGAATCAGGACTTTCAAGAGAAATGAGTGTTGTAGGGACACTTCATTCAAGAAGCAAAGAGAAAAAAAAAAAAGAAGAAGAAGCAAAGAGAAACAAGACCAAAGGAAGGGGGGCGAATCTGGGAAAATTACTCACTTGCTCTTTCTTACCTAGGCTTCACTTTGCACTTCACTTCCCTCAGAGGGAAGGCCTTTCCTAACAGCGGCCTCTCAGGCTGCTACACACACGCAGCACTTGGCAGATCTCCCCCTCCGCTTGCTTCGTGCACTGCATTACTAGGAAGCCTGTGGGGGGGGGGGGTTTAGCTGACTCCAATCTTTTCCTCATATTTTCAACTGTTTTCTCACAAAAAAATAAGAAAGAGACAACGACCACTTGATGACTGCCTTGTAATTCCTTCCCTCCTCTCCATCTGGATGTGTGCACAGAATTTCAAACCCTCTTGTCTTCCAAATCCAGACCTATCATTTGGTGACCAAAGTGTTAGTTGTGTAGTTAACTGTGTGTCCTCCTGACTCCGAGAGAGCTGGTGGCCTGGCTGGCAGGTAAGGTGTGACTCCCTGCGGTCCAGTGGCCCTACGGCCCGTGCCAGCAATGCCCTGTGTGCCCTGGGCATCGGGAAGGCACTGCTCTGCAAAGTTCTGTAACACTTCGTGCTGAGACTGTGGTGTTCTGTGTCACTCTTCCTTTTAAATCTGCATCACTGTATGTTAAAAGAATGATAATAACAAGTCTTTGCCAAGTAAAACCTATACTTAATACTGCATCGCAAGAGTCTAATTCTCACAGGCAACATGAGAAATTTTCTCTGAAAATATCTTTAACTTACATATGCTATGCTTCCTAACAAAGAAAAATAGTTCTTTGGAAAGACTCATCCAACAAAAATCCGATAGCCTACACAAAATAACATACAACGCACTTTTTACAGGGTCACCTTCGCTTCAGTTTGTTCCCTGACCATCCTGTTACATAGCAATAGACAGAACATTTCAAAATTCTTTTCTGGTTGGGTGGGGGTGAAAGGAACGATCTGGAAAATCGGGAGTATATTAACTCAAATTTCAGCACATAATTATTCAAATAAAATTTTAATGATTTCAGTCAATACAACTGAAAGTGTAGTGTCATTAAATTCCTGCTAAATTTCAAAATACACATTGTGGGCCATTTCTGAGCAAAAGCATCAAATCCTATTGAGTATTGAGTTTATTAACTAAGGTGACAGACAGTATTATGGCAGGAGGTGGGGAAGAGCAATGATCAGCTCACAGAATTTGGCTAAGAAAGAAAACAAATAAAAACAACGTAAATAATAAAACAGCTACAGGCATTAGTAAAATAAAAATGCAATCCCAATTATCCGTCTCTTAAATTACTAGAAAAGAAATTACAGATAAAGTTACAGCAAATACAGTCTTCACAGATTTGGGTAACTTTATTTGCATTTTATAGTGATTTTTAAGACCTAGCCAATGAAACCATCTTTAGAAGCTCTAAGAGGAATGAAAATTTAGATGTCTATTACCCTTACTTTAAAAAAGAAAAAAAAAAAAGCTTAAATTTCTGAATGAGCAAGATTCACTTTTGTAGGTAGAGGCCCTGCTTCTTCGTGGTCTTCAGCTTTAGATCTAACAACCACAAGAGAAGAAGACGGGTATCTGTTTAGCTTTTGTTCATTCACAAATTCCAAGTCACCATAAATACTCAGCTTCTGCAAAAGAAAATCAATGCACATTAACGATTTGAATAGTTAAGAACCTCTCTGAGTACGTCTTCAAATAACAATTTAATCTACAGGTATTTGGTAAAACAAAAACAAAAACTCTATACAGACATTTCAAGAATGAAGAACACTTTTACCAGTGTTACTGATACATGATTCAGCTTCCAATGGATGGCCAAAGAAAACTTTTCCACATGTCCCAACTTAAAATACTTAGAAATATAACAACTAAGTATCAAGAAATATTGCTCAGGTTTAAATGGAGTTAGTGTGGGCCAACCAAGAACACTGATGCTGGATGTTTGATGTGTTAGGTGATCAATTCCTTTAAGATCCTTAGCTCTCTGAACAAGTGATCAAATGATTTGGGCTAAGTTTTGACTTTACACACTGGAAAAAGATATTTCAAAAGGCTATGAGTAGAACACAAAATATACATGAAACACTTCAACAACAGATACAAGTCTCTTCATAAATACATAAAAGCTCCTCAAATTATTTCTATCATATCTAAGAAAATACTACAACAGAAGGATGAAAACATAAAACAGAATCAAGATAAATAGCATAAAACTTCCTCGAGTATAACAGTAATGTCTAACATCTTTTGAAAGTAAGTCTACTTGGATTAGGTCTATCTCCTAAAGGCCAAAAAGTAAAGTGAAAAGTTTTTACTAGGGAATAGGTAGATTTCATTAACTCATAAAGCAACAAATCTCTGAATCTATCAATTAAAAACTGAAGTGCTGACATGATTGACAGGGGCAAAAACCACCTAGAAGTACTTGATATTGGAAAAGTATTTTTTCAAAGATGCCGAATAAAGAGCCCTTTCAAGAGATTAAGTATCTACCAATACCGCTACATGCTACAACACGGATGAACCCTCACCACATCATACAAAGTGCAAAGGGTCATGAGAGACCACATTTTGGGTGTCTGTGGCTCAGGGTGGTAGTGACTACTAATGAGTATGAGCTTTCTTTTTGGTGTAATGAAAATGTTCTAAAAGTGCTTGTCGTGATGGTTGCTGACTCGAACATGTTTCAGATGTGGTCTGCTGCCAATTTTTCAAGCCAACAAGTATTCTGCAACAAAGAGGTAGCCTAGTACCTTATACTTTCCCAGTAAGGGAATATCTTTCAGACAAATTCAGCAGTTGAAGGATTGGACATAAATCTGATATAACGTGGCCTCCTTAAAACTCAGAATTAGCATGCGATCATTTGCTCTGGGACACTGGGCAAGAAAAACTTTCAGAAATTTACCTAACAGCATTTAAAGACCTTTGAACGGCAACCAGGAACTGTTATAATGATTTCAAACACTGACATGGAAGAAGCTATCTAGAGCAGGAAGAAAGTGTAAAATGTGTGCAGAGAAATGAATGGGAGCATTTGGATAATCTGTAGTATGTATACCGATTTTGTGTCTATTCTGCATTCTCAAATTACCAATTAAATACAAGGGTACAACAGAGATTTTCAATAATATTAACTTTGTAAGTTACCACCCAAGCATCCTTTATGAAAAAATTACTTAAGAAAGTGCTCCAGCAAAAGTAGTTCAAGAAAGCAAAACACACAGAATACAAGAAACAGAAGCAGCTGAGATGACTTAGAAAATGGGAAGAAGGCTAGAACAAAAGAAAAAAGATTCCATTAAGCAGAGATAGTTGCAAGATTCTCTTGAGAAAATTTTAAGTAATTCAGGATCTATTTGCTTGAATGTGACTCTATTCATCACTGTATCTGGTTCTGTTTTGAATATTTACATAATCATAATGCTGTAAATGCTGGTTATTGGATTTTAATTTTTCAAGTCAACCTGTAGCAAAGCACTGAATTATATATATATAAGAACTAACATCTGCATTTTATTGTCAAGGGTCATAATATCTAATGAAAATTGAGATCAAGAGTGTGAGAAGAGGGAAGGAAAGGAAGTAATGAGGAGTCAACTGAAATTTATAAAGTGATCACTCTAAGTCTACAAAATTTACATTACAAAAACCAGAATGTGCAGAGATGAAGGTGATGTGAGAAACAGTATGAGTGAACCAGGCTCCTCATCCTTCAGCAGGAAGACCTTAGATAATGTCTAAAGTTGATAAAACAAAAAACAGAAGATAAAATTAAAATGTGGTAATTAGAAAAATTGCTTAAACTACTAACTGGTTTACCTGAGAAGTGAAGAAAAAGAAGACAATTTAGGAACACGTATTACTTTTATTTTTTAAAGATTATTTATTTGACAGAGAGAGAGAGAGACAGCAAGAGAGGGAACACAAGCAGGGGTAGTGGGAGAGGGAGAAGCAGGCTTCCTGCTGAGCAGGGAGCCTGATGTGGGGCTTGATCCTGGGATTGTGGCCTGAGCCGAAGGCAGATGCTTAATGACTGAGCCACCCAGGCACCCCACACGTATTACTTTTAAAAGTTAAAAAATTAGTAAATATGTATTTGGGCTTTAGGCCTAGCTCTGCCACTAACCAGTTAAATGATCTTAGATAAGCTGCTTAAATCTCTAAAACTCAGTTTCTTTTTTTTTTTTTTTAAAGATTTTATTTATTTATTTGACAGAGAGAGATCACAAGCAGGCAGAGAGGCAGACAGAGAGAGAGGAGGAAGCAGGCTCCCTGATGAGCAGAGAGCCCGATGCGGGGCTCGATCCCAGGACCCTGAGATCATGACCTGAGCTGAAGGCAGAGGCTTAACCCACTGAGCCACCCAGGCGCCCTAAAACTCAGTTTCTTAACAGAATTTGGATTTGAAAACCGTGGAACGTATGTTGTTTTCTGATTTTCTGACGCTTTTAGCAGACTTAACACTTCTGAACAGCAAGGTTCTTGGTCTTTTTTTTTAAGACAAAGAAAATAATGCTTATTACAATTTAAGACATATTCACCCTACTTCCTGAGTCTTGGGAGCCTTCGTCATTTCACTTTGTTCCACCTTGATCATCATATTCTCAATTGTATCTCTTGTCCCTGAACACAGCCTGGCACATAGTAAGTTATTCCCATATGTGACCATCAGTTATTCAACGTATGGGATTTACTAATGTAAATGTTATTAGGAACCTTCCAAAACCCTTCTTCTTTTTTATTTGTATAAAACTGCATCTTCTTTATTTCACATACTTTGAGGTCCGAACAAAATAAATAAAAACCCCACAATACACATCCAAAATCCAATGTCAGATGTTCAAGGCCCTTGTATCCTGACTTAGAAAGACAGGAGGAAAAAGCCCACTTGGAATCAGCAGAGGGAACCAGGTGGGCCAGGGCCACCGAAGGCCACTGGGTAAGCCATGGGGACACTATACAGAGGGCACAAGGTCTGCAGGTAGAAACTCCTACTAATCTACTTGTTCCACAAGAAAGGCATCCTCATCACCCTCAAGGGGGAGGATCTCATCAGGAAGAGCAGCGCTGGGTTTCTGTGCTGTCACTTCATCTGTATCAATGCCCAAGGCCTAACTTGACTATGAGGCAGATGCCGCTGGAGCGGGTCTGGGGATCCTCAAGTGAGAAGCCAGAAGAGAGGAAGTGTAGTTTCAAACACCAGCATCACCAGGTCCTTGACAACCTCATCATTCTTGTTGACCTCTGCCTTCTGCTGCCGTGTCTCCACAATGGGGCAGGCAGGGCTGAGCTCCAGGGGCTTTTTGGCCATCCTGCAGCTCATTGTCAAGTTATTCCAAAGTGCCTGGGCTTTTCCGATCTCCTCTGTGTTAGCTGTCCAGGGTTAGGTGCTAGTCAGTGCAGCAGGTTGAAGACCTAAGTCCACTGGAAATTGTCACCTTTTTTTTTTTTTAAGATTTATTTATTTATTAGAGACAGAGAGACACACAGAGAGAGAGAGAAAATCCTCAAGCAGACTCCCCCGAGTGCAGAACCTTATGCAGGCTCAATCCCAGGACCCTGAGGCCATGACCTGAGCCAAAATCAAGAGTTGGATGCTTAACTGACTGAGCCACCCAGGTGCCCAGAAATTGTCACCTTCTTATCTAAGATTTCTTTCATGAATTTGCAGATGTTTTCATACTTGGCATTGCTCTCCTCCATTTTCTTCTTTTCGTCTTCATTCTCAGGCAGCTCCACGCCCTCCTGTGTAAACAGAGACCAGACTCTTCACATCGAACTCTTTGAGATGCTACATGCAGTATCCATCAATAGGCTCGGTCCTCTAAACTACCTTGAAGCCCTGCTTCTGCATCTGGTCATCAAGAACAGAGGTGACAATGTGCTCCTTGCTCCCACCAGTGACGTTAACAGATGGACTTCTGGGTCTCCTTCATGTGAGAGACATATTCTGAAAAAGAAGTCCTCTCTTCTCTGACTGGGAGGTGTGACAGTGCAGCAACTCAGAGAGGAGTTGCCAGTTAGTCAAGTCCTCATGGATTCCAAGCTTTTAAATTTTTAGAGATTGCCTCATATAATTTTTTATATAGTTCTTATCTTCTGCCAGCTCAAAGAGCTCAAAGCACATGCTCACAGTATTTTTGCAGATGACCTCAGAGATTTTGCTCTGTGGCAGTGTTTCTCAGGCAATGTCCAGGGGCAGATCCTCAGAGTCAACCACAGCCATGGAAGAAGTTGAGATACTTTCATGTCAGGTCATCACAGCTGTCCATGATGAACACACAGCAAACTGAGTTTGATACTGTTCTTTTTATTCTTGTTCTCAGAAATCAAAAGGAGCCCAAGAAGGAATGAATAGCAATGCTCTAAATTCCAACTCACCTTCTAGAGATAAGTGCTTGACTACCAAGTGGTCTTCCGAGTTATTGGTATGACTCTTGTAGAACTCTCCATATTATTGCTGGGTGATGTCATCGGAGTCTCTGGTCCAAATGGGCCTAATCTTGTTCAGTTCTTCCTGATAAATACATTTCTCCTTAATCTTCTTTCTTCTCTTTTTGTTGTCCTTCCTGCTATCATCCTCCTCATCTGAGCCCACATCTTCTGTCTTGGGCTTCTCATTATCTTTATCTTCTTCTTTCTCACCTTTCTCTTCCTCTGCCTTATCAATGATTTCTTTCTCTTATTCCTTCTCCAAAGAAAGGGTGATGGGATAACCTATGAACTGTGAGTGCTTCTTGACCACTTCGTTGACCAGCCTCTCCCAAGTACTCTTGAAGATGGAGGACCACTTGGGCAGCCCAGCCAATGGGCTCACCATGGCCCACATGCATAGTGCAGGAGCCCCCAGGATAAGACTCCCAGGCATACTGCTCATCATCACCATGCTTTGTGATCATGGTCACTTTCTCTGCCACCAGGGAGGTAGAATAACAGCCAAGACCAAACTGTCCCGTCACGGAGAGGTCTGCACCAGCCTAAAGAGACTCCATAAATGTTTTAATACCTGACTTGGCAACGGTTCCCAAATTATTTCTTTTCTTTTTTTTTTTTTTTAAGATTTTATTTATTTGACAGAGAGAAATCACAAGTAAGCAGAGAGGCAGGCATTGAGAGAGGAGGAAGCAGGCTCCCCGCTGAGCAGAAAGCCCGATGTGGGGCTCGAACCCAGGACCTGGGACCATGACCTGAGCCGAAGGCAGCGGCTCAACCCACTGAGTCACCCAGGCGCCCCCCAAATTATTTATTTTCATCCCAAATTTGCATCCCAAATTATTTATGAGGTCAGCTTTGGTTATGTAAAGGAATCTGTCTACCAGAGTCAGGGTGTACTCCTAGGGGTTGGGAATGTCAGTGTTCAGTTTTTAACACTGTCCAACTTGGAAGGGTCTGTCAGGCTCTGATAGAGAATCTTATCTAAGACATCAGAAGCATTATTGATCAATTCCCAAAGGAAAACGTCCTTGCTGGAACAGAAGGCATTGGTGACAAGAAACATGAACTGGGCAATTTCTGCCTGGAAGGTAAGTCTCCACTTCCAGCTCTCCATGGTGCACTTGCTCGGGCACTGCGAGGGAGAGGAGCTGCAAGCACTAGAGACCAGGGTGGGCAGGGACTATGTCCGGCTCACGCTGAAACCAGGCTGCACGGGAGTTGCTCAAGAGAACTAAAACACTTTTTAACTGACCATATAAAATCAGAGGATTGAGATCTTGACAAATAAGAAAAAAGGAAGCACAGATGATGAGATAACACCGAGGAAGCATCTATATCATCACCTGTTACAATAGCATATTTCTGCCTCATCCTCAGGAAGAAATATCCAATACAGCTGCATCCTGTTCTCACATGTCAAGTCTGAGCTGCCGGATGAGGACTATTACGAATGACAACTCTTTATCCTAAATAGATAGCTCAACAAGACCAAGTGTCATCCCATAAAGTTTCAAAAATTACATCTAAAGTCATTTTAATGAAAAAGTACAGAAAAGAGAATGAGCCTTTATAAGTCAAGTCACTCGAAAATGACACTGCTTTAAAATCAGGCAAAGTGGGGCGCCTGGGTGGCTCAGTGGGTTAAAGCCTCTGCCTTCGGCTCGGGTCATGATCCTGGAGTCCTGGGATCGAGCCCCGCATCGGGCTCTCTGCTGGGCGGGGAGCCTGCTTCCCCCCCCTCTCTGCCTGCCTCTCTGCCTACTTGTGATCTCTGTCTGTCAGGTGAGTAAATAAAATCTTAAAAAAAAAAAAAAGAAAGAAAAAAAGACTATAAATCAGCCAAAGAGATGAAATTCTTTGCCACCTTTTCCTGGTCATTATGATCAAATGATGTATGGTGAGTACCTACCACGTGCAAAAAGCAGGCTAAAAGGAATCATTACCGAGCTTTCCTAAATGAGAAAAACAAAGCCGCTCATATGTTTCTAGGATCACACTCCGGATCTTTATCACCACCATTTTAAACTTTGTAGTGACTAGAAAGGAAACTTGTTCTATTTCATGTTTGAGCTCCCAAATACGAGGTCAGTACTGAGGAGACACACATTCTCTCAGCAGGCTCGTGATTTCCTACAAACACACAGAATCATATATGTAAGTAATGTAACAAAATATAAATAACATTGCTCACACCTGAATCATACTTGTAAAACTTAAAATGAAGTCTCAATTTACTAAGGAAAGGGGTAAAAAATAATTTGTGTTTCAATGATAAAATCAATGAAAATGTTTTATGAAAGTGAAAAATAGGTGGATTTTTAGCCAAGAAAACTGCCTAACTTTTGTAATGCTAAGTTTTCAACTATTTTTACAGTAAACAGAGGAAAAAAGTATCAGGGACAGAGTATTTACACTGCAATATATTTTGAAACAAAAAACAAAATATTAGTATGTATTAAAATTATTTATGCTGAAAAAAATCCACTAAAATGGAAACACTACTCAGTTGGTTAAGCATCCAAGACTCTTGGTTTTGGCTCAGGTCATGATCTCTTGGTTGTGGGATCGAGCCCCATGTCGGGCTCTGCACTCAACATGGAGTCTACCTCAGCTTCTCTCTCCCTCTCTCTCCCTTCATTCTCTCTCTCTCTCAAATAAATAAAATCTTAAAAAAAACAATGGAAATACTATAATAGTTCTGGATAATGAGTGATTTTTTTCTGCTTCTTTATATGTACTTTATGTGTACTTCTACAGTAAGTACACAGAATTTTTATAATTAAAAAACAACAGTTGAAACAACATTATTACCCAGCAAGAGGGGGTTTCACATAGAAAATAAAGCCTAAAAGTAGTGAATCTAAGGGGCTGTTTTCCATACATTTTCCCAGGAAACATATCTCCTTAGAAAAGTACAGGCCTTTTGAGGGTGCAGCCATAATTTTGATTATTAAGGATATATAGTAGAGTTCTAGAGAGGGGCAAGAAACATCCATATGGCAGATATCTAGGGGAAATATAACAGCTGCCATTAGGACACCGTGTGTAATGCTGATGCCTTAAGTTGTATGATCACAGGCTCTAAGCCATATGTGGGAACAGTGAGGTGTTTCCCCAAAGAACTTATAAAATAGGAGGTAATTTCTCACAGAAGTAAATCTATACAATCAAAACAAAATTTAGAGCAGTGACAACATCTGAAAGAAAGAGAAGATCAAGAATCATCTGAAAGGGAGGGAAAGATCCCCAGGTCTGGAAGATATAACCAAAACCACAATGAGAAGATGTCATTTCCATTAAGTCGAGTAAGGAGATAAGAGAGGAGAAACCATGAAATGCCCATCTGAGAACTGTTTGGGTAAGAGAGAATTTGAGGATCCTGGCTCAAAAACATGAACCAAGTGGTCCAGCTGGTATCTATCTTTCTAGTGTCAAAGAGGGCACATAAGAGATCAGCTCCTGAATGAAATATATAATCAACTCTCCTAATTAGGGTTTCAGGCTAATTAAAGAGACTTCAGCATACTACTGGCTTTGGAGTGAGAATACCTGGGTAAGTGATACTGTGGCAATTGTACACCCTCTTTTGTAGATTTCATATCTGGAAAATGGGGATAATAACAGCAGCCATCTCACAAGTTACTGAAAGGACTGAATGTGCTAATTCAGGTAAAACACTTGGAACAGTGCCTGGGAGAAAGTGCTTGACATCAATCAGTTGGCCCGGGGACCAGGATTCAGGTTGTAGTGGATCGAGGTAAATTCCACCTGAGGCCAGCCAGCCAGTCTTTCATGACAACTGGACCAATCTCTATAGAGTCATTCTTTTTTTTTTTTTTTTTTTTTTAAAGATTTTATTTATTTATCTGACAGACAGAGATCACAAGTAGGCAGAGAGGCAGGCAGAGAGAGAGGAAGGGAAGCAGGCTCCCTGCTGAGCAGAGAGCCCGATGCGGAACTCAATCTCAGGACCCTGAGATCATGACCTGAGCCGAAGGCAGCGGCTTAACCCACTGAGCCACCCAGGCGCCCTCTATAGAGTCATTCTTTGACAAGAGGGTACCTGGGGTGTTAAGGAAAAGGAACTGTGCTGATACAAAAAGGAAGGAATGAAGTACCACAGGATGGGTGGGGGTCAATAAGGCTTTATTAATATGAGGATATAGAGAGCACAGGGCAGCTCTTTATAAAAGGAAGTAAGAGGCAAAGACATTCCCATGTAAGGTAAGTAATTTCAGTCTTATCAGGAACAACAAAAAATATAGATATCAAAACTAAACAAGAACACAAGTAGGTAATGCAGCAAGAGGATGTTATCTGTATATTCATATCATAAATAGATGAATTCTATAGAAATTTACAAGTATTCTCTAATACTTGCACAATTCAAAGTTCTTCCCAATCCTGTCTAACTTTATCCATTTGATTTCCTAATGAAGTTCTTCTCATCAATTCATTACAGTCCTTCCTTGATAGCTTCTTCTTTTTTTTTTTTTCCAAGAAGAGAGCAAAAGAGAGCACAAGCATGGAGGGGAGGTCAGGAAGAACAGAGGGAGAGAATCTTTTTTTTTTTCTTAATTTGTATTTTTTAAAAATTTTTTATAAACATATAATGTATTTTTATCCCCAGGGGTACAGGTCTGTGAATCGCCAGGTTTACACACTTCACAGCACTCACCATAGCACATACCCTCCCCAATGTCCATAACCCCACCCCCCTCTCCCAACCCCCCCCCCCCCAGCAACCCTCAGTTTGTTTTGTGAGATTAAGAGTCACTTATGGTTTGTCTCCCTCCCAATCCCATCTTGTTTCATTCATTCTTCTCCTACCCCCTTAACTCCCCATGTTGCATCTCCACTTCCTCATATCAGGGAGATCATATGATAGTTGTCTTTCTCCAATTGACTTATTTCACTAAGCATGATACTAGAGGGAGAGAATCTTAAGCAGACTCCACATCCAGCATGGAGTCTGAATTGGGGCTTGATCTCATAGACCCCAAGATCATGACCTGAGCTGAAATCAAGAGTTGGAAGCTTAACCGACTGAGCCACCCAGGCGTCCCACCTGATAGCTTATTCTTGTCTGTAATTGGGAAAATTATCCACTCTCCTCTCTCTCTGCTATTCCATGCCTTACTACCCGTTTTTCAAAATTCAGAGCAAGACCCTCATTATCCAAAAGCCCTTCCTGACAGTCTCAGCACACAGACTCTACTTTCCTTAACACTTTATGCATTTATTATTTGTGCCACCTTATCAGCCACAGGAAATAGTATAGAGGAAAAGGACAGGAGTTGCAAGTCAAAAGACAAGAGCTGAATTCCAGTCTCAATACTTTCACAGCTGTGTAAAACCAGGAAAGTTACCTGGATGAAGTAAGCCTATTTACTTATCTCTAAAGTGAATGACAAAACCTGCTCTAGAGTATTGCTGGATATGGAAGATACATGAAAATATTTTATAAAGTTTAAAGAACTCTATAAATGTTAGTGACCAACGTTATCCTGTTCCAGTTTCTAGCTGCTTATATCACATAGCATCTTAATAAAAAACATGAAATATATTATCATAATCATTACCCATATGTAAACCTTATTTTAAAAAGCTATCTTTAAACTCTATGAAGATAAGACTATCATTCAAGCACCAGGCTAGGCACATGCTATCTGTTATTAGATTCTATTTTAATTTCTTTCCTTTCTTCTTTTAAATATTTTCCCATTACACTTTGGAGGCACAAGAAAACCCAAGTTTATTTCAGTTGGATTTGCTGTCCAGACACATTATTATCCTCTGTTTAGTTACACAAATAACTTTCTTTTCTTGAAAGCTAAGCTGAGTCACCAAATTATAGCCTTTTCCCAACACAAAAATCCTTTACATGGTTAGGTTTCTTGGGCCAGTTAAATTTTAATTACCAAAGAAGTCACAAGAGTTTTCCTTCTCTCTTGGAATTAGATATCAGCACATATTAACTCAAAAATCAAATACTCCAGCCTTGCTGCTCCTAAAGCAGCAATTACTCCTTAACATTTGTGGCAATTAATTTAAAATTCCAAGTAGTTTTACAAGTCTTTCTTCTCACAGATCACTTTAGAAACTGGTGTCAACAGGTTCTTTTCAGGCTCAGGAAACCAGGGAGAGAGAAACACCTTACTCAAACCAGCCAACATATTCGGCACTCCGGTAGTTAGTGTCACAGAAAACTGGGGACAGTCATTCTTGTTCTGCAAACCTGCCATTTCCATGTGTGATTAAAACCACCTAATTTTCTCTCATTCCATTAGTAGAGAGGCCTTGTTTTTCCAGTTAACAAATTAGGCATTTAAAATGGCAAATCACATGGTTCAGTGTTCAAGTGGCCAAAGGGCTTGGGTTAAATTTACCTCAGAGGGAACATACTGCTCCACAGCCGTAGCGACGGTCGCACAACAGATCCAGAGCAATACCATCACCGAGAGGACGAGAGTCGTGGTTAAAATCCACCCAGAGTTACTGAAAAACAAGGTAGTCATGTTAAAATTTCATAATATAAAACAACAGATTCTTAATAATGAAAGGCATCAACCTTATGCACTTGGTTTAATAACACAAATAAACCTTCACGTGTACTACCTTTAAAGCTATTTTAAAAACTTACCCAGAGAAGGAAATATCATAATAGCTTTTATATTAGGGTCCTCTATTTCTCAAGTTTCTGTAACATGGCTATCACTTCTATAATTTAAAAAAATCAGATATACTGGCTTTTTGCTAAATATATAAAAGTAAAGCAAATTATTGTCAAAGTTATTTTTTAATTACTAAATGAGATAATGTAAATCAAAATGTCCTATAAATTGTATGCTGCTATTCATATGTCATACATATTTTGCAAGGCACTATAGTGAAACTTGCTTTAAGAAAACCCAGTATCTCAAAAAAAAAAAAAAAAGAAAACCCAGTATCTCAAAAGATTTAAGGTATAGAACAGGTACATTATGAAATGATCATTTATTTTATAAAAGGATTCACAACAGGCTTCTAGAAGTTAGCTTCCCCAGAATACTTCAAATAACTAATTTGCTAAAATTTACTTATATTTCAATTTATAAGAGCACATCTAGTATGAGGCATTCTGTACCCATTCTAGCATAACTTAGTAAAGAGATAGTTATATTTTTCTTACATTTAAAACATCATAAAAGTCGGCCAGTTACAAGGATTAGCAACTAGAGTTTTTCCCATAATCTCCCATAAACCTATTTTTTGCCTAACTATAGGTTAAGATTTAAAGACTAGGAAAAAGTCAAGCTATTTTTAAATCTTTAATAGTCCAGTTCTGAAAAACTGTGGCAATTACTGCAGGTAGTCTGATTTTCACATCTGCGTTCATCCAATACTACCTCATAGAAAGTCTATACTTACCACCATAACCCACTCACTTGATGGTTTGCCAACATTTGAACATGCTAAGGAAAAGGTATGCACGGTCATTATTTGTCTCCCAGCAAAAGAGGTGGACATTGGAAAATGCACTGCATCTAAAAGCAGGGAATGCCTATATCATGCTTTAAGTATTCCAATTCAGAAAGATAATAGAGTAAAAAAATATTTTTAATGAAAAAAACACCCACTTTACATATTCCAGCCCTTACCCAAATCCTAAGGAATTTCCTTCCATGAAATGAGAAGGATATATTTGACATTTGGATTCCAGTAACAACTAGTTAAGCCAGAAAACTGGGGCTCACTTTAGAGTCCATCTGCTCCTTCCACTTCCACAACAAAACAATCCTACAATTCTCAACTGTCTCCAATACCTCTTGTTCCCTTTGTCCCTCACCCTGATTCATGGCTGCTTGCAAGATTCACCAAACTCTCCAACCTGATCTATCCTTCGCATGGACCCCTTGTCCCAATACTTAGATATGATTACTTTCCTGCTCCTATCTAGCTCCTGTCCACCCAGTTTGGTCTCTGATTCTCCTGACTCTCCATACATATTACTATACCTCATATATTTAGTAGGAAGCCAGATAGCTGAAAAAAAATTTAAAGAAATCTGCTACAACTGACAAAAATCTCTGGTCATTATTTAAGACTTCCGTCTATGCCCTCTGTCAATCCTCCCTTTGAAGGAATACTCTGTACTATGTGTATGAGAGGAATGTATGATATAGAGCAATCATCTCTGCTTGTTCATGTTTTCCATGTTTATCTCTACCATGCTAGACCTGAGAACTCCAGAGTGGCAGACACTGAACATCTTTCTTCAGGTTCCAAGTCCCTGAAACAGTTCCTGGCATATACCAGACTCTCTGAAAAGAAGTGCAAGTGAAAAAATGAGTTGACCTCAAATTCCACTGTGGAAGTTAAGGGTATCTCCGTAACAGCTATGTACACAATAAAAAGCACTGCAGTTAAGAGTCAGAAGACCAGATTCCACTGATTGGCTAGGTGATCTCGCATGTCACCATGAAAAACTCATGACCCTACAGGAAACAGACACCTATGGCAGAACAGGATAAGCAGAAGATGCAGCATTTAAAAAGCTAGGTTTGAACTTTGATGTGGCGGATCTATAATCTTAGGGGTGGGCAATTCACTTCTGACCCACCTACTTATCACAGGGTACTGTTCTAAGAGTCAAATGAGCTCAATGAAGGGAAAAAGCATTTTTTTTTTTTTTAGCATATTTTGCTAAAAGGCAAAATACTATTATAATTCCTGTTTGTACATAGAAACTTCTAGGTGTTAAAGCTCTAGTTAAAAAGTTAGCTATTTCCTAAAGTAACCATTTACAAAATTACTTTTAAAATCTTAGATTTAGGGCGCCTGGGTGGCTCAGTGGGTTAAGCCGCTGCCTTCGGCTCAGGTCATGATCCCGGAGTCCTGGGATCGAGTCCCGCATCGGGCTCGCTGCTCAGCAGCGAAGCCTGCTTCCCTTCCTCTCTCTCTGCCTGCCTCTGCCTACTTGTGATCTCTCTCTGTCAAATAAATAAATAAAATCTTAAAAAAAAAAATAAAAGAGATTCCTTTATTAAAAAAAAAAATCTTAGATTTATTTATTTTTATTTTATTTTTATTTTTTTAAAGATTTTATTTATTTACCTGACAGATAGAGATCACAGGCAGGCAGAGAGGCAGGCAGAGAGAGAGAGAGAGAGAGAGGAGGAAGCAGGCTCCCCGCCGAGCAGAGAGCCCGATGCAGGGCTCGATCCCAGGACCCCGGGATCATGACCTGAGCCGAAGGCAGAGGCTTTAACCCACTGAGCCACCCAGGCGCCCCTAAAATCTTAGATTTAAAAGAACGTAAAATATAATGACAAAATGCTAAAGGATATAAGTCAACAATAAGCTGCCCGGTAGTACAGCACTGAGAATGAGCTGGAACTTAAGATTAAGTGATTACTTAGGTTTCATGAGACCCTCAAACTGCCCCAAATCCTAAATACCACAGAGAGAAAGATTATGCTGCCAAGGTTTAGAAATGAAAGGAAGGGAAGATTTAAAGTTAAACCCTCATTTTCTTACCCAGTCTTTTTTTTTTTTTTTTAAAGATTTTATTTATTTATTTGACAGAGAGATCACAAGCAGGCAGAGAGGCAGGCAGAGAGAGAGGAGGAAGCAGGCTCCCTGCTGAGCAGAGAGCCCGATGTGGGGCTCGATCCCAGGACTCTGAGATCATGACCTGAGCCGAAGGCAGCGGCTTAACCCACTGAGCCACCCAGGCGCCCCATCTTACCCAGTCTTTAAAGCC
Source organism: Lutra lutra (assembly GCF_902655055.1). NCBI lineage: Eukaryota > Metazoa > Chordata > Mammalia > Carnivora > Mustelidae > Lutra > Lutra lutra. Next base: position 153,981,476 of record NC_062281.1, on the reverse strand, counting down.
TTTGTTTGGTAAAAGGAATTAATTTTGCCAAAATAATGCTGCTGATACCTGACAAAACCTGTCAAGAAACTCTTCCTTTCTTCCTTCGTTTTTTTTTTTTTTTGAAGACTTTTAGTTATTTGAGAGAGAGAGAGAGAGAGAGAGAGAGAGGGAAGGAGCGCACAACTAGACAGAGCAGCAGGCAGAGGGAGAGAGGGAGAAGCAGACTCCCCGGAAACTATTTCTAGTGTAAGAACGTACAGGAGGCAGGTGGTCCGGACGACTGCAGCATCACACCTGCGACAACGGACCACTAGAGCACACACACTGTGAGGGCATTTGTTCACCATCCCTACTCAAACGCTCCGCCTGGTATCTGATGCGGTAGGGAATTATCAGTAAGTACTGTGGGCCACTGTCTTTCTCTTCTTTTTTATTGGAGGGGTGAGTGGGGGTCTATAGGAGGAGAGCTCATATCAGAACTCTTTGGAGGAGGAGAAGCATACGTATTTTAATAAAACCCCCCTCACTCTCAGAAGGCTTGATATTCCTTCCTAGGAGGGTATAACGTACCCATTACCGCTGTCATCTTTAAGGATCCCTGATATAGAGCTGACATTCCTTAGGACAGAACACAAAGCTCTCCTTAATCTATACCCCTTACCTACCCTCCCTACTCTCCCTACCCTCCCACGAAGATTAAAAACAAAAATCCAACCCCAAACTATTCAGACATACTTTAAAGCTTAATTTAAACATCTGAAGAAGCACATTTCTTAACATAAATCAGGGCATCTTAACAAGAATGCTTCTGTACTGTGAAAGAAACTATCTACTTGGGTTTTATTATAGTAGTATGTACTACCTTTTAAGCAAACTAAAATATCCAAAAGTACAAGTTGGTAGGAAAAACGTAAATAATTTTTTTCGTTTTTGAGCAGCTAATATAATTTTAAAATAATAAAAAGGAATGCATCTGTCTGATACAAGCCAGATTTTATCACCCATACTTATAAATAAACAGGAATACATACAGAGACAGACATCTTAAAAAGCCATCACTTTCTCCATCTTCAAGATAGTTCCTATGTGTTTGTGAACTTCTCATTTGCAGATCTGCTGAAATAACAAGGTACAATTTATGATATCCTGTATCCCAAAAACTGGTCTCAAAACTACCCCTAGAGAGACAGGCTCTACAGATACCCAGTTGCTTTTATAAGTGTAATCTGATACCCTGATAAGGAATGCAAGTTCCTCTGGCATGTTAACAACCAAATCGATATTCTACCACATTATGGATTTCCTATTTTATTTTCAAATTCTTGTTGACATTGCTGCTTTCTGCTTAATAACGTTCTGTTTAATTTCAAACTAATCACAAAATAATTAGAAAGTTAATGAAATCAGTATCTAAAATAAGGTATGAACTAGCACATTTTCAAAGGTAAGCTCAGCTTTAGATTGATGTTTTACATTCCTACAAATTAAAATTTATTTCTAGCATGGAAGTAAAAATAGAACAAGAACTCACACTTTTGGGGTAGTTTCACTATTTGGTTAGCATATCGGAAATGTCAGAATACCTCATTAGTTCATAGTGAAATATCCTTCAAAGCAAGCTACGTGTTTTTATTTTTTATTTTTTTATTTTATTTTATTTTTTTAAAAGATTTTATTTATTTATTTGAGAGAGAGACAGTGAGAGAGAGCATGAGCGAGAAGAAGGTCACAGGGAGAAGCAGACTCCCCATGGAGCTGGGAGCCCGATGTGGGACTCGATCCCGGAACCCCGGGATCATGACCTGAGCTGAAGACAGTCGTCCAACCAACTGAGCCACCCAGGCGTCCCAAGCTACGTGTTTTTAGAATATTGATTCTCAAAGCATGGTCCCCTAACCAGTAGTATCAACAAAATCTGGAAATTGTCAGAAATTCAAATTCTCAGGTCCTATCTCAGATCCAGTAAACTGGAAACTTTGGAAGTAAGGATCAGAAATCTGTTTTAACAAGCTCTCCAGATCCTAATGCACTCTAAAGTTTGAGAACCACTGTTTAGAAATAATTTGTTCACTTTCTATTAGTGAAAGAACAATCACACAACCAATCCCAGACCACAACCAGATTTGCTCATGTTGTTATCCCAAGCTACTTGAAATAAAACTTACAGGACATTTTGCTTAGCGATGATTCTTTCAAATTTGTAGGCTCTGGCTCCAACTGTGGTGCATACTGGATTTCTGGCTTAGACTAAAATGATAATGAAAGCAATTAAGCCATTTGTACTTCTTATGCTTTTCTCAGTAACAAGTTCTATAACACATCATCTGTATAAACATTCAAATTGAGAAAAAGTAACAGAAGTCTGGTTTAAAAAAATAAAACACATTAGCCACAATATATTTTAATTGCACTTCCTAAACATCAGATCCAGTGCCTTGCAAAGAAACAGACAGATTTCTGGCATCAAGTATTTAGTCAGTTTAACTTTCTGACAACATTAAAAAAAAATTAAAAAGCAGGGACAAATTACAACATACTGCATTAAATAGCATACCCTGCAAAAATGAATTCTAATTCTAGCAGACTGCCAAAATCTGGGGCTAAATACCTATTATCTCTATTTTTCTCATCTGAAACATTCCATTCTTCCCTAAGTATGAGTAATTCACACACTATAGCTAAATACTCCGTACTTCACATCCTCCATATAGCACAGACCCTCTGGAGCAGGGGTTTCTCCAGTCTAGTTGCACTCAATTAATACAAAGAGAGAAACAAAGCTAATCTCATATCAAATTAGGAATAAATGAGGGGTCCACCCTGAGATTGAACTTAAGCTTTAGGCTAGTTAGATTTAGGACACAGAAATTATGAATTTAAAGAGAAAATCCTTCTGTGTGTTACTTATTACCAAGGTATGTATAAATGACCTAAGACTCAGGATAGTACTAAGAATCACATACTAGCCTTACAGTGAGCCATTCTATTAGCAATCATAATTAAAAGGTTTACTTTAATTATTACTTGAGAGAAAGTGCCACAACATAGTTTGTGGTACATTTGAGGAATTAACTACCAAATTAAAGGAAGATGGCATGATAGGGTGGGATATGAGCCTGGGAATGAAAGTAACCTGAGTCTGAAGCCTAATTCTGTTACTTACTGGCAGGGTGACCTCAAAAAGTTAGACTCTTGGTTTCCTTATCAATTAAAGAGGGATAATACAACCTCACGAAGGTGTTTAAAGATTTGAGACAAGATATGTAAACACCTAGTGCCTAAGAACCTTTAAGAAAAGAAGTTATTATCATCACATCACATAGTCAATAATGAGGTAGGAGAAAAGTTACTTCTCTAGGGGGGCAATATGCTTTCTCAACAAGCTCTTATAAGTGTTACAAAGAAAAGCACTGCAAAAAACTAAAAATTATGTCATAGAGCTCTTCCATATGTGATTTATATGTTCATGTCATTATTTATAGTCAAAGTACATTCATTACTTTTATCTTTCATATCTAGAGGTTTCATTTTATCAATTTAACCACTATAAAATTTAGAAGACTCAGAGTTCTTATTAGATAAGGAAAAACAGGCTTGAGATAGGCTTCCGATGGGCAGAAGGAAGTCACACTGTGTCTTGATGCCCAATGTTTTAATGTAGGCCAGATCAGTAATTATTATTTGATGATGTATATCACTCTATGCCAAGACATTCATTTAAGACATGTACACTTAAGTATTGTCAGCATTTACATGAATCTATGAAGTACAGTTATTACCTGGAATATAACTATTTTTCCATCATCAGCCTGAAGATAAAAAGTCCATGAAGAGGTTATGAAGCTCTGAGCAGAGTCCATCATGTCACTCCAGAATGACCTTACCAGAGTTAAAGGGAAGAGTAGATGCATTTTTGGCATCAGGGACATGAGCTTTAAAAAAAAAAAAAAAAAAAAAAAAAAAAAAAAAAGTTAAATCATGAGAAATCTATTATTTTTATAGATTTATATTCAAGAGAACAAACTTAATGAGCATTCCCCAAATCTTGGGACAGGGAATAAAAAGTTAAGTGATTCTATCATAATAACTAGCATTAAACTCTTTAGTTTCCTATGCAAATAAACTGTGATAAAGCTTAAGATCCAGGCTACTTTAATTTGCCACCAAACACATTTATAAACTACCTGTCACCTCTATCAGAATAACAAACTTTTGAATCAGATTTTGAATCTTCAAAATTGTGAAGACTCTTAAGATTTGATTAATTTAGGATTAGTAAGGCCTCAAGAGGTTGAAGGAGGAGGGACAAATTATACTCTCCTCATCTTTAATGCTTTTATGTAAATATATCATGCTATAATGAACATCAGTGGAAAAGGAGAAGGAGAAAAACTCAACCAAAAGAATATATACATCAAATGTGAGACATCTGATAGCAAGGCAGGGTGAGGGGAGTACTTATGGGCTGAATATATAGAGTAAGCTACTGATTTTAACATTAATGGGTATCATGTCCCCCCAATTCTGACCTTTTCATTTACTTAGCAGCAGTGGGCCCCTTTAGAGCACAAGTATGGGATACCATTTGCTGCACTCTAGTGATGGCTTTGGTTCTGCTATATTTCAAAAGAGAGGCATTATGGAATAAGAGATCAGACTATAGAATCAAAAGATCTATATTCATGATTCAATTTTCCCACTAACAGCTGTGAGATTTTTCATTGATTAATTCACCAAACAGGTATTCACTGAGATTATAAATTTCAGGAGATCAGGGACCATGTGTATTTGATTCATTGACATATACCTGTGTTTAATCGTGTAATCTATATAGGACAGAGGTTAAAAATAGGGTAATACGTGTGTATGAAGAAAGGCACCTAACCCAAACCAGGAAGAGAAGGGGTTAAGAAGGCTTCACAAAAGAAATGACACCTGCTCTGAATCAAGGGGATTCAACAGAACGATGGGGAGTAGAAGGAACAAAACCATGAAATAAATCATATAAAAATTAAGAACTAAGAACTACCCTACGACCCAGCAATTGCACTACTGGGTATTTACCCTAAAGTTACAAACGTAGTGATCTGAAGGGGCACGTGCACCCAAATGTTTATAGCAGCAATGTCTACAATAGCCAAACTATGGAAAGAACCTAGATGTCCATCAACAGACGAATGGATAAAGAAGATGTGGTATATATACACAATGGAATACTATGCAGCCATCAAAAAAATGAAATCTTGCCATTTGCGACGATGTGGATGGAACTAGAGGGTATCATGCTTAGCGAAATAAGTCAATCAGAGAAAGACAATTATCATATGATCTCCCTGATATGAGGAAGTGGAGATGCAACATGGGGAGTTAAAGGGGTAGGAGAAGAATGAATGAAACAAGATGGGATTGGGAGGGAGACAAACCATAAGTGACTCTTAATCTCACAAAACAAATTGAGGATTGCTAGGGGGAGGGGGTTTGGGAGAGGGGGGTGGGGTTATGGACATTGGGGAGGGTATGTGCTATGGTGAGTGCTGTGAAGTGTGTAAACCTGGCGATTCACAGACCTGTACCCCTGGGGATAAAAATATATGTTTATAAAAAAAAAATTTTAAAAAAAATTAAGAACTACTCAGTAAGTATACAACTAAGAGAAAAAAATGGTTCTTAAAAATTAGAAACATGTTTAACATTCCTCATAATAAGAAAACATAAATTTAAAATATATTAAAAGTGCAACATTGTTGGGAGCTGGCGAAGAAGGAAAGTGGGTATGGGTTTCTTTTTGGGGTAATAAAAATTCTTGGAATTAGACAGTGATGATGGTTGCACAGCTTTGTGAACATACTAACAACTACTGAATTGAATACTTCACAAGGATGAATTTTATACAACGTGAATTACATCTCAATTTTAAAAATTGGAACAAATTCCACAGAGGACAATTTTGCTCTACTTCTCAAAATTAAAATACAGATACCTCTTGCTCAGCAATTCTACTGTGATTCTTCTATTCTATAGATATAAATGTGCAAAGTATGCAACATCACTTATAAATGAAAAAGATTAGAAACAACCAACATCTCCAAATAAGAGACTGCTGAAGTAAATTATGATTCATCCACACAATGGATTGTACAATGAAAAACAGAATGGACATTATTTATGTATACTTGTATTTTAAAAAAGAAGGAGTACATACATCCTTGTATATGCATAAAATACGTCTGTCTTGGTAACCCTGGGTACATTAAGAGGAAAACTGAATGGCCAGAAGATACAGGGGTAGGAGATTTTTCACTATATACTCTTTTTACCTTTTGAGTTCTATACCATGTAGCTGTACTTCCTCTGCAAAAGTTAATAAATTAACAAACTTTATCCAGAATGTCTAGAGTATAGAGTATGGGGGGGTGGGGAAAAGAGATGGCCTAAGAGAGGTAATCAGGAGCCAGGCCATGATAGGTGGTTTGCACTTAGCCCTGTATGTAATGGCGGGGTGGGGGGGGGCAACTCCTGAAGTATATAAGAGAGGAGAATGACATGATGAGATTTCCATTTAGAAAATAAATATCTGAACACATACTGAAGGATGGACTCGAAGGGGGTGAAGTGGAAAAATAGTTTGCAAGTTTAGTAATACAGATGAGAAAAGATGATGATCTAGGTTAAGGCAACAGCAGCTGGGATGAAAAAAAACGACTGTCAACTACTGATTCTCTGAGCCTGTTTTTTCATATGCAAAATGGGGATAACATCATCACTGGACCAAGAGAAAATATGAAAGAGAGTATGGATATGAACGTAACTTTCAACAACAGCAAAGCATTATACAAAAGTAATTATGCAACTGACTTTTCTATCTGCAAACATTTAATTTGTTTGCTGAAAACTAATTATGAAATATAACACTAAAACAGTATCTAGTGGGCGATAAACATTTCAATACAAATCAGTGCAATTTAAGCAGGCAATTCTGAAAGGCAGTATTGTTTCGTACTTGTTCTTGTCTCAGTTCAGCGAATGGCAGCTGATTCTGGCAACCAAGATGGCAAGCATATTGCTCATCAGATTGGGAATATGCTTCCGTGCATGCTGTAAGAGAAAAACAGTCAAATTACAAGGAAAAAGAGAGAGAGAGAGACGGAGGAGAAAGAGGGAAGGAAAGAAAAAGGGAAAGGACAGAAAAGAAGGGATTTGGCATTTTGTAAAAGAAAATTTCTTATACTTAAAAAGCATTTCATAGATATGAATTTTCAAATTCAATAATAGTAGCAAATATATTATTATTATTATTTTTTAAAGATTTTATTTATTTGACAGACAGAGATCACAAGAAGGCAGAGAGGCAGGCAGAGAGAGAGGAAGGGAAGCAGGCTCCCTGCTGAGCAGGGGGCCCAATGCGGGGCTCGATCCCAGGACCCTGGGATCATGACCCGAGCTGAAGGCAGAGGCTCAACCCCCTGAGCCACCCAGGCGCCCGCAAATATATTATTTTAATAAGCCTCGCATCTTCTACCTCCCACACGTCAGATGTTTCCAGTATAAATCTACCGATTACACACTCAGGCTCAGGCTAGATGATGACAGTCATAATAAGGGGATCCTCATCACTAAGGTTTGCAAAGTGGAAAAAACACTGGTCTGGCATCCTGAAGTTTTGGCTTCATACACATTTGATTGTGTATGTGACCTGGGCTGTGCTGTTTAACCTCTTCAACTGTTGATTTCTATATGTTTAAAATGGGAATACCATACTTCATGGAGTTGAACAAAACAATATATTTTAGTGATTTACACCGATCTGTGACATTACCGTTAAGATCTGGATGACTTTCCTGAGAATCAAGGGTATTTGCATGGCAAAGAAAAATCCAACAAAGCAATCAGTTTAACACCCTAAATTCTGAGAACCTGAACTTAGAAAATGTCCTACAGCAGGATTCTGAAGTTGAAATGGGTGCACACTTTCTTCATTTAGTTCAGCAGAGCCAGTTCCTTCTTATGATATAGAACACTTAACCACTGTAACAATTTTTTCTTTTTTCTTTCCGACCCAGTCACGTATTTGTAATCTACTTCTCCAAGGTGCTAGATAATAAACTGAACAGCATTATGCACATATAAAGATGGCCAGTTACGAGACTGAGCCCTTAAAAAATAACGTCATGATATCAAGGAGACTAGATAGGAGTCATGGCATAGTGGTGGGGAAAAAGGTACCTCCTGCTGTACTGAATAAGTAGCATAATGTAATGAATGGAGAAAATTCCACTACAGTTTCTTTAAAAAGTTAAATGTCAATTTTGTCTTGATTACAGGTTTCTTTTATTAAACACATCTCTTTCACCAAAAGGTAAGAACAGTGTTTTAAGAGATGACAGACTCTGGTTACTTCTTTTATCGGCATGACCCACAAAGAATACACCATTAAATAGTGAGTCAAATGCCTGATTCAGTAAAAACAAAACAAAACAAAAAAAACGTTGAGCTAAATCAACTGGCCTATGATTGAAGGGCTTAAGAAAATTATACTATCCACTGAAAAGGTAGTGATGAATTATGAGAAGGGTAATTACTACTGCATTTAAACCGAATGCCTGGTTATACAAAGGTGTCCTACCCACAGTACCAAATAAACATTGGCTCAACAAATAGAAGCAGCCCCCACTTTTCAGAAGTTCATACCTATTTTTGCTAACCAAAAGAAATCCAAAGAGGATTCATGCTTTCATGAAAAAGAAAGCGAAAACTTTAAAGTTCAGCATTTGCTCTGCAGTGAGCCATTACAGAGGCAGCCCGCACTCCTCAGCAGCAAGGGCAGCACAGCCAAGCTCCTTCCCTGGGAACTGAGCTGGGCAGGCAAGCTACCATAGCTTTGACAGTGTCTGTGAGCATCTGTGTTTTATCTTGATTTACTTTGTGCCTCTTAGCAAGATGTTACCTAAAGTACCAGAAAAGCCTAAGAGAGGTTATTTTTTGGGTCTGAGAACACTCAAAAATTTTTCCATGTAAAGTAATGGTAATTGCTTCTTTATGCTATGCCATTTTGGCTTAGGAAAGGTTTCACAAGAATGCTCTACTTTCATATAGCAGGGAAACCTATAGATGAAATTTAAAGTTCATGAAATTTGGGGTGCCTGGGTGGCTCAGTGGGTTAAAACCTCTGCCTTCAGCTCACATCATGATTTCAGGGTCCTGGGATTGAGCCCCGCATCGGGCTCTCTGCTCAGCAGGGAGTCTGCTTTCCCAGCCCCGTCTCTGCCTGCCTCTTTGCCTACTTGTGATTTCTGTCTGTCAAATAAATAAAATCTTAAAAAAAAAAAAAAAGTCCATGAAATTTCTAGCAGCAGCTGATAAAACTGTAACCTCATAATAACTAGAGATTAGTTTGAACTAGAAATTAGTTTAAACAATATGCTTGTCATCTTATGAGGAAAATACATAAGGAGCATAACACAACCCAAAAAACTGCAATGCTATATACTGTTAGCATAGGATCTTACCAGATTCACATTCCATTTTGGTCCGATTTAAATCAATTCCATCATCCACAAATTGACAAATTGAAAACAGCCTGCAACCTCTCTGACATGCGTACAACTCCTCTTCCTAGGGAGTTCAAGAAGAAGGAGGATTACAAAAAAAATAATATTTTTCCCTTGGGGGGAAAAAGAGGTCAAAAAGAAAACAAAGTTAGTAGGGTTTATTATAAAATGTCCAATAAAAGTTTATAACTGAAAGCAAGAAATACGATAGGAGCCAGGTAATACCCAAGACCTTTGCCATATAAAGAGGTTTTAGTTTCTTATTTTAAAAGTGATACCCAAGAAAGAAGCTTAGTGGGAAAAGACAAAACAAAACAAAAAAGCCCATACCCTTTTCCCATATTCCAAGGTTACATGTTGTGGGAAAAATTTGAAAATAAAAATAACAGCGACATAATCAGAACTTTAACAGAAGTAGAAATGAGTAAGCAAGGACCTCAGGATGAATGGCATCCCTCTGCCACATTTATACAATTCATCTGGCTTCTCAGGAAAAAGTATCCTAACTAGCTTCACATGGCAAATGGTGCCATAAAGGCCCCACAAAGTGAGGCATACATCTATAAAAATGCTTTCATGAAAGGCGTTTTTAAACTTGGCTTACTTTAACTGAACACACAAACAAGAGCAACAGTGCGGTGTATGGTAAAGTCCTCTGGAATCAGCCAGACCTGGATTAAAACTGTTCCGGTGAGTGACGCTGCACAAGTGGCTCTACCTATCTAAATCTCAGTTTTCTCATGGTGAAGGAGATAATAGCTATAAAGTATCTCCAAAGCCCTCAAAAATGCTGGAACAGAGCTACTCCTCGTATAGTGCCTGGGACACAGATGGTGCTCAATAAATGGTAGTAGTGTTAATCACGATAATAGATTTTTTTTAAAAACAGAAAACAACAGTTACAGGCGTCACTGTCTATTTATGGGAGCTCAGGATAGGGTCGATTTTTCATTATGGGAAAATGTTAACTGCTTAATAAGACTAATAACCATGTTTTCAACAGGCTTTTGTTAGATGAAATACACACAGTATTCGACACAAACCAGTACATGTGGGGGAGCCCCCTCAACTTACTGTGTGATCCACTGTGTACAAATTGGCGGGCACCTAATAAGGAGGGAAACAGCATGTGCATACACCAGTTAGCAATCAATGGAAGAGAAAGGTATGCATTTCTTTCCAGCGGAAGGATCAGTGAGATGTATGCAGCAGCAACAACCGATACAGAAGGGATGGCTGCAGTCTGACATTAAACAAGTGTTATCATGTAATTCTGAAGCTAGAATGTTTTTGGACCTCAGTTCTAGCTGCATTTATTGTATCTGGAGCATTACATAATCTCTTTATACTGCACAGAGGAAGCTTGAGCTCATTAGTATGAGCTCTATTGCACGCCATTTCATTTTCAGGTAGGTTTTCTTTTCTTTTTAAGATTTTATTTATTTATTTTGACAGACAGAGATCACAAGTAGGCAGAGAAGCAGAGAGAGAGAGAGAGAGGAGGAAGCAGGCTCCCTGCTGAGCAGAGAGCCCGATGCGGGGCTCGATCCCAGGACCCTGGAATCATGACCTGAGCCGAAGGCAGAGGCTTTAACCCACTGAGCCACCCAGGCGCCCCAGGTTTTCTTTTTTTAAACCAAGCCAATAAGCCCTCCAATCCCATTTCCGAAAGACAGTATGGGATGCTGCAAAGAGCCTAGGTCCAGGAATCAGTCCTGCTTTGAAGCTCAGCCGCACAACTTGTCCTGTACAATCTTGGCAAAGTGACAATCTCTCTCAGCCTCAGTTTCCTTGGTTTTAAGATGGGGACAATACTCTCTTATGTCAATCTTGATTATGATAAGGATTATACATTTTATATCCACAAATGAATATTATGCTATACTATCTAATAAATAAGCATAATAATAATGTATTTAATGAGCACCCACAATGTGCCAGACAGCATGGTAACATTTGAGGTATTATACAATGTCCAACCCAGAGTAGGGGCTCAACTGGTAGCTATTAAGAATCATATCCTTATTCCAACTAAGTGTTTCATGTACTAGATAATATTATTATTTTAAGTAAGTATTTCATGCTCTATGTATCTCAAATGATTGGCAAGCTTATCTTAAATGTATCTCCTCTAATTTAGAGCACAAGTAAATGGTGCTCCCCACCAAAATGAATGCCAGCTAAATAATCAGAAGGGACCTCAATGATACCATTTATAGAATATATGCATTTGCTTTCCCAGAACTGGTTTTATGTGCTAAGAGTGCCACATACTTTATCTTTAATCCTCACACAAGCTCTGTAAGGTGTGAGGTGTTGTTGTTGTTGTTTTTTATTAGTTGACAAAATGAAGTCTTGAGAAGTTAAGTGATCAGCAAAGCTATACAGAGAGTAAAAGTGGAGCTGGGAATGGAACCCAGGCTTTTATGGTTCCAGAGCCCACACTCTTTAAAAATGACGAGGTTGGTTCTAATTAGCTTTGTTGTTAAAATAACACACGTCTCTTGTATTTGAATCCAGACAAATTATGCAATTGCGCTTTTGAGGAAAGCTAAATGGTAACTATAGTGGAATTTTGAAATTGCTACTTACAAACAGCTATTCTACTTTCTTGCAACAAATAATTCATTCTGAAAAAGAGCCATTAAAATGAGATTTCTATCTTCCAGTTGCAAATACCAGATGAAAGGTTACGTGAGCTTCTAAATTCATCTAATTTCTTATAACATGCACTGCTTTTTCCTGAACTGCAAAGTACAGTAACTTGGAGGGCCAAAAGAAATCAGCGAAATAAGTAAATTAAATCTTTTCAACACAACTTTATTAATAGAGGGCAGCACAGTATAGCCAGTTTTAGGACTGCATTCCTACCACTCCACTACTTCTTAGTTATGTGACCTTAAGCAAGTCACTTAACCTTTCAGAGTCTCCACTGTAAAATCCTACTTTTCATAGTAGTGACCATAAGGGATAATGGGTATAAATCTCTCATCAAACTGGAGAACAGAGAGTAGACAGTTAATAAATTTTAAGTCCATCTAACATATAGGAAGCCAAATAACTTCCAAGTTCCTGGTGAGAACAGCTTTAATGAATAAGCAAAGATGACTTACAGATAGCATATCAACTGTTAAAAATTGTTAAATAGTGGATGTTTAAAAAGTGCCTGAAGTTTCCAGAAACGTTTATATTATTTAGTTATTCTCCCAGCATTCCGAGTCATACTACAAGTTTGCTAGGAAAATCTCAAAAAAGGAAAAAAAAAACAAAAAACAAACACAACCAAACACTAGAAGGAAACAAAACATGCCTCCACTCAATGCCAGGCCAAATAAATCTTAATGAATTTCCTCATACAATCTTCTTACTGATAACAGATTTATAAGTAGAGAACACAGTAATGTGTTTAGGGCAGTACACATTGATTGAAATCTGGATGTCAGAATCTCTCATTTCTTTCTCCTGTTATAATTTGTGTCTGACTGAAAATTTTAGGATAATCAATATCCCACACTTTTTCCTGAAAATTGATAAACCCCATGCAATGTAAAATCCTGCAGTAAACAGGCATATGGGAAGTGAGAGCATTTAGAGCTTTTCATTTCAAAGACCTGAAAGCATTTGCCAATAAGGAACATCCTAGAGTTCATTGGCTTTTTCCTCGTGGTTCCATTGTAGTCTGAGAGCACAAAGAGGGCTAGTCACACGGTTAAGCCAACAGCACAGAGGAGATGAAGGGAATACAAGGAGGAAAAGACCAGTAACAGCAGCAAAAGCTCTTACAAAAAAAGCCAGTGGGGGGAAGGAAGCATATATCCAAATTACATATGGGAAAGGGTGGGGAGTCACCACACAATTTAGAATGTGGAGTAAACAGAGTTCCTAAGCTGGAAAAAACAAAACAAAACAAAACAAAAAAAAAAAAAACAACACCAAAAACTTGAGAAGCAGAATGGAATTAAAGGAAAGGCATCAACCGCAGGCGAATGAGAAGTGAAAGCAGGGTCACTCCCTTCGGTAAACTGGGACCCCGACCTCCCACGGGCAGTCTCATTTCTATACCCGCGCCACGAATTCCTTCTGTCTTCTGCACTGAACGGTTAAGTTCTTTGAACGCAAAAGCCTAACTGCTTCTTCTCTAAGCCACCCCAAGCCCTAGTGGCAGCGTCTCGCACACAGTAATTCAACAAAGGCGGAAAGCCCTTCCTGTGCGTCTCACAACTACTAGGTCTGACTTAATATATTTCATACCACGGTATAATTGTCTGCTTCTCTGACTCCCACAACAGAGTGTGCGCTCCCGGCCCAGAGAGGCGCTCGGTAAACACGGGTTATAAACTAACCATTTGTGGGCTTGCATATCCGCTCCTACCCCCCACCATCCCTTACACCCCTCGAACGTGAAGACCCTGCATTAATCATCTATATCTTCTTCCCTATCGGAGTGCTCGTCTTCCCTGCCACCCCGCAAGCTGCCCGAGGAAATGGGTCATGTCTTGCTCATCTCTGCGTCCCCAGTCTATTATAGGGTCGATGCAGCACAAACTTCCGGTAATTACAGCACGAGAGGGGTGCGGGTAGAATTAGGGAGGAAAACAGGAGCTACACAGGTGGGAGACAGCGGTTGAAGGGTGTGGATTCGACACCCAGGTTCCCAAGCCGACACAAGTGCGAGAGAGCGGAGAGATGGGCTGCCAGGGGAGGGTCGTAGCCCGGTTCGGACGGGACCTACCTTGGGGTAGGTATGCAAGGGGAAGGTCAACTGACAGGCCCGGTGACAAGACGCCGTATCACCCAAGATCGAGTCAAAAGCTTCAGCCGAAGCGGTCCCCGAGCCTCCGGCCAGGGCCATGGTCAGCAGCAGCAGCGGCGGGAGCCCCAGCTGGGCCCTGACCCAGAGGCTCCCCTTCGGTGCCGCCATTTTGTTTCCCTCTGTCACAGCAGCTCAGCTTGTTGCTGTTTTCTTTTCAGGGTTTCCTCTGCCTTCCGGGGCCAGCCCCTTCCCCGCCCCTCAGGCCGCAGCTTCCGCCTCCGCCGTCTCCTCAGCTCCGCCCCGACCCGCCCAAAACTGCCGCCTCTCGCCCCACCTCCAGGTCTAAGAACTTCTCCTAGGACGGCAGGAAGAGGTGGATCCAATCATCGCGAGTATTAGAGTGAACCGGCCTCCCCGACGCTTCCCTCCGCGGGGCACGCTGGGGCATGTAGTTCTCTGGAGGCGGGCGAAACATGTGGGATGGGGAAAGTCGGTCTCGGAGAACTACAGTCGCCGTGAGCGCGCCTCACCCGCTCCTTTGTAGTGCATTCTGGGGAATGTGGTTTGGGGAGGTTCAGAGGCGCTCTGAGGTCGGAGAAACCACCGTCCAGGAAGGAAGCATCATTTTAATTCTGATCGCCGAGGTGCCGACAGGAGTGGATCCTCAAAGGGTGCACTCTGGAAGGGTCCAGCTACTGGCAGGGCTGCTTCTCCTGGTGGGTCTCACGTCAGACCTTCGTTAGGTTCCCCTTCCTGGACTCCTGAGTGCTGAGGGTAGAGGAGGATGGTGGTTCCTTTTGCTCAGGGATCTGGGGCACGACAGTCGCGGTTAGGGTCCTTGCACCACCGAGCAGTTCCTGGAGATGGTTGCTGCTTGTTGTGAGGACCCTGCTGAGATCTGGAGGTGGTTAGTGATTGCTCGTTACTAGGCGAACCTTTAGGATTGTGGTGATGGTGGGGTAGCTGTTGATATTGAGCCTCATGGAGTTCAGTGAAACTCTTAACCTTGTCTCAACCTCACCTAAGTTGAAAAAGGCTTTTAGAATCACCGGGTTCAATGCCTGGCCCAGTATTGGAATCCCCTGCACAGCGTGCACTTCTGAAAGCTAGGCACGTCTTAACTCGGGAATTACACCGATCATTGTATACAGTTTCAGTTCTTAGGAAGATAATTCTTTTCCGAGACAAAATTTTCTTTCCTGTAAATTCCACCCAAGAGTTGTCATAATTCAGGAATGCTTCTAGAATAGGAGTGCATTATGTCACTTTAGAGAGAACACGTCATAGCAGTTTTGGTGACGTTTTAGAATCTTTCCTCTTTCTTGAGCAGAAAGCGCTGCAAGCACGTGAAGGTAGTTGGCAGTCCTCTAGCAATGGATAAATTCGTCATTCGAACGCCTAGAATCCAAAATAGTCCTCAGAAGAAAGCTCCTGGTGGAAAGATTTACAAGCAGGCCACGATTGAATCTCTGAAGGTGAGAGGGGATCTGGGGCTAGAGGAAATGTGGAAAGGACTGTCTAGCAAGGCGGTGTGGAGTTCTATGGAAGACCTATGAATTCTTTCTTCCTATACTTTCTCCCCAAAGTGTTCCTGATCACTGCTAATTTGTTTCTTCCCTACTCTGTACAGACTTCTATTTACCAATCCCTGCATGCACTTCTATTACTCTTCTGATTACTTTGGCTATATCATATGTTTTGCTGGTTGAGAGAACGAGTCCCTTAAGTGTTTTTGTGTTTTTGCAACATTTTCTTTTCTTTGAGGAATGTGAAAATAGGAATATGATTCTGTGTACTCTGTACAAACTCAGTAAGCCTGGGTGATGATATTCTACTCTTCTGTCTTATTGACCAGAACTGTATCACATGGCCTGCAGCTGTAGCTGAGACTGGGGAACAGACTGTGTTAATGGACTCTTTGCAACCTCTTCATGTCTGAATTCTTTTCGCAAAGAAGAGGCAAGGAATAAGTACAGGATAGGCAACAAGGAATCAATGGACATGGGTACCCAATTAATGATAAAGTAAGAATTATTTCCCTAAAAACAAACATTTGTAATTAGTTCCCTTTGCCTTCTTGACCTCTTATTTTCTTTTCTTTCTTTCTTTTTTTCTTTCTTTTTTAAAGATTTTATTTATTTATTTGTCAGAGAGAGAGATAGAGAGATCACAGGTAGGTAGAGAGGCAGACAGAGGCAGAGGCAGAGAGAGGGAGAAGCAGGCTCCCTGCCGAGCAAGGAGCCTGATATGGGACTCGATCCCAGAACACTGGGATCATGACCTGAGCCGAAGGCAGTCGCTTAACCAACTGAGCCACCCAGGCGTCCCTCTTTTTTTTTTTTTTTTAAGAATTTTATTTATTTATTTGTCAGAGAAATAGATTGAGAGAGAGAACACAAACAGGGGGAGCAGCAGGCAGAGGGAGAAGCAGGCTCCCCACTGAGCAAGGAGCATGATGAGGGACTCGATCCCAGGATCCTGGGATCATGACCTGAGCCGAGGCAGATGCTTAGCTGACTGAGCCACTCAGGCATCCCAACTTCTTACATTTTCTTTTCAATTTCCTTTATTGGTTCCTCCTCCTCTACCAGTCCTAATATTTATGCTCCCCGAGCTTTGTCACGTTTTATGTATTTGGCCAGGGTAACCTTATTTATTGTAATGCTTCCCGTGCGGATGACTGCCAGACTTGTACTTCCAGCCTTGGATCTCTGATGGTGAGAGTGGGATCTGGGGCTAGAGAAGATGCGCACAGGGCTGTGATAGCAAGGTGGTGTTCTGAGTACTTGATTTATGTACTCAGTTGAACTCTTCCAGATGTGCCACAGGCTTACCAGACCCATATTAGAAAGCAGTACAGGAGTGTATAAACAGATGTCCCGAGTTCTAGGCCTTCTAGTACAACTGGGTGATCTTTGGCAAGTCATTTCCTTACCTAGAATCTCCCTTTGTCCTCATCTGTAAAATGTGGGGGTCAAACTTTATCAGTATTTTTTTTTAAGATTTTATTTATTTGAGAAAGAGAGAGAGCATGAGCCAGTGTGGATGGGCAGAGGGAGAGAAAAAGTAGACTCTCTGCTGAGCAGGGAGCCTGCCATGGCGTTCCAGTCCAGGACCCTGGGATCACAACCTGAGCCAGAGGCAGACACTTAACCTACTGAGGTCCCCGGGCACCCCTATTGGTAGTTCTTCAAAGGAACATTGTTGTCACGTAGGGCAAGGTAATTCTTCATTATTTGGAACTGTCCTGCGAGTTATTGGACATTTACCATCCCTGGCCTTCAGACACTAAAGGCCAACAGTACCTCCCACTGTGATAAGCAAAACTGCCCTCACATATTTCCAGGTAGCCCTTGGTTGAGAGCTACTGAATTCTAGATGGTCTTTAAAAATCTCTCCCAGTCTTAGAGTTCTGTGCATAACCAAAATTTTCAACTGTCTCTGTTTTGTCTGAGTACTCATGGAGTTATATACAATAGTGACTCTCAGTGACAGAAGGTGGTGGGCAGGATTGTGGTACCAAGCTGGAAGAAAAAGTGAAGGGTATTAATTGAACTACTCGTACACTCATATGCAAACATCTAGATTCGAGTATACTTCCACCTGCCTCTTCTCCCCTCTGTGTCCCCGCTTATGCCCCAGTTGAGAGTCCTTGTGTGAAGATGAGAATATACCATGTAAAGATTATGGAAGCAGAATAAGCATTAGGTGTAGAGAAAATAACATTCCCTTTAAATGCAGTAGCTTTTCTCCCAAACCCATTCTTTATTCTTCTGTATTTATTTTTATTTATTTATTTATTTATTTATTTATTTATTCATTCATTCATTCATTCATTTATTTTGAGAGCGAGCACGTGAGTGTGAGCAGGGGAGGGGCAGAGGGAGAGAGAGAGAGAGAGACTGACTCTTAGGCAGGCTCCTTGCTCAGTGCAGAGATCACGACCTGAGCTGAAATCAAGAGTTGGACACTTAACTGACTGAGCCACCCAGGAGCCTCCTCCTGTGTATTTACTTTTAAATCCATATACCAAGTAACTGGGACTAGAAACTTAGAAACCATCCTTAACTCTTTTCTCTCTTATATCCAGTTTTCAGTTTTGTCTCCTAAAAATCATTCCTGTCCTTAACATCTCCCACTTTAAATTTAAAAATCTTAGCAGTGCCATGGTCTGGTAAATTGTCTCCCTGCCTTTGGCATGCTGTCTCATTCCCCTTCCACACTTAAGCCAGAGGAATAGAAGAAAAGGAGATCTACTCAGGTCACTTCCCTGCCTAGTCCTGCAGTGGTTTCTCATTACCTACCGATGAAGACATTTCTTTTAATGGCACCCAAGGCCCTCTGTGACCTGGCACCTGCCTGCTTCACCCCTGCTGCTCTTCCTGTTGACATTCCTTTTTTTTTTTTTTTTTTAAGATTTTATTTATTTATTTGAGAGAGAGCATGAGAGAAGAGAAGGTCAGAGGGAGAAGCAGACTCTCTGTGGAGCTGGGAGACCGATGCGGGACTTGATCCTGGTACTCCGGGATCGTGACCTGAGCCAAAGGCAGTTGCTTAACCATCCTATCCATTCTATCAGTGGCAGCCACTCAGAATTTCCCCAACATGGTGTGCTGTTTCATACCTCCGTACCCTTTGCATATGCTGTCCTCTTTGCCTGGAATGGCCTTACTCTCTTGTCTTGGTGGCAGTATAGTGTGGTAATTAAGAACACAGACTCTAGAGCCAAACTGCCTATGTTTAAATCCCAGCCGTGCCACTTATTATTTGACCTTGGGCAAGTTATTTAACCTCTCTGTGTCTTTATCTATAAAATGGGATTAATGATAATATCTGTTTTATAAGGTAGTTATGAAGGATGAGTGAGTCAGTATATGATAAGTGCTTGGAACAGAACTAAGTAATATGCAGGTGTTTGCTGTTATCATCAATTTATCACCTCCTGTTTGTCCCCCATGACCTAGTTCAAGGGTCTCCTCTACTATGTGGCCTTTCCTAATCATCCTTCTGTCCCCCAGATAGAAAGCCAATCTAATCATTCCCTTTTCTAAGCTACCCCTATATCTTTTCTTTTTTTTTTTTTTTTTAAGATTTTATTTACTTACTTGTCAGAAAGAGAGAGAGAACATGTACAGGCAGAAGGAGAAGTAGGCTCCTTGCTGACCATGGAGCCTGAGGTGGGACTTGATCCCAGGACTCTGGGCTCATGACCTGAGCTGAAGGCAGATGCTTAACCAGCTGAGCCACCCAGGCATCCCATCCCTCCCTGTATCTTAAACATGCCCCTGTCATTGCCCTTATTTGTGCTATACTGTCTTTGTGCTATACTGTGTTTTGTTTTTTTTTTTTTAATGCTGTACTCCACCATACTCTGAGCTGCTTCTTCTTCTTTTTTTTTTTTTTTTTAAGATTTTGTTTATTTGACAGACAAAGATCACAAGTAGGCAGAGAGGCAGGCAGAGAGAGAGGAGGAAGCAGGCTCCCTGCTGAACAGAGAGCCCGATGCGGGGTTTGATCCCAGGACCCTGGAATCATGACCTGAGCTGAAGGCAGAGGCTTAACCAACTGAGCCAC
The DNA here is from genome assembly GCF_902655055.1 of Lutra lutra. NCBI lineage: Eukaryota > Metazoa > Chordata > Mammalia > Carnivora > Mustelidae > Lutra > Lutra lutra. The sequence continues at coordinate 153,961,619 of NC_062281.1, read as the reverse complement.
CCAGGTGCCCCTACTCTGAGCTTCTTGAAAGACTATGTCTTACTGATTTTTGTGTCCCCAGTACTTGGCACAGGGCTTGGTATATAGAAGACCACAGTGCATTTTTCTGAATGACCAAATGAACTAAAACCCTAAAAGCCTTGGCATGGCATATGAGTCCCTTCCTTATGCTCCCCAGGGAGCCTTCTCATTCCATGCTTCATAGCTAGCTCCCCTTTCCCAGGAGTGAATTCCAGCCACACCCCATATTTTGCTGGTCTCTGTATAAACTATTCCCTTTCATGTCTCCAGGAATTTGACTTGATGCTGGTCCTTTTCCTAGAAAACCTTTCTCTTTTCTTTTTGTGAGGAGTGCTGTGCTCATTTGTGAACACACTCAAGTGTGACTTTCCCTGTGAATCCTAGATTGTACATTTTATGAGTACAGGAGCCTTTGGAATTTTATTTACTTCTGTATCCTTGGACCTATCACAGTGCTTGGCACATATCAAGTGGTCAATAAGTATTTGTTAAATAAGTGAATGTTGAAATGCTTTCTGGGTCCTTTGGGGGGAATTAATCCTTCCCTCTTCAATACTGTCTTAGTACTTGGTTCAGATACCTCTCATAGCACTTACTCACTGTATTTTAATTATCAGATTAACTGTACTTTTCCGCAGTCTACTATAAACTCCTGATGACCGAGTGTCATATTAGGTTCCGATTCTACTCCAAGGCCTAACGCAGTGCCTGCTACATTGTAGGTAAAAATTTATTGAATAAACAATAATCATTCTTATCTGGGGATGATGCCCTTGCGGGGTCTGGGTAGTAAACTGTTTAACAGCTATTACTGCAAAACAACTTTATGCCCAACAGTCAGTCAGATACTCCAGGGAACATAAAAGAAATTTAAGATGAAAGTATGAGCCCTCGTGGGACTTCCTATTGGGAGATCATATTATAAGAAATTAGTAAGTAATGGTAGAAAATCGTATGCGGTCCATTACAAAATTGTTGTTTAGGCAGTAAGGGCTAAGAGTTCAGAGGAAAGAGCTCAGTGTCTGTTTAAGTGCTCAGAGCACCTTAAAGGGTTGAAAAGAGTTGGCTAGGTGGAGGGAAGTAGTAACACAGAGCTGCTCAATAAGCACTTCTGGCTTTTCTTTGCTGTGTGCACGCAAACGTGCTTACTTGATGTGTACACAATGACGACTTAAAAATGAGTTAAATGTGAGTTCTAGAGAGTTAGGTCTACCCTACTGAGTAACTTATTCCCACACACCAGCATCATACTTAAATGCCAAGGATCTGCTGAATGTTCAAGCCTCAATTTCCTCGTCAGTAATATCAGAAAGTTGTACATATATATGTATATACACATAAGTTATACATATATATAACATCAGAAATATATCTAACCTGCAGGGTTATCATGAGACCTAAACAGATAAATGCTTATCGAAAGGGCTAAGTATTGGCCTGGCATGCAGTAAAACTGACCAATAATTTCTTCTTTTCATGTGTGGAAAAGGAGAGGCTTGTGTAGGAAAACTAGAGCTGGGACTGGTGATGATGGGAGCGATAGTAGTGATTACTGCCGGTGTTTATTGAGCCCATGTCTATGGGCCAGGAATTGTGCTAAGTGCTTTACATATATTAACTCTTTAAATTCTGATAACATTTAAATTCTGTGAAATGGATGCTTTTATCATTCATATTTTAGAGTTGAAGAATCTAAGGCACAGAGAGATCAAGTAGCTTGCCCAAGGTCATGCAGCTGTAAGTGGCAGAGCTGGGATTTGAACTAGACAGTCTGGTTTCGCTATCTGCCCCCTATAGGGTGAACTAAGAAAGTGGAGGCATCTGAATGTCCAGCAGAGGAGGTATAAAAATCTTGGAATATTAGGAACATTGGACTTCTGTTATCAGTTTGTTAGAAGTAATTTTGCTGTAGCCGTATCACATGGAATAAAAGTGAGACCCAGTAGAGCTCGTGTAGTATACATTAGAATCCTAAAGGTTAATTTGGTTAATCTCTTCTTACTCCCTTAAGGGAAAGTGATTTGTTCTCTTAGTTGTAATAGGAGATTTTTTTTTAATTTTTAAAGATTTTATTTATTTATTTGACAGACAGAGATCACAAGTAGGCAGAGAAGCAGGCAGAGAGAGAGAGGAAGGGAAGCAGGCTCCCTGCTGAGCAGAGAGCCCGATGCAGGGCTCGATCCCAGGACCCCGAGACCATGACCTGAGCCGAAGGCAGAGGCTTAACCCACTGAGCCATCCAGGCGCCCTGGAGATTTTTTTTTTTTTTAATTAAAAGATTCTAGGATATGCTAATTCTTTTAGATTTAATACTTTAGAGTGCTCTGTAAACCTTTGCTCCTTTTGTAGGATTGATCAGCCAGTAGATTGTCCCCTGCCCCCTCTGGTGGGATGGTTTCCATCTTGTCAAAAATTGATGTTTCAGCCAGCCACAACTGTAAGACCAGATAGTATAGGAGACAGCACATACTCTTTCTGGTGATGAGCTTCCCACTACTCATGTAGCTTCCCCTTTGATACCCTGTGTCCGCTTCCCTTGTCCCTCTAACTAATTCAGAGAACAACTTGAAATACCTATTTTGGGGCCCATATTTGGACAGAAATAAGGAAAGATTCTCAGATATATATGGAATTCTTCTGTTCTGGAATTGACTGTAGATTTTCCTATTTCTGACCTAAAATTTCAGATCTGAAAACTATACTGGACTTCAGTCCTTATGGGTAGAGATGGCTTTCTTCAATTATACCTACTGTGCATTGGGGCTAGCGAGACAGATAAATTGTACCAACCCTCAAATGGCTCCTAGTCAGAGGGGAAGACAGCCTTTAAAAAGTATGTGCATTAAAGGCAGATACGGTAATAGAAGTATGTCCACATTACAGAGGACCCAAAAGGGGGTGTGGTCAAGTTTGGTATGAGAGAGTCAAGAAAGGCCTCAGAAGGGATGTTTGAAAAGAGTCTTCAAATATAAACAGTTGTTTATCATATGGTTGAGGCAAAATAAGAGCATCCCAGGCAGAGGGTGTGAAATACTGCAGTTCATTTAGGCAGCTTCAAATAGTTTGCTATAGTTGGACCAAATGTGATGCTGAAAAAGATGTCAGCAGCCAAGTCAGGTAAGGCCTTTTATGCCATGCTAGAGTGTGGGTTTCTATAGTTCCCTATACTGGAATGGTCTGATGTGGAATCCCTAACCTCTTTCCAACCATGTGGAAACGCTGGATAAAAGGTCTCTAATACAGAGCTGAGCTTGAAAGCAAGAAAGAGAAATCCTCAGATGCCAGGAAGAGAGAGGAAATTCAAACCCTGAGCTTTAAGGGGGAGCAGAAGCTAAACAGTTTTATGAAGCCAGATATAATGCTTGGGGTGTGAGATTTAGGGCCAGTATGGGAACTGCAGATAAGGGCTTAGGCTAATAATTTCCACCTGCAGCTGGGAGCTAAAACAGGTCTACCAAGTTTGTGAAAAATGAACTAGAAACATGCCATCCACTAGTCCAAGGAAACAGCATGAGACTGTAATCTGCTCAGGGGTTTTGGAAGGGAAAAGAATTGACTACAATAAATTAGAACCCCACTCTTATGACTATGCATAGTTTTAAATTTACACTCTGGGCAAAACTGAAAAAAAAAATAGCATAAAAACTGGTATAGAAACAGAAATCCAGAGGCTTTGGCCAAGGCAAATGTGAGATTTCCCTGTTAAAACACCTCACAACCTGGGGCACCAGATTTCCATAGAGAACAGTCTCCATTAAAGATGAACTCATGGTGGGGCGCCTGAGTGGCTGTGGGTTAAGCCCCTGCCTTCGGCTCAGGTCATGATCTCAGGGTCCTGGGATTGAGCCCCATGTCAGGCTCTCTGCTTAGCGGGGAGCCTGCTTGCCCCCCATCTCTCTCTGTCTACCTGTGATCTCTGTCTGTCAAATAAATAAATAAACTCTTAAAAAAAAAAAGATAAAAACTTGAAGATTAAAAAAAAAAAAGATGAACTCATGGTCAAAATTACAAACTCTCCAAGAAAACTGATTTCCTGGAGGGAGGATGAGCAGACAGAGATAAATAATAGCATTTCTATGCCAAGAATTGGCGATAAGAGTATAATCTCAAAGAGATCTCTATGTGAATTTTCACAGAGATAAAAGACTAGAAATTAAAAGAACAGGATAGTATGAAAAGGAAGTGGGCAGATTTTTGAGGGAAATGTTAAGCCATCTGATGAAAAAATTATGTGCTAATGCAGAAACAAGGTTGAATGGATTAAAAGTAGACTAGCTGGAGCTACAGAGAGAAATGGTGGATTGGAAGCTTGATGTGAGGAAATCGCTTAGAATGCATCACAGAGAAATGGAGAAAAATATGAAAGAAAAGGTACACGAAGGACAGACAAGTTGTTTATATTTCTAATAGGGGTTTCCACAGTAGAGGCTTATGATGAGTACACTCATAGATTTCACTGAGCTTACATCTTAAAACTTGTAAGGGTAAACACTAAAATGATAGCAATAGGATATATCATTTCCAACCCGTAAAGAAAAACAAGATCAAAGAAACCTAAACTTAAAAGCAAAGATAAGAAAGGAAAAGAAAAAGAAGCAAAGAGAATGTGTTTCCAGTTATATCTGTGCCTATAATAAGTGCAAATGGATTACCCTTGCCTGTTAAAAAGATAGAGATGCTCAGATTGGGTGGTGGATGGGTACAAAATAAAGCCACCATAGGCTCTTTAAAGCGTAATGACCCAGAAAAGTTGAAAGTCAAGAGATGGAAGACAGTATTGAATACGTCACAGGCGGGAGTTCATCCAAGCAGTGTTTATAACTGGAAAAATATGGGGTAGGGAGACCCTAGATAACCATTAGGGGAATACATTTTAGAATTGTAAGACATGTGTATATAAAAATAATGGAATATTATTCATTACTATTACATGGATCAGCTGGGTTTATGTATATCAGTATGAATGAATCGAGAAAATATAATGAGTAAAAAAGCCTTTTGCAGAATGTTATGTTTATACTTTACACCTTCTTCCTATGGAATATAACCCCTTACCTGGTTTTGTTTATTTATTTTACATACCATTTAGCACTAATGATACTGCTTTATACTGTAGCAAATCATAACAAAGGACTTTTCTCATTTTTGGCTAAAGCACCTAAAGGCTGAGAACAAAGGAGAGTGTGTTCCCAAACGAGATTCTAGACTGTAGACTGTAGAACTTTTGAAGGCAGTACATGAAGACCAGTTTTGGAATCCTGAACGCATCGCCTACTCTAGGCTATGAAGAAGGTTGACATTAAAGGAAGAGAGGAGGAAAAAAAAAGCTGGAGAGGAGAGAGAGTTCATTTGGATAAAGTGGGAGGGCTGTGGTATTTTCCCTTGGAGAACTGGACCTCTGTTCCTGGAGCTGGTGCGCACAGAGACCAGACCCGTGCCTGGGAAAGTCTAAAAAGAAGGAGTGGCTGTATGGGAAGGCTGTTAACCCTTAGAATTCTTCAGGGCAAAGATGTGGGTACAACAGAGAAAATGCTGGCTGGCCTGGAGTAGAATTAAAGGGGTTAGCTTCAAAAGGATTCTTGGAAGGACAGTGACACCCCTACAGAGAGAGTCTGTAAAGTGGTTTGTCAAAAACCAGGGATGTGTCATCGGCTGGCTGAATGAGGAGGCATGGCCAACATTCCCAGAACTGCAGGTGCCATCTCAAAACAATGGGAGGTCTCCAGGGAACCACAGAAGCATCCCATACAAGAAAAACAGTCCAAACAGTCCGCTTTACATGGCTGCCGAGTCTAGAGAGCACACTTGAGGGAGTATCACAAAAGAAGTGAAGGCTTTCCCTTACTGCTCCTTTTCCCAGCTTGTAACTTGGAAGGGTCAGAGGTCAAAGCAAACAAGCAGATGAGGGGAGGAGGGGAAGCACAGATGGGGCCAGGAGTCCAACATCTCCCTATGCTAGGCTGGAAGCAGACCCTAGCCAGGGAAGGGAATTGACACATTTTTTTTTTAGTTGCTTTTTATTGAACTATAGTCTGCGTATAGAAAAGTGGACAAATCATGAGTGGACATTTTGACAGATTTTTCACAAAGTGAGCACATCTGTGTCACCAGTATCCAGAGCCAAGAAACAGAACGTTACCAGAATCCCAGAACCCTCTGTGCCCCCTTCCTTTCCCTAACTGGACCCACCTCCCCCAGCATAGTAACCATGCAAGATAAGATTTTTTTTTTCTGTAATTATAAAAGCAACTTTACTCTTTCATCTTCCAGTTTAATTTTTCTTTTTTTTTTTTTTATTTGTCAGAGAGAGAGGGAGAGAGAGCGAGCACAGGTGGACAGAATGGCAGGCAGAGGGAGAAGCAGGCTCCCCGCCAAGCAAGGAGCCCGATGTGGGACTCGATCCCAGGACGCTGGGATCATGACCTGAGCCGAAGGCAGCTGCTTAACCAACTGAGCCACCCAGGCATCCCTCCAGTTTAATTTTTCTTTAAATTTGTAGTCAAAATAATTTCACAATTACAGAACAGTTGCAAAGATCACAACCCCATCCCCTTCACCCAGATTCCTTAATTGTTTCTATTCTACACTTAGTGCAAAGATGTATGTCAACTTTAAGGTGGCGATTTCTTTTAGAAACAGGAGAAGATATAAGGAGACAAACTTTAGAATGTTTTGTTATTTTATGCAAAATGGCAAAATGTTAACTTTTTTCAATTACTGTTACTCTACCTTTTTATGCGTTTGAAGTTTTTAAGTTTTTTTTTTTTTTTTCAAATAAGAGAGTTTGAATTTTATCATGTAGGAAGTGGGGAGCTGTTGAGGCATGCTTTTTATTGTTGAAATAAATATGCCTTTATGACTTCCTCACTCTCCATCCTTGCGTGTGAATTAAGACACTTAAGTGAGCTATAGGGTTGGATCACCTTAGTATCGTTTTTCTTTTGTTCTCATCCTTATTGCCTCTCTCTGCTAAGTGCCCAGCGGTGTCTGACATGGTTAGATTAAAACTTGCACTTTTCCTAATAGATGTAACTCTCTTCCTGATTTGCAGTAAGCGGGACCTGCTTTTAAGCAATTACCCATCATTTGGGGCCATCATACACACTGTGCTTTGGTTCAGGTCATAATCAATAATTCATATGTCAATAGGAGCCCCATTAGCTCAGGTGAAGGCAGATGTTTTTCTAATGAAAATGTTCCATTTTCCAAATGACTTTTCTTTTTCCCAGAGAGTTGTGGTTATAGAAGACATAAAAAGATGGAAAACTACGTTGGAGCTTCCTGATCAGACCAGAGAGAATCTAGTGGAAGCTTTACGAGAATTAAAGAAGAAAATACCCTCCAGGGAAGTGTTAAAATCAACAAGGATAGGTATGTTCCTTCTGAATTTTAGGAAAAGTGCTTGTATTTTGTCTCCTTCCTTTCCTCCCTCCCTCAAACATTAAGTTATTTATCATATCAGTACTTCCCAAATTATCTGTGGTGAAGGACCATTGTTTAAAAAATTCTCCATTGGTTGCAGACCAGTATATTTATAATATATAATTAAAATTGCCAGAAAAAGAAAATATACAAAATACATGCCCTACTTTTTTTTTTGCTTTTTCATTAGATTCAGCAGATACAGAATTACTTGGTTAAATTGCTATTAAAGTTTCTAAATGCTTACATCAGTTTCTGTACTTAACTCATGGACTGGTAACCATCAGTGATCTAAGGATAACTTTTTCTTTTTTTTAATTTATTTATTTGACACAGAGAGAGATCACAGGTAGGCAGAGAGGCAGGCGGGGGGGCGGGGTAGCAGGCTCCCTGCTGAACAGAGAGTCCAATACGGGGCTTGATCACAGGACCCTGAGATCATGACCTGAGCTGAAGGCAGAGGCTTAACCCACTGAGCCACCCAGGCGCCCCTAAGGATAACTTTTTTAAGTGTGTTTGATGCTGGTTTTGCAGAGATGTCTGAGACGTGACCTCAAGGAACTTAGGGTTTGGTGGGAGAAACAAGCACGTAGACATCAGGAGCAGAAAATATTGTAGGTTATGAACAGAAACCTATAAATAATATCCTGGCTATCCTTCTGATCTGTACAAGGCACATGCTGGCACAAAGGACAGAGCAGTCACTTACATCTGGGGAATTCAGAAAAGGCTTCATAGAAGAGATGACATTTCAGCTAAATCTTGATGTTTAATCTCGGCTTTTCTGTCTTGAGTCGAAATAACTCGCAGAGTGTGGTTTGTAAAAACAAAATGATAGCAACATTTGCCACTACATCATTTATTACAGCATTGAGATATTTAAAAGGTAAGTTGGGGACTTGGTTGAATTGCCATTTTAGTAGAGTACACAACTGTGAATAATATGCGAGGGAGGACCACCATGTGTTCCTCAAGCTGCTCCCGACTCCCTAGGGAGTCCAAGGTAGTCATTCACAGCTGCTGTTCTTGCCCTCGCTAGTGCAGCCATTGCCTTCTCTGCCTCCCCTTGACCTCTTGTTCATGAGAAGGAAAAGAGAGAGCAGCTTCAGACTGGCGCTAACAGCTGGCAAGAGCTCTGTGAAATCCCCCAGAGGGCCCCCCAAGAGTCCTGAGAGTTGCACCCCTGTAATATAAACCAGAACCTGAGAAAATTAGATGCTTAAAGAACGTAAAACCCTATCATGATGGCCAAGGAGACTCTCCCATCTGCTGCTAGATTTTCTCTTTATAGGTTGTGGTCACTAGAGGGCAATAAGACCATTCATATGGGCTGATAAGGTGTCTTCACCAGTAGAGGGTACTCGCGATTAATATTTAATGACCTCTGTGTGTGTGTGTGTGTGTGTGTGTGTGTGTGTGTGTGTGTGTGTATGTGTGTGTAGGCAGACACCACAAACACCATTTCTGATCAGATCTTAAATATCGATGGAATAGGCTGGAATTGTCCTACAAATACAGAACAGGTGATCATTTAAAAATATATATATATTTCTGTTTGTGGGGGACCTGGCTGGCTAAGTCAGTAGAGCATATGACTCATAACCTTAGGGTTGTGAGTTCAAGCCCCACTTTGGGCATAGAGATTACTTTTAAAAATATTATTTCCGTTTGTCCTTTGAATACAGTTGTGAGTGTGCTTTTAAGAATGGGTGTGTCTGGGGCGCCTGGATGGCTCACTTGGTTAAGCGACTGCTTTTGATTTGTGTCATGATCCTGGGGTCCTGGGATTGAGCCCCACATCGGGCTCCCTGCTCAGTGGGGAGCCTGCTTCTCCCTCTCCCTCTGCTGCTTTGTCTGCTTGTGCTCTCTCGTTCTTTCTGTCAAACAAACAAATTAAAAAAAAAAAAAGAATGGGCGTGTCTAATGTTCATAGATTTCAATTCAAGGATCATAATGAAACCATAACACAGGGGCTTAACTTCAGAGGAGCTGGAAAGTATCCAACTTTTGAGTCCTAACCCTACCCCAAATCCTCCCTAAACCTGAGGTTATATGGAATATAGGGGTTTCTCGGTTCCGCTGTAGTTATTTCAGTTGCTAGGCTGAAAATTGATTTGGATCATTGCCTGAGAATGTTTATATTCTTCTACCTTTAGACTCCTGCCTGTCTCTATCCTGTGGGCTATAAGGGACACATATTTACCGACTACTTTCTTTGTGCTAGGAACTGTGTTGGCGTAATAGTGAAGGAGACAGATATTGTCCCCCTTTTTGAATCCTGCAGTCTAATGGAAGGGCAGACAGTTTAAGACTTTATCATAGTGTGATGAGTGTTCTGATGATGGGTAGAAGCTAGCCAACAGAGTATACACGTTGGAAGTAGAGAAGAAGGTGTTGAAGAACATGTTAGGAAGTGGGGAACATCATGTGAGCTGTACAGAGGGCCGGAGGTGGGGGAGAACATGATGCATTCCGGAAACTAAAAGCTTGGTGTGTTTGAAATGTAATAAGCTGGAAAGAGTGTGGCAAGAAGTGAAATGGGAGACAGTCTGGACCAGATGGAGAAGGTTCTTTGTAAGTCTGTTTGGTTTTAGTGTGTGTATTAGTTACCCATCCCTGGGTAAAAGGTCCCCCCAAATTTAGCAGCTTAAGTATTTGTTACCTCATATAGTTTTTCAGAGGGTCGGGAATCTGGAAGCTGCTTATTTGGGTGGTTTGATTCATGGTCTCTTAAGAGGTTACTGTCAAGCTATTGGCTGGGGCTGTGATCATCTGAAAGCTTCACTAGGGCTTGAGCATCTCAAAATGTCTCATTCAAAGGAATGCTGGGGGTGCCTGGGTGGCTCAGTCGTTAAGCATCTGCCTTTGGCTCAGGTCATGATCCCAGGATCCTGGGATTGAGTCCCACATCAGGCTTCCTGCTCAGCTGGAAGCCTGCTTCTCCCTCTCCCTCTCTCCTTGCTTGTGTTCCCTCTCTCACAGTCTCTCTCTCTCTCTGTTAAGTAAATAAACAAAATTAAAAAAAAAAAAAAAAAGGAATGCTGGTGGGAGGCCTCACTTGCTCATCACATGGGCTTCTCCTTATGGCTGCTCATGACATGGCAGCTGACGTTACCCAGAGCAAGCCCTCTGAGAGAGAGCAACCAAGATGGATGCCACAGCATCTTTCATGGAAATCTTGAAATTGGAAGTGGCATGCTATCACTTCTGTCATATTCTGTTGGTCACACAGACCAACCCAGGTAAAATCTCGCCCCAGGGGCAACCGCATACAGGTTATGAATACCAAGAGCTAAGGATCGTTGGAGGTTATTAGTAGACTGGCTACCATAGCACGTATTTCTTATGTATTTTGCTTCCCGGATCTGCAGATTTATGTTCATTTGTAGAAATTTTACAGCTATTATCTCATCAAAAATGCCTCCTTCATTTTTGCTATTCCTTCATTTGGGAATTCAACAGTTAGCTTATCAGTCATCCTATCTCCTTATCTCACAGAATTCCAGGAAATTTCTTCAGATATAGATCTTCCAAGTCATTAATTCCCTCTTCAGCTCACTCTCATCTGCTGTTTAGCCCATTCATGGAGTTCTTTGTTTCAAAGCCATTTTACATTCTTACAAGTTTCCCCCCACCAATCTGTCTCTTTTCAATAGTATTTGTATATCCTTTTCACTGTGCCTTTTATTTCTTTATTTTTTTTTAAGATTTATTTATTTATTTGAGAGAGAGTGAGAGCCTGCATGTGTAAGTAGCGGGGGAGGGGAGGGAGAAGGAGAGAGAATCCACAAGCAGACGCCCTGCTGAGCGTGGAGCCCAACTTGGGTCTTGATCCCTGGCCCTGAGGTCATGACCTGAGCCAAAGTCAGACACTTAACCCTCTGGCCATCCAGGCACCCCTATGCCTTTTGTTTCTTTAAATATTAATGTATGGTTCTTCTGTATTCTTCATCTATTTTAGTACTTGTAGTCCTTGAGGATTTAAATCTTTGTTTCTTCTGACTTCTGTGGTGCTTGCCTTTCCGAATGCTTGTTGATTTTTAATTGTGAGCTCATTTTTTTCCCCCTTTTAATCCATGGGAATTCTGTGGGGTTAGGTTGGAGCTTCCCTCTAGAGAATTAACTCTTTTTGTTTGTTTGTTTCTGCCAGTAGTCAAAGACCACTTCTGACCTGGAATATTTAGCACACCCTTCAAGGATCCCAGCCCAGTATCAGAGTCCCACAGTTAGCTCTCCCACTTTACCACTGGCCCAAAGTTAAGAGTTTCAGCAGCATTGCTGTTAACATCACTCCTTAGGATAACCCCACTCCTTTAGCCTCTGCTTACTTTCTTGGAGGAGGGAATGAGGTGACTTTTATCCAGAATCTATTGCGGTGGGTAGCTTTAGTCCACCATAAAGCCCGAGATCTTAAGGATAATAAGTGGTTGTTATTGAAGGGTTTTGAGTAGAGGATTGACATATTCAGATTTGCATCTTTTTTTTTTTAAAGATTTTATTTATTTATTTATTTGACAGACAGAGATCACAAGTAGGCAGAGAGACAGGCAGAGAGAGAGGAGGCAGCAGGCTCCCCGCTGAGCAGAGAGCCAGATGCGGGGCTCTATCCCAAGACCCTGAGATCATGTTCCACCACATGGTAAGAGTGTTGGAGAGAAGCAGACCTAGGGGAAAACCAGTTAAAAAGCAATTAAAATGTCTAGGTGAGAAATGAGAGTGGCCTGGATGGGATAGTCATCATGGGGATGGAGCCATGTGCTTGGAATCAAGAGATATAAATGGAATAAAATCCAAAGGACATAGCCTTTATTGGATGTTGGGAATGAAGATAAAGAAATGAAGGTTGAGGCCCATATTTCTAATATGGGCAAATTGGTGGATGGCAGTACCACTTATTACTATAGAGATGGGAATAAAGTTCAGTTTTAGACTTACTGTATTTGACATACTGTGGGACAGCCAAGAGGAAATGTCCAACAAGACGTTGGATGGATGTACAAGACTGCAGCTAAGGAGAGACCATATATATCTATTTGAGAGTCGTTATCAGCATATAAACAGATATTGAGGCAATAGAAAGAAGTAACCTTGTCCAGGGAGAATATATAAGAAAAGCTAAGAGCCAAGTCCCAAATCCTACAGCATACCAATATTGAAGAGACTTACAAAAGGAAATTGAGAAGGTGTGACCAGAGAAACAGAAAGGAAAAAGGAGGGCATGCTGTCATACAGTGGGAAGGAGTCGGGTATTTGCTGGGGATGGAGGGGTGGTGGCCGAGATCAGCATGCCCATTGTTGTCAAAGGGCCAAATAAATGAGATCTAGAAATGTGAATGTTGGATTTTGCAAAGTAGGGTCTTTAACGATTTTGGTAAAGACAGTTTCAAAGGCAAGGTTGGGAGCAGAACCTTGAAGAGAGAGGAGGAGATAAGGAAATGAAACTGATAGTAGACAACTCTTTCAGGAAGTTTTGTTTTGAGGGGCACCTGGTTGGCTCAGTCAGTTAAGTGTCTGCCTTTGGCTCAGGTCATGATCCCAGGGTCCTGGGATGGAGCCCTGCATCAGGCTCACTGCTCAGCAGAGAGCCTGCTTCTCCCCTTCCCTCTGCCTGCCTCTCTGCCTGTGCTCTCTATCTCTGTGTCAAATAAATAAATAAAATCTTAAAAAAAAAAAAAAAAGGTTTGTATTGAAAGAAAAGAGAGGCAGCAGTATCAGAAAGGGAATGTGAGATGGAAGAAAGTTCTGATTTTTGGAACAGAGGAGACACTAACCTGCTGAGTGACAGGCTCACAGAGGGACCTTGTCTGGGAGAAGGGACCAGCCTAAGCAAGGTCTGACTGTGGAAGTGAGAGGGAATGAGGACACCAATATGCCTTTCTCTGTGTTGTCCTCTCCTCCGGCTCTTTCTGTCTTTTATAGCCACATTCCTTTAAAAATGATTGATACAACTCCCATTTCTGCCCCTCCTCACTCCTTCATTAGAACCCTTTCTGTCGGGGCGCCTGGGTGGCTCAGTGGATTAAGCCGCTGCCTTTGGCTCAGGTCATGATCTCAGGGTCCTGGGATCGAGTCCCGCATTGGGCTCTCTGCTCAGCAGGGGTGCCTGCTTCCCTCTCTCTCTCTCTCTCTCTCTGCCTGCCTCTCTGTCTACTTGTGATCTCTCTCTGTCAAATAAATAAATAAAATCTTTAAAAAAAAAAAAAAAAAGAACCCTTTGTGTCCTGGCTTCTCCATACCACTGTTCTTTCCTTGCAGGACACAAGTGATTTCTTTCTATCCAAATCCAGTAGTCTTGTCTCATTTCTCATCTTCCCAGGACTGTGAACTTGAGACCATTGATTACTCTCTTTTCTGTTGACATTAATGGCACTGAACTTCTTCCCAATTCTGTGTCTATTTTTTATATGTTAATTTCTTTTTTTATATGTTTATTTCTTTCATACCCCCTATCTGAGTTTATAATGACTCATTTATCTGCTTCTTTGTTATTTCATAACTAGCAGCTCTGTGTTCGCAGGACATTGCTCTTTTATTCACCAGCATGTTTCAGCTGTTAGTGCGGCATATAGCAGCAGCTCAGGATATATTGATCAAATCAGTGAAAATGACAAGGACAAAGATGTTCTCCATGGCTCGCTCTAGCTTTATATATCCCACTTCCTGCCTTTCTCTGTTTCTTTGTTCTCATCCCTTTCCCTTAACAGACGGTGCTGTTCCCAAATCTCAGACCTCAGTCCACTGCTTTAGAAGTACTTAACCAGAAGGGCCTCTGGGTAGCTCAGTCAGTTGAGCATCTGCCTTCAGCTCAGGTCATGATCTCAGGATCCTGGATTCAAGCCCCTCATTGGGCTCCCTGCTCAGCCGGGAATCTGATTCTCCTTCTCCCTCTGCCTCCTCCCTCCGAGCTCGTGCTCGTGCTGATGCTCATGTTCTGTCTCTCTCTCTCTCAAATAAAGAAATAAAATCTTTAAAGAAAGAAACAACTTAACCGGAGAGCTTGTCCACTTCTCCAGTTTAACTGAGGTCACTTAATTCAGGTGACTCTTGGGTATGTATCCCCTGTCCTCACTAATTTTTGAAACTTAAGACTTTTAGAAATGTTCCGATTTATATTCCTGCTGCTTTCTTAAAATCTTACTAATTTAATAGGTAAAAATAGCATCTTGTTTTCATTTGCTGCACAGAATAAATTGTCTGTGTTTTTTGGCACTTTGTCCCTTTTTGTGAATTGTTTTTATTATTTGCCTGTTAACTGTTGAGATCTGACCATTTTTGTTTTCTTTTTCTGAATTCTCTAAAGTCAATGTCATAACACTTTCAAATCCATTTAGCTCCTTCAATTTATAAACAAAGAAGCTCAGACCCAGAGAGATGAAGTGACTTATCCAGGGCCACTTAGTGAGGTTGGCACCAGAAATGTAATGAGAGCTCATGTCTCTTGGGGCAGGGTTCTTTCCTGGTTAGCAGACAGACTGCCATCGTGCCCTGGACCCCAGCCATATGGGCCTTTATTTTATCAGAGCATTTCTTTGGGTTCTGCCATCTGCTCAAACATACCTCCTTAAGTCAGAATTTAGTACCTTTTCTTATGTACCCCAAATGGGAGTTTTCTCTTGATATTCCCATTTTAGTCAACATGCCTAGGATTTTGCTGGGACATAAACTCTTTAGGTAGAAATGTTCAACAGGCAGCTGGAACAGTGGATTGAAATCAGATGAGAGATTTAAGATGGACAATACGTATTTGGAAGTCATCTGCCCAGAAGCATTTGCTTACAATCACCTAAGTGGTTGAATTCTCTGAATAAAAGTAAAAGAAAAGGCTAAAGGATTGAACCTGAGAGAATGTCTGTGGTGGGGAAGTAGGAAGAAGAAGAGGAGCCAGTGAAGAGACAGAGGGAGTGTAATTAAAAAGGAAGAGGGAGAGAGGCAGGGCAGAAAAATGGCATGCAGACCCTAACACACAGAAGAAATGTGTGACCTCACTTTTCTCAAGTGGTCTGGAAAGTCAGGGGCTGGCTGGGCAAAAGCCTTTGGACCTGGCACTGAATTAAGGGTTCTGTGACTAGATACCTTGGTTATAGAGGAAATAAGTGGGCAAGGGGTATGGGGTAAATGTCTGGTAAGGCGGTGGGGTCAGGCCTTGCCCTCTTAACTGGGGGAGCAAGCATGGCCCCTTTTGCAATACTGCACATATGACTATTATGGGAAAATTATATGTCTGTCCTATTGATCTGATTTCAGAGATGTCTTATTTTCATTTATGATTGGTCAACAACACCGAAAAACCCTGTACCCACAAAGTACTTCCCCATCTATGATCTCATTTGATCCAGATAACAGTCGTATGAGGGGAATGTTACAATTTTCTCCATTTTACAAATGGGAAAACTGAGGCTTAGAGAGTTTGAAGTAATTTGCCCTTGGTCAGAAAACCAAATAATAAGTGACAAAGCTATGATGTATTTATATCATGTCATGTCATCTCTTGAAACCTAAAAGTACACCTTTGTCCATGGTAAATTCTTGCTTGCCCCTCAAGACCCAGGTGAAACCCAGTCTTCTGTGTGAAGCCAAAAATGTTTGTTGAATGAATAAATGAGTTAGTGAGTGGGTGAATGAATGGGTTTGTGATTTAACTTGCTCAAGGTTATAGAATAAGTTCGTGGCAAGGACCTTTCAGATGGCCTGTTCTTTTCAAGTTGTCCAATAGATTGTGTCATTGCTTCAGCAATCTTGAACTTCTTATAGATTCTTGTATTCCTTTTCTATTGAATAATGCCCTGACAAATTGCCACAAAATTAGTGGTTTAAAACCTTGAAATGCAGATTTATTATCTTACAGTTTCATAGGTCAGAAGACAGTTCTCATTGGACTAAAATCAAGGTGTTGGCAAGGCTACATTCCTTCCTGGATTCTTTAGGGAAGAATCGGTTTCTTTGCCTTTTCCTGTTTCTAGAAGCACCTACATTCCGTGGTTTATGGTTCCCTTCCTTCATCTGCAGAGCTGGCAATGGTAGGTCGAATTCTCATATCTTATCTCTCTGACACAAGCCTTCTGTCTCTTCTACTTTTAAAGACCTGTGTGATTAGATTGGGCCCACTTAGATAATTCAGGCTGATCTTCCCATCTCAGGGTCCTTAACCTTAATCTTGTCAAAGTTCAATTTTCCACATAAGGTAACATGTTCACAGGTTCTGAGGATTGGGGCATGGACATCCTTGACGATCATTACTTTGCTTCCCACAGTCCTTAAATTATACCATGCTAGTTCAGGTTCCATTTTCTCCTTCACTGTGCTCCTTCTCTTCTTGAATCATTATCAAGACTCAAGACAAGAATTGCCTCTTTTCATGGTGTTCCCTGGCCTTTTTGTCAGCTGAATCAACTCTCTGTCCTTCTGACCCTCCCTGGAGTTCCCCTTCAATACGTCTTAGGATCCTGGACCTACCAGTAACACTTTTGTGTATTTTGTTTTGTTTAGGTGTCTTCTCCTATGCTAAGAACTACCTGGGGCTCCTTGGGTACAGGATTGTCTTGTTCAACATTCTGTCCCAGTGTCTAGCACAAAGCCTGGTACATACTTCGTATTTGGTAAGGTTTGTCAAATGAGCAAAAGACTGCTTCCTGCAGGGAATTTGTCTTACCAGTGTTCTGGGATGCAGAAACCCCTTGCCCTTAAACCTAGGGGACTTGACTTAGATCATGAGACCAGCCAGTGGCACTGCCTGCTTTCAAACATAAACTTCATGGAGCAAATAATGACTTTGCAGATCATTAACTTCCTTGATGTAGCCACTGACCAACTTGTGACCTTGGGGAAAGGTCACAGAGCCTCACATTTTTTCATCTTGATCGGGAAGAGGTAGGACTGTATCATCACCAGGGGCATGAGTATAGGGTTAAGGCATGAGGTCTAGAGCCACACTGCCTACATTTGAAAACTGGTCCCACTTCTTACTTGCCATATCCCATAAGCCACTGAATTTCTAGGTCCTTGGGTTCTTTATCAAGGTAAAGATTCCAAAATGGGGAATCATAACAGCACCTACCTGTTCTGAGGCTTAAACGAGGTGAAGTAGGTACAGCATTTAGCACAGTAGCACAATAACTGTTGTTATTGTTACCATGAAATTCCCTCTCTGATCTAAAATTTATTATTTTGTCTTGTTTTGTTTTTTCTTGAGAAAAGGGTTTCCTAGATGCCCTCTCTTGTCTTTTCCTGCCCCAGACTGACGGCCTTTCCTGCTGTCACCTGCTTGCTGGCAAATCTTGTATCCTTCTGGGCTCCCTTTTGGTACTGTCCTTTCTGGGAGGGCTTCACTGGTTTGGCAGCATGTCCTGACCAGTCTGGGCGGGGACCCTGTGGGGCATCTGTGAGGTGACCCCCTTGCCCTGGATTGAGAGGTGAAGCCTTCTGCCCTTCGGCCAGTGCTCTGTGCTCTTAAGGCCTGTGCTCTTTTCTGATTTGGGAACAGCAAGAAGTTGAAGAGCAGTATGTCAACAGAGCTTCGTTGAACACTCCCTATGTGCCAGTCCCTAATGACAGAGAGGTACAAGGAATTCTGGGTTTAGGGTGCAGGCTCTGTCGTCAGGCCATGTGTGTTCAGATCCTGGCTTAACACTTAGTAGATGCAAAACCCTGGGCAGGTTACTTTTCCGAGCTTCATTTTCTCATTGGTAAAAGGTGATATAATACTAGTATTTAATTCATTGTTTAGTTATAAAAATTAAATGGGATAATTCACATACAATCTGGAATGGTAAGCAGGAAGAATTCTTCACAATGGGTAAGAATTAGAAACTTTTCATTTTCCCAGCGCCTTTGGATTCAGTTCTTTGTAGTATAGTTCCATTATTTTGTTTGCAGTTGTGTGATTTCTCCAATCAATTGCATCCATATTCAAATGTGAGTACATAAGCAATTTGAAAGCCAAATGTTAATGGTTTTTATTTAACTGTTTGATTCAGTTCAGCAAACATTTATTGATTGTGCTCTGCTAGGCCCCATGCCAGGAGCTGGGACTATAACTTGAAGTAAGGTATGGCATTCTGCCCTCAAGATGTTTACAGTTTAGAGGGGAAGGTGGGCATTTAAACATTCTAGGCAGAGGGAACAGTGTGAGCTAAGGCATAGAAATGGAAGAAGGCCAGAAGGCCTGACCTGAAACAAGGACCTGCAAGTTGCTCTCCACAACTGGAACTTACTGCATGAAAGCCAAGGGGCAGAAGGGCTGGGGGTGACCGGAAGGAGGAAGCGGGGTGATAAGGTGAAAGGTAAGGCCAAAGAGCTTCCAGGTCATTGAGAGCTTGAATGTTATACTTAGGAATTAATTTAAGGGCAGTGGAGAGAGCCGTTGAAGGGCTTTTGGTAAGGACGTAATGAGATCAAATTGTGTTTTGTTTTGTTTTAAAGATTTATTTATTTATTTGACAGTGAGAGGGGAACAGAGAGAGCATAAGCAGGGGGAGCAGCAGGCAGAGGGAGAGAGAGAAGCAGGCTCCCAGCTGAGCAGAGAGCCTGATATGGGACTCGATCCCAGGACCCTGGGATCATGACCTGAGCTGAAGGCAGCCACTTAATGGACTGAGCCTCCCAGGCACCCTTCAAATTGTGTTTTTAAAAATTTATGTTTTGAGAAAGGGTATGTGTGTGCCTGTGTGTGTGTGTGTGTGTGTGTGTGTGTGTTGCGGCAGAGGCAGAGAGAGATAATCTTCAGGCAGTCTCCCCACTGAGCGCAGAGCCTGATGCCAGCTCAGTCTCAGGACCCTGGGATCATGACCTGAGCCAAAACCAAGAGGCAGATGCTTAACTGACCGAGCCACCCAGGTGCCCCTCAAATTGTGTTTCTCAAAAGTTATTTTGACTTGAGTAATGAGGATGAGTTGGAGAAGGCCACACTGGCGACAGAGTTTGGTTAGTATGTCTCTGCAGTAAACTTGCAGAAAGGTGGTGAGGACGTGAATTAGGGTAGCAGTGAGGAAGAAGAGGGGGTGAGGAGGAAAGGGAAAGATAAAAAATGTTAAGGAGCCTGAAATGATGGGTGAATGATGGTGCCAAGTACAGGAAGTACAGGAAGAGGGACTGAGGGGGATAATAATGCATTCCATTCTCCGTTTTAGAAATGTTGAGTTACTTAATCATAGGAAACAAACTGAGGATTGCTTCCAATCAGGGGATGGGGTAACTGGGTGATGGGCATTCAGAAAGGCACTGGGAATTATATACAACTGATGAATCATTGAACTCTACCTCTAAAACGAATAATACACTATATGTTAATTAACTGAATTTAAATAAATTTTTTAAAAGTATCGAGTTGAGGCACTTGCAAAAGAAGCAGATGGAGGTGTCCAGAGACTAGACATTTGGGTCTTGTGCCCAGTGAGAGCCTCTGGGCTAGAGATTCATATTTGGGAGTCATCTGCTTGCGGATGGCAGTTGGACCACAGGAGTGGGTAAGGTTACTCAGGGAGAGCAGGTGGAGAAAAAAGAGAAGAGACCAAGTTCAGTGGCCCAGCTCGGATTCACCAATAATTAAAGGTTAGGTAAGACATACGTAGCCAGCAGAAGAGAGAGAAGCACAGCCCGTGCTTTTAGGATTGTTTATAGGTTGAGCCTGTCTGCACGACGGAGCTGAACTGCGCAGACGCGTGCAGTCCTACTGCTCAGAGGAGACCCCGGTTAATGATTTTGTTATAAATTCTTTAGACTTATTTCTCTGCTATAAACAAATCTATGTGCTTATATGTATACACAAATATAATTTTAAAAGTAAATATTGGCTCATACTGTGCGTGCTCTTCAGAGAACCTGAATAAAGTATTCATCTTTCCATGTTACTACATGTAGAGCTCTTCCAGTCCTTTATGGCTGTAAGGTATTCGTGTTCGAATGAACTGTAGTTTATTTAACAGATTGGACCCTTAATGATGGATTTCTAATTGTTTCTTGCTTTTCACTATCACATACAGTATTGTAAGGGTATTTTTGTACACATTTCTGTGCACACTTGGGCAAGGTGAGTTTAGGTCAAATTCCAGGAACTGTGTCTTACTCGTATCTCTTTGTACTAACCTTTCTATCTTATAATATGGTGCATTTTCCTCCTTCATTGCATTTCCTCCTATATTTTAGTAAAAGATGTTATTCTGCATATGGGTCTTTCATTCCACCAACATTTACTTCACACTCACTCTCCCGACCCCTCCCTCCTGTACTATTTTCTGCTGGAGAGACAAAAATGAACAGGTCACAGCTCTTGCCTTCCGGCGCTCTTTGGTGGGCTAGAGAGGTAGCTGATCAGCTAATTACAACTAATTATAATAAATAAATAAAAAATAAAAAAAAAATAATAAATAAATAAAAAATCTTAAAAAAAAAAAAGATTTTATTTATTTGACAGAAAGAGAGATCACAAGTAGGCAGAGAGGCAGGCAGAGAGAGAGGGGGAAGCAGGCTCCCCACTGAGCAGAGAGCCTGATGCGGGACTCCATCCCAGGACCCTGAGATCATGACCTGAGCCGAAGGCAGAGGCTTAACCCACTGAGCCACCCAGGTGCCCCTCTCTGTAAATTTTTAATTCCAAGTGTTTAGTTGATTTCTTTGGCTTTTCTCTGTAATTGTTTTTGTCTAAGTACTTTTGTAGATCCTTTGCCTCTTTTTCCATTTTTATTATGCAAATCTCAAACACATAAAAATAAAGAAAATAATAGAACACACCCCCATATGCCTTTCACCCAAATTCAGTAACTATTAAGATTTGGTCCCACTTACTTCATCTTTCCCATTTTTGTGTTTTTTTGCTGTTGCTTAAGTATTTTAAAGCAGAATCCCAGAACTCTTTCTTTCTTTCTTTTTTTAAAAGATTTTATTTATTTATTTGACAGATAGAGATCACAAATAGGCAGAGAGAGAGGAGGAAGCAGGCTCCCTGCTGAGCAGAGAGCCCAGTGCAGGGCTTGATCCCAGGACCCTGAGATCATGATCTGAGCTGAAGACAGAGGCTTTAACCCACTGAGCCACCCAGGTGCCCCTCCAAGACTTCTTTCAATTTCAGCTCTACATACTTACATACACTACATACTCCATCTAAAAATACAGATATTTTCTTACATAACAACAGTGCCATTATCACTCTTAACAAACAGTAATTTCATGGTATAATTTAATATCTAGTGTAAATTCATATTCCTTGTGTATCTCAAAATCTCTTTTTAATAGTTGGTTGATTTGTTGCAGTGAGGACTGGAACCACACATTGAATTTGGTAGTTTGAACTCAAAAGACTCTTTTAATCTATAGCAGTCCATAACCTTACCCCCTTTAAGAAAAAAAAAGCCATCAACAAATGAATAAATAAACAAAAAATAGAATCAGAACCTATAAACACAGGAGTATAAACAGAGCTGCCAAAGGGAAGGGGAGTGGGGACTGGCCAAAAAGGGTAAAGGGAAGAGGGAGATACAAGCTTCCGTTATGGGAGGAATAAGTCATGGAAATAAAAGACTCAGCAGAAGGAGTGTAGTCAATGGGATTGTCCTAGTGTTCTATGGTGACAGATGGTTGCCGCACTTGTGAGCATAGCATAGTGGAAAAACTTACCGAATCGCTATGTTATACACCTGAAGCTGATATAACACTGTGCGTCAACTACACTCAAATAAAAAATTTGATTATAATTTTTTTTTTTTAAATGCCAGTGACTATTGAAGAAATCAGGTCTGCGTTCCTACGGAGTGTCTCACATTCTGGATGTATCTTTTTCCTCATACTATAATTTAACTCATTCCTCTGTCTCTTATTTTCTGCAAACCAGAGGTTAGCTTTGAAAGACTGGTTGGATTCTGGTTGCAAGACTATTAATAGGTAGGGCTGTGAAGTGCCACCACTGTCTGAGAGTCCCACTCTCGGGTGCTAAGATTGATTAGTGGTTCTGGTGCTGACAGCTCATCCCTCCATTATAAATTTCTCCATCAACCTTTCATTGAATGAGTTCATCCACTGATGCTTGTCACCCGAATGAATTACTTCATCACGGGCTATGAAATGTTTAAAAATTCTGTCAATCTTTTCACACTTACTAGCTTAATAAAGAACATTCCCTCAATAAGTAGGGCTATTTGGTTGTTCTGAAATATAATATATACCAGGAAGACAAGATAAATGCTTAATTCATTTTCTTTTCTTGCAATTTTTGAATGAAGGAGTTGATACTTTTAATTGTTCCATTTTAAGTATCTGTTGATCATGCTTCCATTGTTTGACTTATTGCATTGGCTAGTCCAGCGATTCTCCCTCTGTGATTATCTGGTTATCTCAGCCTTTGAGAAATGGGTCTTCATTTGCACAAGAGCTTTTACAGCTTTAGGTATGTGAATGACTTTCTACGTGCCGTACATCAGCTCATCTGTTCCTGTCCTTTTTAAAAGACACCAGAGCCACCTTTCCCTTGGTTTCTCCTTTCTTGTTCCAGGTCACACCGTGAATAAGATGCGTCAGCACTCAGATCCAGAAGTGGCTTGTCTTGCCGGAGAAGTTTACACTGAGTGGAGAACTTTCATGGAAAAACATTTAGACAGACCTTCTATTGAAGTGCGTAGCGACCCCAAAACGGAGACATTCAGGAAAAATGCCCAGAAGTTACTCTCAGAAGCCTTGGAATTAGAGGTAATGTCCTGGTTGGAACATGATTCTCTTAGTTAAATGAGCTTCACATTTTCATAAATCTTTCGTGGTCTTGGTGCTATAGCTTTATTCTAACTAATTTTTTCTTTAAGGATTCTGGATTTGTAAGTGTTCTGGGAGATAGTATGCTAGAAAGATTGCAGGCTTTGGAGCAAGACCTGGATTAAAATGCTGGCTCTAGTACGTACTGGTTGTGTCATTTTAGGCAAACCCCTGAACATTTCCCAGACTTGATTTTTTTTATCTGTAAAATGAGTGTTCTAATTCCTACTACCTGTTATTATTGGAAAGATTAAATGAAACATTTATACAACAGAGTAGTAGAGTGTATGGTGATTAGAGTTACTCAATGGATATTGGTTCCTTCCTATTTAAAATTCTTCCCCTTCCCAGCAAAACAAAAATTCTGGTGTGGACTGTGCTGTGGAATTTTGTTGGCAAAATAAATGGTGTCTATTGGAAAGACTCTACTCCCCCATTTTTTGTCAATGCTCATACTTTTAGTTCCAAGGCATATAATCAGTTGGCTAGACATAATCTCTGTCGTCTTCACAGTTCACAGTTCAGACGTTAGTGGTTTGAGGTACAGGTGCTAGAAGAAGGATTTCTGCTCATTAACAGTGATATTAATCATCATAAACAAATTTTACAGGTCAGTTAATATTCCAGAAAAATCAGACATAACATCCATATTTTTTCCTCTTCTTCAGGTATCCCTATTAAAGTGTCCTTGAAGAATAATTTAATATTATTAACAAAAGAAACAGTTTCAAAAGTCTAGGTCTAAATGCTAGAACTGTCACTGCATTCTCTGAAAAAATATTTTAACCTTTCTGTCTCAATTAGGAATCTATAAAAGAAAGGTAAATGGACGTGTGGTATGTTAATTACTTTTTAAAACTGGAGTTTTGGGTCTTATGCTAGAAAATGAGAAAATATAGAAAGGAAAAGCAAGGGGCACCTGGGTGGCTCAGTGGGTTAAAGCCTCTGCTTTCAGCTCAGGTCATGATCCCAGGGTCCTGGGATGGAGTCCCACATCGGGTTCTCCACTTGGCAGGGAGCCTGCTTCCCACTCTCTCTCCACCTGCCTCTCTGCCTACTTGTGATCTCTGTCTGTCAAATAAATAAATAAAATCTTTAAAAAAAAAAAAAAGAAAGAAAAAGCAAAATCACCATTGAACCTATTGCCAGACATAATCTTGTTAACATTTTGGTACATTTCCTGTTTGTTAAATTACTATAGCTCTTTAAATGAATATTGGGCAAGTTAATGATTATACCATGTTTATTAAGCGCTACTCATATGCCAAATGTTCCATAAGATGCTTTTATTGGTTATTTAAATAACTGCAGAAAATTGACAATTATTTACATTTGTGTTTTATTTTACATCTCAATCAATATCAGGGTCATTTTGTATATCCTTTTCTATATATATTTATTTTTCGTATTTATAATTTTAATGTCTATTTGATATTTACAGTGAATTAATATTGCTGTAAGTTTGCCTAACTTTTCCTATAGGAAGCTTTAATATGACTATTAAACCCTTGGAAGAAAGAAAAGAAATGTAAAGATTATAAGCCTTATTTTGCAGAGTGTTGATTAGCCAACAAGATTTGCTATTTAATATTTTACATAAAGTTTATTTTTAAAATAAGCCAAAATTATTGCAGAAACATAGATTGTGGGTATATAATATGTAGTTAATGTGGTGGTAAATACCAGCTCCCTGTGGTATCTTTTTAAGTAAATGATAATAACGAAGCTATGCTTGTAAGGATTAATGAGCAGTTTGCCTGCTATATTAAACTCCATAATAATTATCCTTTTAGTTTATCCATTAATTATCCTTTAAATGGCACATCAAGCGGTAAGCACTCAAGTGTTACAAAGCAAAGTTAAAAAAGTGATACATTCGTTAGTGCTTTCCAATGTAATTGGAAAAAATACCAGATTAAGCATAGTTGAATGGTTTTGTTCCCAAAGAATAATTTTTTTAAATTAAAAACTGTGCATCTTACCATCTTCCTCGACAAAAAAAAAAATCAATCTGTTTTCCTTGCATAAACAGCATTTGATAGTACTTTTATCGGTTTGATATATCAGGGAATATAAATATAAACACTTTTATATAACGTAAACTCCTAGCACCTATCATCATCTGAAACATTTCCATGTTAGGGTAAATCAGTGAACCATCTCATCTGGTATCTGGTCTTTACAGTAACCAATGTTGAGTGTATTCAAGTCAGACATCAGATCTCTAGAAATGTACTTTATCAGGCAGGAGTAAACCACTGGGTAAGTTACCGGCCCTATGACTTAAAAGCCTTTACAATTTAATCCTAGCATGTGTTTTTGCAAAATCACGCATTATATTTTTGTGGAAAAAAAATGTTTCCATGGTGTTTGTTTTGGTCATATCCTTTAGTAGTAAAAGCCACAGATGAAGAATATACACATACAGCCAAAAGGTGCGTCTCTTTATTACTCTGTACAGGTCTTGCTTTCCAGATGTATGGATTGTTTCCTTGTTCTTAGAATAATGGGATAGATGAATAAAAACTCCACTTTTGAGACCCATGCCCCATTCACCTTTACTTTCTCTCCCTTCCGGATCTTCTTTGTTCTTCCCTGTCTTTTAGATCTTTCCTCATATGAACGTCCCCTGTGGTGTCATTCTCTTACTTCCCCTTCCTCATTATCCACTCTCCTTCCTACCTCACGGCCTGTGATCATTTTCCTATTATGTCATTAAAAAAAATGAACCTGATTCTCAAAGTGAGCCTGTATCATTAAGAGTTATGAAACACTGGCTGGTTGGCCCAGTTGGTTGTCAGATGGTGCTAATGAGATCCAGGTCAGGGGTACGTCCCCATATGGGACTGTTAGTTTTCTCTTTGTTTAATGGCCTCAGACTGCACCTCTGGCTTTGACCAGCTCTCTCAAAAATGTATTCAAGTGGTCAAAGAGGAGTGCGGGTAGATGTGTACAAATCCAATCATGCTATTGGAAAACTCATACAAAGTTTGCTTCCAGTGGATATTCAATTCAACAGATGTTTAGTACTACTACTGCTGGTGCCAGGAAGAATATAAACATAAATGAGTCGCATTCCCTGGGCTTAAGAAAGCTTACTCTCTCCTGGCTGAGAGTCTGTGAACGACTAACTAAATATAAGGCAGGATGAAAATATGTCTGAAATAGTGGTACTAGCAAATGGTACAGACACACAAAGGACAGAACAGTGAGATCTGATGAGAGAATCTGGGAAGGTTTCATGGAAGAGATGACAGTTGAATTGGCCTTTGTTAATGGGTAGGATTTTCCAAGCCAGAAAATACATATTAAAGTAGAAACATTATATTTCATATCTTATCTGTTGGGTCTAGAATATCACCAAAAGAACAGGAAAGCAGGAAGGTATACGCACGGAAGAAGGATATTCGTTTACTCGCTTAACTCGCTTAACAAATAACTTCCGGAGCACTTGCTGTGTGCCCATACCAGTGCTAGGGATAGAGCAGGAATTCAGAAATGAACCAACATGGTAACAGCTCTCGAGGGAGATCGACAAATAAATAGTCACTGGACCATGTGGGAAGCTCTGCACTTGAGGTAAACACGTGAAGACCACCTCACCTTGCTTTTAAAGAGCTTACCGAGGTGGCAGACATCACTAATCGATTACGGCACCATTTCCTCCCACTGGGTCCAGAATCCTTGAGGAAAGACAGCGCTGGGTGGTCATGTCTTAGATCTTGCCCAGCTAAAGCCAGTTCGTCTGTGACGGGACAACTGAATAACACACAGTTAACTTACAGCTACAAATAGATAAGCTAGACACATCAGGTGCTCTGTCTCTGAGAAGTGTGAACTAGGAAATAGCAAGGACAACAATGGTGGGAGCGTTGAAGTAGAACGATGTTGGGGGAGTTGTGAGGGAGTAGAAGCTGGCTAGAGATGTGTAGCACAGGGGGAGAGAGTAAGGCGCTTAAAATTAGTAGTGAGTAGAGGGGCGCCTGGGTGGCTCAGTGGGCTAAAGCCTCTGCCTTCGGCTCGGGTTGTGATCTCAGGGTCCTGGGATCAAGCCCCGCATTGGGCTCCCTGCTCAACCGGGAGCCTGCCTCCCCCTCACTCTGCTTGCCTCTCTGCCTACTTGTGATCTCTGTCTGTCAAATAAATAAATAAAATCTTAAAAAAAAAAATTGGTAGTGGGTAAGGCAAAAGGAGAGGGGCAAGAAGATGTGAGAAAGAGACCAGGTAGATCTCGAGACCCACAAGAGAAAGGATGTGATTCCTGACTAAATCCTTAGGTTTCTTGTTCCTATTCCCCTTTGTTCAGATGTATCCCATTCCTGCTCCCATTCCCACTCATATGGATGTATCTCACAGCAAAACCTCTCTTTCTCAAGGTCTCAGTGAGACTCTGGTCCTTTCACCCAAAACTTAACCTGAATCACCAGATTAGGACCCTCTGGGAAGGACTCAAGAACTCTCAATAACTTGGGTAGGCTTGAAATATCCCAAGGCAGTTACAAGATAGACATTCTTCACTTTGTGCATTGAACTTGTACGGGTGGGTGTGTGATGACTTATCTTCCCTTATGATTTACATTTTAATACCACTGATGTTTTTCCTCATTGTGATTGGCCTTCATTTAACAAGAGGCATGCATGAGAATTGTTAGCTGCTTGCTTGCTTTTCCCATCACGGCGCTGGTACAGAACCCACCCTTTTCCCCCTCCACTATCTGTATCCAGGGCCTCCTCTCTCTACTGTGCATTCCCGGAGGGCAGGGGTCAGGTCTTTCTGCTCAGTGTCTCCAATACCCAGATCTGGCCAGACTCAGAGTAGTGATTCAGTAGCTGTTTGGTGAATGAAGCATGGATGATATCCAGTTATGTGAATTCCAAGGCTTTCTCAAAGTTCTTTTTTTTACATAGACTGTAGTGTAATGGAATGGCCATGATGTATTTTTGCAAATGCACACAAACCCTTCTTCCCCCACAACCACTGTCCTCAAAAAGAAAAAAGAAAAAAAGGAAAATGAAGACTTCCTCTTGCCTGTCACATTGAGTGAGTCTGAACAGTGACTGATCATCCTCCCCCTGGATGAGGGGCTTCTCTGGCAATGTTGCTGGGCGGTGGGCCGACAGCCACCCTTCCTGCCTCCTACTAAAGTAGTGTGGTACCAGGGCTGCCTCAGGCAAGGGGTGACTTTGATGCCTAACCAGGAGTCCATGAAAAGCCCAAGGAATCTGGGTTCTGGAGAACCATGGTGCCAAGTGCTCTCACTCCAGCACAAGCCTCGGAGATAGTCATCAGGATCACAGACTTCCCTGAACATCTTTGATCTTTTGTCTGCTACATATAGGCACATGTCTGGGCCTAGATAGTCCTTTGCCCTGTCTCTGTCTTTCTCTCTCAGTCCTGTTCTACATTCTGTCCAGTCCTTTCTTCCAAGTTCCTTTTTTCTGTTTGTTTTGGTCTGTTGGTCTCTCTCTTATGTGAGGACATTTTATCAAATATCGGGCGTTCCTTTTTTATTTTTGGTACAATTTTTTCTTAAACTTTTCTTTTAAACAGAAGTATAGGACATACATAGGAAAGTGCCCAGAGGATATACGCAGAGCTCAGTGATTTCTCATGAGGCAGACGCCCTTCACCTGGCCAGAGAGTTCTCGGATCAAACGTCATTCCCTCCCGAAGCCAGGTGCTGCCTTCCTGGGCTGGGGCCCTGTGTCGTAGCTCTGCAGCCCAGCACTTAACTCCTGTCCCCTTTCCTAGTACTCGGTATACTCAGAATCCTGTTCTCTAACTTTCTCCAACGGGGCTGTGTTCTCCGTGGAGTCAAGGACTGTCGTCCTTGTTCACTGCTTTTTCCTCAGCCCATCCATGCACTGTGCCTGGAACATAGTAAGTGCTGACTAAGCATTTGAATGTAGACTGTATATAGTCTACATATAGTCTCTTGCTTGCTTTTTTCCTTCCCCTCCTTACCACGCGTGTTAAAAAATCAAGAAAGAGAAATTTGTTTCCTCTTATCAAGGAACCAAAAAAATAGATCATTATATTACGAAAATGTCTAAGGGAAGCTTAGGACATTGTGGCCACCCAAGGAAGACTTTCTAGTCCTTTAGGCTCGGATTTGCTTTTCTAGCTTTTTGATTTTTAGCTCGGCTTTGACATGCAAATAGGCATGTTTCCTGGGAAAAGTGGACCTTGCTGAGGGAGCCTATACGTGGGCAGAGGCCCAGCAGTACGTCAGAGCACTTTGCTTGCTCAGGCTGGGCTGTGGTCAGGACGGGCAAGACGAGTAGTGGGAGATGGGCCTGGAAAGGAGGGTAGTGAGGGGAACGCCTGACCAGCACCTCAGTCTGGCCTGGATCCTGACCGTGGACAGAGACCCAGACCTGTGCTGCTCTGATGAGGTTTGTGACTTGAGGAGGGCTTGGGCCGGAGCTGGACCACCCTGGAACTGCTGCAGGTCCCATCCCCTAGGCCTATTCTGCTCAGCTGGCCCCGCAGAGCTCTCTTCAGACTCAGCTGGTCCCTCCGAATGTAAGGAGCCAGTTAGTACGGTGAAAGAAGAGGAACACGAACTTTGGGGTCAGGGCGCCAGGTCAGAGTCCTGGCTCTGCCTCTTAGTTATGAGACCTTGAACCTTTCTTCACCCTTGAACCTATTTCCTTTTCGAGAAAATGAAGTAACAAGGAGCTGTGAGCATTAAATGTGAAAAGTGATTTATAAGCTGCTCTACACACATATCAAGACCCAGACCCCGTGTTTCTGAAATGCTGTAAGGGGTTAAAAGGCACTTTAAAAACAAACCAAAAAAAGCATAAACTGTTACACTGATTTATTATCCTTGGTCTTGGTTTCCTGGTTGGTAAAGTACAGGGCCCAGTACCCGTTGCTTCGTGCCGGCCAGTTTCCTGTTATAATGGCAAATATTACCACCCGGCAGGGGCTGTGACTGAGGTCCCTGTCACTAAGCACATGGCCTTGTTCCTTAATTGCTAGGGTGGAATTAATTTGCTCTTCCTGTTTCTCTTGTGACAGGAAGTAGATGTCCTTGAATCTCAGTTGATTAATGGAGGCCTCTGAGCAGAGTGCTCCAGCCTCTCTCGCTTTTAATCCGTATGCAACGCAAGGCCCTAATTTGATAATTTTGCTGTTTTTTAGATGGATCACCTACTGGTTGAAAATATCGAGCAGGAAGCGTTTCATCTCTGCTCCCGCCTCATTAACGGGCCATACCGGCGGACCGTGAGAGCCCTGGTCTTCACATTAAAGCACCGAGCTGAAATCCGGGCTCAGGTGAAGAATGGCTCGCTGCCAGTCGGCACGTTTGTACAGAACCACAAAAAATGACCCGAGGGTGGTTCCAGCGCTGGGCTGGGCAGAAAGCAAAATGGGCCCCTCTTGCTGCCATTCAGAGACGTTTTGCCACAACGGCTGCTGCGGGTGGCGCTGAATTTTCCCCTGGTGCCATTCCTCCAGGCAGGCTGCTGAGACCCTCACGGGCCAGGCAGCAGGAGGGGTTTCATTAGCTCTAGTGTGCTTGTGCTGCCTCGAGGGACGTAGCCGGCTGTCACTGGGGAGCTCAGTAGGGTCGCCGTCACCCAGCCCCGTGAGAAGGGGATGGATTTCACTGCGAGTGTGCCAAGGACACCTCTAAACTCCCCCATGTCAGGCAGACGAAATGACTACTTGATTTCGCCACCCTGCGGGTAACTGAAACTCAATTACCACGGCGGCTCGCTCAGTCCCGTCCCCCTGAGTTTAGACAGCTCCCGTGCCTCTCAGAACTCCCCTGTCTGTTCTCTTTGCTCTACCCCAGGGGTGAGCCTGCTGGAGCCAGCCAACTACCCCTTCTCTCCAGAACTCACTTATCTGAACATTGCAGCTCTCCCTGGAAGACCTTCTGCATTGGTCTCCGGAGCCCCCATGCTGAGGCTTCTAATGAGGAGCTGGCCTGAAGCCTCCCCACACCTTGGGGTTTATTTGAATACACTGCCTCTTGGTTTAGGGCTCCGTAGAAGATACATAATGAAATTTCTCTTGAAACGGATACCATAGTAGGAAAAAAAAATACATCTATATCCTAAAATGAAATGCTGCTGTATAGGGCTGCTTGAACAGTTATGTAAATGGCATTTGCTCTTTTAAAGTAATAATAAACTGGGGCTTTTTTTTTTTTTTTTTTTGCCTAAAACAAAAGTTGTATTCTGTTCATTGAAAAGTGTTTGGGGGATGAGAAAGGGGACAGCTGGTGAAAATAAAGAATGATGGAACAAGAGTTTGAGGATGATAGAAAGACCCAAGGAAGGCTTTTTAGGTTAGGGGAGACTAGTGCATGTTTATAATCTGAAAAGAAGGGGCCAGCAGAATGGGGGAGATTAAAATTAAAAAAAAAAATAGAGGAGCTAAGTTAAAAAGCAAGGACAAAAGGAAGGGGCCTAATGTCATCTGCCTTCTAAGTGCTAGATACCTTTCCTAAGATAATTTATTAGCATTGACGTTGATCTTTATGTCGTGGTTTAATAATCCTGTTTAACCCTCTCATCTGTTGTATTTCCTTTTTTTAGACTTCTTCATTTGTTTAGCACCTACTCACTGACCACCCATTCCTTGGGGCCCCGGGGATCCCTAGCAGTAGCTACAAGTGGGACCTCGAGGCTCACCAAGCAGAGTATCTTGTTCGGTTCCCCACTGCTCATAACTCTTAGAGCTGGAATAATAACTGAGCACTTAACCATGTGCTCAGCACTGTGGGAGACACTTAGAAAATTAATAATACTAGTACCTAATTAAAGATGAGGAAAGTGAGGCTCAGAAGGTTTAGTAACCTACTCAGGGTGACACAGATGGTGAGTGGCAGATTTACAATTCAAAACTCAAGTCAATTTTGACGTGTACAGTCTTCCTGGTCGATTTCCCCCATTCATGTTCTTAGGCACTGTGTGCATGCCGGGGACGCTCCAGTTTGTATCTTCAGCCCATACCTGTCTCCTGAGTTTCAGACACTATCTCCCAGATGTCTCGTGGGCATCTCAAATGTGACCTGTCTTCTTTGTGACCTGTCTTCTTTCACTTGGCAATACTGGCACTTCAGCTAGACACTGGGGGTCAGCCTAGGCTCTTCATTGCTGCCCCCAACCCAGTCAGGTCTTTATGGTTTCACTTCTCACCTAGATCTAGACTCTCTTGTCTCTTCTCTATCTCTAGTACGACTTCAGGGCTTTATCCTCTCTTGTCCAGATGACCACATGGCCTCCTAACTGGTCCTTCTGCCTCCAGTCTTAATGTCTTCCAACTGACTTCTCTGTGCTAGAGACAAAGTGACATATTGAAACGGGAAAGCCCATCGTGTCACCCCCCCCACTCCGAGCATTTTCTCATCTTGTTCTCTTTCTCTGGAATGCTACTGTCTACCTAATCCTCTCCCCTGTCCCTACTGTAATACCCTGTATGCTGTTCTATACATACCCAAATGTTCTATGGTTATGCTCTTGATCCTGTCTGCACTCCATTGTAACTTCCTTCAGAAATCCTCCCAGATTTCGGAATTCCTGTTTCTCGTCTGGGTATCTTCAGTCCTTAGATGAGTTCTTGTCCCATAGTAGTACCCAGTGCATAACTGTGGAATTAATGGATGTGCAGGTGTCTGTGCCCTTTCTGCCTCCACCCTCGTTCCCTTTATTGTCTAGAATCTACACAGTAGCTAAAATGAACCTTTGAAAATGTAAAACAGATCCTAGCTTTTCAAAACCTTCTAGTGCCTTCTCTCAGAGCAAAATCCCAAGCCCTTACCATGTCCTGCAAGGCTCAACTTAATCTGGCTCCTGGCTGCCTCTTTGACCTCATTTCCTAAAATTCTCTCCCTTTCTCACCCCTGTGTGGTCCCACTGGCTCCCTTACTGTTCCAGATACACACACCAGACACTTTCCTGCTTTGTGGACTTTGCACTTACCTCTTCCCGGATCACAGTGCTCTTTCCGTGGATATCTGCATGTTCCTGTCTCCGTTCAATTCAGGTCTCTGTATGCCTAAATACCCTAACCTGTTTTATTTTCTTCAGACTATTTATTCCCCCATTTGAAACAGTTATTTCTTCATTGCCCATCACCTACACCTCTTTTAAGAATTTAAGCTTGAGAGCAGAGTCTTTGTTTTGTTCCTGCTGTACGTCCAACACCTAGAACAGAGCCCTGGCACAAACTAGGTCTTCATAACCATTTACTGAATAGTTGAATGACTAGTTGTAGGCATACAGAGAAGGCATTTGATCCAGTCAGGGAATGCTTCCTGGAGGAGGTGTTACCTGTGTGGAGTCTGAAAGGACAGAAATAGGTAATTGGGTGGTTGAGGTATATGGAAAACCTCAGAACTGTGGTACGTGGGAGGTGATTGGGATGGCTAGAGTGGAAGGTAGTTTCCTGCAGGAAAGTACCTGGAGATGAGGCTGGAGAGAAAGGCAAGGACCAGGACACATTTGAAGGGTCTTGAGCACAAAGTGAAGGAGTCTGGACTGATTGCAAGCAGGAATTGGTTAGTTTCTTATTATTGGGCTGTGTGGAAGAGAAGCTGGAGCAGGAAGAGGGACAGGAAGGAGGAAGCTTCATTTATAAACATCCAAAGAGTTCTGCTAACTTAGGAACCCGGAGTAAGTTGAGAACAAATTGCTGTCCCGCTGAAAGGCTTCAGTGGTGATAGTTAGAAAGTGGAATGATTGCAGAGATGTGCTTTGGAGATTTGGAAAGCAGGCTGTGTTATTTGTGGCTGTTTTCTCCTTGATGCATGTGCAGAATTTCCATGAACGTTAATGGAGCTATTCTGAGTGCTTGGCAAAGGGAAGGAGGCTCGCAGACACTCACGTAAGCTTGCCTGGCCACTAAGAAGCGCCTCTTAGCTCCAACCTGTCCACAGTGAAAGGGTCAGATCCTAATCCTGAACTGGGGTCAGAGAGGTTCCTGAGACCTCTGAGTTACCTGTAAGTCTAGGCATCCATATGTCTTCCTGGTATGTTCAGTTGCTAGAGGAAATTGGGAAATTAAGTGCCATTAAAGTCCACTCCAGTAGCTTTTTGGTCCTTTCCTTGTGGTTAAATTGGAGGTTCTGGGCCTCAGGGTAGGGACTGGGTCTTTTCATTCATTCAGTCAGCAAACATGTGTCGCCTGTCGGCTGCGTTTCTGGGACTGGACTGGCCCTGGGGAAACTAATATATGGTATATAATTTCTACCTTTGGGGAGCTCTTAGTCTGGTGGGGAGACAGACACATAGGTAAATAATTATAAGATAGGAGATATTTACTGTAGATTTTTATTTAAAATGTTGAGAGAGTGGGAAAAGGAACAATTAACACCGCTCTAAGGGAAGGAAAGTCTTCACAGAGAGTTAATGTTTGAACTAACTCTCAAAAGGCAGGGGTTCTTCGCAGGGGGAGCAGAGTGTGTGCAAAAGCGCAGGTAGAAAGGGCGTGGCTTGTTTCAGTAGAGGCGAGTAATGTGTGGTGGGAGCGTAAAGTTCTTAGGAATGGTGGAGAGAAATGGGACAAAAAAAAAAAAAAAATGTAGCCAGGACCTCAGAGGTCTTGTGCAGGAGTTGGATGTTGGCCTTCAGATAACAGGAGGCATGAGAAGTTTTTGAGGAGGTGAGGAACCTAGTAAGGTGTGTATTTTACAAAGAGAAAAATGTTCCTATGTAAGCCTATTTAAGAAAAATTTTTAAAAATTTAAGGCCAAAAACTTAAAGGCAAAGGAAAGACACACTTGAGATTCAGTCGATGAGAGATTCTTTTTTTTTTTTTTTTTTTAACAAATGAAGTTTAGAGTTGACCAAACAGATATCATTAGAGAGTCCCAGGTTTGAAAAATGGCAGGAAGCTCAGATAATGCGTTTACTTTGTTCAGTAGTGAAGGAACAGGCAGCTGGCCTTTG
The DNA here is from genome assembly GCF_902655055.1 of Lutra lutra. Classification (NCBI taxonomy): domain Eukaryota; kingdom Metazoa; phylum Chordata; class Mammalia; order Carnivora; family Mustelidae; genus Lutra; species Lutra lutra. The sequence continues at coordinate 153,926,534 of NC_062281.1, read as the reverse complement.
TTCATTTATAGAATATCAGGTTCTTAAACTTGTGCTTGTCAACCCTGGTTTTCTTTTGCTGCAGCCTCAGGCCCCAGAGCCTCATTTTGAGATTTGTAATGTGTTTTGGGTGCGTTTATCACAGCCAGATGGGGAGGGGGCTCAGCTTGTTACTGCCCATTATTGCTATCAAAGGGAGTCCATCCAGAAAACAAGGCTTCGGGAGCTCTGATTAGGTCGGTGACACTGCCTTGGTTTCAAAAGAGAGATGGTTTGATTGGATGACATTGTGTTTTCTTTTAAATCAACCAAAATGATAAAATTGCTGTCAGGGACAGCCTTACCCATAAGCTAAGGAGCTTAGTTTCAAGATCAAGGAACCCAGGATGTCCAATCGAATGCTGCTTGTTCATCCTGTTCAAATTGTTCATTCAGTGCATATTTGTTGAGCTCTTACCAGCCAGGTCCAAGGGTCACGGGGATAAATGAGACATCGTCTCTGGCCCCAAGAAGCTCACAGTCTAATGAGAGAAACAGACAAATGATTATGAATTATGGGAATGCAAAGAAAAGGAAATAAGCTGATAAACATATTAGAAGATGCTCAACCTTACTAATAAGCGGGGAAGGGCAAGGATTAATGCCATCCTTGAAGACCTAAAGGATGCGGGGACGGTGATCTCATTATCTCTGTCCCACTCACCCGTCTGGTCCCTGCACAAATGAGGGGGATCCTGGAAGATAACCGTGAACTACAGTGAAATCAATCATCGGTAGTTCTGTTTGCAGCCTCTGTGCTGCACGTGGCATCTTTCCTAGAGCACGTTAACCCATCCTCAGGTACTCGCTGTGTGGCTTTCAGCCTGGGGACCATTTTTCATGTCCTTCCCTAATAGAAAGAGTTCCTATTCGGTTGCAACAGCCTTGCCCCAGGGCTGCTAACCTTCCTGTCCTCTCTCAACCCAGTCTGAGAAGACCTATCCTGCCTAGACATCTTGCAGAACATCAAACTGGGCCAGATGGGCGATGAACAACACGTATACTGGAAGCCTTCATGAGACACAGCCATTGCAGAGAGCAGAAGAAAACACTATGAAGAGTCAGAGGCCTCACGGCTAAGGGTTCTGGTAGAGACAGACATCTGACCGCAGCTCATCACGTCGACCATACAGCGAAAGGTGTTCATCATAAGCTGGATTCGATCAGATCCACCATATCCGAAGGTCACACAAGGCCAACAGCAATTCATCATGATAGACATGGTACGATCAGGATGGGGCACAGCAGGGCCAAAGGGCAAAAGACAGCTGCATGAGCAGGTGGCCCATCCATTTAGGTCAGCCTCCATCTTTGCACCAGCGCCTTGCCCGGAGGTCCCCTATGGCTGCCTGAGGAGCTGCTTTCCTCTGGCTGGAGGAGGAGGAGAAAAAAAAAAAAAGCCAAGCTTTGTTGATGGGTGGGTCAGCTCAGTACGTGTGAACAAGCCAAAAATAGACTGTTGTTAAACTGCAGGGCCCGCTGCCGTGTCCTTGAAAGACGGTGGAGGAGGAAATCCTTCCAGTGGACAAGCTCTGAGTCTGGAGGAGGAAATCCTTCCAGTGGACAAGCTCTGAGTCGTACACTCAGTCATCCACCTTTTGTGAAGGAAAGGGAGCCCACGGTTAGACTAGACATGGATCTGATGGGCAGTGGAGAATGGCTTGGCAGGTTGGTTAGGGGTCTGGAAGGATAAGATCAGAAAATCAGGGACAAAGAGATCTGGGGTACAGGCACGTGGATGGACTATGAGAGCGGACACCAAATGTGAAGTTCACTGTAGTCCATGTTCACACCCACCAGGGAAGAAGCACTAAACAAGTACAAGTGGCCATGCTGTGTGAACCATATGATCCGGCAGAACCCATGGCTTTGGACCGTGCAGCCACAGCTGCTCACCGTAAGCTGGAGCCCATCAAATCCACGACATCATAAGGCCGCACAATACCTAACAAACTTCCTGTCTGCTAATCTCCATCTCATGGTCTCCTCTCCGGGGAATCGGACCTGCAGCATAGCCTCCAAATTGCCGGTTAACAACTCTTAGATCAAGTGTGAGCAAACTTTTCTATAAAGGGAGAGTTGGTAAATATTTTAGGCTTGGCAGGCCATATGGCCTCTCACAACTACTCAGCTCCCGTGCTGGAGTGCAAAAGCAGCCATAGACAATATGGAAATGAACGAGTGGGGCTCGTGTTCCAGTAAAACTTGATGGAAGCAGGTGGCAGGTGGCATTTGGTCCATGGCTTTGGTTGGCCAGCCCTACTCTAGAGGAAGATTCTTACGAGCACACAAAGTAGGCATTGCAAAGATTTAATTGCAGCGTGGTCAGTAATAAAATTTTAGGAGTTTTCTCAATTTCCATTAGAAGAGGAATGGTTGAATCAAGTGTGGTACTTACAGATTGGGGGACCCTATGCAGCTGAGAAAAAGAATGAGTTTATCTATATAGCAGGACTGTCCAATAGAAATATAACATGAGCCAGCCACATATGTGGTTTTAAATTTCCCAGGAGCCACGTGAAAAACTGTCAAGGGAAACATGGAATTAGTGATATATTTGAGCTTTATACACTGAAGATAGGATCACTTTAACATGTAATCAGCATAACAATTGAGATGTTTTACTCACTTTTTTTGTACTAAGTTTTCACCATCTGATGTGTATTTCACACTGCAAGGCACATCTCAGTTTGGACTAACTGCATTTCCGAACGTTCAATAGTCACTTGCGGCTAGTGGCTACTATATTGGACAGCGTAGATCTGTACCGAAAATCTACTGACACAGACACACCACTGATACATATTGTCCACGGAGAAAGGGAAGTTACTGAACAACAGGGACTGGCTGAACCACTTATATAAGGGGGAGAAACCTGCAGGAACATATGGAAGAAGAAAAAGTGTATGTGTGTGTACCCAGTTCAGAAGGAGGCTTTGGGTAAAGTGGTGGAGGAGGGACTCTCTCTCCTTACCTGAGTTTTTAAAATAGAGTTTTTATTTGGAGATAATTTTAGACTTAACAGAAGAGTGACAGAGATCACACAGGGAGCTCCTATATGACCCTCACCTGATTTCCCCTGTTGTTACATGGTGCAGTAGTGGGGTACGTTTGTCAAAACAAGAACTCCGCTATTGCTATGTTACTATGAACTACACTCCGGACCTCATTCAGCCTTCACCAGCTTCACCAGAAAATTCACTAACGTTCCTTTTCTGTTCCAGGATTCAATCTGGGATTGAACTGCCTTTACTCGTTTTGCCTCTCCAGTCTTCTTTGCTCTGTGACCAGTTTCCCTGTCTTCCTTTTTTCCTCTGACCTTGACAGTCTTGAGCAGTGCTGACCAGGTATTTTGTAGAAGGTACCTAAGTCTGGGGTTGTCTGAAGAAGTCCTGCTGACTGAACTGGGGTTATGGGTCATGGGGGAGGAGTACCCCAGGAGTGAGCTGCCCTTCCCATCACAGCACGACAGGGGCCCATGGCATCCACTGACGTTATTGCTGGGAATGTTACCTGCCGTGGCTGGGTTAAGGTACTGTCTGCCCAGTTTCTCCACTGTAATGTTACTCTCTTTCCCTTTCCATACTCTGTTCCTTGAGGGAAGTCACCAGACCCTACTCAAAGGTGGTCATGGTTAAAATCCCCTTCCTGGGTGGAGTATCTACTTATATTATTTGGAATTCTTCCTTAAGGAATATTTGTCCATTCTCTCCCATCCATCCATCCGTCTGTCTGTCTGTCTCTCTACCTATCCTTTCAGTATAGATTCAAATGTATCTATTTTAAACTTTGGGTTATAATCCAATCAGATTGTTGTTTCTCCGTGAGTATAAATTCACGTATTGTAATGTTTTTGATGCAGAAAATATACAGACATGCTGTGTGAGACACACATTCTGTGATTGGCAAGACTTTTTCCTCCACAGCTCTTCACGACTGCCTTCGAGTAGGATCATCATTGGCTCATTGCTATTCAGCTGGCAACCTTAGACAAGCTATTTCAACCCTCCAGGCCTCAATCCCCACATCTGAATAAGAGAGTATCACGAAACGGTCTCGAGGTAAAGAAGGGGAGGATGTTTGTATGTACAGGTATTTTGTTCCCTATTAATAGACCTTAAGTCCTTAATGGCAAGGGTTATCTTCTCTTATTTATGTTGGAAAATGAGCCCAGAGCTAATAGCCCTTGAGGGCATCACGTAAACATAATCAATATTTATATCCCCTATCACAACCCCAAATAGTTCTCCTGTCCTACTTTTTCACCTCTCTGAGTGGGATCTGGTTTTTGTCTTCTCCATCAGCTTTTTCTCCAGTGGCTGAAATCTGTCTGGAGACCTGCTGAGCTCTCTGCACTCACGCTTATGCCTGTCGTCTATCTCTTCTACGGCCACGCTCCTGCCGTTTTCACCCCCATGAACGAAAATGCTTACCGCATATCTCACTCCTCTATCCCAGACCCTGAGATGAGAGGAGCTGACGGGGGCTCTGTATCCTCGCTCATCTTCCAGTGGGGGGGGACACTGAGGCATCAGTCCATAGCAATCTACCCTAGAGAGGAGTGGGGTGGAGGGCTATGGGAGCCTCATGGAGGGACGACCTGACCATGCCTGTGGTGGGGCCTGGTCTGGAGAGAATCAGAAAGGCTTTGCAAAAACGCTAACTCTGGAACTGGGCTTTGCCAGGTATCTCGGAGCTTACCAGGTAGTAAGTGGGACGAGTGGTACTCCAGGTACAGGGAAGGGATATGCATGCCAGAGGAATGCCAGAGACCAGGGATCAATCACATGCATCACATGGCTGGAGCCCACGTGCAGGCAGAGGAGGAATGGCCCGAAGGGAAAGTGGGAGAACCAGGTGCGGGACCGTCTGTGAGGGCCCGAAGTGTGGGCTGGAAATTTCTACTTGGGAAGCTTTTTGCGATTCCTGAGATGAGGAAAAGACTTAAGTAAAAGCAGAGGAACGTTCTCAGGGGCTGACTACTCAGGTCACGGTTACTCAGCAAATCCTGAGCACCTGTGGCACGTCGGGCACTGTTTGTTTCCCTTTCCACCTTCCTGAGTTTCAGGGCAGGGATGTGTCTGATTCAGTCCCGTGTCCCTGGCACAGAGTCTAGTACAGAGGAGGAGCTCAGTGCACACGCACCGAATGAGGGCATTGGAAGACCAGGCGAGGTCCTGCCCGGGATCTCACCATGCTGGACAGGGACCGAGACTGCCATCGGCCCTGAGTTTCCTGTGGTTCTGGTCAGCGCGTCTCCATACACGCCCAAGGCCCATCCTCTCCTGTCTGATGCAGACAGCAGAGCTCCCTGAGGAAGCACTCGGGATTGGATTCCCTCAGAGCCAGAAAACGCATGGCCGTTGGGAGGAGGTTCCCTTCAGAGGCAAGCAGCCCCTGTGGCCATGGGGGACATGATTTGAGGACAGCCCATGAGGGGAAATGCATCGAGCATTATCATGGGGCCCCCCGGGCCAGTCCTCGAGCTGATCAGATACTCTTCTGGAGAGGCCGTGTGGTAGAGAATCAAATCATCACAATCCCAGCTACCACACAGCGCACTCCTGTTACCCACCAGAGACTGTGCTGGGCACTCAACATTCCCTCTCTTTCTCTCATTGTTGCCTCCAAAATGGAACCTCCACCCTTATTCTTCTCCACACCCCAGTGCCAGAGCCTCTGTCTTGTCTCCTTGGGTGTGCTCTTGTCCCTCCTATAATCGGTTCTCCACCCAACAGCCAGAGCAAGCATCTAGAACAGACTAGGTGACAGGTCCTGTCACTCCTCTGTGTAAAGCCTTCAGTGGCTCCCATCACACACCCCATACAGAGGCCTACGAGGTCCCCGGGTCCTGACCTCTCTGGCCCCGTTGCCATCTTGTCTTCTACCCCTGGCTCCAGCTGCTCTGGCCTTCTGTCCCTCAAACTCATCAACTCCAGCCCTTTGCTGGGGTGTTGGCGTTCACTGTTCCCTCTAGCTGGCACACTCGGACTGCCCTGTGGTGACTTCTTGTCGTGCAGGTCTCACCTTAGAGAGCTCTTCCCTCACCAACTTCTCTAATTAGGCCCTCACGCCCAAGCCATTCTCTGACACATCTTCACAGCATTGAACCCCATCTCAACTTATTTGCTTACTATACTCAGTTATTATTTCTTTTTCTGGCGTACTCCCACCATAGCACACACTTCGTGGATTAGGTGAACTTGTCTGTCCCTCCTCTGGGTCTCCAGTGCCTGGCACAGGGCTCGGCCCCTAGCAGGGCTCCGTACATGGGTGCTGAATGAGTGGCTCCCCTCCACACCTTCGAGCTGGCCCATGAGTCCCCACACAGCCAAGCAGCCCTGTCTGTGCTACACAGGAAACCCTAATCCAGAGCGTGTGGGCTGACAGATGGTGTAGAACCCAGAGCTGAGGTCTGAGTTGCTTTTGCTTGGAATAGGATTAGCATGAATACCATCCCAGGCTAGTGGATAAGGTAAAGCTCTGTTAGTTACATTCAGATTTTGTTTCCCTGTTGCAATCCAGAACCATCCTTTTGCTGGGTGAGTTCAATTCATGGCTAAAGGTGTTGTCCAGAGAGGCCAAATGGGGTAGGCATGGGGGGGTCACACACACAGTCCTTCTTAGTCCCCATCTCGCCCTTCCCTTCCGGTCCCCGCTCCACACTGGCCTCGAGAATGACATCTCCAACCACTAAAATCCAAACTTCGCACAGCAGGCAGAAAGCCTTGTCCTGGTCCACATTGTCCCCAATGAAGCCCAAATGCCTTCTAACGATGAAGATGAAGATGTGATCATGGTAGCTTCCACAGAGCCTCCTGGCAGCCCTACAAGGCCTAGGAGTATCATTGTCCCCATTAGGCAAGTGAAAATCTGATGGCTTGGGAAGGTTTGATGACTGCTCCAGGATTGCCCAGCCAGCAAACCACAAAGACAAGTGCCAAGGCCTGGGCTGTGGACGGATAGACGGGCATTCAAGGCCCTTCCTGAGTGGGCCAGCCTTTCTCTCTGTGAAGCTGCCGTGTTCCTCCCGGTCTTCGGGTGTCCGCTTTGCCTGACTCAGTGAGGAGCCAAGTCAAAGGCAGGTGGTGGCCCCATGAAACTCCTGTATTCTGACTAAGAAGCGTCACTTGCTTTAGCCACTTCCGTTTCGCTCCATCAAGAAGCATTTTGTTTTGGGGGGTGGGGGAGGAGTCATTTTCCACAAAGAAACAGAGTTCTTAAAAACCAATTTATAATAATATGTGTATAATAACAATAAAAGCTAACATTTACAGAGTATTCTGTCAAGACTGTGCTAAGAGCTTTACATGCATTATTTTGAACAGCCCCCCTCCCCCACCGTGGTTGAAAAACAAGAGATTACGAAAAGGTGCCTGGTGTAAGGGAAGGCTCTTGTCTCCCCTTCCCCCTTCCAGAGCCCATGCTCTGACCTGTTCCCTGGGCTTCCTGTAGGGGCCTAGAACCACTGTGAGCTCTTTAATCCTCAGCAGCACTTTGAGGCAGGCATTATCATCCTCATGTTACAATCAGGAAACTGGAGTTCAGACACAGGAGGCCACTTACTCAAGGTCACACAGCTTTGGGTGGCAGAGCTGGGATTGCGCCCCAGATGGACTGCCTGTGAGCCCGTGTGCCTCCTTGTCCCGGACCACCCTGCCTCTCCCAAGGGGAGAAGACCATAGGTTGAGCTGAGATGCAGAGGCCAGGCGGGGCTTTGCCTCCACAGACCAGTCTTGGAACAAAGAATTCAAGTTGGGGCTTCCGTTAAATGACAAGTGATGACCTGTCACAGACCTCCCAAGTTATTGACCAAAAGTCAGGACCTCAAGTAGTCCAATCCCGAATGCCTCTGTCAAGAGTTCTTGCTGTGTCTGGCCGTCTGGCACCTTCGTGCCCTTGGTTTGCCCTCTGGAGGTGTTGGCCTCTGACAGTGTCAGTCAGGTTTTGTGAGACCAAAAAGAAAGAACACGACTGGGCAGGGGCGCCTGTGTGGCTCAGTTGGTTAAGTGTCCCACTCTTGATTTCGGCTCAGGTCGTGATCTCAGGGTCCTGGGATGGGCCCTGCACTGGGCTTCAGGTTCAGTGGGGAGTCTGCTTGGGGATTTTTCTTCCTCTCCCTCCACCACCCCCAACTCATGGTCTTGCTTTCTCTCAAATAAAAAGATAAGTCTTTTTTATTTTTATTTTTAAAAATTTTTTGAAGATTTTTATTTATTTATTTGACAGAGAGAAAGAGAGAGGGCACCATCAGGGGGAGCAGCAGGCAGAGGGAGAGGGAGAAGCAGGCTTCCCGCTGAGCAGGGAACTCCATGCGGTGCTCGATCCTAGGATGCTGGAATCATGACCTGAGCTGAAGGCAGATGCTTAGTGACTGAGCCAACCAGGTGCCCCTAGATAAGTCTTTTTTAAAAATTAAAAAAAAGAGAGAAAGAACACAACAGCACAGCTGTAAACTTAGACCATGCATCAACTCCCTTCCGGCTTACACAGCTAGTGTGGGTTAGGCCGCCTCTCCATGCCCCGGTGTCTTCCCTTGTAAGGCAGGAATAATTACATCTCCCTTCAAGGTTTGAGGATCCTCAAGTGAGGCCATAAAGGCCAAATGGCAAGTAGCAGCACCGTGTGCAAATGGCATTACTTTTCATAACAGGAAGAGCTGGCGTAAAGTTACAGGCTCTCTGTGAAAAGCAGCTGACTACATCCACAACTACTGTCCCTTCACTTCTTTCTGTCCCAGCCCCCCAACCTGCATGTGTGAAATCTTTTACAGTCTACAAAATCCTTTCCGTCTGTGGCCTTGTTAATCCTTGCCCAAGCCCTGTGAGGCAGAGTGTGGGATTATCACCCCCAGTTGACAGATGAGAAAGCTGAGGCTCCAGGAGGGGGATTTGCCTTGTCCAAGGTCTCAGAACTAGTGGGAGCTGGTGCGGTCCTAACACCTGGCCCGTCACTCCCTGTCCTCGCCCATGTGACTGAGCCTGTGCTCCTTAGCCTGGCACCTCGAGGCTCGTGGGGATCTGGCCCCTGCCTCCCTCCCCAAATTCATCTCTCTCCTTGCCCCTTTACGCTCCTGTCTTTCCAAGTGTCTCCTCATTCCTCAGACAGGCGGTGACCTTTCTCAGCCCTCATCCTTTGCTTCCCTCTGCCAGGCTGCCTGGTGGACGCCTGCCCATCCTTCATCCATTCCTCCCACAGTCGCCGTGACAGATGCCGACACAAATGAATTTTCATTGTTGTTGTTGTCACTACTGTATTGATCATTTTGCAGAATGGATCGGGGCCCAGGCTCTGGGGCCAAGCTACCTGGGTTTAACTCCTGGCTCAGCCACTTACTAGCTGAGCATTCCTGGACAAGTTACTTAACATCTCTGTGTCATGGAGACATGCCTTCTGGGATTACATGCAGAACAGGAGGCCCAGGACCTGGCGCCGACGGGCGTTAGCTATTAGTAGCAATCAGCATTCTCATTAGTGATCATGATTGTTCTCTATTATTTATACTCACTGATGCCTACCCTCTCCCAGTCCTGGTGCTGGGCACACTGAGCTGACTCAGACAGTGTCTGGGCTCAGAGCCCGAGGGACAGGGAGGACATGTAAATCCTCCGTGTCAGTCCATCTATGACACATCACTGTGTTGCTTAAATCCTTTTGCGTCCATGTTCATGGGCTCCAAGGAACAAAGACCCCTCTACAACCACTCCTTCCCTGCAGGGGTGGCCTGGGTCCTCGTACCCACCCCCACCCCTGCTGAGCGTCTTATCCGTGGGGAATAGCTTTATCTGTTCTCCCTTCTCTCCACGTTAACCCCAGAGATGGGCTGCTCCCAGAGTGCAAGGAGAGTCAGCTGCAGAACCATTTATCTCCCTGGGCTGCCTCCCCAGCTGAGATTTACAGGCTGTGCCTGTCACAGGGACCCCGCAGGCTCAATTACAGATCTGCTTCCAGGCTAGACTGGGCCAGCAACCTGCCTGCGTTTACTAAGTGGCCCTGGGAGAGAGCCACGGGCCCTGCCAGACCTGGGACCTCAGAGCTTGGGGCCCATTCAGCCGCCTTGCTTGGGACACATGAAGAAACTGAGGCCAGAAACGAGGAGACACACTCCAAGCTCCCACCAGGGAAAATGGGCCCAGTGTGAAGTCTACTGCAGGCCGGCAAGTACCATCCAGGGAGCATATTTTACTGTATATGAGCCCATGGGTTTATCATTACCCATATAGCTGTCTTTTTATATAATAAAAATATTTACTATGGTGCACCCTGGCGTTGAACCTTAAGTCTAAAGCAAGACATTGCACTTCCAGGAACAAAGACCATATTCCGTCCACACAAACACTAGGAAGCGTTGCCCAGCTTCACCCACCTGGGATTACAAAATGGAGTCCTGTTTTTGTCCAGAGATAACAGCCCCGAATCCCCTTCTACACAGGCAGGACCTTATCCTTCTCCATGTGTCCCCCAGGTACTCCTGGGGATTTCCAGTAGTGGTCACAAACCAGTCTGTCGATTGCAGTCACCGTAAGGTAGTTGCCTGTTCTTCCTCTCCAGCTGTCTCCTCCTTCATCAATATCCGCAGCTAACGAGGCCCTTAGAAGGAGTCCCACTACTGCCACTCTGAATAGGGCCTACTGTGCGGACATTGTCAGGGCTTAAAAGTGCCCCAGACTGCCTTTTCTCTGGGCATGACCACCCAGTGGGGGCTGGGCCTCCTGGGAGGGAGCCCAGGTCCCTTGGCACCCTGTCCTACTGAAAGCTTACCAGCCAGCAGGCCTTGACCAGGCCTCTGAACCCGAACTGTCTCAGCAGTTACCTAGAAGTGATAAGAGTCTTGTCATGAGGATCACATGAGGTCATATGTGTGTGATATCTGATATAAGAAAGAAAGAAAAAGGAAGGTAGGAAGGAAGGAAAGGAAGGTGCATGCTAAAACATCTCCTTCAGGCAGGGGGACCCCAGGAGAATGGTGGAGTTTATAGGGGCTCTCATTCCAGCTTTGTCCCCTTCAAATCAACTGTGACCTTGGTCTGTGCCATCTCTGCTCCTCAGTTTCTTCTCTTGTCAAGTTGGGAGTTCAAAGCAGGTGGATCTTGAGGTCCCAGTCAGCTCTGAGAAGTTCCACAATTCACCCGGCTTTTGGACTTGCACCTCACAGCGTCCTTTGGCAGGGGTAGACAGGGCTGGTATGATTCTCCCTGTCACTGGCCAAGGAAATTCAGACTCAGACAAGGGGAAAGTCTAGACCGGCAGGTCTCAAAGAGCATTCCCTCCACCTTCAACCTCAGTGTCACCCTCACATTTGTTAGAATTGTAAATTCTGGGGACCCAGGCTAGACCTACTAAACCAGAAACTCAGGGTGTAGGGCCAGCGATCTGTGCTGCTTCCCCATGACTCTCTTTCTGAGCATGGTCGTTTTTGAGGCCGGGCCATCCAGGGAGTTAAAGGCAAAAGTGGGACTAGAACCTGAGTTCCTACCTCCTAGGCTGCACATCTGTCATTAGCACAGCGCCCTGTGCTTAGTAGACCCTCAGTAAACAGCAAGGAAATCTTTGATCCCCACACCCATTTCTGGCCACTCCATCTCTAGGGGATCTTTGATGCTGTTCTGTGTCTGTTGTGGGTCTCTGCATGGCAGTTTGGAGCCCTAGAACATCAGGGCATTAAGGCAGTCAAGTGCCTCCGTGGTTGATGAGAAATTGTCCTGGAGGAGAAGAGCCCTTGGCCTGAGGCCAGCCAGCAAGGAAGTGAGCAAGCTGAGCCCGAAGTCCTGGTGTCCCTCCTTTTACCTCAGAGCCCCCCCACCACTGATGAGTGTCCCCGCTGGGCTAGCAGTGAGGGAGGGATGGGGGGGTCTTCTGAGCCATCTGGATGCAAGGCCAATATTCCCTCTGACGCTAGGTGTCTAATGTCCATCAGTTCTCCCTAGATGCTTCTCCCACCCCATCTGCTGTGCCTGGGGCTTATGGAAAGATCAGCTTTGGAGAGAAGAAAGGAGACTCTTTTGGAGTCTTGGAAACTCCGGCACAGCATCCAGAAACTTCTAGTTATGCCTTCCCAACCTAACTACTTCCCAAGGCCTCTTAGAAAGTTTCCCCAAGGTGGGACGCCTGAGTGGCTTAATCTGTTAAGCGTCTGCCTTCGGCTCAGGTCATGATCCCAGGGTCCTGGGATCAAGCCCCACATTGGGCTCTCTGCTCAACGGGGAGCCTGCTTCTCCCTCTGCCTCTGCCCCTCTCACCCACCCCACTGCATCTGCGCTCTCTCACTCTCTCAGATAAATAAAAAAAAATCTTGAAAAAAAAAGAGAGGAAGAAAGGAAGGAAGGAAGGAAGAAGAAAGGAAAGTTTCCCTGAGGTAAGGAGCCCTTCCCTCTGCAGAACCAAAGGGCCTGGGTCACAGCACCAAGTCGGGGCTGGTCTTGGGGAGGGTCATCGAGGGTAGCAGCTAGTGAAGGAGGCAGCTGAGTCATGGAGACCCCTCAAGAGCAGCCGTTCGAATACCGGAGAGTGGAGGTACTCAGCCAAGGTCACTCAGTTGGCTTCCTGAGGCTGACCAGATGAGGCCTTCCGGTCTCCAGAGCCTGCATCTCTCCTGCAGGGGCTCTCGGGCTTACCCCGACCTGGCACCGCTCTGCAAACCTGACCTCGTGCTCACTGGGCACTGTCCCTGGCTTCCCCTTTCACACCTCACTGGCCTGTGCCACCAGGGCTCTCTCCATTCCCACATATAAATCGGGGCTGTCGGTTGTCACCCAGACTGATGGCTGCAAGAGCCGCCATCCACTTCATCCTTGAAACTCATTCCTCTCGGTTTTTCCAGCATCATATTTTTCTGGTTTCTCCTCTTGGGTCCTTCCTTCATCCCACCAGATATGAGTGGCTGTTTTTAAAGTGTTGGTCATGGGTCATTGTGGTTGGGTCTGGCAATCGGTGGTGAGCAAGATGGTCAGGACCTGACTTATAGAGTATATAGGGTACAAGGACCCTCGAGGTCCTGTTCTGAGCCCCTCCCATGCCCTTCCTTCCTGCTCTCTCCTGATCATATCAGCTACACGCTGATGACCGCCAAGTCCCATGCTCTGCCCAGAAAGAACTTCCTCTGAAGCTCCAGACCTGCATCTCTAACTGCATGGGGGACATTTCCATCTGGATGGTCCACAAACACGTCAAGCTTGCAAGGTCCCCACTGAACTCAGGATCGTCTTCTTCAACCTCTCGTCCCTATAGCTTGTCTCATAAAACCTGGGAGACATTTTTCACTCCTCCTTCTAGCACTTCACAACCATCTGCCCCCTGGAGAACGCACTGCTCTGTCCTTCCCACGGCCAGTACCCTATGCCCGCGTCATGGACACGGTCCCAGCCCTCCTTCCATGTCCAGGCTTGTTCCCTCCAAGCCATTGCACGAACGCATCCAGAGGGATCAAAAGGAAGCCTGAACAGCGCCGTGTGTGTCAACGGATAAATGCATCGGTGATCTGTGGTTTATTCACACAGTGGAATATTATCACTCATCCGTAAAAAGCACTAAAGTCCTGGTACTTGCCACAGCGCTGGTGAACCTTGAAAACACGAAGCCAAGGGAAGGCAGCCAGACACGAAGGGTCACGTGGTGCACGCTTCCATTTCTGTGAAACGCCCAGAATAGATGGATCCAGAGAGGCAGAAACAGGGGCTGCCAGGAGCTATGGGGAGGGGCCCTGGGGACAAACTACCCCGCGGGGAAGGGGTTTCACTTTGAGCAACAACAATGTTTTGTCACTACATAAAGGTGATGGTTGCCCAGTACTGGGAGGGTACTAAAGCCCACTGAATTGTTCATTTTAAAATGGTTTGTTTTGGGGCATCTGAGTGGCTCAGTTGTTAAGCGTCTGCCTTTGGCTCACGTCATGATCCCAGGGTCCTGGGATCCAGCCCCACATCAGGCTCCCTGCTCAGCAGGGAGTTGCCTTTCCCCCTCCCACTCCCCCTGCTTGTGTTGCCTCTCTCGCTGTCTCTCTCTCTGTATCAAATAAATAAATAAATAAATAAATACATCGTTTTTTTTTTTTTTAAGATTTTATTTATTTATTTGACAGAGAGAAAGAGAGACAGAGATCACAAGTAGGCAGAGAGGCAGGCAGAGAGGGAGGGAGGGAGTAGGCTCCCTGCTGAGCAGAGAGCCTGATGCGGGGCTCGATCCCAGGACCCTGAGATCATGACCTGAGCCGAAGGCAGAGGCTTTAACCCACTGAGCCACCCAGGCGTCCCTAAATCTTTTTTAAAAAAAGGTTTGTTTTAGTAATTTCACCTCAGTGGATTAGTTTTTTTGTTTTTGTTTTTGTTTTTTTTAAATACTACCTCATTCCCATTGGGATAGCTCCTACCAAGAACAAGCAAACACACAAACAAAAGACCAAATGGAGGAAAAGGAGCCCCAGCAAGAATACAGAGAAACCGGAAGTCTCAGGCCCCTCTGGTGGGAATATTAATGAGGACGGCCTCTCTGCGAAACGGGGATCAACTCCTCAGAAAGTTAAAAATAGAACTATCCCATGACCCAGCAATCCCACTTTCGGGTATACTCCCCCAAAAACTCGAAAAGCAGCATCTCCAAGAGCTACTTGGTCGACCACGTTCCCAGCAGCATTATTCACAAGAGCTAAAACGTGTCCACCGACTGGTGAATGGATAGACGGCAGCGGTGTGAACACACACGCCGGAATATGACTCGGCCTTAAAAAAGAAAGATACCGCGATAGGCTACAACCTGGGTGAACCTTGAGGACACCAGGCCGAGTGAAATCAGCCAGGCCCCCAAAGGACAAATGCTGCATGATCCCCCTTGAATGAGGTCCTTGGAGGGGTCAGGTTCACAGAGACAGGACTGTCGTGGGGGTTGGCAAGGGCTGGGGGGAGGGGAGTCAGTGTTGCCATTTTACAGGGTGAAAAGCGCTCTGGGGGTGGATGGTGCTGATGGTGCATGACAGTGTGAGGGCATCGAATACCCCAGAACTTGTTTACAAGGGTAAATTTTATTCTAGTGTATTTACTTTCCTTTCTTCAAGATTTTATTTATCTATCTATCTATTTATTTATTGAGAGAGGGAGAGCATGAGCGGGGGATGGGGCCAAATTTATTTACTGTGGGAGAGAGAATCATAAGCAGACTCTGTGCTCAGTATGGAGCCCCACAAAGGGCTAGGTCTCACGACCCTGAGGTCACAATCTGAGCCAAAATCGAGTCAGATGCTTAACTGACTGAGCCATCCAGACGCCACTCAGGCGTATTTTACCACAAAAAAAAAAAAAAAAAAAAAAAAAAAAAGGAAAGGAAAAAAAGAAAAAAAAAAAAGATTCAGAGTAAATCTGACCTTGTCAGTATCTCTTCAGTTCCCTGTCATGGTTCTGCTCTTAGAATGAGGTTCCAGCTCCACAGGTTGGCACCCACAGCCCCCGGAACCCGACTCGCTCAGCTGTCAGTCTCTCTACACTGCTGCTCCCCCCACACAGTCTTCACTCCGCAGTCTCAGCTACTGACAGTTTGTCACACAACCCAACCACTTTCTGTAATGCTGTGGGCCTTCGCACATGCTGTTCCTTCTGCCCGGGACACTTTTCCCCATTTCCTCTACAGGTGCACGCTTCCTCTTTAAAACTACGCTTAGGGATTATTTTCTCTAGGAAGCCTCTTTCTGCCTCCCTGCTCCCAGGTCAGGGGTCTCTGGGCTCCCCTCCATTATGGCACTGATGTCACAGTGCTGTGTGTCTGTCTTTCCCACCAGCCTGTGTGCTGCCCAAAACCGCTGACAAGGCTTCATTTTCTTCCGTGCATGAGTCAGCAGAGAAGGGAAGAGTGTTAGCTTGGTGATTACTGAGATTACTGAGCTCTTCATCTAGGCATGTAAGACAGGAGCACAGAGGAGGTAGAGATGAAGGGCAGTGGTGTGTAGGGGAGGGGACGGTCCTGTCCATGCCACTAAGCCCCAGAAGCTTCTTGGAGGTGGGGCATTTGAGAAAGCAATGTTTCTCTAGACAGGGATGGCAGTCATTGGGAAAGTACAGAGGTATGGAGTTGCTTGGCATGGAGAAGGAACAAAAAGCAACTGGTCATCCTCAAGCAATGACTTTGCAAACCTTCCGAAGCCACACGTGCCTTCTTAGAAGTCACAAGGAACCCCAATCCATAAAACATACACATGTGGAATGGCTCTGGTTGAACAAGATGTGAGGGATCTGAAAGCTCTATTCTGCATCCCCAACACTCACACCATCCCAACCTCACACACCACCCCAGCTTCATACATCATCCCAACCCCCACATAGCATCCCAACCCCCACACACCATCCCAACCTCACACACCATCCCAACCTCACACACCATCCCAACCTCATACACCATCCCAACCTCATACACCATCCCAACCTCACACACCATCCCAACCTCACACACCATCTCAACCACTCACACCATCCCAACCTCACACGCCATCCCAACCTCACGCGCCATCCCAACCTCACACACCATCCCAACCACTCACACCATCCCAACCTCACACACCATCCCAACCACTCACACCATCCCAACCTCACACACCATCCCAACCACTCACACCATCCCAACTTCACACACCATCCCAACCACACATACAGCATCCCAACCACACAGCATCCCAACAACACACACATCATCCCAATCACACACACACACCATCTCAACCATCACAGATAGCATTATAACTATTATATACACCATCTCAACCACCACATACACACTATTCTAACCACAACACACCACCACACACCATCCCAACCTCACACACCATCCCACCACTCACACCATCCCAACCAACCACACAGCATCCCAACAACACACACATCATCCCAACCACACACACACCATCTCAACCATCACAGATAGCATTATAACTATTATATACACCATCTCAACCACCACATACACACTATTCTAACCACCACACACTACAACACACCATCACAGTCACACACATACACACTGTCACAACCACCATACACACACCAACCACCACCACATGGTATGTGTACACCATCACAACTGTCACATACACACCAATACATCCACATACACACCATTCACACACACACACACATACACACACCATTCCACACATACCATCATCATTCTCACCAGAACATGGGAAACCAACCGACAGTGGGTACAGGTAGAGCAATGGTTAGAGGTGTAACTCTAAGAGCAGTAGGGACTATTCACGTGTCTGTTATCCCAAGTCAATGGGAATAGCACTTAAGAAGAGTCAGGGAAGGAGAAGGATGCCAGGAGCAGCTAAGGGACTGGTTTGGAAGGCAGGGGGAAAACCTCAGGGAAGCATTTTGGATCTTTTTCATCCCAGGAAATCGGTTCACCCCAGATTTCATGGCTCAGGATCTGGGAGCGGTGTTGCCTTCCAGGTCCCCTACACCACTGGTCCCCATCCCCATCCTGCTCTCTTCCACGGAGGCCTTCAGCTTCCTTGAGCTTCCTCTCCAGGTGCACGCTTCCTCTTTAAAACTACGCTTAGGGATTATTTTCTCTAGGAAGCCTCTTTCTGCCTCCCTGCTCCCAGGTCAGGGGTCTCTGGGCTCCCCTCCATTATGGCACTGATGTCACAGTGCTGTGTGTCTGTCTTTCCCACCAGCCTGTGTGCTGCCCAAAACAAGATCCCTCCTTGTGGCCCCACAAGGTGGCGCTGCGCCCAACGCCAGCCCCAGGCTCTGCCAGCTGGGCAGAGGGACCCGGTGAGCCTCTGGCCAGCCCTCTGAGCTGGCTCCCACATCCATCTGGGCGGCCTTGGGCGCTCAGGAGCGGTCTGGTGGAAGAAGAAACCGGATGCACGCACAGAGCACACAGGCTTTCTCACCAGGCACACCTATACTCAGATATGCCCTCCTGCCACACAGACCCCAAATACTCTTGACCCTGACATCCTGCAGGAACATGTTTGGCAGAGCTGAGGAGTCATCGCTTCTGGTCCCTTCTAGACACAGCGCCCATCCAGGCACACGCAGTAACCTCTGTCCACGAACACACGCGCAGAGCTGCGTCCTGAAGTCGGACTCCCTTCCCCTCATGCTGAGCAGAGGCCCTCGCCTCCCGCAGTCTCCCTTTCCCTGCCACCTCTGCCAGCCTCCCTCCCTGCCCTACTGTGGGGATCAAATAAGACACTGGAAAAGATGGGGTTTTGTGAGAGTGCAACGAGGGTAACATTAGACACACACACGTATGTTCACAATCACACCTGCATGCGTACGAACACACATCCCCTTTGCACAGGCCCCAGTTCCACGAAAGAGAGGTCACATGCAGCTGTGCCTGTGAACGGCGCACAAGGACACATGGCAGCCACCCCCACTCTGCTGCTCACACCTGCACGCCTCGTCCAGACACCTGATGCCAGCGGGCTCCTCCTTCCCTTTTGCTATTAAACGGAGCTGGCGAAGAGGCTCAGTGTCCAGGCAGGGGTTCCTCAAACTTCCAGCCTGCCCCCAGCCAGCCCCAAGTTCAGCTCTGGGTGGAAATGTGCTCCTGCCTTTCTCCCCAACCCCCTGCCCTGGTTCCAGCTCCTGTTCCCCCAGCTGTGTGACCTCAGGCAAGGCTTCCCGCTCTCTGGTCCCTCCCTGGCTCCCTGAGGCTGTATTGTCCTCTATCAGACCTTAAGGGGTCCTGGGAGTCCTGGGGAGAGACTTGGGCAGTGTAAGACTCGCTGTCCTGCAGCGATGTCCTGGCCCATCTAGATTGTAGCTCCCTTTCTACCTCTGAGTCTGGGGGACCTTGGCCACCATCATCCTTTCTAGGAGTTTGTAAGGAGCCCAGTACGGGGCATGGTACATCAGAGGCATATGGGAAATCTTTGCTTCCTTTATGACAAGGAATCATCACTCTTTCCTTTCCCCAGAAACCACCCCCTCCCAAGATCTGCCTTCTCACCGCTGTGCATTTTTGAAAGACTCAGTTTCAGTGGCTCCTCTGTTCCACTCTCACTGTCTACACTCATCGGGGGCGGGGGGGGGGGGGCATTTATTTATGTGTGGCGGCACGTGCCGCCTCCGGGCTACTTTTTTCTGATCCTAGAATGCCATTGTTCTGTGACCTTGACCACAACCCTTCACCTCTCGGGCCTTAGTCTCCCCCTATGTAAAATGGGCAGTCCCTTTTTCTCAGGACAGGTGTGAGGATCAAAGACAGAATGGGGAAAGCACTTCATCAAACTGTAAATTGCTGGGCACCTGTCCAGGAGAGTTTTTATTCAAACAGCTTCCTTTCCTCTCCTGGGTGTGAGCCAAGAAGTGTGCACTGCCCACTGGCTCAACCTGCATTTTCCTGGAGCTCAGGTGTGGGGCAGCTTCTGTTTGGGGTTTGTGTTTGAGTTCAAAGACAGGGAAACTCCCTGGCCCAGGTGTTGGGGGCGGGGCTTGGTCAACAGAGTTGCCAGGGGAATCCCAGGGTTTGTGGCCCTGATTGCCCCCACAGTGATCAGGCGGGAACTCAGACCTCAGGAAGGAGGAAGGGCGTGGAGATTGTGGTGCCGGGATAGAGTGTCCCATGGAGTCAGGTGACCCAGGTGTGATTCTGGCTCCTCTAGGGGCCCTTAGGCTAATCACCTGCTCTCCAGGCTTTAGCTATAAAGCCAGTGTACAGGATTTATGATTTGGGGAGCCCCTTATACACCAGGGGGTCCTGAGGTAACCAAATGGGGACCAAGAGCTGACATAGCCACTGTACGGGAAGTCTCTCAAAGTCAGCCTCTCTCCCCACCTACCTTCCCTGACTTGTCCCCTCCACGTTCTTGTTTACTCTGTGCTGTGCACAACTGGTGAACTTGGGGTTCCCCTGATTCTCTCAAATCTCTCATCTCCAGCCGTTGCCTGACTGACAGGCCCTCCTCTGTGTCCAGAGATTCCCAGTCTCTCTCCTCTGTGTCCTGTTTCACATCTCTTCATCCCCCAGGACCCTGCCTGGGCTTCACCGTCTCCAGGGTCCCTGGATGCTTCCAGGCAGTGTGGGCTCCTCTTCTACTCACCTGCTCTGTGTTACTGGTGGTTTATGGGCAGGTCTCCCCACGCCGCTTCCACTGGCACGGTTTCCCCAACACCTACCAGTTCGGGGCCAGGCACTCAAAGTCTTGAATAAGTACTCTGAAGGTCCACAGCACAAAGACCAGGGGCCATCTGGAAGAGTCTGTGTGGTTCTGATTTTGCGGAAAGAGCCCCCAGAAAGAACTGGGCTCGAGTCCCCATTCCACAAGTTCCCGGTTGGGTGGTTTCCGGCAAACCTGTGAGCATTCTCATTTGTAAAGTGGGGTGGTCCTGAGGGCGAGAATGTTCAGAGGGCTCAGGGACTGGGAGCCCCTGCTGCTCTATCTCCCTCAGGGCTCTTGGCGGAGGAGCCCCCCCCACCTCTGACGGCTACAGCCAAGGATGCTCTGGGCATGGGTGGGGTGCTAGCCCGGCTTGGGCTGGGGCACGGAGATAACCAGAGCAGCCTTCCGCAAAGTGCCGGCAGCTCCCGGAGTCTGGGTGGGCTTGGACGAAGCCAGCAGAGGGCAGTGAGCCCCACTGATTCTCTAGGAGGGAAGCCAGCCAGGATGGCGTTGACTTTGGAGGGGAATGTGGACCGGCGCTGGGAGGCGGTGAGGCTGGGTGTCCAGAGCAGCTGGGCCTGGCTGGGGCGCCGTGTGCTCTGGCAAACGCGTGAGCAGGACAGGCAGACCGAGGATGCCACAGGCCCCTGGTACCAACATTGGGAGCAGCCTGGAGCACTGACAAAGCACCTGTGAGGGGCTGCAGTTCGTCGGGGCCTGTCAGACCTCGGGAGCCCAAGGCCCATTTTGCAGCTTCACACTGAGACCGGTCACTACTTAACCAAGCTGCTGTGCATGAGGCATTGTGCCAAGAAGAGTGGGGGCCACTGCTGAAGAGCAGGGACTCTGAAGTCAGGCCGCCTCTTCAGAGGCTTGATGGCATCACTAAGCAGCCATAGGACCATGGGTCAGAACCAGCTGCTGTGCCTCCCTTGTGAGGTCTAAACAAGCAAACACATCCGAAGTCTCTAAACTAATTCCTGGGGCACCTGGGTGGTTCAGTGGGTTGAGTCTGCCTTGGGCTCGGGTCATGATCCCAGGGTCCTGGGATGGAGCCCTGTATCAGGTTCCCTGCTCAGCGGAGAGCCTGCTTCTCCCTCTCCCTCTGCCTGCCGCTCCCCCTGCTTGTGCTCTCTCTTTCTCTCTCTCAAATAAATAAATAAAATCTTTAAAAAAAATAAAATAATTCTTGACACTAACCTTCACCTAATGGGACCTATTAGCTGTGATCTCAAGCAAACTATTTAACTTCTCAGTGCCTCAGTTTCCTCATCAGTGAAATGGGACTCATACCCATACTCCTCTCACAGCAATGTTACAAGGACTTACAGAAAATGCTTAGATTCTGAGAATAACAAGTATTCAGTATTATTGTCTAACACACAGCTTGTTATAGCTACAAACATGAGTGACATTTGTGACCTATCTCTACAGACTCCCCTTACCTGCTCTACTCTAAGATCTGGGCTTGGCAGTCAGATCTGTTGCCTGGGTTTGAATCCCACTTCGACTTGTTTCTTGGAGGGAATGATAATCACTACTGTTTAGAGAATTAAATGAAAACAGAAACACAAAACCCTTTTTGAACAACGCCTGGCAGAGAGTACATTGTGGGGAATGTTCTAGCTGTTGTCTCAATTGACAGATGAGAAAACCGAGATGTGGAGCTTTTAGGGAAAGCTGGTGGCAGAGCCGGAGCAGTGTCTGGGATCCTGGCAGGTACCAGGGAAGTGACTCTTGAAGGAGGCCCAGAGAATTGGTGGATTTGCAGACCAGCATCACCAGGCCAGGAGGTGAGAGAGACAGACGTGAACCCAGGGCTTGGCTCACTGTGCCAACGTGGTTTACTCCCAGACAGCATGCATGGTGCCCACAGACCCAGAGCCCTTCTGCATGGGGGCTGGGTTCCAAGAGAAGACATCGATGACAAAATAGAGTATTTTCTTGACCTTGCTGGTCCAGTAGGTGTCTTCATTCTGAAGCCAAGGACACAGAGGGCTGCTTCCATTCTTGTTCTGAGACAAGTTGCAGATGCCATCCAGGTGTTCTAAATAGTAACTTTGGGGCGCCTGGCTGGCTTGGTGGGTTAAAGCCTCTGCCTTCGGCTCAGGTCATGATCCCAGAGTCCTGGGATCGAGCCCCGCATCAGGCTCTCTGCTCAGCAGGGAGCCTACTCCCTCCCTCTCTCTCTGCCTGCCTCTCTGCCTACTTGTGATCTCTGTCTGTCAAATAAATAAATAAAATCTTAAAATAAATAAATAAATAGTAATTTCCCATCCCGCCTTCCACCGTCACCCCAACATACCTCCAAGCCCATCTCCCCAGCCCTCTTCCCATCCTTATCGTGACATACTCCTCCGTGCCTCTTTGCATTAGCACATGCTGTTCCCAGTGCCTGGGATGCCATTCCCTCTCCTTTGCCTGATGTGTCTTTCTGGCAGCATGAGTCATCGCTCTGGGCTCCTCTGGCGCTTACCCAAGCTGAGTCATCAATTTAAACCTTGTCTTGTTCCCAAAAGTCTTTAAGAGGAAAACACTTGGGGCACCTGGGTGGCTCAGTCAGTTGAGCCACTGCCTTCAGCTCAGGTCATGATCCTGGAGTCCCAGGATCGAGTCCCACGTCGGGCTCCCTGTTCATTGGGGAGTCTGTTTCTCTCTCTGACCCTCCCCATTCTCCTGCTCTCACTCTCATTCTCTCTGTCCCTCAAATAAATAAATAAAATCTAAAAAAAAAAAAAAAGGAAAACACTTTGTTTATTTCTGTGCTGGTTCCTCTTTGCCCATCAAGATCTGCTGTCCATCTTCTCCACTCTGCTCCATGTCCTAGGAAGCTGACCACATAGACTGCGTCCTTCCAGGCTCAGCCTGAGGTGCCTCGGGGAAACTGGAGGGCAGGGGGAAAGCGAGGGGTCCCCTGGCTGGCAGTGTTCCTCCAGGGAGCATGTCTCCTGACCCTGAGATGCCTGGTTCATCCCCGTAGCCAGTGAGCACCTGAGGGGGGGCCGTGTCTGTGCAGTGGCAGCACACAGCACACACTTGGGAAATGTCCTCGACTTGCCTCGACAACAGCTAGAACATTCCCCACAATGTACTCTCACAATGTACTTCCCACAATGTA
This sequence comes from Lutra lutra, assembly GCF_902655055.1. Taxonomy (NCBI): domain Eukaryota; kingdom Metazoa; phylum Chordata; class Mammalia; order Carnivora; family Mustelidae; genus Lutra; species Lutra lutra. The sequence goes on along the minus strand of NC_062281.1, from coordinate 153,903,300 downwards.
CAGATGTGGGACTCAGCGAATGGAGTCTTTGTGTCCCTGTTCCTTAGGTGAGGAAACCGAGTCTGAGACAGGTGAAGCAACTTGCCCAAGGTCACAGAGTCAAGGGAAGAGTGCAAATGAACCCAGGTCTGCCCAACCCACAGGTGAGAAGGCATTTTCCAAGGGCCAGCACATCCTTTTGCCCAGCAAGGATCTCCTCTTCAGTAAACTTGGTCCCACAGGGACAGGCTGGTGAGAGAACCCAAAGCTCCCAGCTGGGAGGAGGCAGTCCCAAGGTCACATAGCCAGTGGGTGCGGTTCAAGTCCCCCACTTTCTGCAAAGGGGACACTGGTCGGTGAACAGGAAAGCTGTGCCATATCTGCCATGCCTAGACACTTTCTGGGGTTGGGCATGTTGGCTAATGGGTATCATTTCAGCCCTTTCATTTCTAATAGACACTGTACTGTCATAAAGACTGTCATTTCCTACAGCTCAGGCAGGATAATCAACGTGCTAGCCGCCCAGAGGGCTGAGAGTGGCAGGATCTGGACACTCCGTGAAGATAAGCCCCATCTCTCCCTGTCGGCCATTTCAGTCCTTTCCCAACCAGACACAGTCCTTGGATTTTGAGAACCGGGCCTAGGGTCCCAAGAAGCCCCCCTTGGTTCACAGTCCCCAGCTCACGGAAGAACTGCTTCCTCTCAGCCTAGCTCCAGCTTTTCATTGTCTAATGACCCTGGGTAAGGCATTTCCCTCCCCAAACCTCAGTTTCCTCATCTGTGAAATGGGGCAATTCTGTCTGCCTCATCAGGAGGTTTAAGTGAGCGGATCTACAACCTAACTTGCCGCATGGTCGGCACTTGCAGGAAGTCGCTATGACAGTGGAGGCGTCAGAGGTGATAATGACGCTTGTCACATACAAAAAACAGAAACCGAGGCCAGAGAAGGGAGTGGTCTCCCTAAGGTCACACAGCAAGTCAGGGGCAAAGTTGGGCTGAGAACTTGGCTTTCTAGGCCAGAACTTTTGTGTGAGCTCATAGGGCAAAGATAGTCACTGAGGTGTGTTGAATCCTTCTCAGGAGCTGCGCACGGTCATGCAGGATCTCATGTAGTATCCCTCCCCCAGAACTGACGGAGCAGGTGTTATTCACATCACCCCAATTTGCGGGCAAGAAGGCGGACCCGGTGGGATGCCCTCAAAGAGGATTTGGTATGTGACAAGTCCTGTCCAAAGAAACTGAGACCCAGGTGGTTGGTAAGCTGGCAAAGTTAGCTTAGCATCTAGAGGAGTCTGAAAAGGAGAAGGTGGGTGGGAGAAAAAGAGGAAGGGGCCCCTCCTCCAGGGGCCTTCACCCTGACAGGCCAAGGTGTCAGTCAAGACTCCCCTGCTGGCACAGTACCCTGCCAGACTTCCCTTGCTCATTGTGTTGCTACGTTCTCACAGCACGCTATGAACAGTGGTCCCATTTTGCAGATGGGTATATAGAGGCTTATGCAATCTAAGTGACCTAAGTGCCCAGGTTCACATAACTAATAAGAAGAACTTGGACTTGAGCCCAGTTCTCCTAATGTCCAGACAACTCTTTTCCCCTTGCTTAATTCATTTTTTACTTTGTTAGCTCTTTTCTCTCTTGTTTTCTCTGCAAGTTACCAACTGTCTCCTCCCTCTCCCTGACACTGCTACACCAGATGTAATTAAGCATCCTGAAGGCAGGAATCTCATTTGACTTCTTCGCTGCTGTGTGCTTGGAACCCATTACAACAGCGGGGACAAAGCTGGAAACAAGCAGATGTTGGCTGGGTTGTTGAAGGAACTGTAACCGGGCTACAATATGTTTAATTGGTACCCGTGGTCAGCAGGGTCCATGTGGAGATTTCTATTGATTGTGAGGGATTCATTATGCAAATATACAGGTGGGCAGGGGAAAGCAGTGTTATTGTAACTGCGTTTTTTTGTTTATTTTTCATTAACAAGTTTGTTCCACTTCTTGATCCGTAGAGCTCTGGGGACGGCTGGAACAATTTTCAGGAGGATGCCAGAGCCCCTCTCAGAGGAAAGCAGCGGAAACCCAACCCCCGCCCCCTCACAGGGTAAACGTAGAGAAACACGCGGTTGCTGGAGTAGGTCTGAGTGAGGTCCAATGGCAGGAGAAGTCCCTCAGTCTCCAAAGAGAACTCATCTGGAGGGGAACATCAGGGGAGTCAAGGACCCCCATCGATGTAAGGAAAACACCAGCGTGAAAGAGACACCAGTCCTCTGCTTGCAGCCTCCCTGCGGTGCACAGTGTGGGCCTGCCAGTGTTTGACACAGGGATCCCACCCCGCAGCCTCGCTGCCCCCTCCCCAAATAGGATCCACTGGGGGGCGCACAACTAGGCGCCAACAGCGACACCACCTGGCGGAGGCTGGGATGACGGCGTCAGCTCCCTTTCTGTTCCTGGAGTTTGGAGGCGGTTGGGGTCTGCTGGGGACAAAGTCCTCAAGGTTCCTGAGTCAGTTCCAAAGAGTGGAGGGCCCTGGACGGTTACTGAGCTTCCTGCCAATGAAGGCTTGCGAATAGCGATGAGTTGGAAAAATAAGAGATGCCCTTATTTTTATCCCGAGTTGGTGAAGTTCCGTGTATTTATGGAAGGTCAGTTTTACCCTCTGTCCCCAGCTCTCCACATTGGCAAGTAACACACACCGGAGACTTCTTTCGATAGCAGACTATCTTTGAAATCGGTAACAATCACACACACACAACATGCCGTAGTTTACAAAGTTCGGATCCGTTCAGGCTCTTCTCTGAGCCTCATGCCAACTCTGTGAGGTAGAGGGCACATGGATCCTCCTTAGGAAAGTGAGACTCAGAGAGGGACGGTGACTTGCCAGTAGCCACCAACAAGTCGATGACACCCGGCCCTGCCTCTGTTGTGGGACCCCAAGCTGCCCCCCAGGGAAGACCGTACCCAGCTTCCTGCCCACTCACAGCAGCATCAGGACCACGATGGCAATGACCATGAGGACTCCGGCTAGGATGCAAAGGCCCAGGAAGACAATGTCACTGGTGTCCTGAGCTACCATGGCCACAGGGCCATCCGGGGCCTCCACCTCATCCCTGGGGGGTGCTTCCTGAAGGTGCTCGGCTGTGGCAGCATAGGGCCCAAGCCAGTCGGAGCCAGACAGCAGGTGGACAGAAGCCTCCTTGCGCCGTGGCTCACAGCGGACCTCATACTCATGGATGTCCTCTGGCCCACCAGCCGAGAAGTCGATGTACAGCACACTGACGATCACCGAGGTGTTGTTCCTCCTCTGTGGGGGTCAAGGGACAGTCACTCACACCTGAAGGGGCCAGGCCTGACCCTGTGCCTCTAGAGAGTTGGGGATTCTAGGGGATTCTAGTGCCAAGGGAGAAGAACTCTAGGAGCCTAGGTTCTAGGCCCAGCTTGGCCACCGACTCCCTCCCCACTTGGAACCTCAATGTTCCCACCTGTAAAAGGGACACTATGGGGTGTCTGGAAGGATATCAGATCTGATGGGTCCACGCTTGCTCTGGCTTCAAGGAGACGGGGTCTATGAAAGATAGTAACAGCAAGAACATCTGCCTTGTTCCAGGCTCTGTTTTTTTTTTTTTTAAAGATTTTATTTATTTGACAGAGATCACAAGTAGGCAGAGAGGCAGGCAGAGAGAGAGAGAGAGAGAGAGAAAGAGAGAGGAGGAAGCAGGCTCCCTGCCGAGCAGAGAGCCTAATGTGGGGCTCGATCCCAGGACCCTGGAATCATGACCTGAGCCGAAGGCGAGGCTTTAACTGACTGAGCCACTCAGGCGCCCCTCCAGGCTCTGTTTTAAGAATGTTATCTCATTTCATTCTCACTACAACCCTCCCTTATTGGTACCATTTAATCCCCATTTCACAGATGAGGAAACTGAGGCCCGGAAGTTAAATCCCTTGTCTGAGGTCACATGACAAAGTGACAGGATCTGCCCAGCTCTTGGCTGCAGGGCCTCACTCGAACCAAAGAAGGTAGAACCAAAGTGGGCTTTAAAGCATCTAGTTCAATCTCCCTTTTTGGCAATTTACTATTGTGACTACTGAGGCCCCCCAAAGGCAGTACTTTGCCCAGAGCTGGGTCCTGAAGCCAAGTCTCCTGCCTCCCAGTCGGAAGCTCTATCCCTTGGCTATGGGACCTTCCTCCTGGAATCCTTCCCCTCAATGACGCCTGCAGCCATGGTGTGTCCCTCCTGTTGAGTCCCTGGCCATCCCAGTGGCACCACCCAGGGTTAGGAAGACCCATCGAGGAGTGAAATGAGGGGCACACGTCCCAGTGACCTTCCCTACCCCTGCAGATCAGGGAGGCAGGAATCAAGTTGCTAAGAAGACCATGGGGTGTTCGGGCCAGGATCCGAGGGACAGCATTGTGATGGGCAGTCTGGTGGGGTCCGGGGCAAGGGGCTGTACTGGGCTACTCTCCCCACCCACCCCATGTCCACAGCAGCCGTTAGACCCCTCAGGCTGCCTGGCCTCCCACGTCCAGTGGTGGCACTTCTGAGATGAAGCTTCTAGATGAGTAAGATCTCTCACATGGAGCGGGCAGGCAGGAGCAGTAGGGACCTGGCGTCCCTGGACACTGGGCCACCCCTCTAAGTTACAAAGTGGCTTCCAAAAGGCTCTGATTCCACAACCACAAAGGAGGCTTCTGCATCTGTGCCCTCGGCCTGTCTGTCCCCACACCCTCTGAGGAGGACCGGTGTCCTGGATTTTTGTGGTATAGAACTGGGACACTGGGTGAAGGAAGACAGGGCCGGTAAGTGGAAGGGGACCCAGTAAAATCAGTCCATGTGATAAAGAAAGGAGGGAAAAAAATCACATAAAGTGGAAGTTCTAGGGGTTTTTGGTGAGCGAGAGACTTGAAGGGAAAAAGCCAGCCACACAAGATGCACTGTTATGGTTATGAAATCAAGTCTCCAGTGTTTTTTAAGATGCATTGCCTTGGCATTGCCTTGGGCTGTTCGAGCTGTGCCTCTCTAAGAGCAACTCAGGGCAGAGATGGGTGTTCGTGCATGTAGGACATATAAGGGCGACACTAGGAATCCAGGAGTCTAAGGTGCTCAGCCTTTATGTTTCTATGGTATTAGCCCCAAGATTCTGTGATTCTGTGGCTCCAAGTTATGGTGGTGGTTCCAGCCCTGGAGCCACTGAGAGTCCGTCATATTTCCTGGTTCTCCGCTTCATGGTTCCTTGCCTTTGGGATTCTCTGTCCCCGTCATTTCATGACTCTGTGGAATGTCCACTGAACACCCCTGGGGGATTTAGGGCACAAAGTCAGGGTGAGGGGAGATCTTCTTGGTGGCCAAGACTGCCCCCACTTCTCTCCTCAGGTCAAAAGGACAGAGGAGGCTGGGGGAGTGGACGGGTGGGCTAGAGGGGACATTTGGCTAATGTGGGGGGCAGGGTGGCACAGTTTGCTGGAAAGTGCATGGCTTCTGCCAAGCCAGTCTGGCACATCCCCGGATACCAAGGCGTGGGGGTGGGGGTGGGCTTTCCATTGAAGGGGGCGTCTCTCCTTTCCCCTTTCACTTGTGCCTAAGAATGCCGACATCTGAGATACTTGGGCCACGGCCCAGGGACTCTGAGGGCCCCAGATCTGGGGTCAAGGCCTTGAAAATATACGGAGAGTGGAAAAAATTCATCTGTAAGCCATGCTGCCTTTGGAGGGAAGTGGATCCTGTTACGTGAAAGGCCCTTTTGTTCTGTGGAGCACAGGGGCCATTTGGATCACAGGTTGGGGAAGGGGCAGCTGGAGGCAGCCGGGCTCCTGCAGCTCTGAGTCTTGAAGCGGTGAGGCCTGGGTGATGGGGAGTTCCTGGGAGAAGGGAAGGAACATCAGGAAGGCCTCCAGGGATGGTCAGGGTCAGGGCCTTGCAGGAGGAATCTTCAATAGGGTTGTCACTGGGTTACACAGCAGGGCTCCCTTCTCTGTCTCTCATCTGAGTTCTTTGTTGTGTCTACACTGATCCAGTTTGGTGGTGGGGTCACTGAGCCAGGAAGAGAAGCTGAATTCTCAGGAATGGCAGGTGCCTCTCAGCAGGGGTCAGACCCACTCCCTCCCGCCTGCCCTCCCCCCCCCTCCCCCCCCAGCCCCTACCTGAGACTCAGTGCCGCAGGTGTCAAAGCGGGCCTGGATCCGGAAGGTGCCGCCGGCTTCCTGGGCAGCACAGTTGCGGCTGCCCAGGTAGACCTTGGTCCGCTCCAGGGGCGCCAGCGCCTGTGCGGAGATCAGGATCTGGAAGTCCGTGCGGGAGCAGCTCACGTTCATGGGCACGACTGGGGACGGAGGGAAGGAGCCGCTGGAGGCCTTAGGGGCAGGAATTCGGCCCCCACCGCCCTGAGACCCCATTCAAGGGGTGATGTGTGGGAAAACCAGGGCCCGGAATCGGGAGACATCTATGCAGCCTAATGGGGATGTTTTATGTGTGTTACTCCATTTCACTCCATCAGACTAGGAGCTCCCCAGGCAGGCACCTGGCCTTCTTGTGTCCTCACAGCCCAGAACTGAACTTGGCAGGTGCTGCGAATTCTGTGTGAATGAATGAGTGAATGAGTGAGTAAGTGAGTGAATGAATGAATGAATATTCTTAATCACAAGAAGAGCTATGATGTGCTGATCTCCTTACCATGTGCCAAGCAATTCATTCAACCATTTAACAAATATTTCTTGATGGCCTACTACGTGCAGGACACTATTCTAAGCACCACAGAAAAAGAAATGGAAAAAAAAAAAAACAACCCCAACAGCCAAAACTTCCTGCCTTCTTGGAGCTGACATTCTAGTTGGGCAAGGGGGCCATACGTATGTAAAATGAAAGCTGTGTTAGAGCGGGATGAAGGAAAATCAAGCAGAGAAGCAGGACAGGGAAAGGCAGAGTATGTATGGCGGTGGGGCAGAATGGCAGCTTTGCAAAGGGCGGAGAAGGAAGCCCCACTCTTTCCCCATGAGGACCCCATGCAGTGGGCACAATGAAACCCAATTTACACTTCTGGAAACTGAAGCTCTGAGAGGTGAAGTTGTGTGCAGGGGTTGAGTCGGGATTTTATCGATGATCCCCCCCCATCCTACCTGGGGGGCTCCTGCAGCCCTCCAGGGCCAGACGGTGCAGCTTTTTGTGTCTGGGTGTATTGGAGTATGCGTGTGTGTACGGGGGCAGTGTGGGCTAGAGAGGGGGCAGTGGAGGGGGAGGGAGGGGTGGCCAGCGGGCGGGCAAAGGAGAGCCGGCAGGCAGAGGCCCAGAACTCTCAGGCCCTCTCCGGGAAATGCCTCAGACATATTTCAGCCTCTGGTGTCTGGGCAGCTAGCGATTTATGGGCCCGCTGTCTCCCACAATGATCTCGGTAGCGCTGAACGGCGCAGCACTCTGATTGATGCTGAGGTTGTCCTCTAGCCGGGAGGCCACCGGCAGCCTGGGCCACCTCTGGAGCCTCGCCCCAGCATGAGTGCCCCTGTCTGGCCCTGGGGTCCCACAGGAATCTGGGCAGGGGGGTGGGGCGGGTGGGAGTGGGGGCTCCTGCCCCTGGAACAGAGTCGGGTTCAGAGTTGCCCCACCCTTGGGCTCTGTAGGCTCCAGAAGAAGAAGGGGCTTGTCCAAGATCCCTCATTGCTGGGAGAGGGAGGACCCAGGCCTGGAAATAAGACTATCAGAACCAAAGGGGACCTTAAAGGTCCTTCACCCAGTCTCCTCATTTTACAAGTGGGATAACTGAGACCCGCAGAGAAGAAAAACCACCCGCCGGCTAGTTGTGACAGACCCTGTGTCCCCGGCTCTCTGGAGTGAAACCCTAGGAGGGGTCGCTCTCCCAGGGGATAGCTCTCCTCCCCTAGGTTATGGATGGAGCCACCTGGGGCCCTGGAGGGTGGGTCTGCCCAGGCCACTCACTGCCACTAGCTTGCTGGGGCGCAGCCCTGTCCTTCCCCATCACCACTTGTGTAGGGGCTAAGGACAGAGGGAAGATGTTTGAAAGCAGACCAGGCTTTAGACCCATGCGTGAGGGAGAGAAATCCACCCTCAGCAAGGATATCTCCTGTTCCCTCTTTTCATCCAAATGACCGCCTGCAGAGGGCATTCATTGACCCCTTGCACGGAGGAGGCCACTGGATGGTCGGTAATAGCAGCATTTGGATGTGGCCCTGGTCTGTCTGAGCTCAGCCCTGGCTCCCTCCCCCTGGGCCCTGCTGGGCCACAAAGAAGGCAGGCAGGGGTTCTAGTCTTGGCTGTCCCCCCACCCCCCCATCACCCCCAGCCCATGGGACTACAGTGAAGTGTTTCCTTTCCTTGCACCTCCCTTTCCATACCAAGCACAATAAGAAGCTTTCGCCTCCTCAGGTAGAGGGCAAAATGGGTCCAGAGCAGGGGTTTTTCTGGGCCCATGGGCCAGGGAAGGGTGCCGGGAAGAGGGGAGAAGATGGGGGAGGCTGCTGGCAGGCAAATCTAACAGGCACTACGGAAGCTGGAAAAACCCAGTGCCAACGTCCTCAGCTGCCTCTGCAGCTGAGCATGACACCTGGCCAAATTCAAATATCAAGACCAAAAAGTCTTTTAAGTACTTCTGAGAACGCCTTCATTTTCCTGATGATGGGACATTTGTAGCTGCCATCTCCTCTACGGTCTTCCAGCCTGGAATGTGGACATGATGTCTGGAGTTGTGGCAGCCATCTTGCAGTCATGAGGTCAGGAGAATCCCAGAGATACCAGCTGAGACTGTGTTAAGTCCCTAACCCACCAAAGCAGCTCCCTAGCTCCAGACTTCTTGTTATGTGAGGAAATCAAAAGCCATGTCTAAGCCACTGCCAGTCAGGATTTATGACCGATACAAGCAAAGCCTGTCCACATCTCCATGGTTATACCAACTGTTTATCATAAGGAATATGGCCATATTTTGTGTACTAACCCTGGATACACAGGACAAACCATGCATGAGAGATGCCAGGGGCCCAAGGGGGAAGGAGGGAAAAGGGGGGACCTAGGGCACGTGGAGTTGGAAGCTGGAGAGACAGGGCTCTGTGGGGTGGAAATAAACAAGGGCCATATCGGTGCGGCCTCAGGGGTCCCAGGGCAGCAGTCGGTGATGCTGTAGCCTCCCGAGAAGAGATTGGTGGGATGGAGGGAGGAAGCTGTGACGGACCCCAGACTCGGCCCCCATCCCCGCCACCAGCACACCCACACCCTCCACCCCAGCTGACCTCCAATGTAGGCCACGGAGAAGCCCCTTCGGGTGGTGCTGCGGTCTGTGTGCAGCAGAAGCAAGAGCTGGTTGTGGCCCGAGGTGACTGGTGCTGGCAGGTGGTGGCCACACCAATTTCCCAGCAGGGGGGCCTCCTCACTGGCCCCATCAAAAGCTGCCAGATGGTCGAAGTCACAGGTCCTGGTCAGGCTGTTGGGACCCTCTAGGTCCAGGTCCAGGAAGAACAGCCTGACCCGGTAGCCCGGAGGCAGGCGGATGGTCCAATGGCAGTGGATGTTGTTAGGGTAGGCGCTGGGGTACTGGGGACTGGAGAAGTTGCCCCGCATGGCTGTGTACACCTCCTGGCATTCTCCTGGGTTGGGGAGAGTGGGACAGAAGGGATAACAGTAAGAAAAGTTGGAGACTGTCACCCTCTTGGGCAGTGGGCTCCATAAAGGTCCTAAATCCAGCCTGGTGGGTGGTGGGCACCATGGTTGGCAAACCAGACAACTGATCCCAAAGCCTGCTTTAAACGGAAACAGCTGAAGGCCAGGACTCTCATTCCAATTGGCAGTCCACTTCACAAGGGCTGGTCCTGTTAGGAATTCAATCACCAGACCTAATACTTGTCCTTGGAGTTGAGTCCAAACTTGGACTTGACAGACAGGTGGCTCATGACATGACTTTGTTCATTTTCTCACTGCCCTACATCCAGCCCTACCTTCTAGCCTCCCCAAACAACACCTAGCAGACGAGCACACTAAACCCTCTTTGTCCTTCCTGCCTTCAGGCATGCTGATATCTCTGCCCAGAATACCCTTCCCTTCCTTCTGTCTCCGGCTAACTCCTTCAAAGCACTAGTCAACTGTCTCCTCCTCCAGGAAGTCATCCGTGATTCTTACTGTTAACACAGATCACAGTGTGTTGTCATCGTCTATTTCCTTCTCCATCTCTTCCACTGTCTAGTTCATTTCACTGTCAAGGGTTCATTCATTCATTTGTACACACACTGAATCCCTTTTATGTGGCAGGTACAGAGACAAACCCATAGCAGCTCATAGTCGGGGAGATCAACATGCCAACCACAAACATAAATGATAAATGTTAGATTAACGCTGCAGAAACAAAAACCAAACCAAACAACCTCCAGAAGTTGAAAGATTGGACTAATTCTGAGCCATTTGGGAAGACGTCACAGAGGAGGTGACATGCTTCTACCTTGGCACTGGCTGGGCAGGGACACACACAACATGCACAGAGACTCGAGGTACAGCCTCAGCCCCTTCTACCTGAGAAGTAGTAGGCCTTGAAGCCCCGGCCTCCAATGTTAAAGTCAGACTTGAAGATCACCTGCAGCTCGTGGCCCAGGGACACAAGAGTGGGGGGCCGCGTGCTGCCACAGTAGTGATGCCCGTGGGCGGGGCCAGGCCCCCCAAGCACGGCCACGTAGTCATAGGTGCATTCTTCATTGCCTTCCACCTGGAAGTCCATGAACACCAGCTTGATGGTGGCGGGGCCGGAGGCCCGGATCACCCAGTGGCACTCCACGTTGTTGGGGTAGTTGTCCGGGTACTCGGGGCTGGTGAGGACCCCTGAAAGGCCCGTCAGGACGCCACCACACACATCTGCAAAGAAGCCCTCCTGAGCTGAACTTTCTTCCTCCCCGTGGCCCCCCAAACCCCTCCCTTGGGAACCGGATATCCCCCAACGTGCCTCCCCCATGCGGGGCACGTCACCCATGGGAACCTTGGGAACCTTGTTACCATCACTGAGCGCTTGCTAAGGGGCAGGCACAGACCTGGCACTTGGCAATGACACTGTCTTTGACACCAATACCATCACCCTAGGGGAATGCACAGTCGTTCTCCCCATTTTACGGTTGTGACAGTGGAGGCGTGGAAAAGGTAAATAATTTACCTGGGGGAGTCTGGGTTCACCCAGACCAGCCCTGAGACAAGGGTGTGAGCGCAAGGACTCTATGCGGGAGATAGAAGGGCCAGTAAAGGGCATTGTCAAGCCAGCTGCCAGCCCTGTTGGGGGAACTCTGGGAATGGCGTCAGGCGCACACTCAGAGTTATGTGACCTGAGAGAAAGGGAGCTGGGATATTCATACACCAGCTCCCGAGAGTCCAGGCCGAGGGCTGGGAAGATGGAGGTAACCTGCTGAGACTTCAGAAGAAACCTTCACATAGAGATGCGGAGGTTGGCAGGAGCCACTGAAGTGACGAGGCCCCAGGAATCTGGGTGGGGCCCTGATGGCAGGCGCCATCCCCCCGCCCCACCCACCCCAGCTGGAAACAGGACAGCAGGACCTGCCTGGCTGCAGAGCCTGGACACTTGACCTTGTGATTCTCACTGTCCCCTCCTACCAGGCCCGCTGCGCACAGAGGCTGAGATGCCCGAGTTCAGGAATGTTCCCAAAGCTCCCTAACAGAGGAAACAGAGGCTTGCAGAGAGGATCTGGTGAAGTGGAGATGGGCTTGAAGTCTGAAGACAGGTGTCCGTCTAGGAGGGGCGCGACCCTGGGCAAGTGACAGCCTCCCTGAGCTGCGTGGGAATACGAGAGGTCAGAAGACCTGCCCAGCCTGAACCAGCAAGCACAGGCTCGTGCAGAGTCTCTCAGGCTGATGAAAGAAAGCTTTCTGGAGCCCAGCACTGCCCATCCAGCTAAGAGGTGGGTGGTGATGAATGTCCCCACCAACTGGAGGCCAGGGAGGTGGGGGGGGGCAACCTGGTTTCCCAAGACTCCAGAATCTCGCCCCAGGGCTTGGCTTTGTGAACCGGGCATTGCTCTGGGTGGGGTGGCTAATACTTCCTTTGTCCTGATGTTCCCACTCTCAGCTGTGTCACCTTGGGAAAGCACACCCCCTCTCTGCTCTTAACTTCATTGTTTGTGAAACGAGACAGCAGGTTTTGACAGTCTGTGAGATCATTTTCCATGTAACACCCTTAGCAGAAGCTTTTGAGCTGTGTTCTGGAGCTTCGCAGCTGCCCCCCGGGGCATCTATCTGCCTGCATGTGAGGCGAATATCACTCCTATGCTGTCTTCAAGCTCTCTTTAATGAGCTGGACGACAGTATCCACAGTCACAGGTTATATGCAAAAATTTCACTTATTGGGGGCCATTGTATTGACTTCTGTTTTCAGTGATTGGCTTATAATAAGCAAATGTTAAAAACGTGAACTTACAAAATACAGTAAATGCATACCAAGAAAATACTCCCTTTACCTCTTTTCAATATAAAGGATTAACGTAAGCTTCCATTTGGTCTAATGGTACTCCTGTTTTTAAAAATTTGGAAAACATTGCTTACGGTATTATAACTTTGATACCCTAACATTTTAAAAACTGAAGAGTCCAGGGCGCCTGGGTGGCACAGTGGGTTAAGCCTCTGCCTTCGGCTCAGGTCATGATCCCAGGGTCCTGGGATCGAGCCCTGCATTGGGCTCTCTGCTCCGCAAGCAGGTAGCCTGCTTCTCCATCTCTCTCTGCCTGTCTCTCTGCCTACCGATCTCTCTTTATCAAATAAATAAATAAAATCTTAAAAAAAAAAACTGAAGAGTCCAAAACTCCAAAACCATATTGAGATTGGTCTGTGATTCTTGTGTTTTAGCATTCCGAAGTTTTGTGCCTCTAAAGCCAGGTCAGGGAGGGGTGTCCCACCGGAGCCTCCCGATCTTTGTTTGAGGAACCCTGTGCCCCAGGAGCATCTGTGGGTGTCTGTGGCTTGAGCTGACATGAGTGAGGCCTTGGGAGAAGGGAAGAGGTTTGAGTGTATGCAGAGAGGGTAGGAGACTGGTGGAAAGGGGAGGAGAGCAAAGCCTCTGCTCCCCTCACTAGACCAAGGGGCGGGTTTCCAGGCTGAGGGAGGGAGGGGTAGGGCTCCGCAAGGTAAGGGGCATTAGGTAAGGCTTGGGGAGGGAGAGTGTCACCAGCTCCACACAGATGGCCCTAGTACAACTTCTACTCCAGAGGACTTGGGGGAGGTGCGGGTGTCCCTGTGCCTTTAAGTGACAGGGCACCGCAGAGGGACGGGCAGCATGGTGTCCTCCCCTTCACCCTGATGCCGTGCATGGGATAAAAAGGACGATGGCGAGCCCAAGAGGCCTTGCCCTGGATACAGTGAGACCCTCCCAGTGTTCCCAGGACTGCTGCCGTGAAGGTGGGGACCCACAACCCCCCCGACCACCGCTGGAAGCTGTCCTGTCCCCCGAGCTGCTGCAGCAGGGTCACCCAGGCTCCGGAGCAGCCAGCAAGCCCTGCCTCAGCCCCTGGCTCTCTTCCCCCTCCCCTGATCCCCGCAGGGCCCACCCCTCCTTGCCTTTCTGGTAGCCTGCAGAAAAGCCACGGCTGGCCACGTGCTTGTCTGAGTGGAAGACGACAGACATGACATGCCAGGAAGAGGTGAAGGGTGGTGGGGGCACCTGGCCGCAGAACCTCCCCAGCAGGCTGCCCTTGTCCCCCGAGGCCCCGTTGTACACCTCCAGGTAGTCGAAGCCGCAGGAGTCGTGGTACTCCAGGTCGAAGGCATGGAAGGTGAGTAACACCGACGAGCCCTCGGCCACCACGATCAGCCAGCTGCATTCTGTGTTGTAGGGGTAGAGCCTGGGGAAGTTGGGGCTGGAGAAGTTTCCGGAAGGTGCTGAGAGCACACCCCCACATTTGACACCTGGAGCAAGAGGGAAGAAAGGCTCAGTCAGCACTGGGGCCCTGGGTGGTGGACTTGGCCACAAAGCTGGGTCTTTGGGATGGGGTGAGGGAGCATGAGGCCATGACCTAAATCAATCTATGGATGTGTACGTTTGCTCATTCATCTGCTGAATCCTCAAATACTTATCAAGCACATTTTTACTCATTCAACAAATACCATCTGAGGGCTAGGCAATGTTCTAGGTGCTGGGGTTTCAGCAGGGACAGAACAGACAAAAAAGTTCTTGCCTTCGTGGAATCTCCTGTGGGCTTCTGATGGGAGAACAGATGATAAACACAGCGAGTAAAACAGAGCATCGTCAAGAGTGATTAGTGCGACGGAGGAAAACAAAGCAGAGAGAGGAGATGGAAGCGTCCGGGCGGACCTATAATTTTAGATACAACAATACTATATGCCGGATCCTAGGCGTGTGCCGTAGGGAATTTGAAAATTACAAATGCTAATACCCCCACCCTCAGTGAAGAGGAGCACAGCCTGTTTCACTGTAGTCACGAGTGCATTTTTACATGCACGTGCTTGCTTATATTTAAAAAAAGAGGGACACCAAAGTGGCTCAGTGGGTTAAGCCTCTGCCTTCGGCTCAGGTTATGATCCCAGGGTCCTGGGATCGAGGTGCGCATAGGGCTCCCTGATCAGTAGAGAGCCTGCTTCTCCCACTCCCTTTCCCTCTGCTTGTGATCTCTCTCTCTCTGTCAAACAAATAAAAAAAAATCTTTTTTTTAAAAAAAGAAAACAATGGAAGGAAACAAATAAAAATTATTTTCTGTCAAGGGAAGGAGTAAACACACAGGAGGGAAACAGGCATGAAGCTAGACCTCTTTCAAAGCGACTTGTGTTATAATTTTGACTTTATAATTATGAATGACTTTTAGTACAATTTTTAAATGAGTGAAAATCCATTTTTAAGTAACCCCTAAAAAATCCCAAACTGAAACGAAAGAACTTAACTACATATCAGGTTGGAAACACATTCACATAGGGGAAAATGATCTCAGGTGACTTGGAAATATACTTTTTGGACTGTGCCTTCCTAGTGAGATATGTCCCCGGGACAGAACGCAGCACAAAGAAATCTGAAACTTGACTCAGGAGACTTACTGTTTGTAGTAACATTCAGAACTGCTCTCTTACAGTATTTTATAAATTGGAATAAAGCACGTCTGTTAATGTCAATAGAAGCTAAGATTTCCACGTAAGAGGAGAGCAATACAACCATAAAATTAAAAAAATAAATAGAATGCTTGTGATCTTCAGTGTGAATTAAAGACAGTATGAATTTAAGATTTATTTTTATTCAAAAATAAATTAATTTCCTAGCTCTGTTCACTGAAAAGGCCAAAAAGCATGTACTGGGCCTGGGCTGACTCAGCACGCACCCCCCACCCCCAGGGGGAGCGAACTGTGGAATGGGGGCAGCTGTCAGCAATGCCGTAGGGGGCCCGAGGAAAGGAGGGCTAATCTTGCTGGGCCAGCACTGTTAGGGGAGGGACAAGATTCACAGGGAAGGTGATGTTTGAGTTTGACCAGGAGGGACAAGAAGGTCGTTAGTTGGGGACAATTTGGAGGGAGGAAATGGTGCAAACTCACAGTCACCTAGCCTCCCCAAGCCTCAGTCACGCATCTGTGAAATGGGGTGTCTGTGAGCACCGATGAGACAGAGCTACTCCCTCAACGGCCGCAGATGTACACTCAGCTCAGGCTGACCAGGCTCCAGGCCTGACCCCTGTGGCAGGCTGGGCAGGAACCCTGTCTGATTCGTGCCTTTACGGCAAGAGGACAGAGAGACAGCCTGTCCAGTGTCTGTCCTTGTCCTTCCCCCAGCCCTGCTGGGACAGGAAAAGCCCTGAGAGTGTTGGAGCAGAATTCCTGTGGCCAAGGAAGCCCCAGGTGCTGGCACAAGGGGAGGCCTTGTTCTCCGGGACTCAGACTCCCTGAACCCCAGGGTCACCTATAGCCCCAGAGGCTGGAAAATAGGAACATCTAGCTTCTCCCACTATAGGAAGGAGAAAAACGCCTGGGTACCCAGCCCACCTCTGCCACCAATGAAGTGACTGGCCCATTCTCTTTCCTCCTCCTCCTCCTTCTTCTTTTTTAAAGATTTTATTTATATTATTTGACATAGAGAGAGATCACAAGTAGGCAAAGAGGCAAGCAGGGTGGGGGCGGGGAGAAGCAGGCTCCCCGCTGAGCAGAGAGCCCGACCCGGGGCTCGATCCCAGGACCCTAGGATCATGACCTGAGCCAAAGGCAGAGGCTTAACTCACTGAGCCACCCAGGCACCCCTTCCCTTTCCTTCTTTAAGTCCCACTTGAGCCTGTAGGAAAACTAGGTACTGAGGGCTGCTTGCCCAGCCCCTCCAACACGCACAGCCCTTGAAGACCAGTGAAATGATACTGTTCACAGATAGGCACACGACACAACAGGGCTGGAGCAGCATAAGGCAACCTGGGGCCAGGGTCAGGCACAGGTTTTGGGAGCTCCCAGGTGGGAGCCTCTGAGGCCGATGGAAGGATGTGGAAGGCTTCCTGGAGGAGGTGGTATTTGATCTGAGTTTGTAGATGAGTCCCATGTTCTCAGAAGGCAAAAGAAAACAGGGACCTTCCAGACAGAGGGAGAAGCATTTCTAGAAGGGGTATGATCCTCTGCCAGAGCACGGGGTGCCCAAGGGACACAGGGGACCGAGGCTAGATGTTTTATAGAGATTGGGGTCAAACATGGGAGATGCCGAATGCCATCAGGAGGAACTCTGATTTCACCTGGCTCATGGTGGGAAAGCGCAATAAACCTTCCACTGTTCTCGGAGCCATTCCCTTAGCCCTTGGTAATTATGCCTCCTTGGACAGGTTACTTAACCTCTCTCTGCCTCAGTTTCTTCATCTGTGAAATGGAGGACTCATGCCCACCTTGAGATTTGTGGTGAAGATTAAATGCAATCATATTTACAGGCACTCTGCAAATACCGTCTTTCACCGTCTCAGAAGCAAAGACATCCTCAACTCAGTCAGCTCCCCCCAGAAAGGCATCCTGCTTTGGCCTCCCACATGGAAACCTCCTGAGACCCTGGCAGCCACCCTCCACCCCTTCACAGAACCTGCCTATCCTCGTGAGCACCTACCTTTCATGGCATGGGCCGTGGGGCCTGGGCCCAGCAGCGCTACCGCCAGCAGCAGACAGGACCCCAGCTCTGCCAGCATCTCCTCACTGGGGGGCCCCACAGGTCTGCCGAGCTTGGAGCAGGCCAGGATCTGAGGGTCTGGAGCAGGGGAAAGAGAGGTGAGTCTGAGAGGGACTCCAAGTTAATGGTGGCCTGAATAATTCATCGGCCCCTCGAATTAGTAAGCTGATCCCCAGGTGCTCCCTTCATTCCACCCTAAGGTGACGGATCTGGTGTCACTGTCTTGACACATTCTGAGATCTGCATTGGCTGCACTGTATCGGGAAGGGAAGCATCTCAGGGCGGGAAGGGAATTTGGTGGTGGAGGAAGGGCGTGAGTTTTGGGGCTGGGCAGATCTGGAAACCACCCTAAGTCGGTCTCTAGGCTGCCTGGTGGCCTTGAACAAGTCATCTAGCTCCTCTGGGTCTCAGTCTTATTCATCTGTCCAGTGGGGCCATTCAGCCCTGCCTGTAGGAAATGGAAGCCTGTGGCTTGTGCTGCAGCCCAATGGCTGTCCCATCCCCATCCACGGGGGAACTGAAGGGACCTTCTAATTAGTGAGACGAGGGGGAAAGGCATCTTTCAGACATGCTTAGATTAGCTCAGAGGGAGAGCGAAGGAGGCTGGAGTGGGCAGCTGATGAGGGAAACAATTATTTTCATGGAAGAAAGCAGCCAGAGTAACAGAATGGGAAAATTGTATTGTGCATCTCCTACAGCAGATCTGGGCCACAGCGTAAATTCCACAGGAATATTAGCTATTACCTCCTTGACGGGTCCACAAACCTTGCCTAAGCATCATCCTGTGCCAGGCTGGGTGCTAGGAGTGGGGCCACAGGAACGCCTTCAAGGGCTCTGCGTCCCACAGGAAACAGGATCTAGTTCCCCCGGGAGCCATATTTGGTTCTGTTCGGCCCAGAGCTCGTTCCTCAGCTCTTTCTCTGTGCAGAGGCTGCACAGGGCATCTGAGGGAAAGGTGGCACCTTCTTGCCTCCCGATGAGCCTGGGCTTTGGTTGGGTCGACAAGGCCTGATTCCTGTCCCTGTCACTCCTGCCGGGCGGGGCAGCCTGGGAAAGTGGCCCACCCTCTCTGAGGCCTCGGCTCCTGAGC
Source organism: Lutra lutra (assembly GCF_902655055.1). Taxonomy (NCBI): domain Eukaryota; kingdom Metazoa; phylum Chordata; class Mammalia; order Carnivora; family Mustelidae; genus Lutra; species Lutra lutra. The sequence goes on along the minus strand of NC_062281.1, from coordinate 153,885,146 downwards.
ACGAAGAGGAAGAAGCTAGTAGCTTATGGTCTGCTGCAAGGATGAGAGGAGACGGTGTGTGGGAAGTCTTAGCCGGTGCCTGGCTCCGTGCTTGGGAGCAAGCACGATTTTTATTTACCTCGGAGGAACTCAGAGGGCCAGACCACGTGTTGCTTCTGGCCCATCCTTGCATCAGGAGGTCCCCAGGGAGCCCTCTGCGGCCAGCACGGGAGGCCCCCTGGCAGGTGTTCAGCAAAGAGCATTGGGGATGGTCGGGCCTGAGGGATTGGCTTACCTGTGGGGCTTGATTGGCAGCAACAGAAAAGTTCTGCTGTCCTGGGCCATCTGAGGGGACAGGAGCTTTTGTCTCTCACACACACACACCCCATGTGCATGAGAGAGGGCACAGAACTGGTACCTGCTGAACACTAGGCCTGGTGCAGGGAGCCTCACCCCAATGTGCGGGTGCCTGGCTAACGTCCCAGGCACACGTCAGCCTCCCTGTCTCACAGAGCAGGAAACAAACACCCAAAGGGTTTGAGCCCCCTGTCTTGGGTTGAGTTGCTCCACAGGAAGACCCCGTGACAAGGATTCAAGGGCCAGTAGCTGATTTGGGAGGTGTTCCCAGGAAGCAGGGGCAGGGGTGTGGGGAAGCGAGCCAGGGGTGAGAAGAAGTCAGTTGAGGGCATGCCGGAGAGCAGGTGCCATTGTGGATGATTGAGGCGCCACCGCCATGAACACCTCCAGGAGGCAGTGCAGACCATGGCCCCACAGTGTTCCAGTGAGGGGTGAGGAAGGGCCCCCGAAGTGCAGGGGTTGCAGCCAGAAGCCCAGGAATGGTGGAAACCAGGGATGTGGGCAGGACCACAGGGGCACCAACGGAGTCGTCCAGGACAGAAGACTGTCGCCCTTAGCGCGGCTTCACCCTTGACCTGCTCTCCCTGGAATCACTCACCCCTGAAATATTCATTCCAGCCCTGAAACAGCCTCTCTTCCCACACTCCATGGAACCTCTGGTCTCCTTCCCTGCCTTTCTCCCCTTTTCCCCATGTTCTCTCTTGGGCTTAGACTCCAGGGTCAGGGCCATCCTGCTCTTTCACAACATTTGCTGGACCAGCCCAGATGGCTGCATCCTCCTCTATAGTCTGGGCCTCTGAGCACTGCAGGGCAGCACGCCATCACCACGGGGCGGCACTAGCACCTGTTTAGTGCTCGAGCCGTTTGTGGGTCTCAGTTCCACCCCTCAGCCTTTCTCTGTTTCCCTAGGTGGCTCTCTCTGACCCTCCATAGACATTATCCCAGATAGTCACCAGTCTCCCTTGTGGATGACCCCAAGCCCTCCTGACAAGCCAAAAAGACATAAAGCAGAAACTCCTCCATCTCACAGCCCTTACCCTGCCTCCAACTGTTCATGCGTCCCTTCCCTCCAGCCTAAGGGTCGGTTGTTCCACATCCTGTCCGAGGCCAATTTCCCATCCTGTGCCTGGAAGCCCACCCTTCTCACTGCCGCAGGGACCAAATCCTGCGTTAGCTCCCCTCTCTCCAGGTCCCTGGCCTCGCCTGCCTGGTTGCCCTTCTCTCATCCCCATTTAGGCATCACAGGGGTGGCTGGGATACAAACACTTTCCATGAGCCTGTGTTTCCCTCCACCTCCCACCCTACCCAAGAGCTGGCTCTCAGAGCCCAGCTTCTTGAAGGCCATGTCTACACTTCTTATCTTCACTTTCTCCCCTCCTCTCCCTCTTCTAGGGTCTACAGGGTTGTGGGGATATTGCTATCACAAAAAAAAAACCCGACCAGGATTTGGTCAGCAAAGCGCAAGGCACAGAAGGCTGCTGTGCTGGTAACCGGGGTAACCACCAGAGTGCCCCTCGGGCTGCTCAGCCCACCGCCAACTCATCGCCACCCCCCGCAAAATTGCTTCTTCTCTGAGGTTTCTGATTCTAGGCGGTGGCACAACCAACCCACCGAGCCTGAAATGTCGTAGCTGCCTCGGCCTCCCTTCCCTCCCATTCTGCACTTGAGCTTGGCGAGCACTTTAGGCTCTGGAACAATTTCTCAAATCACCGCTCCCCACACTCAGCACCTGGCTCCTGCCTGACTACCTCCCTGGCTGGCGTCCCTCAGCTCTGGCCTGCTTCCTTCCCCCGCCAAACTGCTCTCTGCCCTCATCTCCGAAATATGGACCTGACCAAGTCACCCCTCTGCTCAGGATAAAATCCCAAGTCCTCTGCTTGGCATTCCTGATTCTCCAGGACAGCTCAGACTTCCTTCCTTCCTTCCCCACATGCCAGCTGCCGGCATCTCCCTCACTCCTCACGTGCTGTGCCCTGAGACTCAACTGCCCTTTCTTCTGTCCCATCATCCCTTGACAGACTCTTATTCACCCTTCAGAACGTTGCCACCTCCTCCAGAGAGCTGTCCTGCCTGCACCCCAAGCTGGGAGAGTGCCCACACCTGGGGCCCACCTATAGCCCAGAGAGGGCCACCTGGCTTTTGTGCAAACATCCTGTCCTCTTGGGCTTTCACTCCAGCGCCCCGCATAGGGCTTGGCCCAGAGCGTGTCATGTCACTGTCTCCGTCCCTGCAGCACACCGTCCCCGAGCGCACACTAATGCTCAGCAGCCGCTGGTGGATGGCGCTAATCGGGAACACACAGCTAGGAAGTGTCCCTGTCAATCAGAGCCCATGCTCACCTGTGTCCAAAGCGTGTGCTTTTACCCCTGCCCAGGGGAATGGCAGGGGGTCTGGTTGTGTGATTTTGCCTGAAGTTCCTAGAACCAAGACCACCTGGGTTCAGATAACAACTTGGGAAGCTACTAGCTGTGTGACCTCGGACAAGTCACTTTGCCTCTCTGGCCCTTGTTTCCTCAGCTGTGAGATGAGAATGGTGGGCATCTGTCAGGCGTTGTGAGGACCAGACAGGGGAAGGCGCATGGAGTGTGGAGAAGAGGGCCAGCACTGAGCACAGGGATGCGCTCTCTCTCCTCCCGCCTTCTGTTTGTGCAGACTCCCACGGCTCCACAGACCTCAGGCCCGCTCACACTGGTCTTTTCCACTCTCCTGGAAGTCTCCTCTGGGTGGGGTGTCCCCAGCTGGCTGCCCCTCCCTGCCATCAGCAGTCTGTCCCCAGGGGAGGTGGTGGAGAAGGAGGGAAGCCTGTCCTTAGGGAGTACCTGAGCCCCGAAGGACAGTCACACTGGGGGCCTGGCAGCCTTCTGGTTCCAGGCTGTGCAGACTTCCACAGCCAAGCCTGAGGTCATGCTCTCAAACTTCCAGGGGGTGTCTTGGCGCAGAGATGCCTCTTTTCCCCGTGATGGGCTCTGCGGTGCCACAGACACCTAGCGGCCGCGAGGGCTGTCCCTGAGGAGCGCTGTCAGCACGTCTGGGGTGGGGGTGGGGGGCTGCCTCTGTACATGCCTATCTCTGTCACTGTGTGGATTTGTCTGTCCTGGGGTGCCCCTGTGTCATTCCTCAGGCACATGAGCCCTTCTTACCGTCTATGCATCAGGCACCAGGTACACTAATCTCTCTGGGGATGACTGTCTGTTTCTGTGTGTCCCTGTGCCCTTTGCACCTGCACCCAACACCGTGTACACAGAACTGCTTCTTTGCACACGTGCCCTTCTCTGTGCACGCGCAGGGATATCACCTACTGCTGTCCCTGAGCAGACACGTGTCTCGATGTCTATGGATACGCATCTAGGCCTGCATGTACCCAGTGCTCTCTCTGGATATATATGAGCATTTCCGAGGGGCGGTCCCTCCCTGGGGGTCCATCTGCGTCCAAATGCAAATGTCATAGCTGTGTGCGCACGTGGCCGTGGTGGGGGATCAGCACCGCTCCACACGTCCGTGTTTATCGTTATAAACTCATGTCTATTTCCGTGGGTACACGGCTTATAAGTCTGTGTCCCAGTTGTTGCCTCTGGCTGGCACGTCTACCTCTGAGGCTCCTCTCCAAGCCAGTTTTGTTTTCCTGTCTGCCTTCTGTTATTCCACCTGGGTACGGGGCGGGTACCATGGGACAGCAAGGGTGCTGCCTCAAGCCTCCCTTTCCTGGTCTGAGCTGACAAAAGAGGTGTCGCAGAGCGCAGGGAACAGGGAGGCCGTGCCACCCCAGGGGATTCCCGGTTGGGCCTCAGGGAGTCACATCTCTCCATTAACCAGGGCCCTGGGGACTTAGGAGAGCTTCCGGAGAGGATGGGCCTGGTGGCAGAGGCCAGGACAGAGGGACACCTGGGGAGCACCCACACCCTCTCCTCCAGATGTCTGGATGTCTGCGGGGACTGGCCCTGAAGGGTGGGGCATAGGCATGTCACCTCCCAGACCTCTGCTGGGGCCTGCTAGAAAGCCAAAGGGGGGCCTGGGGTGAGTGGGAGGAGCAGAAGGGGAAAGGAGGTGGGAGGGAATAGGGCAGCCAACAACCAGGAGACCAGATGAAGGGAAGGGGAGAAGAGCAAGGCGGAAAGCTGAAAGCATGGAGGCAGGTTCTGACAGAGACAAGGCTGATGGTGGGCTAGACTAGAGTCCCTGGGGGCGGGGGGGACAGCAGAAAGGGGGTTGTCCCTCACAAACCAGGAGCCACAAACCAACCCCAGGGCTGGGACTCTGTGAAGAGGACACTGCCTCCCTCCCCCGTCTCTCCTCTCTCTGTGTCTCTGTTTTTCTCTCCGTTGCTCTGCCCTGTCCTTTCCCAAGGTTGTGCTGCAAAAGCTACATACCAGGAATGATGTCCCAGAAGATCAGATGGGCCAAGGACCAGGTATTCCGGGAGGGCCCAGACAAGGGTATGACCTTCAAGCCTCTGGCTCCTGGGCCATGGGAAGAAAGTGAGGAGGGGGCCAGAATTGCCCCCATTTGTGGGGCCTGCCAGGCCCTGGGTCCTCTATACCGTATCTCACTGAATCTCCCAACCACACAGGGAGGGGGCAGTGCTCCCCACAGCACAACCAAGGATCTGGACTTGGCCAGGGTGGGTGCCCTCAGTCCTGGGACAGGGAGAGAACTGGGGGCCAGGCAGAGGACAGGCCCCTTCATGGGCCCTGCTCCCCCTCAGCAATGCTAGGCCACTGCCATTAGCCAGAGTTTAATGGAAAGGGTGATGGGTCTGGGTTCAGATCGTCCTGCGTTTGGACCCATGTTTCACACCTCATAGGCAATGTAACTTTGGGCAAGTCACTCACTTGCCCCTGGAGCCCCAGTTTCCTCTTGTGTGAAGAGGCTTACGAATCCTGCTCTCCATCTCCCTGGGCTGCTGTGCAAGTTAAATGCAAGGTCCGAGAGGCAAAAGGGCTTTGCAAACTGTGAAGAGCTATGCACTGTCAACGTCTGGGTGTGCTACACTAACAATTAGGTTGGGCATGAAGTTGGTGGGCAAAGCCCTTTGCATAGGTCAGGTCGTCTCCTGTAATCCACACATCCCCTTTGAGTAGGCCCCGCCATCGCGCACCGCCATCACGCAGTGCACAGACTGGGGCACAGCGATGACCAAGGATCACAGTCCTCTAAGTGGCAGGAGTGGGATTCCAACCCAGGACTGCAGAGCTGCAAGGTTGGGGCCGGTACTGACTGAGGGGGTCCTGGAAGAGGATTTGCAGGGCCAGGAGTAGAGGGGTCGGGGAGGCTCAGGAAGGAAGCCACCTGCTGTCCCAGCTTCTTCCCTCCCTTCCCTTTGATGGCCCATTAGTCCTGCTTCTTTGGCAAGCCTGGACATTTAACAAGGTTCGAGTTTACATACAGGGAGGGAAACTGCTCTGGTGACCTCCCTGCCTCAGGAGACATGGTTGCGTTGACTGTCCCAAGATTACAACTTCCAGGACGGTGTCTAGAGTATTCTACTGCCTCTTCTTACCGCTCTGGGCCCTCCCGTCCTTCTCACCCACCCACCACATTCCACCTCTTCTACTTCCACCCATCCCCACCCAGAGCTCCCGCTCATGGGAGTCTTCCAGAGCCTCCTGCCTCGCACTGGATCCCAAGCCTAAAACCTCCCTGCCTCTCAGCCAACTGCTGAGCTCCTTCTGTTTGCCAGGCACATTCACGTCCAGCCATATCCAAGCTGTGTGACCATGGGCAGGTTCCTTAACCTCCCTCTCTGTGCCTCAGTTTCCTTATCTGTGAAATGAGAATAATGAGTTAATATTTGCAAAGGGTTTAGAAGAACATTACTGGGGCGCTTGGGTGGCTCAGTGGGTTAAAGCCTCTGCCTTCGGCTCAGGTCATGATCTCAGGGTCCTGGGATCGAACCCCACATCAGGATCTCTGTTTGGCAAGGAGCCTGCTTCCCCCTCTCTCTGCCTACCTCTCTGCCTCCTTGTGACCTCTCTCTGCCAAATAAATAAATAAAATCTTCAGAGGAACAGTACTTGGCAAGTAGTACATTCTATTTACTGATTTAAATTTATTATTTTAAGCAAAGTTCAATATCTTCACAACAACTTTGTAAGTTTAAGGATTACCAAGCTCCATTTTATGGTCTGGTAATCAGAGCTCAGAGAGAGTTGCTTTTATCAGTGCCTTTATTCAACAAGCATTATGGAGCGCCTACTGTGTGCCAGGCCAGTGCTCAATGTTTTGTGTACTTTATGTCACTTCACCCTCACAGCTCTGTGAGGAGGTGTTAGTATCCTCCAAGGTTTCCAAACCCTTCCTGGGAGGTATGACTACCCTGGGGGAGACCCCTGGCTTCTGACTGTCTGTCTCCCCGAGCCCCTGAGCACTGGGAGAGCAGAGACCTGTATTTCATTGTGGCTGTATTTCAGCCCATGGCAGAGTAAGTGCTTGATAAATATCTGTTGAGAGAAGCAGTAAAAGTATCCCCAGCTTCCAGAAGAGGAAAGTCAGTTCAGAGTAATGAAGTGATTTGCCCAAGATCACACAACTGCTTGCTGGTGGAGCTGGGATTTGAACCAAAGTATAACCAGCTCGAAAGCCCATGTGTGTTCTTCCCACGACACCAATTCTACCCACACGGAGGAAGATGGGGTCTGAGCTGGTGTGCAGACTTGGGACGGAGGGCTGGAGATGCCTGGAGAGGCTGAGCTGGGTGCAAGACCCCTGCAGCCTTTTTCACTGAGAGCCCTGGTCCCTTCTGCCTCCAACCTGTCCACCCGGCTTTCCCCTCAGGCCACTAGCTATCCCAGTCAGGGAAGCAGCGCTCCCTCATCAGGTCCCCTATCAAGAAGGGGGGCCCCTGGGGCGCCTGGGTGGCTCAGTGGGTTAAGCCTCTGCCTGAGGCTGAGGTCATGATCTCAGCGTCCTAGGATGGAGCCCCACATTGGGCTCTCTGCTCAGCGGGGAGCCTTCATCCTGTCCCCGCTTCTGTATACCTCTCTGGCTACTTGTGATCTCTCTCTCTCACTCAAATAAATAAATAAAATCTTAAAAAAAAAAAAAAAGAAGAAGAAGAAGAAGGGGGTCCCCCCGAGCTTCACAAATTCCAAACACAGAAGCTGCCACACTCAGGTTCTAGGACCTCATCGCTGTTCCCTGCTGGAGGGTTTACCTGGAGTCAAGGTGAGAGGGAGGGAAGGGCACAGAAAGGAGGAGGGGTGGGGCAGCCCAAGGAAGAGGGTGGGCTGGGACCTTGGGCCATCTGGGCTTGGAGGAGACTTCAGAGAGCAAGTCCAAGCCCCTTTCCCATCCATTTTTTAGCTGTGGAAACTGAGGGCCAGGAGGGGCAGAAAAATGAGACAGAGCCCACCTTCATAGGGTGTCCCCACAGCGTGTAGACAGAATGCCAGTCTCTTCCACATTTATTCTAATAGCTTCCGTGACCCCGGGGAAATCGCAGACACCTCCAAAGTCAGTGTCTTGAAGAACCCGGCAGAAAGCCTGCATACAAGCAGGTGTTCAAAAATGCTTGCTGAATACACGGAGGAAGGGGTCACTTAGTTCTCAGAATAATCTGGAGAGGTAGGACTTACTATGCCATTGAGGAAACAGGCTCAAAAAGGAGGGAATTGACAATAGCATCGCAGGCTGCTGGAAAACGATCTCCAGATTCCAGGGACACATGTGGGGTGGGCACCAGAGTGTAGGGGGTTGGGAGTGAAGGGAGGTGAGAAAGGAGGCCCCACAAGTTACAGGTAGCCCTTCAAGGTGAGGCAGAAAATATGGGAGGGAGGGAGGGCAGAGAGGCTGGAAGACCAAAGGCACGTTCTTCCCTGGAATAACATGGAGGAAAGGCAGGCTAGGGCTGGGTTTTGTTGAGTTGTTGGGGGAAGCTTGGACAGGCTTCAGGGTTGTTTGGATGGAGCCTGTAGAGCTTGCTGGAGATCCCCTGGAGCCCTCTCTCTGGAGCATGGGGGACAGCTCCCCAAAAGCAGTCATGGGCCTGGGCATGAAGGTTCCCTTCTGAGCAGAGAACACTGCTGCCCGTAGAGGGGTCAGAGGAAGGGGATCCCTGCTCATGGGGGCCCCATTGCAGGCCAGGCACAGCGCCGCACACGTTCCTTACACCCTCTCAACCCCAACCCATGGTCATGGACTCCCACCAGCTCATTCATTTATTCCACAGATGCCACGTCCACATTCACTGGCCAGACAGAGACAAGGCTGATGGTGGGCTGGACTAGAGTCCCTGGGGGCGGGGGGAGTGGTGGGGAGGGAGAGGGCAAGCTACAGACCCCTCCCCTCATGCAAGACCACTACTTTCTCCAGCTGGTGCTTTACCTCTTGAGTATCTGTCAGTTTCTTTGCCTACAAAACAGGGAAGCTACTGCTCTCTAAAGATCGTGAGCACTGAGACATCTTAGCAGACGATGATCACTGGCCACCTCTCCCACTCACGCACCCAGAGGAAGTTGCAGAAAGTCCTTATAAGCACCAGGCTCCTGCATCTCTCTGCGTGAGGGCTCCCTTGGTGGCCAGGCACTGAGCCCATCCCTGGGAGGCCACAAGTGTAGGGGTTTGGTGCCCTAGAGCAAGCCTCAACCCCACCTTGGCACTTACTGTAGGCTGAGCCGCTTAGAAGCCAGGGGGGTCTCTAAGCTGAGCGCTGCGACCGGGGCCTGGTTAAGGCTGTCACCCTGCCCTGTTACAAGCCAGCATGCTTCGTCAGCATTGGGAGCAGGGGGCAGGGTGACACAGGGTCTCCAGCCAGAGCTTGTGGGATCCACGTGCAGGACAGCTCTGCCACCTCCCCCTCTGTGAACCTCACGCTCTTCTGTGTGGCCCTGGTCCATGCCATCTATTTAGAATGAGCCCTGTGGCATGAAAGCTCCCAGAACCATGGGGGCCCTGTGCCAGCCGGAGACCTGTGCAAATAGTACCCAGGCAGGCGACGCTCGCGGCTCCTACAATTCATGGTCAATGCGAAAGAGGAAATGAAAATGCTGCGTCTGCACTGCCCCTCCTCAGGCCACTCGGACCACCCTGGCTATTGCCCTCCTTCGCCTCTGGTGGGAATGATGTCAACCACGTGCAGCCCCCAGCTGGTTGTGCAGATCAGAAGCTCTAAGGGCCAGAGCTTAGTCTTTGATTAATAAAAAATGCAAGATAAATTAATAATGACTTAAAACGTGCAATTTGGGATCAAAATCTTTCCAAAGCATGGAGAAAATAGTAAAAAGGGGAGTTCTTGAGAGTGGAAAGTTTGAGAATGAGTGCTGTCCTCAGAGGCCAACCATGAGCCAGGCACGGCTGGGAGACACCAGGGAGACAGGAAAAAGGATGGGGCTGGGTTCTCACACCTGCTCTGGGTGAGGCGCAGCACTTGCCCACCACACACGTTCCCTTCATCCTCACACAAGCCTGGGCAACGCTGCAACTGTCCTTGCTTTGTAGATGAGTAAACTGAGGCTCAGAGAGGCCAAATTATTTGCTCTGGATACTTACACAACTGGCAGAGATTTGAATCTCGGCCTGCCTCTCTTGAAAAGGAAAACAAAATGAAACAAACGAGCCCCAAACTCTGGAGTCTAGAAAGTCGCTCTGGTTTGCATTTACAACAGAAAGCAGAGGGACAAGCAGAGGGAAGAGCTATAAGCTGAGTGCCAAGGGTGCATCTCCTACTTGCTGTGGCACCCGGACCAGGGCACATAGCAGGCGCTCACAACGGTTTCAAATGGAAGCCGGACAAGCCTGGGGGCATAAACGGGCACAGCCCAACTTGAGGGGGCGGGTATGACTGTGTTTAAGCCTCTAGTTTCTGAAGAAGTGTGACTAGGTGCATTTCGTCTTCTTTTTTAAATCTTTCATTATGGAATGATTTCAAATACAGAAAAAGGGACCACATCAGGGACCACATCACCCAGAGTCACTCAATGTTCGTATCTGGCCATATTCATTGCAGATGTTTTTATAGTGAAGCGATGCAGAGGCAGATTAAAAAAAAAAAAAAAAAGCCCTCACCCCATGCCATCCCCTGAGGTCACCACTGGCCTTGCAGTTGGTGTACCCCCTCGGTGAACATTTGACATTATTTTGTGTTTTTAAACTTTCATAATATTGGTATCTCACTGTCTTGCCTTCTACAATTTGATTTTCACTCAATTACTGTGTTTAATTGAGTCTGTGTCGATACATGTAGCTCTCATTCATTCATTTTAACTGCTGTGCGTTATTTTACTGGATGAATATAGTTTATTTCCCTATTCTCTTATTGATGGACGTATGGGCAGTTTTTACTTGCTATTTCAAATGGTGCAGCAAAGAACATCTTTATACACATCTCCTGGTGCACTCACGTGTCCCATATAACCTTTAATGACAACTGCAGCATGTTGGGATTTGTGCATTCCGACGTGACCTTGTAGGACTGCTTCATGTCTTGGAAGCTTGGTTTTCTTCATCAGTAGACAGGGTAATAAAATCGTGGACATTTTGGGGACAATCCGGGGCTTCAACATAGAGAGATCCATTCTGCAACCTGTAAAGTACTCCACGTATATTTCCTGTTTACTTCGAGGGTATTCGACATCTGGGATATGTGCTGGGCACAATCCCATGCTGGGGACATGATACACAGGCCCCGGGACAGGCCCGTAATGTGCTCACCTGTCAATGAGGCAGTCGGAGAGACGCCACCACAGCAGGACTCACGAGAACCTGCTGGCTACCCTGGCCGGCAGTGTCGAGGCAGGCGCGGCTTCAGAGAGGAAGGGGTAGTGAGCTGTGTAAGTCCTTGGAGGACGAGGAGGCCAAGGAGAGTGGAAGAGGGGAGGGCGGAAGGATGGCCTAGACCCAGAGAGCTGCAAACAGGAGGGGCCGTACTGATGAGAGAGCAAGAGTGCTCGGACAGAACCTGAGAGCTGGGGGTAAGGGGCCAAGGACAGAAAGCCATCTAGAGAGGTAGACAGAGCTGTGACGCTGTATCCTAGGGCAACAGGGAGCCACTGAAGGATTTTCAGCAAGGGAGTGACAAGCTCGGATCTGCTCGAGATCTGCTGTTCAATATGGGACCTTGGGTCAACAATAATGCACTGTGCACAAAATCTGTTGCGGGGAAGCTCTTCTGCTAAGTGTTACCGGAGTTGCAAAACCAGGTCTGGCTGCAGCATGGAGGGCATGAGGGGAGAAGCTGGGAAAACCGCCAGGGGAATGTGGAAGTGCTGCAGGCCAAACACTGAGGGGGCCAAACTCAGGTGGGAGTCCTTTGGCTGCCGTCACCCCGATGGCATGCCCCCGACACCATGCGGTGGGTGTGGCTTCATCAGGATGGATGGGCAGAACCATCCACCCTTGTATTGAGAGAGGCCATCCTCATACACCCCAGCCAATCACCTTCTTAGGCTCTTACCATCTTGCAAGGCAGGAGGTTTCCAGTCTCTGGATGATATGAGCTCTTTTGGCATATTGGTACCACGGGCATGGCTAGGTATTCACCATCATCCCACGGTAAGAGACCCCACTCTATCCAGACGGTACAGATGCCATGTGGGGTTAGGGGAAGGGGAGGGCAACACATTCTAGGACAAGAGGGGCTAATGGCTATTGCTGAGTGGCTGTGTCTAATGTCTAAAACACCCAATACATAAAATGGGACAAAGACACAAAAGAACTACTCCAGGCCTCCATTTCTAATGTGGGACTTCCTACCACCCCTAGCTCTGAGTGACAGTATTGCCTTTGAAGCATCTACCCTTGGGGCAGTGGCATGTCCCTGGCCCCCCCAGAACTAGGCGAAAAGCCCTTGCCATCCACTCGCCTGGTATCCATACTTCCCTTTCTAGAACATTCATCCCTTTTAGAATTACGAGTTTAATTTCTGTGCTCCTTATTGGGTTATAAGCTCTGTGGCGGAGTGACCAGAACTGCTGGTAGTTCCCCTGGTGCTGGAACAGAGTCTGGCTCATGACGGGCCCTCCAGGAATATCTGTGAGGAGCATCAACAGAAAGCCCCAGGGGAGGGGAAAGGGGGGAAGGAAGACACCCACATTTGAGGGGCCCGGAGGGAGAAGTGTCTTGCCCAAGTCACAGGAGAGGCAGGAAGAGATCACGGCTCCCGCTGGGACCTCTGAGGCTTAGTGCAGGCCTCATAGCTCACCACACTCAGGGGTGTGCAAGGGGGCCGTGCCACAGACCAGCGTGTCCCAAAGTACAGCCCATAGAATGCTGCTCTCAAAAGATTCTAGTGGACAGGACTGTCCTATAGTTAAATAAGCTTGGGAAACTCTGAGTTAAACAAAATGAAAACGATTTCATGACCACTAGACCTTACTGATATGCTCAGGTGCCTAGGATTTTTGGGGAAGGTCCCAGGCAGTCTTCCTGTCCTCTAAGGACTGTCAAATTCTGCCCAGAAAGCACAGTGTAAAACCTCGGGCACCGCCTCCAGATGCCTCTGCTGGGTTGTTTCCTGAACAACGGCCCAGGATGGAGATGTGCCTGTGACTTTTTGGGCCATGCAGGAAAACCGTCTTTCACAAATGGAGGTGACCACACACCCTGATATATCAGTGGGATGACCACAGAACTGTTCTGGTTGTGGGGGGCCTGGAGATCCCATGGGGCTGTCCCTTCACTGCTGCCATGCATGGAACCCTAGTGTCCTACGGAGCCCAGTCTGAAAACCGCCAGTTACCCAACTCTCCATACAGGTGACATCAGGGGACCTGGCTTCTCATGCCAGCTCTGCCGTGAACTGGTTTACCTTGGGTCCATCTCTTCGCCACATGGGGCCTTGCTTTCCCTGTTCACACAACGAGTCTATTCGACGGGATGCTTCCTGGAGTCTTGAACTTTAATCTCTGGTGTGAGGAGGGCTGTGATTCCACGACTATAACGTTCTAACTGATTCCATGGTCCTCTGGCTCTGAGATTTCATGGCTTAGTACTCCGATTCTGGGAGCACCCGCGGCTGGCGTGAGCTGGGGCAGCACGGAATGGTGGAGGCCAGGTGGTGGAAAGTAGGATTCATTGCCCGCAGTGTGCTGCCTGCCGCCGGGGAGGACCAGGTCCCTGGGGAAGTCTTGCCCCACGTAGGATGGAGGGGCTCAGTGGGGAGGGCAGTGGGGGTGGAGCGGAATCAGCAGCGGCTCAGTGGGCAGAGCAGGGAGAGGGACCCAGGTCTCCTGACTCCTGCTCTATCTTTAGATCTCCATAGCAACCGTCACCAGGGCTCCGGAGCTAAAGGCGGGCTGAGCTGGCTGCCTGCAGGAGGGAGGGTGTTTGTTTCTGTACCTCTTTTGCTCAGGAGAGGACTCTGGGCTGGGCTCTTGAGCCAGGGAAGGGAGACTTCGAGTGGAGCTGTTTGCAGCAGGAAAGGCCTGGGCCCTGTATAAATAAAGGTAATACAGGACCCACCTTGCTGGGAGAATGTGACAGGTCACAGAACCCGAGAGCGTTGTGTCAGGCTTGAGGCACAGGAGGTACATAAGGCAAGTCCCTCCTCCAAAGAGCTCTTAGCTACCCCTATGGTCATTCCCTAAACACTCAGCAAGCAACGCATCAGAGCCAGCCCTGAGACCACAGCAAAGGACACGCAGTTTCCAGGGAAAGCAGGTTTTAGAACAGGCATTTCTAGGGCAGGGTGTGACGGGAGGCCCCAAGCCCTCTAATCTGAGATACCGGGGAAGCTCTTCCTGCACCTTCTCCTGCCAGCTCCTACTCATCCCTGGGCCTGGCATGGACCTGGCTTTCTCCCGGGAGTCCTCCAGGATGCCCACGCCCCCTCCCGGGGCTCCTGCAGCCCCATCTTCCCTCCACCGAGCAGAATGTCGGCCTGAGGGAGTCAGCAACCTCGTGAGGTAGATAAGAGCTGGAGGAGCAGGGAGGCAGACATTCACCTACAGTCACCGGGCCAGTGAGCGGTGGGCCAGGCCTGCACTCCAGTCTGTGCTTCTCCCAGTGTTCCAGTGGCAGGACCCTGGCCAGGGCTTCGGAAGGGAGGCCCAGCTAGAAGAGGAAGTAGGAGTCCTCGGCCAGGCCTGCGCACAGCAGGCACTTGGCCATGTCCTTGGTAAACTCGGCTGAGCCACAGACCAACGCAAACGGCTTTCTGCGACAGGAACCAACCAGCTCTTTGATCAGGCCCTGGGCCAGGCGGCCAAAGCGGGTCTTCTCTCGGTAACTCTGGGGAAGCTTCTCCGGGGAGTTCTCCTGAGACAATGAGAAATCATGCAGGTGACTACTGGGAAGTTCAGAGTTCCCCCAGTTCGTTGTCGAACCAGGAAACTGAGGTGGGGGGCGGGGGAAAGGCAACCTTTAGCTAGCATTACCGCAGGCCAGAGACTTCTTGGCATGGGGGCTCTGATTACCCTCGTAACAAGCTCGGGGATGGGGGGTTGCTTATCCTCCCAGGTGAGGCACGGGGAGGAAGAGGCACACCCCAGGGCACACAGGGAGACAGGCCCCACCAATTCTCGCTGCCTCCAGGGGCTGCTGCACCCGTCACTCCAGGGGGATGTTTGCTCCCCGAGATTGGGGACCTCCCCGTATCTTTGTAAGGCTGTCCACCACCGTCATCATGGGAGCATGACATGTGTTCATTGGTTTCATCAGGCTTTAATTACCTTGTTGATGGAACCCATTTTTACTGAGTGGGCACTCTGTGCCCCGCACCGTGCTAGGCACCGGGATGTGGCAGCTGCTCAAAACAGACGAGCTTCCTGGTCTCGCTCTGGCTTTGTGTCCTGGGGATCCGAGGCAGCAATGCCTTAACCAAGGGGGGGTGGGTAACTATTTCTCACATAAAAAGGCTGGGAGAAGGATTCCAGGGTGCACGGTGCCCTGGTGACCCAGGCTTCTCTCTTTCTGCTCCTCTAGCCTTAGCTGGTAGCTTTCATCTTCAGGATCACAAAACAAAAGCCCACGTCCAGCTTACCCGGAGGAACTTCTCTCTTTTAAGTGGATGTTCCCCTGAAGTACAATCGCACAGAGAAAGCGCATAAGTCAGTAAGTGTGTGTAATCTGACGATCTCTAATGGAGGCAAGACACCACGTGCCCAGCATCAGAACAAACAAAACCAGAACGGGACCGTCCCCTCTGCAGACCCTATAAAGGCAGGCTTCTAGCTTCTGGGGCTAAACAGAGAGACACGAAGGAGAGAGAGGAGGCTGGAGTCTAAGCTCTGCCACCACGTCCCGGCTGAGTGACCATGACCTCTGTGAGCCACTGTGATGAATGCAGGCCTTTTCTCACAGCGCCTCAGAGGCCCACCCCACAGAGCTCATCTGACCCCACTGCGGTGCTCACGGGGTATCCTCTCTGGAGATCTGGACCTTCCATGCCCCCTCCGTGCTCTGACCCACCAAAGGGCTCTTGTGGGCCGGGACCACAGGGCCCACCGGCCTCACCTCTTCCTCCCGCTGCCCAATTCCCCCAGGCTAGTTAGGTTTGGCATAGTCCCCCACCCCCAACTGCACACCCAGAGATGCAGTGGGTCTGGTTGCTGCCCAGGTGGGGTGGGGAGCCCACAATCAGTGATTGCACCGCAGGGTAGCTGCTGTCAAGGAGGAGAGCCCCGGCTATGACAGCAGAAACACCTATGCCAGTCTAGGGGATCTAGAGAACTTTCGGGAGAGAGTCACACCCCAGCAGAGAGATACGTGGGGTGAGCAGGCTGGACAGGCGTTAGGTGAGGAGGCGGGGGAAAGTGCTTCTGGAAGGGGGGTTTGCCACCAGCACAGGCAGGCCCAGCAGCCAGCTAGAAGAGCACGGTGCCCTCACAGCCAGGAGCAGACCCGTGACCAGTGACACTGGGACATAGAGGGAGGGTGTGCCAGGAGACAAGGCCACACGGGTTGGTGTAGCTGTGTGGGCTGGGCCAGCATCTTGAGAGCAGTGGGGAGCTAGGGAAGGGCTGGAAGCAGGGTGGTAGGGGTCAGGGCTGCCCTTTTGGCTGCAAGAGGAAGGGCCAATTGGCAGGGAGTGTCTGGAGAGGGAGCCCCGTGGGGCTGCTGCGGCTACAGCCTGGCCAGGCCAGCGAGCATCCCAGGTCAAGGGGGCACCTCCCACTCCACTGCCCTTCACCTGTCCCTGCCTTTGACAGCCAGCCCGCTCATCTGCCCAGGCCCAGGCCACTGGCATCATCAAAGCCCTGGCCCAGGGCTGAAGACCCTTAATTGCCGGTCGACTTTAACTCTGTTCTCAAGCCCAGGCTCAATGCCAGCTCCTCTGTGAAGCCCTCCGTGCTTGCTGCCAGCATCCTCAGCGCCCTCCCCATGTGCTGTCTTATACCAACACGTGGTAAAAGCAGGCTTCTAGACCAGGACCCCCTGGGCTCACACCTAACTCTCTACCAACTCAGTCAAGGTTCTTAGTATTTCTGTGCCATCTCTACAACACGGGCATGATGGCAACACAAGCCTCCTAAAATTGTGGTGGGATTAAATGATTTCACACCCACAGATGGCCTAGAACAGTGCTAGGCACGGAGAAAGTGCTTGGTGAAGCCCCGTCCCTGGGGCTGTCTCTCCACAGCAAGGTGAGTGCCTGAAGGACGGGGCAGGACATCTTCATTTCCCTATCCTGGGCACCGGCATGCGGTCAGGGGACAGGAAGGCCGGCCAACAGCCTGGTGGTGTCTGCCACTCCTCCCACCTTCCCTGAGCTGGGCCCCAAGCAGAGGGGACAGGCCCATCCTGGGCACACGGTCGGGCTGCACACTAGCCTTTGCTTCATTCCCCGGCCTTCAGCTCTCCTGTCACTGCAAACACTCACCAAGCATGGCCCTCCTCATGTTCACGCCACCGGGCCTTCTGTCCCATGGACAAGCCCATAGAACCTGGTCCCTGAGGATTCCAGAGCACTGGTACTGGGGAGGGAAAGCCGTTTTCCTGACAGCACCCCACCCAGTCACACTGGGGAAGATCATGCCAGTCTTTGGGGACACTCTAAGGCTGCCTCAAGTAGGAAGCTGATGAGAAGGGTGCTCTGAAGTCCTGGGCAGTGAGGCCGACCCTGAGCAACACAGAACGGGTAGGGGCCCCAGCAGGGACCCAGGTCTGGGGGGGCGCATGGAAGAGAAATAAAGCTGCAGACCAAGGGGAAGGGAGCTCAGGGCCTGGCTTGGGTTAAGGAACAAGACCGCCCCCCCCCCCCAACCTTTGGGCCAGAGGGGAGGGAGAGGGCAAGGTGGCCTGAGTGCATGAAGGGAGGAGGAATCCGAGGGGCAGGGGTCAGGAGGCAGAGTTGCTTCTAGTTCAAGTTTCTGCAGCCTGGAGAGTCTGGAAGCAGCTTTCCTCCCATGTAGGGGCAAAGTGCTATGGGAGGGGCCCGAATAAATGCGGTGACCCCAGATCCGCTTGCTCCACCAATCCTTGATGGCGAGCAAGCCTACTCTGTGCCTGGCACCCTGCTGAGCACCGAAGGGAGCCTGGTGATCCAGACACGTGATCCCTGCCCCGAAGGAGCTTATCCCAGCCTTGGGGACATCTACGGCTTGGCCCACTGACTCCACACACAGGTCCCCCGCCCATATA
Source organism: Lutra lutra (assembly GCF_902655055.1). Classification (NCBI taxonomy): domain Eukaryota; kingdom Metazoa; phylum Chordata; class Mammalia; order Carnivora; family Mustelidae; genus Lutra; species Lutra lutra. The sequence continues at coordinate 153,867,299 of NC_062281.1, read as the reverse complement.
TCTGGTGAGGCCAGGGGGCAGCTGACAGGCAGTGCAGCACGGTGGGGAGGGCCAGAGCTCAGCCTGGGCTCCAGTCTTGGCTTCCCCCCAGCACGGACAGGCCAGCGCCCCCACCTCTCAAGCATCAGTTCCCACATCCACACACACCAAATAGAACCAGATCTGCCTTCCTTGCCGGGCACAGGGTGGCAGTCCCCACCTGGAGCAAGGATCTTTACTGCAGCCCCGGAGCAGGGAGGCCATAGCGGATCCTCAGGACGGGTGCAAGGGGCCGGCACAGTCTCAATCAGGGAAGGAAGTCATGATGCTGGGCTCACCTGGCTGAGGACAAAGAAGGTTCGGACGTTCCAGAAACGGGCCTGCTCCTGGAGGAAGGTCTTTAGGTAGATGCCCTCAAAGGTCTTAAAGCAGCCGACCAGGGTGACAAAGGTCTCATCCTCTGCGTTGTCTGTTATGGTCTGCAGGACAGGCACCATGGGGGCCAAGCCAGTGCCCGAAGCCAGCATGAGGAGCTCACCATACTGGGGAACAGAACGGGGAGAGGGCAGGTCTCAGCCCACCCACCCACCACATGGCCTATTCCTGGGCTTGCTTGAACTGCACAGCACAGCACAGCCCTTCCTGGGGGTCCCACCCGTGTGAGGTCCCCTCTCCACGTCCTTCAGGAAGCCATCCTTGCTTGTGAAAGCCTACAGCTTATGAGGTCTGTGTCACAGAAATCATGGAATCTGTAGGTTGAAATGGAACGTAAAAAGGTGTAGCCCATCCAACAAGTGGTTCAGCTGCTCTCCTATCCATCTCCACAGGACTTGGCTTACATACTTCTCTTGACAGGGAGCCCACTACCTCCCAAAGCAGATCACTCTGTCATAGGCTGACTTCCCCTGCCAGGGAGGTCTTTCCACCTCACACTGAGCTGAAACCTGCTCCTCTCAAAGCCTAGTCTGCCACCCCTATCGCAGCCCTGCCCTCTGCGCTGCCTTCTCTGCCCCAGGGCAGCCCTGTAGAGATCTGAGGGCCCTGACATGGATTCCTGAGCCTGCTCTAGACTGAGATATTTACTACACATAAGCGCCCAGCACAGCCCTGGCACAGAAGAGCCACACAATAAAAGCGAATTTCTTCCCCAGGAGGGCCCAATTCCATCAACCCATTACTGAATTCACGAATTCATCTCCTGGCTCTAGGTCTCTTTAGGAGATGTGATCTTCTTTAAGGTCAGTGCTTTAAAGGTTAGTGTCTGACCTATGCAGCAAGCTAGTCACCTTCTTCATTTTAGAGATTAGGCCTCTGAGAATGCAGCCCAAGTTTCCACCAGCTTTAACGACGGCTAATGTCTCTCACACCCCAGCATGAAATACTTCCTCGAGTATCAGTCATGCAGACCTGTAAATCCTCAGCCAAATGATCTGGCCAAGTGCTTTCACTTCTCTGAGCCTTGGTTTCCTCACAGGTAAAAAAGAGTAACAGCTCCTTCCCCACAGTAACATGTGTCTCAGAACTGTCATGGGGATTAAACAAGACGCCATCAAGTGCCTGGTGCAGATCCTGGCACTCCCACACAGTTCGACCCCTTCCCTCACTGAGCCCTGCTGCTGTCTGCACCATCCTGTCCTGTGTGCATGTCCCCAGCCTCCTGGTCCCCTGCCCGCCTGCTCCTCCTCCTCCTCCCACCACCCCTCGGGGTCTCTTCTGGAAAGTCTTCCCCGGGCCAGGAGCATGTGAGGGGTCCTTCCTTTGCATCCCCACAGTCCTCTGTACCCCCTCTTCACGACATCAGTCATGCTGTACCGCCACCATTTGTGTGGGTGTCTGTTCCCCCATCACACAGTGAGCTTCTGGAGGATAGGGCCTCGTCTGTTTTCCCCATGTATGGCCCCATGTGGAGACCTGTGAATGTCTGGCAGGAACGCACAGAGATATGCTCACGTGCCAGCCTCAGGGCGGTCACGATGTCCCATCTACAATGAAGGTGACTGCAGAGCGGCAAGACAGGGCCAGGGAGAGGGCCAGAGCAGCCCGGCGTCCCCACGGGCACAGAACCACGCCTTTGAGTGTCCCCGAGGCCAAGTTTGTGTGTGAGACGCCATGTCTCTGTCTGGCCCTACAACACCCCTGGATGGGAAGGGCCGGGGCTCTGCAGGGGTGTTCTGTGGGCGCAGGGAGGCTCCCCCCGGAAAGGATGGTCAAGACAGTGTGCATCAGGAGTCCCCTCTAAGTCAGGGGGAAACAGGGACAATTCGGGTCCCTTGACAAGGGCCTGGGGGACACGGGGACACTCTCAGCTAAAATGCAAGGCTGAGCAAGGCTGACACAGGGAGCACGCTGCTGAGGGCTACTGCCACCCAGACACCGGCCACGTCTGTAAAGTGGGGGTAGCAGTACCCCAGAGCTATGGTGGGGTAAACTAAACCCTTAGCACGAACATGAAGGCCTGGCCCAGAGGCAGCGCCACACACGTGTCTCATGGTGTTGTACACATGTATGTGGGTGCACGCACTTGTTACACACACAAACATGGACGTGTGCATGGGCCTTCCACCGTGTGTGGAAGAGGAGCTGCAAAGTTATCTGCTAAGGTAGTGAGGCTGGTGTGTCCGGGTAGATGGTCTGCAGGTGTGCTTTCCTTTCTTCTTTTTGCCTGTCTACATCTGATTTCTTTCTTTCTTTCTTTTTTTTTTTTTTTTTTTGGTAATGAACACACATCGTATGTGTAATAAGGAAAAAAAAATAAAAGCTCTTTTTATATTAAATAAAAACAATGGAGAGAAAGGAATGATTCGTTCTTTTTCATTTGCTTTTGTTTTGCATTGTTTCCTAATTATAAAGGTAGTAGGGACTCACTGCAGATGATCTGGAAAGTATAACGAAGCAAACAAAAACCACCCATAATTCTACCACCCAGAGCCGCTACCCCTGCATTGAATTTTCTTTTTCACATATTTTCTGTGCGTTTAAACTTTGTTTCCCAAACCTGTTGCACATTCAGTTTCATACATAGAGTTTGTCACCTGATCTTACAGCATAAGCATATAGCATCATTTATAAACATTATTTTAAATCCAGGATAATATTCTATCAAGTACCTGTAACCCCGTGCACTTAGCTGTCCCCCTATGGCTGCATATTCAGTTTCCTGCTATTATAAATAAAGCCTCTGTGAACATGTGCACAAGAGGCAGCACTGGGATCCTTTCCACAAGACAGACTTCCAGGAGCGGAATCCCTGGGTCAAAGGATTTGAAGATCCTTAAGGCTCTTGGTACCCACTGCCAAGCTGCCTTCCAGATATGCACCAACTGATGAGAAATGACTAATTCTTCCCGGGCCCATCAGGGAAGGAGATGCACATGCCAGGAAGATGAGGGGAAGAGCCTTCAGGCTGGGATGCAGTGGGTTCCCGAGTGGAGAGCTATGAGGCGTATTTAAAGGAGTGGTCTCCATGGTTTTGTAGCTGGAATGTGACAGTGGAAAGATATCGCAGGGTCTGGCGGCATTGGATTCCTGAGTACCAAGTATGTGAGTGTGGATATGCTAGGCAATGGGCAGCTCTGGAGAGTTCTAGAGCACGTGCGGAGGCCCGTTCCGTCTCCTCCCACGTCCAACCCCAAGGATGCTCTTGGGATTGGGCTTGGACTCAGGAAGAATGGCACAGTGTGACTCTACAGCCTGAAATGTGGAAACCGTGGTCCTGGAGGCTCAGGCGGGAGGCATCTCCTGAGGGCCTAGCGTGCTGGCACTGACCTGGTTGGCTTTATAGAAGAAGTCGCCGAAAGGTCCTCGCCAGAAAGCTGTGTCTCCTGTGCTCCAGGACCTGACGTACCGGGACATCAGCCCAGTTGGGTAGCACTGGGAGCAAACACAAGGAGACCTCACTGAGACACGTACATGCTGCCCGTACCAAACATGTCAGCCACTAACGTGCGGCCCTTCCGGCAGGCCACGTGCTCAACAGGTGCCATCTCAGAGGACCTTCCGAGTCGCCCCTGAGTTGGTACTCTCATTCCCAATTTTCAGATGAACCCAGAAGCTTATCCAGAAGGGAAATGGTGAGGCTAGCATAAGAACCACAGGGCTGACAGCCTTACCTTCAGAGGTCTCTGACCCACGGGACCACAGGTGCCCTACATGTCACAGCACGGAGTACAGAACTGGGTAAGAGATGAGTAACGTCAACTGACACTCACTCTCAGTATCAGGGAGGCAACAGGGGGTGGTGGGGACTGTGGTAAACTGGTGAGTGCAGGAATGCTCCTTCTAAAGGAGGAAGTCACTTTGCAGATCCCGGGATGTAATCTGTGGGGCTGATGATGCTCTATCTTCTGATTTTCTAAGAAGGGCAAAAGATCCACGTTTCCATGTAAAATTACCCATCTCTGAAATGTCAGAAACTAATTCTAAATTTTAAAACGCTGTGTAGGCCCAAACCAAATACATCTATGTGCTGCAATCAGTTCTTAGGTCACTCGTTTGCAGCCTCTGTGTTACCTGTCACTGTCTCCTGCTGGCTGATAAAAGTAAAGGTTGTGCAGGGGATTCCCTCATGGGAGCGGGCAGTCCACATTTCCTGTGGGCCTGCCCACTGGGGGCCAGGCACCATGCTGGGGCTATAGGGAACACAGCTAGACCTTAAGCTCCATGAAGACAGCCAGTGTCTGAACCTTGGGAAAGACTTCATAAATAGCTCAATGAATGAATGAATGAATGAATGAATCAATTACTCCAGATTCAGGACCCCTCCTGAAGGAGCTCACAAACTAGGAGGGACCAAAGTCTGATACATTCAAGGTAGACACTACCCAACACCCCATGAAAAGGACAGAATGCTGAGAGAGCCCTGAGGAGGTATAGTCACTTCTAATGGAGTAAGATCAAGGATGGCTTCCTGGAGGAGGAGGTGTTTGAGCTGGACCTTGCAGGTTAGGTAAGACTGCATTTACTAGGGACACCTGGGTGGCTTAGTTGGTTAAATGTCTGCCTTTAGCTCAGGTTATGATCTCAAGGTCCTGGGATCAAGTCCCTCATCAGGCTCCCCGCTGCTTCTCCCTCTGCCTGCCACTTCCCCTGCCCGTGCTCTCTCTGACATATAAATAAAATCTAAAAAGATTGCATTCACCAGGGATGGAAGCAGTAACACAGAGAGGGTTCTGGGCATCAGGTATGGTCAAAGTAGCACAGCCCAAGACACAGGAATGTGAGGGGGAGGGGGAAGCTCTAATAGGACTGGAAGGGTGTTTGAAGTGAGAATACAACTCAGTTTGAAGGAGACTGGGCTTAGGTTACCAGTCATGCTTTTAAGCAACCACAGCTACCTCTGGTAGCATCGCTGACTTCGCTGGGTACCATATGTATAAAGCAAGGGAAGGCCTCAGCCTTCCTGCCAGAAGTCTGCAAGGGAGGCTACAGTTCTCTTAACTTTCTGGAGGCAAGCATACCGGTTTTCTGACCCCAGTCTTGGGGAAGGCACAGGCCCAGCTGTGGCTTGAGTGGCCCTATGGCACAGACAGCACTCAAGGAGAGAGAAAGGATTCTTCTGTGCCTCCAGCACCCACACGGAGCCTGCTCAATACACACTTGTCCAACAGAACCGACCCTGAATTTCTATTCTTCCATGTGGGGTCACATTACCCAAGGGGCCTTGGGACAGTGACATCACCACTCTGAGCTTCAGTTTCTTTATCTGTAAAGTGGGATAATACGATCTACTCTGCAGGACAGTTATAAGGCTGAAAGGAGATGGAAACAGTTGGAAAGCTGGAAAGAGTGCGTGGTGCCAAGAAGGTGCCTGAGCAATGAGAGTTCCTCCCTCCCATCCACACGGGAGGTAACCCTAAAAAACCCGAGTGCCTTCCCAATTTGCAAAGACATTTCCAGCTCTTCCCAGCCAGCGGCTTAGGGATAATTAAGCATCTCTCTAAAGAGAGGCTTTCCGGTAAATGAGGAGAAAATCAGCCTTGCAGCTGGGAGAGATCCAGCTGCCCTGAAGAACTGTCTCCAGGCTTATCCTTTCAACAGAAACACACCCAGACGAGCAGCTTGGGGAAGCAGGCCATTTGGAGAGGATTTGTGGAATCTCCCAGACAAACAGTTGCGTGGAGAAGGGATCCCATCCAAGCTTCTGTGTGAGGGAATAAACACTCGGGCTTTGAGTGCAGTCAGGGAAGGCAGGAGCCAACACAGTGCTCGGGTCCTGGAGACAGGAGGCCAGGCTCACTCACCGGCCACACTTCCTACTCCCTGTGGAGCCTCGGGTCCTCCTGGGGTCTCAGTTTGCTTATCAATGAAAGGGGAATAATAATTCCCATGCTACAAGGATGATAAAGGATGTGAAAGCTATTCTTAAATACCACTGTTTCCTAGGGTTCTATGTGGGAAATGACAATGTCGACTATGTAGTAGGTTGACCTGTATGAAACCACTGTTTCTGTAAGTCAAAAATGTTAAGAGTAGGGGCGCCTGGGTGGCTCAGTGGGTTAAGCCGCTGCCTTCGGCTCAGGTGATGATCTCAGGGTCCTGGGATCGAGTCCCGCATCGGGCTCTCTGCTCAGCAGGGAGCCTGCTTCCCTCTCTCTCTCTCTCTCTGCCTGCCTTTCTGTCTACTTGTGATCTCTCTCTGTCAAATAAATAAATAAAATCTTTAAAAAAAAATGTTAGAGTATCAGAAGTTTCATGTACTTCAACCTAATTATTTTTTCCACATAATTGGATCTTCAGGATCTCTTATATATCTGGTGCCAACACCTTGGGTCCTGGGCGGATGGGGGCGGTTTGTACTCAGACTATTTTGTTCATCTCATCTCTGCCAAGTGCCACACCCACCTCAGCTGCCCCACGAGCACCCCTCCTGCCAATCAGACTGGGTACAGTTCCCACAGACCCTGTCTCACACCTCCTTCCCTTTGGTCATCTGCCCAGGCTGAGGCCTGGAATGCCACTTCCTACCACTGCCAATTTGTATCCCTTGGTCAAGGCCCAACTCCAACGCCCCGGCGCCGTCTCCACCCTGAGAATGGTCTCAGGTTAGTCCCATTCACGAGGTGCTGCGTGCCCCAACTTCTGCCTGCTCGCCCCCTTCTAGGCCGGGACAGGTCACTAACGGCTCCCCCAGCTGTGCCTCCTTTGCCCTTGCGCACGCTGGGAACACAGCACCGAGAGCTTCCTTCTCACCCTTCCCTGCCGGTTCTCCATTCCTTCACTTCAACTTGCAGCTCTAACTCAGCTTCTGCTGGGAAGGCCCGCTGCCTTCCCTGCACCCCAGCTGCCCTGAACTGGGTTAGGGCCTCCTGTCACGGCGTCCATCCCATCATCCTGCCCTGGTCTGGCCCTCTGTCCCGGGGCGGGCACTCTCTCTGACTCCTCTCTGGAGCCCAGCAACCAGTACACAGCAGGGGCCGGCGACTCGGCCGCCCCTTCCCCTGGACCCAGGGTTCACTCTCCACAAAGAGCTGAGAAAGCACGAGGGAACAGCGTGACCTTTCTTGGTCTGAGTTTCCTTTTCCTAAAATCAGTCTCTGTTGGGGTCTGAGGTGCCAACCCGCACCCCTGCCCCGGGAAAGAAGGAGATGGCAGAAGGCTTCCTTTACTCCCCCTGCTCTTTCCTCAAGCCAGCCTCCTCCCATGTGAACACAGTGGCTTTTCCCACATGGCTGAGCACCACCCCATCCCGACCCAGATGCCAAAAAGAGTCCAGTCCACACTGTCTGAAGGGCACCCGCGTGGGTCGGCTCACCTTGATTAAAACTTCAAAGTATCCTTCTGCATTGGCAGGGCTGATGGGTGTATAGGCTCTCTGAATTTCTAAGCCGTCCACCTTCCCTCTGGGGAAGAGAAGTCAGGCAGTCAGCCAGGCCAACAAACGCTTATAGGTACCTCCTCTGTGCCAGGCTGGTGAGAGCTGGGGCCCAGCTGTTCCCAGTGGTCCTCACTGAAGGTGGAGCAGAAAAAAGGGGCACTGGGCTCCCCCACTGCCATGCGCTGGCTGTGAGACCCAGGCAGGTCAGTGATCCCTTAGCTGCCCCTCTGTAAAGTGAGGACAACCGCATGTGTCCCTGTGGTGTGGTTCTATAGGATCAGAGATGGCAAAGTCTTCAAAGAGTCCACTGATGATGGGGGTTGTTTTTAGGACCTCACTGTGGTGTTTCCTGACCTCTTCTCAACCACAGAACAAGAAAGAGAAAGACTGTTAATGTTTATTAAACACTTACTACCACGTACCAAGAGCATCAGAATTCGAAGGATCCTCGATGGTGCCCCAGTCCAAAGCCTGACCTCATGCACGAATCCTCTCTATGATGTTATCAACAATGGGGCTGGGATGATAATGACAAGTAATAATTGTAGTAGTCATGTTGTAGACGATAACTACTACGCACCAAGCATATTGTGCACGTTACCTCATTTAACAAATGATAACCCGGGGCGCCTGGGTGGCTCAGTTGGTGGAGGGTCTGCCTTCCGCTCGGGTCGAGATTCCAGGGTTCTGGGATCAAGTCCTGTGTCATCAGGCTCCCTGCTCACTGGGGAGTCTGCTTCTCCCTCTCTCTCTGCCCCTCCCCCAGCTTGTGAACATATGCACTCTCTCTCTCTCTCTCAAATAAATGAGTAAAATCTAAAACAAAAAAACCCAAAAGGGGCACCTGGGTGGCTCAGTGGGTTAAAGCCTCTGTCTTCAGCTCAGGTCATGATCCCAGGGTCCTGGGATCGAGCCCCACATTGGGCTCTCTGCTCGGTGGGGAACCTGCTTCCTCCTCTCTCTCTGCCTGCCTCTCTGACTACTTGTAATCCTTGTCTATCAAATAAATAAATAAAATCTTAAAAAAAAAAACCAAACCAAAAAACCCCAATAACCCACATGAGGAAACCAAGGCTTGGACGTTACTTGCTTGAGGTCACACAGCTAAATACCATCCTTAGCTCTGACTGACTCCAGAGCGGGGTTCCTCACACAACACTTCAGAGCTTCCCAGAAACACCCAAGCACTCCTCCTTTGAATCCTACTGTGTGCAAAACTTTCTTCTTGGACATGTGGAAAGATTAAAAAGACCCCACCCTGGGGCACGTAGATGGCTCATTTGGTTAAGCGTCCAACTCTGGTTTTGGCTCAGGTCATGATCCCAGGATCCTGAGATGTAGTCCCACAACACGCTGCTTGCTCAGCAGGGAGCCTGCTTCTCCCTCTGCCTGCCACTGCCCCCTGCTCCCTTCTCTCTCTTTGACGAATAAATAAATAAATAAAATCTTTAAAATAAGGGGCTCCTGGGTGGCTTAGTTGTTAAGTGTCTGCCTTTAGCTCAGGTCATGATCTGAGGGTCTGAGGGTTGAAACTTGAGTTGGGCTCCCTGCTCAGCGGGAAGCCTCTTTCTCCCTCTACCACTGCCCTTACTTGTGTTCCCTCTCTAGCTGTTTCTCTGTCAAATAAATAAATAAATAAATAAATAAATAAATAAATAAATATCTTTAAAGTCTTTAAAATAATAAAAAATTAAAAGGCCCCATCTTAATGCATCACAAGCGAGAAGCTAGACAGAAATATTCAAGGAACGCTTGGGGAACACACAGGGAAATAAGAAACACAACCTGTGGCCTGGCTTGGATGCCAAGAGCACTGTGACATCTGCCGTCACAGAGGTAAACACAGACATGCTCCAGACGGAGAGACCACTCTCATCCGGGGAGCTTCAGGAGGCCTCCTAGAACTTCTGTTACCCTCCTGGCTATGAAAAAGGCAGGCCACTCACAGGTGAAAATGGGGACAGGACGGGAAGGAATTCCAGGCAGAGAGCACAGCCCGGGCAAAAGCTTAGAGGTAGGAAATGCAGAGCAAGCCAGGAACTGGTGGGTGGGTCACGGGGCTGGAGCAAAGCACATGTGTGAGGAAGGAGCAGGGAGGACTCGGTGGGAAAGGAAACTGGAGCCTTGGGAGCCTCCTTGGAACACGAAAAAGGAGGGACACGGTTAGCTACCTATGTTAGGAATGTCGCTGGAGCAGCAGAGAGGGTGGAGGAGAGGTGCCAAGCTAGGGACAGGGAGTGCTGGGCAGCCCTGACTTATGGATGGAGGGTTGCATGGGGCTGTGACTTGCCCTGGAGCCACTGGGATAGTGATCTTTCGTGACAGCCAACCAGGCCTCAGGCTGGACACACTGGGTGCCAACACCAGGAGATGGCATGAGGCAAGTGGCTAGAGTGTGACCCGTAGTAAGACACTCTCCTTGTCCTCTGTCGGCTCTGCTGGTTCCCCCCCTTCTTGCCAATACCACAAATGCTGGAGTTGCCAGGGTTCGGTCCTCCATCCTTCCCTCTTTCCACGCCACATATACCCCCAAATGCCACCCAGGTGCCGGCTGGTGATTTCCACACTCACATCTAGAGCTCATGTCTCTCTGCTGAGCCTCTGACCCAGAGTCAACCACCTAGCAGATGCCTCCCCCTGCAGGTCCCAAAGGGCCTTGTCCCTGGGCCAGTGGAGTTGAGTGCAGAGGGAGGGGGTCAAAGTTGAGAGAGAGGGCAGAAGGAGGCTGGGAAGAGGAAGGAACTTCAGAGGACTGGTAGAGTGTAGCTGGCAGTCAGGCTGGGGGTTTGAATCCTGGCTGCAGGACTTACTAGCTGTGTGATCTTAGGCAAGGACTTACTAGCTGTGTGATCTTGGGCAAGTCCCTTATTCTCAAGGACAAGTGTCCTTCCTCTCAACTGGCACTAATATTAGATTCATACCACAGGTTCTAGAGCCAGACTGCTTGCCTTCAAATTGTGGCTCCACCATTTCTTAACTGTGTGACATTGGGCAAGTTACTGAACCTCTCTGACTTCAGTTTCCTCTTGCGAATGATAATGGTACCTTCCGTACAGGGTTTTGTGAGGATGCAGTGAACTCCTAGGTGTTCTAGGAGGCAGTCCTAGCACACAGAACTGTGTGCTGGAGAGTAAATGCCACGTTAGTGTTTGCTGTTACTGTTGCTGCTGTTAGTTGTTATGAAAACACAATCCCAGAATCCTCTGAGTCAGGTGGCACTATGTTTGTCTTAAGGGTGATCAATGGAGGCTTAAGGGAGGCTGAGCAAGTTGCCCTCAGCCACATAGCAAGCAAATGGCCAAGCGGGGCTGCGAAGCTTTGGCTTCCCACTACCTGAGTGTACCGTAGGACGAGGTGCTGGCCAGGCCGCAGGCCGAGCTGGCAGTTCCTGGGGAGTGCGAACCGAACATGGTAAGTGTCTTCGGTGAGTCTGTCCATGGCACTGATGCGGAAGGCCAGGAAGGTCTCTGGGCTCAGCTTGGACGGACAGCTCTGTAACAGGAAAATATCCAATAGCTAGGACCTGGGGCCCAGCAGACATGCAAGCAGGCACAAGCACCCTTCTTGCTTTCCCTTCTGGACAGGCTATCTCTCTGTGGACAGTTTTTGTTTTTGTTTTTAAAGATTTTATTTATTTATTTGACAGACAGAGATCACAAGTAGGCAGAGAGGCAGGCAAAGAGAGAGGTGGAAGCAGGCTCCCCGCTGAGCAGAGAGCCCGATGCGGGGCTCGATCCCAGGACCCTGGGATCATGACCTGAGCTGAAGGCAGAGGCTTTAACCCACTGAGCCACCCAGACTCCCCATGTGGATAGTTTTTTGAGTAGTCCCGCCTCACCTCCCTTTCATGCTCTGATCAAAGAAGGCCCGAGCGTTTCACACTGAGCTTCCCCTACTTGGAAGACTTCTGCAGCTCTGTCAGCCCCAGGATAAAGTGTAGCCTCCTTGGCTGGACACTCCAGGGCCCTGTGGATGAACCTCAAGCCTCCTTTTCTTCTCTGTTCTACCAAGAATGCCTTGCTGCTTCCTGTTTGGGAATCTTTATTTGCTCAAGCTGTGTCCTTTATCCAGAACACTCATCTCCGATGTATGAAATACCTACTCACCCTTCAAACCTACTAAAAATCCAGATTTGTAGAATTTAGAAATTGATGGGACCTTAAGATGATCTAATCTACTATCCTTATTTTCCATGTGGGGAGACTGAGGCCTGAGTGGTAGTGGCTTCCTTGTCCAAAGTCACACCCTGAGCAGGAATTCAAATTCACGTCTTCCAAGTCTCAGCCCACCACCTTTAACATTCCACTCACTTGCACCTCCTCCAGGAATTCTTCTCTGAATGTCATGACTCACAGATCTCTCTCCTGTAAAATGCCCAAACCTCATTCACACCTGGGCCGACCCCATGCCTAGTTTTGGGCCAGGCTTTGAACCCGAATCTCTCTGCCGTGCAGAGTCAGGGAAATCTTCCCCACATGGGTGCAGGGTGTTGACACTGCCACCTTGACCCGTCTTGGCTGAGGAGCAGCCCTCCCTCACCTGTGACTCCTCCCCACTCAGCAGGCTCCTGTCCTTGCTGGCTCGGGCTGCCTCCCACTTTGCCAGCTCTTGGTGATAGAGGTCAAACACACAAGGTGAGCAACCACTGCCACAGCACTGGGAGGGCAAGGGCTCCACAGGCCGAAGCTGCAGCCAGGCTTCCTCATCGGCATCCTCCTCCCTCTCATCCATCATTGGTGGGGCTTGAGCAGCCTGGGAGGGACAACTTGGTGCTCTTCCCAGATCAGGTCCGACTCCGAGGCCACAGGCCCGGGGCCTCCCCCATTGGCCTGAGAGAGAGGGAAAACATGTAGATTACACTCTGGTCACCTTGATTTCTCCCATTCGCCCTGAGGCCCGCAGGTGCCCAACTCTGTGTGAGCACTGGGTCAGGGAGGACTCACCCTGAGTCCTGCTGCCTGGAAGGGGAGGTAGGCAGACAGGGTGCAATGATCAGAGCTGGCACCCAAAGTTTCCTGATTTCTTCCTGTGCTTTGGGTGCCGGATAAGCACTTTACATAGAAAAGCTCATTGAATTAAAAAAAAAATAGTTTAAATGAGAAAATATAATAGTTATGTACAATTTAACGGTTGTCAAAATTATTTAGAAGTAAGTTAAAAATGTTAGGAAGGAACACCTTTGTAACTACCACATAGTCAAAAACAAAGAACTTGGCTAGTGACCCAGAACCCCCTCATAAGTATCCCTTCCTGATCACCTCCCATCCCCCACAAAATAACCATCATCCTGACCTTTGGTATAATCATTCCCTTGCTTTTCCTTAGTTTTGCCCACTTTGTGTAGAAACTTAACCAGTGTAGTTCATTTTTGCCGGGTTTTTACTTTTATGTCAACAGAATCATACCAATGTATTCTTTAGTGTCTAGTTTCTTTTTTAAATAGTATATGTTTTTTTGATTTTTAAAATTATTTTTTTCAAGAGAGAGAGAAAGAGAGAGAGACTGAGCATGAGTGGGGGGAGGGGGCAGAGGGAGAAGCAGACTCCCCACTGAGCAAGGAGCCTGATGAGGGACTCCATGCCAGGACCCTGGGATCATGACCTGAGCTGAAGGCAGACGCTTCAGCAACTGAGCCACCCAGATGCCTCTTTTGTCTAATTTCTTTCCTTCAGGTAAGTCACCCACCAAACTGCTGCATTTAATTTAATCCTTATAATGAGGCTGGTACTAGAGATGTCATTTTTTAAATAGGAAAACTGGGGTCTGGGGGTGGTTAATAACATACCCAAGGTCAACCTAACTCCTAAGACAGGGAGGTCCAGTTTCTCAGTTACCAAACACTTCCTGTGATTCCTAATCTTTAAGAACTTTTCTACTTATCCTGCTTCCCATGTCCATTTACACTGGAGCTTCCCATGGTCCCAGAGGATGTGCTTCCAGTCTCTCCCTACACCATCCATCAGCATACCTGCCACCAGTTCTGATCACACCAGTCTCCTGTTTAGCAAACTTTAACAGCTCCCCAGTTGCCTTCTGGCTTGAATCCAACCTTCCTGCCTGGTTCCCAGGCTCCTTCTGATCAGAACTTGTCCAAATCCTCTTACCACTTGGTTTTAGAAGGGCAGTCCCTCTGTGTGCAATATATCTTTCTCTTATACAAGAAAGGGTTTGGTTTCAGAAAACTTGGATCTACTGTTCATGAGCTCTATGACTTCAGGAAGGTTTAGCAGGCTGCAACCCCCTTGAGGACAAGGATGATGTCTTATTCTTTCTCTGTTCTACCACTAAGCACAAGGCTGGCATATGGAAGGCTCCAGTGAATGGTGAATGTTCATTCAGTTTATAGAAAAGGTCTGAGAGCCAGGCACAGTGCTACATGCTGGGACACAAGATGTAAATAGGATACAGGCTCTCTACCTTTAGAGAGCTTGCAGCCTAGCATGATATCTTAATAATGCAACCCGTTTTTATCTTGTGCTATGGACCAGGTGTGTATGGTGAGCATATGAAGTCTGGAGCCCTCTTTATGCTTTTTTTACTCCTGAAGTTTTTGCAAGATAAAGTGAGAGAAGGGAAAGCTCTATTTATTCATCGTAAACTGCAAGACAGCGTGAGGGTTATTCCTATTAGTATTTGCCTTAAACTTACCTTCTCTGTGTCTTAACTACCCTACTTCCTTTGGTATTTTGGAAATTGGCAGAGAAGTTGGCCAAGTCTGTCATGAACTTTAAAGACCTGATTCCTGCCTCCTCCTAGCCTCACCTCTTTCTTCAGTCTAAGACACACTACTTTAAGCCAGTTCTTGACACATCCTGTTGTCCCTGGTGGGATGATTCTCCCCACCCTTCAGGCCTTCTTAAAGGTCACTTCCTCTCACTCTATTTAGTTCGATTATGTATTGATTCATTTAGCATGTATTTACTAGTGCTAGGCACTCGTCTAGGTGCAAGGGATAGAGCAGCGAGGAAGCAAAAGCCCCTGCACTCATGGAGTTCACATTCTGGTGGAAGAGACAGTCATTAGACAAGATCAAAATGGAAAACGCGACATTTAGTGTTAAGTGCTAAAAAGGAGGAAAGGAATAGGAAATACGTGTGCGTGTTCCAATTGCTTATTTATTGACTTGACTTACTTTCTGCCCATACGCTCTACATCCCATAGCTATTTTATTCACCAACGAAAACCCGACGCTCACCACTGCGCCTGACACACTGCAATCATTTGATAAACCGGTGTTGGTGGGCACAAGGAGCAAAGAACACCTCCATAGCTCAGGCCTTGTATCTAGGAGGCAGACAGGGAAACCCCGAGGAAACTAGATCCCGCCGGGGAAGGGGCGCGCAGTCGGATGCAGAGCTGGTGTGGTGGCCAAGGCCACTCGGACTCCGGGAGGGGCAGCGGGCGAGGTTCCGCAGCGTGGGAAGTGAGTGGGGAGGCAAGAAACTTCAGTGCACCCACTTCGGGCCGGGAGCTGTGCAGGCACGCTAACTTAAGCATTTCTAACCCATTTTTACAGTGAGGGACACTGGGGCTCGGAGGGAAGTGCCCTGCCCAAGCTTCAGCTGCCCGTAAGCGGTCAAGGTTGCCCTAAATTCGGGTTTGAAATACTGGTATTGAAGCCTCCAACAAGACCACTCACCTACACACCTGCGCCTCCCCTAGAGACGCGTTCCTCCAGGTGCTGAGCCCCCCGACTCCGGGAGGCGGGAAGAGGGTCTCACCTATGAGAAAGTGAAAACAGCTGGAGGGGTGGGGCAAGGTAAGAATGTACTGAATATGATTGGTTGAAGTGGCTGCCACTCATAAAACGAGCCTCGGCGCCCAGCCCCTTTCGGTTCCAGCAGGCCTTGCGCGCAGGAACATGGCGGCGTCCAGGTGGAGGTCTTGAGGGGGATCAAGTTGGTATGGCGTTGGTATCGGGGCCCGCGAGGCGGGCACTGGTTCGCCCTGGGCGGCTCGGCCTTGGGGATTGCGGGGCTCCGAGACGCGGGGCGTACGAGTGGGGCGTGCGCTCTACGCGGAAGCCCGAGCCTCGTCCCCTGGACAGGGTGTACGAGATCCCGGGACTGGAGCCCATCACGTACGCGGGGAAGATGCACTTCATGCCCGGGCTGGCGAGGCCGGTCTTCCCGCCCTGGGACCCCGGTTGGACGCACCCAAAGTTCCGCCGCCCAATCCCAGTTCACGAGCAGCCGTTGTACAAGGATCAGGCCTGCTACGTCTTCCACCAGCGTTGCCGCCTCCTCGAGGGTGAGGCCCTAGGACGGGCAGGAGGGGGATCTCCTTCCTCCGCCCAGCACTGACCCCAACTCTCCGTGACCTTGCAACTTTGTGGGTCTCGGTTTCTTTGGCTGCGATGGGTAGTGATGACATCTTCTGAGGGTTTCAGGTTTAAGTAGGATGAGAAGTGTGCTTCTGTGAGGCAGTGTTAGGTTGAATGGCGAAGTGAAAAGACCTGGTTTCTGGTCTGTCCCTGCCTCCCTAACTCTGTGATTTGGGGCAAGTGGCTGAAATTTCCGGAGCCTCCATTTTCTGTGAACTCAGTGGTTTTGATTAGATGATCCACATTGACCCTTCCAGCTCTTAATACCCTGGAGATATAACTGTACATTGAATGATTCGATGGAGGGAGTTTATAGTTGAAAGAGACAGCAGAAAGCATGCTTAATCTGGTCTATGGCCTCTTTTGGCAGGATTGGTGAATGTGACAGAGAGGTGCCCACACAGGTGCCGTGGGTTAATAGTGAACCCAGGGCTACCTGTCTTGTGTCCTAGGTCAATGTTCTCTGTCAGAGGTCAGAGCTGAGATGTTTTCAAGGAAGGGTTCTGGATCCAAAAGCCATCAAGCCTATTTCTGCCCCCCTTTTACTAAGAACAGGTCATAATGACTGAGCTGAATGAAACCAGTCTGTCTAAGAAGAGGACCAGAATTATTTTCCAGAGTCCATGGGGGTGGGTGAGCTTTTTATTGAGAGTCCCTTTCCTTATTCTTCAAGGTTGCCTCTTCTTCCTTAGTCACCAAATTACTGTGGGGATGGGGCAGGTTCTGGAAACACAAAATGGTCAAGGTCAGTGGGAGCAGTATTTTCCAAGGAGTAATTAGGAAAGAAAGAGACCTGGCAGGATTTGGGGACTAAACCAAAGAATAAATCCTAGATTTGAAAAAAACTTAACTGGCCAGCCTCTTAAGCCACTCAAACCCATTCCTGAAAGCTGAATTTCCAGCATCTAAACATTCCCGTTGCCCTACCCGGGTATTGTAATGGACCTCACAAGACTTGGCACCCCCCCCCCCCCCCATTTTGTTTAATTTAAGTAGGCTTCACACCCAGCATTGGGCTAGAATCCATGACTCTGAGATTAAGAGTCCATGCTAAGGACTGAGCCATCCAGGTGCCCCACCCTTGTGTGACCCTTATAACATTACTAGGCTTTAGAGTAGACAAACTCAGGTTCTCCTCTCCATCATCACTTACAGGATATGTGACTTGAAACAAATTCTTTAGTCTCTGAATTTCATCCTCCATTCCATAAAACCCCACCCGATCTGTAGATAAAGTTCCTGGCACAGGGTAGATGGTGGTGCTCAGTAAATGGCAGCTCTGATGATTACGTATTATTTCATATCCTAGGGAACCATGAAATCTCAATATTTTAATCCACTGTCAAGTTTAAAGAACAATGGCAGTGCCAGAACTAAAATTCAGGTTATCTAACTCTGGTCTAGGGCTTTTTCTGCTCCACCATAAAATCCAGAAGTTATATTTCTAAATGATTGTATTTACCATGTCCTATAAGCCTCAAAGTGAAAAGTCTCATTGCCTTCATAGCATTTATTAGCACAAAGGAGATTGCTTGAGAGTATCTCCCCCCCAGAGTATCCTAGGCTCGGTTTAATCCCAGGCATAGCTTTACAAATGAAGATACGTGCTGGCAAGAGTAGCCTGCTAACCAAAGCCGTCACCAGCCTGCTGTCAATTTGTGACTACAGCCATGGACAAGAATACAGTATTAACTTTATTCTGAGGGTAGGGGACTGGGATGTGGATTTGATGCAGAGCTTAGGTCCGTAGCGCTGGGCCAGTTCTTCCCTCAGGGAAGCCAGATCTGGGGAAGGGGGAGCAAGGGACTTCTGCTTGGCATCACAGCCCATCCCACTGACAATAGCTGTCATTCCTTACTGTCTGAAAACGAAGCAGTCTGAATCAAATCTATTTTTGTTTATTTATATCCCATCATTTCCTGAAAAGTATTTCAGGCATCTTACAGAAACCTTACAGCACAGCCAAATTAGATTAAAAACATACAGGTCAGGGAATCTACAAGAAGGAGAAACAAAATAGTGAGTTGAATACAAAAAATCCATTCTGTGAGGTTCCGCTTGCTAAAGGGGAGCCCCAAACTTGGCTCTCGGCCTGTTAAGGGTGCAGAGCAGTGTCAGCTGACCCGGCCACTTGCCTGTTTCTGTAAATAGTTTTATTAGAACACAGCCACACTCACTTGTTTACTTGTAGCGCCTGGCTGCTTCCATTGTCACAGAGTCAGAGATGAGCAGTTGTGACAGAATGTATGGCTCAGAAGCTGAAAATATTTACTGTCTGGCCCTTGAGGGAAAAGTTTGCTGACCCCTGGTATATTTTCAGTTATGCAGTTCACCATGTCTGTAAGACAAAACTGTACTATCCCGGGGCGCCTGGGTGGCTCAGTGGGTTAAGCCGCTGCCTTCGGCTCAGGTCATGATCTCGGAGTCCTGGGATCGAGTCCCGCATCAGGCTCTCTGCTCAGCAGGGAGCCTGCTTCCTCCTGTCTCTCTGCCTGCCTCTTTGCCTGCTTGTGATCTCTCTCTGTCAAATAAATAAATAAAATCTTTAATAAAAAAACAAAAAACAAAAAACTGTACTATCCCAGGAGAAGCCTGACCTCCCAGTACCGAGGCCAGGGAGGATCCTGTGTAATAAATAGAATGCGTGATCCTTCCGAAAAATCACAGCAGTGCATTTCATAGGGCTTCTAACATATAAAAATCTGCTTAAAGATAGCTCATTGTAGAAGCTCAGGTTTAGGTGAGATGTGAAAGATTATCTGTTTCAGTGCTCCCAAACTCAGGGCTGTGAAGTTGTTCATGATTAGTAAGTTATTCCATTATTTCCAGAAGCTGTTTTCCCTTGATACAGCAGCATGGGCTCCATCCTCGGCCCACACCTAATACATGGGATCTATTTGGTAGATATGGGCTTTTCCTTTTTCCTTTTAAAGATTTATTTATTTATTTATTTGGCAGAAAGATCACAAGTAGCAGAGAGGCAGGCAGAGACAGAGAGGGGGAAGCAGGCTCCCCACTGAGCAGAGAGCCCGATGCAGGGCTCGATCCCAGGATCCTGAGATCATGACCTGAGCCGAAGGCAGAGGCTTAACCCACTGAGCCACCCAGGTGTCCCGACCATGGGCTTTTCCAATCAGGGACTTGGATGTTGGTTATAAAGGGATGGAGGATTTGAAATTCTGGCATACTGATCTAGTCCTCGAGTCTGGAGTCTGTCTGAATCTTGCAGGCAACAGATGGACTGTTTCCCACAAGATTCAGCCTTACGATCCCAGCCATCTCCATTGCTCTTTGGATCGCTCCTGTGCAGGCTCTCACTACCTCAGTCAGCTTGACCATCCATAGGAAGAGAGTGCCTGCCATCGAGTTGGAATCGGCTATCCTGGCTTCCACTCTTGTTTTAGTTCTGACTCCTCAGATGTCACAGTACAAATCCTGTCTCTCTCAGGGCAGACCTCTCCCCAAGATGCTACTGGCAGACCTAAGCAACTCATACTTACTTGTCTTCTTTTTTTGTTTGTTTTGTTTTTGTGATTGATTACCCCAAAGGTGTAAAGCAGGCCCTCTGGCTTACCAAGACCAAGTTAATAGAAGGACTTCCTGAGAGAGTGCTTAGCCTCGTCGCTGATCCAAAGAACTGCATAGAGAACCAAGATGAACGGCTTTTGAATGTGATCTCTCACGCCCGTCTCTGGCACTCCACTGAAGACACCCCCAAGAGAGAGGCCTACTGGTAAGTTTCCCCCAACTCAGTAAGGTTTCTAGTTGATGGATTTTAGAGTCAGCCTTGTGCTTTAAATCTCCAAATGTCTCTTCTTTTCTCCCAGCCCAGTCATTGTGGACAGTCTGTTACAACTGTGTAGATCTCAGATTCCCAAGCATCCCTCTCTGGCCAGGCGGATCTATGCCAGAAACTACAGGTTATCCACCACCTGGAATCGAGGTTGGTCATCTTGGTCTGTTTTTTATCTTTCTACTCTTAACCCCACTACCTGCTCACCACCACCGTGTCCTTACCTGTGCTCATTTCCAACTTTCACAGACCACTTTTGTAGAATCAGACACGTCCTCCTGTCCTGAGCCATAGACCAGTTCTTTCTTTTCTTTTTTCAAGGGAAAGATGGGAGAGAGAGAGAGAATCTTAAGTGGGCTCCGTGCCTAGCACGGTGCCTGATGTGGGCTTAATCTCACAATCCTGATATTATGACCTGAGCTGAAGTCAAGAATAGGGCGCTTAACCCACTGAGCCCCGGGTGTTCCTCAGTCTTTTTTGTTTTTCCTCACTTCTTCCCATGACTTAATTCTGCTGTATCTAGTATCTGTTGAGTGCCCGTGAGGGCCTAAATGTTGAAGATAAGAGGTAATAAAGCGCAGGCAGTCTCTGCTTGTACTCAATGGTCAGAGCCTTATTACCCCATTTGTGCTTTTCTCCTTTTCCAAATCCATTTTCCACGTAGCTGCTAGAGAGATCTTTCTAAAGTTCACTTCCCTCCCCTGTTTCAGACCCTTCACTGCCTCCCAGGAACTTCAGCCATTTATGATCAGATGCACTCCACTGATCTGGCCGCCAGCTGGGCTTTCTGGTCTTCTCTCCTTCTTACCGTCCCACTCCCAGCACACCCCCAGGCCAAATGTACACTTCAGCCGCTTGCAGCTTTTTGGCATCAAGCTCTTTCTTATACCTTTTGCACTGTGCTGTATGTTCTGTCTGGAATGCTTTTTTCTACTTCCCTCATTTGGTTAAATTCTGCTTGTGAGGCTCGGCTCCAGCCCCGTTCCTACGTGAGTGCGGACATCAGCTAGTCCGCTTCTGTGCTCCTTGTGCCCATCGTGCCTCTCATTACTGGAGCAATGTTGTACCATATTGGAATTCTCTAATCTCTCCTCTGTCCTCCCACTAAAGTGAACTGACATCAGGGACCGTGTCTCACTTGTTTTTGTGCACGGTATCTAACAGTTCCTGGCATGTGAGCAGCGCCGACCGAGGGTCAGGTGGGTGATGACCACCCCAGGGGTTTCCGGCAGGGATGTTCCAGGCACACCAGCGTTCCGACTAGCGGAATCCTGGCGCAGGGAAACCGGCTGTGGAATGATTGGGGATTTTCAGGGCATCTGCTTGGTCAGGTTTCTCCAGCTTGCCCCTTTTGAGTATGGACTTCCTGGCAAGGAGTCAGCTGTGCAGAGGTAATGGCACCACTAAGGAAATTAGTGAACCTCATTAATAGAGGAGTACTTGTTGGCCCGTCATCAGCTATTACCTCTAATTAAACTGCCCTATTTGGAGCTGTCACTGGAGGAGGGATGTGGAGGGAATTGAATTGGAAACCACACTAGAGTGGTCTGTGGGGAGAATCTGAAACCCAAGGTTAGGAGAGGTCCAGGCACATTTATCTTCCTTGCAGATGATATGTGAGGAAACAGGAAATATTTTAGGAAACTATTCCTGAGGTGTGGGCGTGACGTGTTTTACCAAGCGGCTCAGAGTTCATCCATCCACAGACGTGGTATCCCTGCTTTACACACGCATTGAGGGAGACCACGTGCTAATTAGGTGGCGGTGCTGTGGACCGAACCAGCTGTGAGATGTAGAAGGTCATCACCCCTGACCTGTTACCATGGTGCTGTGATTTGACTGTCCAGAGCACCTCCAGAAGAAGATTTGGCTCCGTGGAGAATCTTCAGAAGGCCGTTCTCAGGGAGCCTTTCAGGCACATCTTGCCTGGTGGCATACAGCCTCCTGTGGAGACCTCGGGTAGGGGCATGTGCACATGCTCACAGTGGCAGCTTCTTTGGTATGTCAGGTGTGTGCTTCCTCATGAACTGATGTCTGTGTAGCCAGGATGCCAACCTGTCTTAGGTGAGGCTTTCTGACTGGCCTGATATACCCTCACTGTTGGTTGTTGAGTTTAATAGCCTTTCTTCTTAGCCTCTAGTCTCCTCCCCCTTCGCCCCCTCCCTCCTTCCCTACCACATTCTGGTCGTCACCTGGTTTGTCTCCCTAAACTCTGCCATGGGGCAGCACACTTGTGTGCCTTCGTACATGTTCCTCCTGAACTAAAATGTTTTTCCTTCCCTTTTCTTGCCTGGGTGACTATTAACCAACCAAGGGCATTTTGCGCCCTAAGGGAGATTTGGCAGGGTCTGGAGACGTTTCTGATTATCATGACTTGAACGGGGGGAGTTCTATTGGCATCTGGTGGGTGGGGGCCAGGGGTGCTGGCAGACCTCCATGGTGCACAGGACAGTTTATCTCATCAAAGAAAGAGTTAGCCAGTCCAAAATGAGAGTAGGGCCAAAGTTGAGAAACTCTGCTCTTATCCATCCTTTGGAAACCAGTTCAAAGGCATACCACTTTCAGGAAGGTTCCCAGGCCTCCCAGAGAAGGTCAGTTTTTCCTCTCTGCTGTCTCTGAGTATGGTTTGTACTTACATATACACTTACCAACTAGGAAGCTTCTTGAGAGCAGAGGGTAGCTCTCATTCATTTCTGGGTCCCCAGCATAGAGCAGGTGCTTGGGAAGATCTGTGTGGGGCAGCCCCGAATCCAGACTGCCAGGTGGCCTCAGGGTCATTGGCAAGGGAACACAGGAAGAAGAGTGCTCTGGTTGGTCCCCTTCTCAACATCTTGACCAAAGTTTTGTTTTCTGCGATTAGGCTGATCAGCTGGGAAAGCAGTTAAGACTTGAGAAGCATGGTAGGATGAAGGCTCTAGGCTTGGCTGAGCTGAGAGGTAAGGCTTTGGATCAGGGTAGACTAATCATCTTTCTCCCCTTGTAGAGTCTTTCCTCCTTCAGATCCGTGGTTCCAGTGGAGCTCGACTGAACGCCAAGGATCCGCTGCCCACCATCGCCTCCAGAGAGGAGGTCGAAGCTACTAAGAATCATGTTCTTGAGACCTTCTATCCCATATCTCCCACTATTGATCTTCAGGAATCCAATGTTTATGATGTGGAAGACAACACAGGTAAGTGTCACAGCCTTGTGTCTCCACACAGCATGGAGATGAGGGACGTGTTTTTTCTGAAGGGAAGGAGTATATTAAATATTGAGTCTGTGCTCCGCACCTCATGCACATTTTCTTCTGAGAGCCACGTAGCAGTGTATCCCCACTTTGCTTTTGACCCCTGAGAGGTAACTGTTACGTCAGAACTATAATGGGTGGCTGTTGGGCTTCTGGCCAGGTGCAAAGTGTTTCCTTTATTCACAGGTCCCTTGAAAGACACCCCTCTTCCTGTGTACCCATAAACCCTGCCCAAACTCCTGCTAGGACTGAGGAACCCCCCAGGCCTTGAGTGGGGGTATTCATCAAAACTCCATCGAATAAGGCCCCACCACCTCCCCCTGGCTATGGCGACAGAAGCCAGAGCATCAGGCTAGGCAGGCCCACAGCTCACGCCATCCAGTCCGTCCCCAGGAGTTGTAGTGCCTTCCTTCTAAACTCATTTCCATGGTGACAGCTTCCAGGAGGCCCAGCCCGTTGCCACAACCTCCCAGCTAGCTGGCCAGCCTGACCTGGGCTGTTTTCTCCCGGTCCATCTGGTTCCTGGTTCCAGAAGTCCCCTTCTGACACCCACATTCTGTCCCTTCCCTTCAGTCCTCCGTCCCCACCTCCCAGGGCCTGCCGGGTACAGGTGGAAGTCCTCAGCTTACAACATGAGGGCCTCAGGTCTTGGTCCCTCTCTTCAGCCTCAATTTGAGGAGTTCCCTGCTGCCCCCTGCCCTGCCCTCCGCCGTAGTCCAGCTACACATAATACATTGTGCTCTTTCTCACCACAGGCTCTAGTGTGTCCTCTTTCCTCTGCCTGGGGTGTGTGGCTGTCCACCTCTTATTTTCTTCCCCTCAGTAGTTCATCTGTCATCAGGGGCCTTTCCTCTGTCCTTCCCCAGCCCCAGCTCACCCCGCTCAGATCTTCACATGTCCCTCTGTGTGGACCCCCTCCCCAACCCAGGACGGAGCCCCTCAAAGGCGGTGGCAGGCCGCACTCGGCCTCTGCTCCTGGCCCTTGTCTGACCCTGGCACCTGTCTCAGCCTGGGCGCACAGGGAGTGCTGAGCAGCTGAAGCAAGGACGGAGGCCCAAGGGTGGGTGTCTCTAAGTAGTGCTTGCTTCTGGGATTTTTCAGAGCCCATGTTTTCCCAGCTTCTTCCTCCTTGTCACCCACTTCCACTAATCTGAGTTGCTCATTCTGGAAGCTGCCAGCCTACCAAGGGTTTACTCTTGGCCACAGGGGACGCGCGTGGTGGCCTGGCAGGGTTGTGGCTGGGAGGAACAAGGGCTCGGCTTTGATCCGCAGTGCCAGCGTTTGCAGAGCACTTGGGAGGCATGAGGCGAGGCCTTTATCACGAATAATAAAGTATGGGATGTTGCTAATGATTGGCTTTTGAAAAAATAATTAGCATAGCGTCCAGGTTTCCTTCTACTAGCTGTCCCCTGTGTGCTTGAATGAGCGAGAAAGGGGTAGAGTTAGAGCTAGCACACAGGAGTCAACCTGGCACAGGTTGGCAACATTTTCAGTAAAGAGCCAAAATAGTAAATATTTCAGGTTGTGCAGGCCACACAGGGTCTCCGACAGCTACTCCGTAGACATTGTGTCCGTGAGTGGGCATGGCTATGCTCCGTTAGAAACTATTTGTTAAAACAGGCAGGGGCCGGGGGGCGATGTGGCTGGCAGACTAGTTTGCCATCCCTGGAGCTATAGTGATGACATCTGCCTTTACAGAGTCTCTGTGGTGCCTGGCACTGAGCCAGGGCGAGGTGGCTTTCCAAAGGCTCTGGGACAGGCTGATACTAATTTCCGTTCCTCTACATGATTATGTACCTTGCAGGGTTCCAGGAGGGTTATCCTTACCCCTATCCCCACACCCTGTATTTCCTGGAGACAGCCAGTTTACGGCCACACCGCTTTCAACCAGATCAGCTGCGGGCTAAGATGATCCTGTTTGCCTTTGGCAACGCCCTGCTCCAGGCCCGGCGCCTCTATGGGGTATGTATGCGGCGAAGACCACCACGTCTTGACGTGGTGTTGGCCTCCTGTCTTACACTGCTTAAAGGAAGAAGGGAGGTGCAGGGAGATCCCTTGCTTGACTGAGGACTTCCAGGGACAGGCACTTCCATGCACCCTGTGGATATAAACTGGCATCTGGGGGCCTCCTGTGTGCCTGCCTGTCTTTTACATAAGAGACATCATGTATTCACCAGAATAGCCCAAGAGGTTTCTTTGTCATCCCCATTTTCCAGTTATGCCCCTGAACCACCGGCAGGCTAAGCAGCTTGTCAGCATTACACAGCAGTGAGTGGTGGAGAAGAGGGCAGAACTGGGTGTGCCCAGTTCCTCGGGCTTTTGTTATTTGTGCTCTAGTACACCCCTGTGGTTCTGTGAGAGCAGAACGGGGGCACGCTCCTCCACGGGCAGGAGGAGGTGAAACAGAGATGATACAGACCTGTGTGCCAAATGGGGACAGGCTTAGGGACCAAGACACCACTTGGTGATAGCCCCTTGATTCTGGGAGGAGGTCTTAAGGACCTGGATTGTTTAGAATGCGGGCTGAGTAGTTGTCCCACAGAGCTGTCCCTAAAATGGGGGAAAGCCTGGCCAGGGAGCAACAGCCTCGAGAGAGGGAGTAGGGAATGGCAGTATGGGATTCCCTGAGCAGGCCTGGGACACTGGATTCCGGGGTGGTGGTGGGGGGGGTTGTGTTGGGGGAGTGCTGAGAGCTGCCAGCTCCTAGGTCTGAGGCCCTCCAGTAGGAGTGAAGAGATTCACGATGTTCTCTTCTCCCTGTTTCCCATCCTACTTGGTCTAGGAACTAGTGGGGTTGGAGGGGTGTGGTTGGGCAAACGCAACAGGGTGTGGAATGGACCTTGCCTATATTGGGTATTTGCTACATTCCAGAGTTCTTTATATCCGTGTTCCTCAAAGCGTGGCCTGGATTAGTGGCATTGGTGTCATCTGGGAACTTGGTGGAGGTACAGATTTTACCGCATCAGGAACTCTGTGGTGGCGCTCAAGTAACGGGTGGTGCCCGGAGCCCTGCGGGTGGTGCTGGCTTTAGCTCGGGCTTGAGAGCCAGAGTTCTGAGGTTTGAGAACCACTGCCTGTAGCAACCCTCCGTGGCAGATGCTCCTGGCCTCATAGCTGAGGAAACTTGAGGCTCAAGGAGGCCAAGTGCCTTTCCCAGTGCCGCACAGCTAAGAGATTGGCGGCTGTTACATCTTTATGTGACCTTCTTGTGTCTCTTCAGTCCTTGAAGGTTCTCTGTTCTTTGACTATGTACTTAGGAAGGCTCTGGAAGGTTAGGTGACTCGCCCAAGATCCCACAGCTGTTGCGTGGGGAAGCAAGCACTGCGGCCCTGATCCCTCTAGCTTCAAAAGATGAGCTGCCTCCCACCTCCCGGACAGGGGAGCGGAGTGGGCGGGGCGGCGCGCCAGGGACCTGCTCTGCAGGCTCCTCGCCGCCCCTGTGCCAGCCGTTGCCGGCAGAGCACGGCTAGCGACGCTGCCGCTAATTGCCACCCAGTTGGGTAGGAGGGGAGACCTCCCCCACCCCCTCCAGGTGCGAATTATTCCTGGGGATGTGAAGTTGAGCAATTACAGGAAGAGCCTCCATGTAAAAGGTAAAATTGCTGAGAAATTTATGTACTACCTGCAGTTTTATTGATCTGTAGAGGGAGATAAGAGTCAATACAGAATCTCAGCTAACACTTAGCGGTACTTTTCTTTTTATTTATTTCTCGTGCAGCTAAGAACAGGTATTTCTAAGGCCAGCAGTCCCGGTGTGGCCCACACCGCCATCTGACATTAGCTGTTCCTAATGTCCCATTCCGCTCTGGAGGGGTGGACGTAGGCAGTGTTTTTGGATCAAGGATGCTCTGCTTCCCAGGGCCTGCCTGCTGGCTCTCTGTCCAGCAGCTGGCCCTCACCCAGCTGCACCGTTGCGAAGCCTCGGGGGGTGGGGGGGTGAGCGTGTCATTTCTCAACCACCCTGGGACACACCTGGGAGTGAAAGGAGGTACTCCTGTCCCATGGTGTGGGACTGCCAGGGCTCGGCCACGATGGGAGGGGTTTCAGTGATTTCCTGGCGTGGGATCTGATCCCAGCTCACGTCCCGTGGGCAGCCTTGCACAAATGATAGCACCTCTTTGACGCTCAGTTTCCCCATCTGTGAAGTGGGGACAGACTGCTGGATCTGTGAGCTTACTGGTGGCTATAAAGCCGGTGACTCAACCGGTGTGTGCGAGGTGTGCGGGAGCTGGTTGCTGCGGGGGTCCGGACCGAGTGGCGCTCCTTGAAGGGGGGCACCAGCACGCAGGCTGTCAGGTGAAAGCTTGCCCCGCCGACATGCCGGTGCAGATAGCCTGGCAGCCCGACGCCTTCTTGGAGCCGCACTGGGGGCATGAAGCCCAGGACTGGGCTTTCCAGGGCACCAGGCCCTTGGGAGCAAGGCGCTGTGGGAACCGAGTAGGCATAGCGCTGGCCGGGCTACTGTGGGACATCAGGCCAGTCCCTAGCCTTGCTGAGACTGTTTGCTCATTTGGCAAGTAGAGTGGGAATGGAGTGAGCTTTTATATTCACTGACCCATTTGTGGAACCAGTGTCACTGTTGTCGCCATCAGATAACACCAAGGGTTTGAGGGATTTCCTATCATTAAGCTCCCGTCACCTTCCTGTACTCTGCCACTGGCTCAGTCCTCACCCCCCCGCCGCCCCCCACGGCAGGAATTACTGCTTCTGTGTGCTTATCAACCGGGAGGCGCCATTTCAGGCAGAGCCGGCCCGAGGAGGGAGGGACGGCCTTGCCCTGGCCGCTGTCCCGCGGTCAGAGCCTTAGCCGGGAGCGGGCACTGGCTGTGGAAGCTGCTGGTTTGGTGCTGTTCTTTACGCCCCGCTGTGTTTGGTTTGACTTCCTTGTCCCGTTTTGCTCTCAGAATGACCCTAAGGTTTTGGAGCAGCCGGTGGTTGTGCAGAGTGTGGGCACCGACGGACGTGTCTTCCAGTTCCTCGTGCTGCAGCTGAACACCACGCAGCTCGCCTCCGACGAGGGCGTCAAGAATCTGGTCTGGGTGGACTCAGACCAGCTCCTCTATCAGCATTTTTGGTGTCGCCCAGTGATCAAAAAGAAGGTGGTTGTGGTAAGTCCTGCCATCTCCAGCCTGGTGATGGGACCAGGACCGTGACTCTGTGTCCCCAGAGTGATCCAGGGGTGGAGCTGAAGGGATGCTCGCAGCCGGGACTCTGGCTTTAGGGTTGTCCTACCCAGGATCTCTTCGGGAGCACTTCTCCTGTCCTGGGCCCTGCCTGGCCCTCTGCGCCCCTCCTGCTTCCCTGTGCCCCCAGCATGGCTAGCTCCTCATGGCGCTCCCATATGCCCTGCTGCTGCTGGCCCGGGCCCCTCAGGGGTGCTGCTGCTTTTTTGTAGGAGGCATCTCCCTTCTCCCCCTGCCCTCCATTTCTCTTTTGTCAGGCCATCCTCTCCTTGTCCTTCCAGGTCTAGCATAAGGACCTCCCTGCCCCCGCCCCATCCCACTGCTAGCCCCATTGCAGTCCCTCAGGTGGGTCCCCATAGACCCCATTTTCCCCCATCACAGCACAGTCCCACGGTTTCCAGATTTTTCTCTTCCATCAAATGGAGCTCCAAGCTTCTCAGAGGTGGGGCCCGTGGACGAGGCCTTCATTCATTTCTTCCCGTGGACATGGGATTCTTTCTGGGGCTTTGTCACTGTCGCTGGTGCTCCACTGCAGTCCCGGCCTGCTTTCTGTGCAGCGCACAGTGACCGTTCTGATTCATAATGTGAGGACAGGCAGCGATAAGCACCCTGATGGGACAAGGGGACCTTGGGGGCTGCTGGGTCTGCGGCTAGCTGTGTTCTGGGTCCCACACAGACCTGAGCTGGTGTGCTGTGCGGAGCTGGTGTTGGGCTTTTGAACGGAATTGGCGCGGCAGCGGCTGGCTTAGCTCTCCAGCACCTGCCGGTGCCGTTTCTGCCCCAGAAGTGCCTCCCTGGGTGGGGCCCTCTTCTTTGGCCCCAGACACTATTGCGTGTCACCTGCAGCCACACCAGCTGCCTCTGTACTCTGTTCTTACCCTGCTCTCTTCCTCCCCTGTGTGTCTCTGGGTTCTCCCTTCCAGAACACTGACTTTAGTGGCAGACACATCCTGGCTGGTCAGATGGCTCCCGCCCCCCAGCCCTGGGCTCCCGACACAGGCCCTGGGCTCCAGCCTTGCCCTTCTGCTTCCTACCTGTGCTGGCACAGAGTCTCGTTTCTCAGAGGCCGCCTGCCTTTTCTTTTTCCCTCCGGCCCATGCTTCTTGCCCTGTAAGACTCGTTCATACTCAGGGAAGCCATGAGTCCCCTTTGCTTTCTGAGCATCTTTTCCCCAGGTCCGCTCTGAGGCCCGTCAGCTTTTATCGTCGCTGTTCGGAGATCTGGCTGTAAGCTCCTTGAGGGCAGAGCCAGATTCAAGCCACTGTCGGGTTTCTGGCACGGGGCACAGGCCTGGTACAGAGGGAAGGGGCCTGATTGATGTGTGTGAATGAGGGAGGGATTATTGTCCCTGGGAATGCAAAGGGGGCAGCAGACCATTGGTTCATGGTGGTTTAGGGGCGGGGCTAGGGAGGGGGGCGGTGTCAACAGCGCTAGGAGAGCTTCATGTCCTCCAGCCCAGCCTATCCGGTATCTCTTCGCTGCTGGCTCCCTGGTGCCCCTCTTTGCTCCATGAGAGGAGAAGACCATTATCCAGACATTTTAGGATTTACATAAAATCCACCTTTGTTTTCACTGCTGCCATTAAACCTCGTGGCAGGATCCTAATGGGCTGTGTTCTTTCCAGGAACCTGTTGGGCCGACTGGTTTCCAGCCTGAGACATTCAGGAAGTTTTTAGCTCTGTACTTGCACGGTGCTGTGTGAACCCAGGACCACTGTGGGGTCTCGAGCCCCCCGGCCCCCTCCGCACAAGATGCTGTATCCAGAGCAGTGCTGGGTCCCCCGGAGCCTCCGCGCTCACCCGACCTGTGGTCTGGTTGCCGACAGAGAGCCCTTCGGCTGCCCCGGAGCCTGTGCCTGTGTGGGGGAGCTGTGGGAGGGGGGGTGCCCGTAGCTGTATGTGAGCCCCCACCGTGAGCCGGCCTCTGTGTGGGTGTGGGCCCTGAAGCCTGACCTGCCCCTGGTAAGCCAGGCTCTGCCCACAGCAGGCTCTGACTTACAATGACTTCAGATAAGAATCTTCGTCTCTTTTGAGTTTCACCTTGTTCATTTGACACTTGAGGATAATGACCTCCCGTGTTGTGAAGATGGAGTGGCTGCCACAGGATAGGTGCTCTCTGGGGCTCCCTGGGTTCTCAAGGGACTCTCCAAACTGTGGGCACATTTCATCAGGGCTGCAGAAACTGACGAGAACATTTGTTGTAGATTTCTCCCTAGCATCTGGGTAAATAGACCAAGTACATCCCTGGTTCAGCTGGCCTCTCTGTGCATACCACCTCCGAGTCCTGCCCTGGGCCCCACACCGTAGACCCAGCACCCCGTCTCGTCCTCCCGTGTCGTTTCCATATTCAGGGAAGTGCTTGAATGCCTGTGTGCTGGGCACTGTTCTGGGCCCTTGAGGTAAGGGACCTCATAGTACAAGGCCACCTAGGTCACACAGTGGGTGGTACAGGTCTGCTTCCTAGGTAAACGCTTGGAGATGTGATTTTGGGGAAGGTCTTGAGGACAAGCCCCTGTGGGGAGTGATAGGGCGTGCTGGGCAGAGAACCCGAGCTCTGTGGGTTTGCACCTGAGGTCTCGACCAGTTCCCAGTTCTGTGGGTGCCCTGGAGCAGAGGTGAGGAGCGGAGCCTTTCTGCAGACACCGCTGGCCTGCCACGAGTCATCGGATGCTCACTGTTCCTCAGAGCGAGAGAGCCCGAGGTGCAGCGGGGAGGAGGGCAAGTCCTGGAGGGAAGCAGGGAGGCTGGCCCTGCTGGAGGGCCTCTCAGGGGAGATGGGGCAGCACGAGCCACTAGAGCTGGTAAATGGCCAAGTGGAGCTCTGCCCCTGTGTGTCTAGCTCCCAGGCTCATCCTCTAGCCACTTTGCAACTTACCTTTTAGGCTTGGGTGGGATGGTGGTGGCGGCTTGAAGCCGAGCTGGGCTGGCTGAAACCCCTGGAGCCTGTGGGAGCGAGGCTGTGAGTCAGCTGGCTACAGCAGTTTGCCACCAGCAGATGACCCTGTGGTTTGAGGACTGCCCTGGGAGGGGCCAGTGCTGCAGGATGGGCCTGGGCCACAGCCCACCTTGAGTGAGGACAGCCCTTGTGGCTGGCCTTGGTGTGTCCCCTGTGGATCTCAGAGCAGAGCTCTGGGTCCAGCGCAGCTGACCTATGAGGCAAGGCAGACAGGACTGCCGGGTTTTATTGCCCCCTACAGATGGGGAGACTGAGGCTTAGAGAGCAGGTGTTGTGGTGTGAAGAGCTGGGAGTCTCACATGTGATGACAGCTGCCTTTTCCACAGAGAGGTGTCTGCTTCCCCCAAATCCCAAGAGCCTGCAGCCTCAGCCTCACCGTCTGCATCCAGGGTCCCTCCTGTGGGCAGCAGCACAGCCCTGCCCCCTCCAGCCCACAGGCCGTGGGTCCCCTCCCCAGCCAGGCCGCGACAGAACCGAAGACCGGATCAGGATTGGGGCCCGAGCCCTAAGGTTCCCCGCTGCAGACCTTCGGGGCAGTCCAGCAGTCAGCCCAGTCTAAAAACCTGCTGTGCGCCCTGCCCAACCTCGTGCTGGGAGCCGGAGCTGGAGCCAGAGCTACAGAAGGAGCCCTGGTCTCTTCTCCAGGGGCTCCCAGTTTGCTGGCAGATGCTGACAGAGCAGTGGGTCTCCTCTAGGTCCAGGGAAGCCGTGAAGGCTGCCCTTCCCATGCCTGAGCACCTGCCCACAGTAGGTGGCACAGCAGGCACCACCACAGAGGGGACAGTATGCAGGTGTGACTACCCAACAAACATCCAGTTCCTCCGTAACAGCACCTGCTGGGTGATTCTGGGGACAAGGAACACTCAGATGTCCCCAGCTTGGAGGAACACCTGGCCTCAGGGGTTTGCTGGGGGGCACTCAGTATTCTCATCCTGCAAACAGAGGTGGGGGAGCCGGTGAGGCTAGAGGCAGGATCCCTTCCAGCTCAGCACCCCGCACCATGGCTCCCGCCTGCCTGGAGAGCACTGGCGGTGGCACGGGGCCCACATGGCAGAGGCTGTGTGCTCAGGGAGCCAAACCCTTCAGAGCTGTGAATGCGGGTCAGGCTGAGTGCCGTCTGCCTGGTCATTCAGAGAGGTCTATGTGGGGAACGAGCCCAGAAGCCTTGTTCAAGAGGAGGGAAGGGCGAGATGCGAGCTTCCAGGTCCTCCGGGCTCTTCCTGTCACCCCCTTCTGGACTCCTCCCCCCCCACCCCCGCTCAGGGAGGGCTTCCAGGGGCCCTAACCGCCAGCACTGCTGTTAGTGACAGATGCAAGGCGCTGTTCTAAACTGCTCAAACACACCAGCTCATCCTCACAATGCCCTGGGAGGAAGCTTTACAGATGAGGAAACAGGACACAGGTAGGAACTAACTTGTCCATGGCCACAGGTAGTAGTAGTGGCCAGAACAGTGTCTGGCAGGGTCAGACCTTGTAAAGGTGTACCGAGCCCACACCTGGCCTGGAGCAAGGTCCTGGGGGCACAGAAAGTTCTACTTTCTCAGTGTCCAAACCCACACACCCCACTGCTTACCTCACCCCAGCTCTCCATGTGTGGATGGAGGCTGGGATTAGGGCTTCCCATGTCTGCCAGCCCCACCCAGCTGCCTTCCAGAATGCCAAAGGCTACTCTGAAAGTTGTCCAATAGGTCCCCCTTGCCTTGGAGGTGAAAACAAGACCAAACTGAAAACAGGAAAATCAATGTCCCCGGGGGCGGCGGGGGGGGGGGGGGGGGTCCCCAGCTTCTACACGGGGAAGCGTCCACCTGAGTGGGAAAGGCACTGTGGCTGCAGCCTTGGGGACCCCAGTGGCCTGCATGGACTCTGGAACAAGGCAGCCCACACCTGTTCTATGCCCTGAAAAACAGCCTCTGGCACACCAGTGTGTGTCTGAGACCCAAAGCTGAAGCCGGATTTTAGAGCGCTCCCACATACCTGATGGGAGACTGCAGTCTCCCCTCCCAACCCCCCTTCCCCAAAGGCCACTGCGACCCCACACAGCAACTGCAGATTAACATGCCCAGGAAGAGCATAAACACCTTGAACACAAAACAAGATCTTGTTACGCACCAGCCAAAAAAACTGCGGGCAACCGGCCACCTTGCGTTCTGTAGTCAGAATGATAAACTCCGACCCACGTCCCCCACACGCCCCCAAACATGTCAGGAAGGGCTGCGGAAAAAAGATGTCCCTTTAATAAAACGTTATCAACATATATCGTACACAAACTACAATGTATCATAATTACTTTTTTTTCCTCTCTTAATTCAGAACCAGACTACAAGGTAAGAAAAAACACAGAAACAGCTACAATGTTCCCAATAATCCGCACAAGGTCTTTTTTCAGGCAGATGGTATCTCACATAGTATGATATACATGGATCAGGGAGGGAGGGAGAACAGACAGCAGCTACAGGGGCGTGGGGAGGAAGGGCTGTAAATGTACAAAGAATTCAGGTGTCTTTAGGGCGAGACACGGGAGGTTTCGATGGGAGCGGTGAGGTGAGGGAGGCTGTGAGTCACCCCTCCTGAGAGGGGACAGGCTCCACTGTCGCATTTGTCGGTTTTTGAAAATAAAAACAGGACCGGAAGCAGCACGTCTGTTTGGTGGTTGTCCCCCGCCCCCACAGCTATTCCAAAGTCTTTCCATCCAGTTCCGAGTGTATACAGAGCAATTCTGGTCAATTTCCCATCTTTGAAAAAGAAGCAAGAATCAAGAGGAAAAAACAAAAGAAAACCCAAACTCCAGCCCTACAGTGCCCACACACACATGACGAGGATGATGCGAGCCAGGGCCACGGGACAAGAACGCGGGGGTCACAGTTGCCATGTCCCAGGTCATAGCCATCCTGTTGGGGGCGGCCTCCCCCACTGCGCTCTGTCCAGGCCACCACCCAGCTGGCAGGATTCTCGCTGGGAAGACTGGGGTGAGGGCGGCCGAGGAAGGGGCCGGAGCGGCACAGAGGCCGGGCAGGGGAAGGTCCAGGAGAGAGAGAGGAAGCGGTCCTGGGAACACAGTGCATGCCACCGGGTCACAGCGTGTCTCCGCCGCCGCGGAGTCCTGAAAGCGGTCAGGTGGTCAGGCCCCTCGGGCCACATAATGGGGTGGAAGTGGGGGAGGCGGTTCTGGGGTCCCAGGTGTGCAACTGCCGGTGCCACCTTGGCCGGGAGAAACCAAGCAAAACCCAAACAGGTTCCTGACCCTCCCTTGCCCATCCCCATGAACCAAAAACCCCAAGTGGAGAAGGGTGACTTTCTTTTCTCTTTCCAAAAAAGGCCTTTTGAAAGAAACCACCGATTGTAAACTGCCCAGTTTATTATTATTATCATTATTTTTAGATGGCTACAAAGACAGCGTGAGACCTCACACCTAGACTAGCTTTCCTGGTGGAAGGGCTTGGGTACAGACATACAGCAGGGTGTGGTTGTTTTTTTTTTTTTTTTGTCCTTTTTTTTTTTTAAAGAAGAAAGCAAAGAGGTTGACTGGGGTGGGATGGGGTGGGGGGGGCTTGCTAGAAGCTTCCATTTTTAAAAATTTTTCCCCCAAAAAACCCCCCTTGAAAACAAATTAAAAAAATCCCAGTAACGGTAAAACCCCAAACAAACAAACAAAAACAACATAAAAGTGTCACGTACATAAAAGGTCCTTTTGGGAATGGGCATGGGGTGGGATTTTTCTGGTCATTGACTTGAAATATATTTTTATTTTGAGTTTTGTCCTTCATATTTTATGGAATAAAAAGTTCGGCCTTTTTATTGCATGAAACTAAAATTGGGACAGGTTTGGGGACTGGAGGAGGAGAGTGGGGGCTGAGGGGGAGCAGGGAGATGCCCCTCCCCCAGCTCCTGGGTAATGACACCTCACTTCTTCTTGCATAATTTCTGGCATCTTCCCGCCTGCAATGCCGGCTCTCTCAGCGTCTCGGAGAAGAGGAGGGGGTCACACGCTCATCGTCATGCTTGGAGAATACTGGAAGGGGAGAAGCAGACAGGGTTGTGAGGCCAGTGTGTGGGAGCCTTGGGAACTGGAGAGGGCCCATCTGGGGGTGTGGGGCCCACTGCCCACTCAGGCACTAGCCTGTGCCCCCGCCACAGTGCGAGCTCCAAGGGTTCCCCCCGCCCCCTCCTTTCTCAAGTTCCCCCTTTATCCAGCTGAGGAAGCAGCAGATACTGCCCTCCCCACACAGGGTGCGCCAGGGCTCTGCCAGGGGGGTGGTCTGGGGTTCTCAAAAGCTGCTGGAGCAGGATGCTGTTTCTTCAAATGAGTTGTAAGGAGCAGCTGGCCCCTCTGCATGGAGACCCCCAGAAGTCTCTGGTTGCACGAATCTTCTTCCCCAGGTCAGACAGAAGTGGACCCCAGAGAACATGCTGCCCAGAGCGCCAGAGCCCACGACTTGTGAGTCTCAACCTGGGGTTGTTCCAGCCACATCAGCTTTCTCAGTGTTGCAGGCACTGTTGATGCCTCCAGAAGGACCTGCCAGTGGTCAGGGTGGCAGTGGCTGGGGCCATGCAGCAGGGGTTGGGGGGCAGGGGGGCTCTGCACTTTGTAGAGAAAAATGACTAAGGAGAAAGCCAGTGGCGCGGCTCTTGGGACACCAGCCAGCCAGGCTGGTGTTGGACAGTGCATTCCAGAACTTGTTAAAGGAACAATCCCTGCCCGCAGGGGTGAGTGGAAGAATCCAGGGGCAAAATGGGAGTCGGGGTGGTGGTGGGGAACACAGCACTTACATTGTCATTCTGGAAGGAGTGAAGGAAGTTCCCTCCTAGCTCACCATCGTCTCGAGGGGTGCCTGGAGGATTGCTAATGCCACTTATGTTGTTGGGAGAATTCTGGAGAGAGGAGAGAGGAGGTAAGCCCCAGCACCCCAGCAACCAGCCCACCTGATGGGGAGACAAGCTTTCTGAGGCCTTGAGGCTGGGGCAGGGTGGATGCTGTCAGCGAGGAAATAGAACACACACTCACTTTTGGAAGTCCGTCTATGTCACCTGACCCTGGAAGGAAGGAAAGCTCGGATTCAGTTTCCTGTTTGCTCTTCCACAGAGAGCCCTCCAGACCACCCCCAGATCCCACACTACTGCGCAGAGAGTCTCCTGTCCTGGCTGGAGCTCCGGGCATCTTCCTATGAGCCCAGCCAAGGCCAGTGTGGGGGACCAGGCCCGGCTGAGCCGAAGATGGACGCTGGCGCAGGGCTGGGCAGGGTAGAGCGTGGCCATGGGGCCGGTGCCTGCTTACCTAATGATCCATTCATGTGGTGTGGCTCCATGCCGCCCATGCCTCCCATTGGGCCGTCCGAGCCTGGACCCATCGGGAACTGGGGGAGAAGCACAGGGTGTGGTGGCTGAGTGGGCCCCAGGCCCTTTGCAGCTCTCTTGCAGGCTCCCACACCCAGCTGCAGAAGAGCAGTGCCCTCAGGGAACTTCCACTCTGCCAGAGCCCCTCTGTCAGGCACACGGAGGTGTCTGACATGGGCCAGGAGGCTGGAACGGGGCCCTTTCCTTGGCCCCCAGAGCTGTGCGGGCAGAGGTGAGGAACCAAATCCAGGCAGGGAAAGACACTGGGCTGAGGCCACACCATGTCATACTGGGACAATTCTCTAACCAAATGGAATGGACTTACTTGGGCTCTCTATGTCCCTGGGGTGGAGTGTGTGGCTCACCAGTCAGAACCTCACATAGACACACACAGATACACACGCACAAACGGAAGACTGCCTGTGCCCAGCCAGGGGCTGAAAGTAATAATGCTTTTTCTCCCCATTTTACAGATAAGGAAACTAAAGCACAGAGAGAGTAGGAAATGCTCTGCCAGAGGTCCCCGTCCCCCCTCGGAGATGGGAGGCGCAGGCGGCTGTTCCACAAGCCTCTGAGTGCTTCCTCAGAAGTGAAAGAGTTCCATGGGGGTGGTGAGGAGATAGGGTCTACTGAGCAACTGAGGAGGGGAGGAGCCGGGCAGGGGACAGTACAGAGGGAGGCCACTGACGACGTCCCCACGCCGAAGTGGTGGCGCAGGCGAGTCACAGGGCAGAGGCGGAGTCAGCTCCAGCCTGGGCCTCAGGCCTGTGCGGCGCTCCCAGACCAGACCAAAGGCTGGAGGTCACATCACATGGTCATGAAGGGAGGGCTGAGCTTTGTCTGGACAGCCAAGGCCCCGTGAGGCACACCGGCCGTCAGGGTGGACAAGGATGGACCATGTGGCATCTGGCCCCGTGGCAGGGGCTAGGGACACAGAGCCGAATCATGGCTGGGCCTCAGCCTGGAAGAGGAGCCCACAGCTGCAGACACCTAACCACCCCACGGGACAGATGTGCTGAGTTCCAAAGGGAGCTGCAGACAAGGCAGGGCCAAAGCTTCTGGAAGAGGCGCTGCGGAGAGGGCAGAGAAATCAGAACATGCTGCATGGAGGTGGCAGGGGTCCTGGGTGAGTACAAGAGGCAAGTGGCAGCAGGGAGTGCCGGGGCAGAGACCAGTGTGCCCAGACTGGGAGGGAGCGCCTCGGGGCCATCTGCCCACTCACAGCCACCCGAGTCTGGGCCTCCTCGCCTCCCGCCACCCTGGAGGCTTCCTAGGGCCACATTTCTGACATGTGGCAACAAACTTCACACTTCTTGATCCAAATGAGAGGAAGACAAGGGTTTAGGAAGTCAGCTTAGGTCACAACTCCATTAGACAAAACAGCTCCAAACATGATAATTCTATGAAGTTTTAGATCATTGTGGGTTTTTTGTGTATTAGTATTTTTTTTTAAATAGGCTCCACACCCAGCATAGAGTCCAACATAGGGCTTGAACTCATAACCCTGAGATTGAGACCTGAGCCAAGACCAAGTCAGATACTTAACCCACTGAGCCACCTGGGCGTGCCTCTCCTGTATTCTTTTTAACAGCCTTACTGAGATAGAATTCACATCCCATCCAATTGGCCCATTTCAAGCCCACAATTCAGAGGTTTCTCATATATTCAGAGCTGTACAACCACCACCAAATCTGTTTTAGAACCTTTCTGTCACCCCATGAAGAAGCCCTGTACCCATCAGCAGTCCCTCCTCAGCCCCCCTCCAACCCCCAGCCCCAGACAATCATTACCTCGTTTCCCGTCTCTATGGATTTGCCTGTTCTGGACGTTTTGTATAAACGAAATCCTGCGCGAGCTTTTGTGGTCGGCTTCCTCCATTCAGCATGTCTTCAAGGTTCACTCATGTTGGGGCATGAATTAGTGCCTCACTCCTTCTGGCCAGATCACGTTCCACCAGACGGCGAGGCTGCATTTCATCAGTCCCTTCAGTCACCAGACACAGAGGGTGTCCCCACTTTGTAGCTATCACAAGTACCGCTGCTCTCGACACTTGAGTACCGTCACTACGTGGACACACATCATGGTTCTCGTGGGTAGAGACCGACCCCAGAGTGGAAGTGCCGGGTCACGTGATGATTCTGTGCAGCCTCTCGAGGACCTGCCAGACAGTTCTCCACAGCGGCCGCATCCTCTTCGGTTCCTGCCAGCGGAGGAGGGCTCTGAGGTGTCCCCGGCCTTGTGGGCGCACAGGGCTGAGCTCACTGTGGTTTCCACTCGCATCTCCCTGACAACGAAGTGGGGCATCCTTTTGTGTGCTTATGGGCCACTGGCACGTCTTTGGGGCAACGTCTGTTCCCATCCTTGGCCCATTCTTTAAACCGGGTTGTTTTCTCGTGACTGAGTTTTTTTTTTTTTTTTTAATATTTTATTTATTTATTTGACAGACCAAGATCACAGGTAGGCAGAGAGGCAGGCAGAGAGAGAGGAAGGGAAGCAGGCTCCCCGCTGAGCAGAGAACCCGATGCGGGACTCGATCCCAGGACCCTGGGATCACGACCCGAGCCAAAGGCAGAGGCTTTAACCCACTGAGCCACCCAGGCGCCCCTCTCGTGACTGAGTTTTAAGAGTTCTCGGAGTGTTCTGGATTTGAGTCCCACATCAGGTATGTGATTTGCAAACAGAACTCTCTCTACTCTGGTCTGTGTTTTTACCTTCTGGAAGGTGTCCCTTTGAAGTGCAAAAGTTTTCAATCTTGATGAAGTCCCATTCATCCGCTTTTTGCTTTTGTCGCTTGGGCTTCCAGGGTCCTAGGTAAGAAGGCTTTGCTTTCGTCCAGGCCACAGGGATGTCCACCTCTGTTTTCCTAGAAGCGTTCTATCGCTTCGGTGCCGCTGGGCAGACAGAGTCTGCTGCACGGATTCCGGGTATCAGTGTAAACAGCGGTCCGACATCATGCACTTGCCTGGGGACACCCACTGTCCCTGCACTGCTTATTTATTCTGTGTTAGTGACTTTGTTACATAAATGCTAGCATCTCAATAAAGCCATATTAAGGCTGGTTAATGGGAGCAGGGAATAGAGGACTAGTTAAATAAACAGTTTCTGTAAGAAAAATGTAACATTTTTACGTTTCTGTCTTCTAGTACAGTGACTTACTTGAGCTCTTTATTGGATATTTAAATTCTATAGACTATATTACAATGTAGTCCTACAATATACAAATGTAAGTTTTTTTTCCTTGAAGCTAAATGCAATGGACTGATTAAACAGATACTACTTATGTTTGATTTTTAAAAATCACATTTCTTGGGTATCTGGGTGGCTCAGTCAGTTACGCGTCTGACTCTTGATTTCAGCTGAGGTTATGATCTCAGGGTCATGGGATCAAGCCCTTAGTCAGGCTCTGCGCTCAGTGGAATGGAGAGTGTGCTGGAGATTCTCTCTCTCTCCCTTTGCCCTTCCTCCACCCACTCCCACACAAGCTCTCTCGAATAAATTTTCTTAAATATTTTTATTCATTTGAGAGAGAGAATGCAAATAAAAGCACTAGCAGGGGGAAGGGTCAGAGGGAGAGGGAGAAGCAGAAACCCAGTTGAGCAGTGAGCCCGACATGGGTCTCAATCCCGGGACCCTGGGACCACGGCCCAAGCTAAAGGCAGACACTTAACCAACTAAGCCACCGAGGTGCCCCAATAAATCATCTTTTTAAAAAATTCATGTTTCTTTCTGTCCTATATTATAAGGGGGATTTTCTTTTATGCCCCACCCCCTTACAAAGATTAGAAAGAAGTTTTGTACGAAGAGGTAGTTAGCAAGGTTTCAGCTTAAGTGTCTTGGATAATCCGTTCAAGGAAGGTCATTTGTCCAACTTGATGAGGCGAGGATATCCTGTGCGTCCGGATAGGAACACAGGCGGCACATTTCTGGATGGGCCCGGGCCAGGCCGATGAGCTTCTGGGGTGACCCATCTTACTTCTGCAGGTGCAACATGGCAGGCAGTGCCTGCTTTCCCCACAGTACTTCTCTGGATTGCCCGTAGCCTCTAGGCCAGGTTTTTTAATTCCTTTAGGTAGTGGCAAATGCAAGTCACTGTGAGCTGCCACTCTGTTCTAATCAGGCCCTGCTGTCAGCCCCACATGGTCACTCAGAAATATCCCCTCCACAAACGCGTCTATGTGTGTAGTGCTTGGGAGGTCGCTGACTTGCACGGATTTGGGGACCTGAGGAGACTCTCCTCCAGCTCTCCTAAGAGGTCCATCATCTTCTGTATCTACAAGCTGGTTTAGGGAGATCAGCACTTGCCAGTCAGGTCTCTCTGCATCCCTAAATCCATCAGCTGGGCTGTCCTGTCTCAGACGTCCATCACTTCTAAGCTTCCCAAAGCACCACGATGTCATTCTCACTTAAACCTCTCTCTCCGGGAAAATGGTTTAAAGCAGAGACGTGAGATGTACTTGTGTGCTCCAAGCTGGATTCCAAGTGAGTTTTTTTTTTTTTTTAAAGATTTTTATTATTTGAGAGAGCAAGGAGAGAGTGTAGAGGGGAGGGGCAGAAGCGGACTCTGCTGATGCAGGACTAGATTCCAGGACCCTGAGATCATGAACTGAGCCGAAGGCCAGACGCTTAACGGAGCCACCCAGGGGTCCCGTAAGTTACAATTTTAATCGAGAAGCTGAGAAAGTGTTATTTAACGTGGCTGCTCTTTACTGGTGACAACTTTTGAGTTCTTGGGCAACCTCATTTCCAAAACACAAGTCCCTATGCTTTGGTCGATGAGGTTTTGACACAAGGCCCCAACCACACCCGATGACTCAGGTGCGGTCTGCTCATCCTCTTCTAGGCTCCTGGGGCCTCCTGCAACATCACTGAACGGTTCTGGAGCCACAGCATACACATTTCCATCTTCCTGGAATTCCTCTCAACGTTCTCTTCTCAGCGTGGTTCCCATTAGAGAAAGACGTCACGGCGGGCTGAGCCTTTGACTCTTCTCTGTGGCCCAGCAGTAATGCCAGCCACCGTGTGGGCTTGTGTCGGGGCTTCCGACTTGACAAAGTCCGAAGTCTCGTTCGCCGTATCTGCACATCTCAAGGAGACTGACGGGTGAGCCAAACCTTCCATGCCCGCTCTCACAGGCAGGCAAGCCATACCCTTTGGCAGCAGTGCCAGGGACAAGGTGTGTGGGACAGTTAACAGGTAAGAAGTTCCTACACCAGATGAAATGGGCCAAATTAACTGCGAGCTGTCTGCCAAATCCGCAGAGAGAAGGGCCAAGCCTAGCTTGCATTTGGACAAGAGGAGAGCCATCTTTGATGTGTCTTCTGTAGTTTCATTAAAATCGTTGCAGAACCCAACATGCTGATGTGAAGCCCCATCCAGCTCTGGAGTCCAAGTACCAAACAGCCAGGGGACAGGTTTTTGTCACCACGACATGAGGCACCACCTGACAGACTGTAGGAAGGTCCCCCGATGGCTGGCGAGAGCCGACAGAATCCGCCTGACTGGAAACTCCCCCTTCTGCTGACACATAGGCGGGGCCTCTGGGCCTGGAAATGGGGCCACCTCGGTCCCCGGGGCCACAGAGGGCTCGGCCTGGCAGCGGTGGCGGACATGTCCGAGGGCTATGCCCTAATGATTCGGGTGGCCACTCTCCCTGACTGCACCGGGGCACCTCTCAGGTTTCGCATGCCAGGGCCTCCCTGCCCCCTTCCCCCTTCTCTTCTGCCCGCCATCCCCGTGGCCTTGGCCATGATCTGCACCCCCCCGCCGCAGCCGCCGTGTGTCCTTCTGCCCAGCGCCCGCTGTTCTGGGGTGGTCGGGGTCTCCATCCTTCTCCTTTCCAGCCTCTCACCTCCGAAACCATGGCCCTGGTACTCACAGCGGGGAAAATGAGGCCTGTACCATCTCAACACAGAGCACAGCAGCCATGGACCCGCGGGCGCAGGCCAGGCAGACCCCGTCCAGGCCCCTGTGCGCTTGACCCACAGCCCCCGGAGGGCCATGGCGCCAACGGTCCACTAGGAGCCGCAGGCCCCCAATGAGGGCGGTAGCGGCAGGATGGTCCCCTGCGCCACTTCCAGCTGACGCAAAGCCCGGCGAGCTCAGGCCCTGGCTCCGGGGTTTGCTGTAAGAGCCCTACTCTCTTCCCCCTAACCTCCCGCCTCCACCGCCAAAACCCTGAAACACTCAGTGTCCCAGGACGTCGAGCTTTTAGTGCGAAAACCTGACGGGTGGTCACCCTAATAAGAAGCAGGGGTCACAGGGGTGCCGGCTGCCCAAGAGAGGGACAGGGGTGGTGGAGCAAGGGTGAAGGAGTGGGGTTCCCAGGCTTCCTGGTCAAAATGATGCTCGGGTTCAGTCCCTCACTGCACCCAGGAGGCCTCCAGAGACGCTGACTTCGGAGGCTGCCAGAGGACTGAACACGTGCAGTGTGCAGCACGGGGCAGTCCCCCGATGGGTGTTTTAGCCCTGTGGGGATTCAGATGTCACATCAGGACTTCAAACCCACAAAACCAAACGAAGCACCCCAACAGGCCAGAATAACTGGGGGGCCCCAAGCCCATCCTCCGGCTCTGCAGTGCAGACCATTCTTCCTGTCCCCCCGCAGTCTCCTTTCCAGACACGCTCCGGGAGCCAAGGCCAGCATGATTCACCTCCCCTGCCTGGTGCAGAAGGGCTCTGTGCCACGGTGAGTCAGACCAGCCTTCTCCTCAGGGAGCTCCCAGCTGGGAGATGGAGACAGGCCCCAGCTGCAGAGTCAAAGGGCCATTGGGCACAGGACAGAGGACATGGAGGGGTGGGTGAGCAGCAATCAGACAAAGTGGAATTTGAGCTGCGACATCACTGAGGGTTGGGACCTGGTGAAGCCCAGAGGGAGGGAGTGGCTTCTCAGCCAGGCAATGACAGGAGGAGAGGCCTAGAGGCCGCAAGGTGCAAGGGTCATGGGGCTCCCAAAGGGGCTGGAGGCACAGGGCAGGCGGGTCCCCTGATGGGCTCCAGACCCGGGAGGGTGACAGACTGCCCAGGGCGGCCCAACCCATCAGCAGGGCAGGGTGGGACCCAGGACCACCCAGAGCTTTTCCTCATGGACACCCTACCGGGAGTGGCGGGGACCCCCACAGTGAGGCCGGGCACCCAACTCTGACTGGACGGGAGGGTATCACGCCATCCCCCGTCTCTCCCAGCTACGAAATGGGAACCGTGTTCCCCAAGAGTTAATCAGTTTTCTGACGGTTTATTTTATTCATCTTTGGTAACAAATGGCTGAAATCAATTAAACTTGCTTTCCCCTCAGCTGATGAAGTTAATTATGATTTGTTATGGTATCTGATATGTAAATTATTAGAAAGCGGACTTACGTTGGACCGGCTGCCTCCAGGCGGCACTGGATTAATCATTGTGTAGATGTTGTCACTGGAATTTGTTGAATCTGTAGAACAGTGGAAACCCACAAGTCGCGGTGATTAATTCATTTCTTAATTAAAACAAACTCGTGGCACTTGAACTCATTCTTTTGTATTTTATCACCTAAAATCTCCTCTAAGTACCACCATTTTCTGGCTAATTTGTATTTAATGAAGATTCACAAAGTTTTTAATCACAGAAAATTCAACTGTG
This sequence comes from Lutra lutra, assembly GCF_902655055.1. Taxonomy (NCBI): domain Eukaryota; kingdom Metazoa; phylum Chordata; class Mammalia; order Carnivora; family Mustelidae; genus Lutra; species Lutra lutra. The sequence continues at coordinate 153,823,082 of NC_062281.1, read as the reverse complement.
AAAACCACTCAACCCTGAAACGAAGAATTCCAGGATGCCTGTCTGGACAGCAGCGTGAATGTGGCAAAGGCGGGGCGGCAGGTCTGCATTCTCATCTCCCCACCCCAAACCCAATCTGGTCCCCAGACACTGCTGGGGACCACACGGGGACAGCCACCTGCGCTCTCCTCCCAATCCCGCCCAGAAGCTTTAATCAAATCGGGGAGAGAAACGCCACAAATTACCCAGGGGCCACCTTGCCACGCTGATGGGGCAGGAGGGAGAGGCAAGGATGGGGCTGGAGACGCATTACCATATGGAGTGGTTTAATGTGACCCAGTCTGAATGTAGGTCACACAGCTCATCAAAATGCAGCAGCAGAAAGAGGGAGCAGGAGTGGGAGCCAGAACATCACAGCCGCCAGCTCTGCCACTGCAGCCGAACGGCTCCCCTGCTACTGGGGGCCGAGGAGTCTGGGGACAGAGGGACCCCTCCGTCTCCCCCAATTAAGTGGCAAAGTCTCCTTAGAAAATCAGCTAACACATTTCTATCAGGAACAGGCCCCCCATTGCTCGGGCAGAAATCCAGCTACCTCCCCCTTCTTATTCTCTGGGTAGGTAACGACTATGGCGGAATTCCTTCTAGATGGTAGTGTGTTAGTTTCAGCTGGAAGAGAAACACAGAACGTGATGCTCTGTGTGTATGCATGTGTGTGCATGCCCGCAGGTGCGCACGCATGCCCTCTTCCGATCCAGGAAAGAGGGAGAAGGGATCTCCTATAGAGAGGACCAGAAGCCAAGAGCGCTGGGAACTTGAGGCATCATGTTACATGGTCCTGGTCCTAGGATGCCAGAATTCCAAAGCCCCTTTTTAGTCACCTAGAGATAGGCACAGCCAGGACAGGTGCTCACCAACTGGTGTGAGCTAAGGACAGCGAGACCCCTCGTTCCTGGATCTCCCCACTCTGCCCCATCCTTGAACCAGAGAGGAGTAGCCTAGCTGAGGCCACAGGGCAGGTGAGTGGCACAAGGGGCCTCCATCCCCTAAATCCCTGCCATTAAGATACCTGGTAGGGTAAATGCTGCTCAGGAGGCATGGCTGGTAAGCTTTGGGCATGAACTTGGGCCCCTCCAAGACCCCTTGCTCCCGCAATGGCACCCTCTCCCCAAGCCTTCTTACCTGCAGGACTAGGCATGATGGGTGTTCCTGGGGGACCACCACCGCCAGGAGGTCCCTGGAAATGAGATTTAAAATGGCCATCAAAAACCCATGGCAATGATACAGTTGGGGAGAAGCCACTGAGCTCCAGTGACATCAAAGACAAGGGCTCACGCAGGGCCCGGCCCAGTATTCAGTTCTTTATCGATAAAGCTCAAGGAGAGCCCGAGTGCTTCAGCCTTGGGGGGGCTGGACTTGGGCTCCCCCCGCCCCTGACACCCACCCCAGTCCTTTCTTCAAACCCAGAGGCAGCCGTGCGTGTGCATGTGTACACAAACACACACCAGTGGGTGGAACCAGTCGCCTGTGGTAGAAACCAGCTGGGTCACTGATCAGCCCCCAAGACGGGGACCCGACTCTAGGTCTTGTTGGGGGACTTTCAGGCCACCGGAAGGTACAGAAACCTGAATAGCGATAGCAGGTTCTAGCACAGTTTGGAACGTGTGCTCTGAATGTGTTTTGAAGGGGAAAGAGACAGGGACCCTGGGAGAAGATCTTATGCACATCAGTCATGTGTGGTCGGACATGCAGTGTCCTACCCCCACACTTACCACATAGGTACCAGGTGATGAGGAGGAATATGGGATCTAGAAACAAGAGGTGGGGGAACCATGATCAGAGTCACTTCCTCAAATACTCAGGTGCCCTTGGGCTCCCCAGTCCACCCAGAGACGCACCCCCTCTTGTGGGGAGAGGTGGTGGGCCTCCCTGGTTAGTCTCCCTTGGGGGACCAGTTGTGTGAACAAAGCTCGGTTCCCACACTGAACTGATCCTGAGAGCCCTGGCAGGGAGCTGGCAGTGAGCTGGCAGGGGGCGCGGACATGGGAGAGCCTCCCGTTCAGGACGGGAAAGTGAGAGCTTCTCCCCAGACCTCTGGCCTTCTGTGTGGTGCCCTCTCCCAGCTCTGCCCTCTGAGTGCAGGCAGCCAGCCTTGTCAGGGAAGAGGATCGCCAGGGGACAGCGCTCTCTAAGCAAGCCCTCAGCTCACCCGTCAGGGCTCCTGCAGAGCAGCAGGCTGGGCTGGGCCCGAACCCTGGAAGGCCCCAGCATGGTCCTCCCACACCTCCACTTAACAGTGGGGCTCCTCCCTGCAGCACTGGGGGATGGGGGTGGGGGAGTCTTGCTCCATCCCTGCCTCTGATGACACCTCTGACCTGGGGCCAGACTACCCCAGACCCCAGAAGCTGGCACACACCATCCCATCCCAACTGGGTACTCACTGAGTTAGCACTGTTAGGATTTGGCCAGGGTCTGCCAGCTCCCGGGCCCCTGAGAGAGGGAGAGAGAGAAAATTATGACAATGAACAAGGTCTTATCAAGCCCACGGGGGTGGTGCCAGCAGGGACAGAACAAGCGGGCTGACATCACTAACAGGAGGTCCTCTACACGGGCCTAGGGTCTTACGCACCACCTGGCTCTCAGGGTGCAATGGGCAGCTCCGTGGGTGGAAGCCTACAAGCTTCTATGAATGACACAGAAAATGTGTAGCGTATCTAAGATTTAATGTGCGTGTGCATTTTCCCAGGAAGGGAGCGCACAGATTCTTACGGGGCTCTCTCCCTGCAAGGTTGGGGGGAGGGTTAAGGACTAAAGCAGTTGGCAGTCACCGGTACAGTACAGGGGTTCAAATCTCGACCGTCCCTTAGAGTCGTGTGAGCCTGGGCAAGGTATTATCACCTCTCTGGGCTTCAGTTTCCCCCGTCTGTAAGTGGAGGGTGCTGATAACCACCAGCTCCCGGGGTTGTTCGGAAGAGTGGGTGGGCAGGGCCGCGGTAGGCTCCAAGCCACACCGAGTGCAGACACGCAGCAGTATGGCCAATAAGCCCACACCACCGCTAAGGGACTGAGGGCCAGAGAGGTGCCCTGCATGCCCCTGTCCACCAGTGTCTTGGGGGTGCCAGAGGGTGGGTGAGCCTCAGGCTCTGAGCCAACAGCAGGGTCAGCTGTGCCTTACATGTTAATCCCGGGCATGGCGGGGCCGAGGGAGTTGGGTGGTGGTCTCATGCCGCTGCCGTAATTCTGCAACGATAACCAAGGGTCAGTCTATGAGAAGGAGAAGGGGAACCGGAGGGAGGAGAGGGGGAGGAAAGACAAACAGAATATAAGCAAGAGGATTAGTCTGTGGAAAGGATCTGATGAGGAAAAAAACAACGTATTTGTTAAAAAAAGGTGAGGGGGTGGGGACCACATGATGGGACCACAATGACAAGCCAGCACAGAGGGGGGCTTTGGGATGGTTCTCTCAAAAGCGTGGGGATGTCCAGCAAGCCCTCACATCTCAGGTCTGGGGGTGGGGGACGGAATGGACTTGTAACAGAACTGACTGGGGAATACTGCCCAGCTCAGAAATTCTGGGCCCGGGGGTGGTGGCTGGGTCTGAATGTGGAAGGGGAAGGAATCCTGAAAGGCCTGGCCGGTGGCTGTCCCCAGGGTCCAGGACATAGAGACACTGCCCCCCACCCTTGGTTTGTCCCCCAACCCCTGGATCAGGCTACCTGATTCAGGGGTCAGCCTATGGGGCCCTTGAAATACACGGTGCTGGAGAAGCAGGAAGAAACACTCGCGGTGGGAGGGGTCACCAATTATGTTTGAGGAAAGAGTCCCTCCTCAGCTCAGTACAAACCCCCAAGGCAGACTGTGGTGAGTCATGAGAGTGCCGGGATCAAGAACCTCTAGTCACGGCCACCCTGACTCCCCACTTTCAGTGCTATTTTCTTTGCCGAAGAAATGCCTTGCTTCCTTTCTCCACATGGACTCCTACACATCTTCCAGAACCAGCCTGAAGAGCACCTCCTCGGTAAAGCCTTCCCTGGACATCTCTTGGGGTTAACTGCTCACCCCCATAATGTGCGGCAATCCCCTGACCCCTGCCACACCGGGCTATGATCGTGGCCACGTGTCTCTCCCACTGGGCTCTGAGTACCTGCTGAAGGTGGGGGCTGTATCTGAATGAGCTCCGTGCATGCGTCACCCCCACACCAGCCGTCACGGACTCGGTGCTGAACCAATGAAGGAGTGAATAAGTAAAGGGATAGAGAGAAAGATTAGCCTGGTTGGCGCTTGAAGCTCTGCCTTTGTAGTATCTGAACGAAGTAAGGCTGGTGGAAATTTGATGGCAGCAGCTGAGCACGTAACACATTTTACACAGTCTCTGGCTTGTCCTTAGAATAAACAACACCGCGAAGCTAGCATTGCTCCCATTTTAGAGAACAGGAGACCAAGGATCTGACAGGAGAAAGATCTGTCCAATGTCAGTAAGCCAGTGACTCAGCTGGGGTTTAAAGGCGGATCCGCAAGCCTCTGGGTCAGCACTGTCCCCACCACGCATCTGGTGACAACTCAGAGCCAACGTCACGCTGGTGGTGGCCTCTTCAGCCAAGGTCAGGCTCCTGAACCTCATAGCCGTGAGCCCACCTCCTCTGCCTGGTCCCCATGACAGCGGCTCGGAGTCTGAAAGAGTAGAGCCACAGTGCAGAGACAGTAACGGGAACAGCCTGGGGCTGACTGGCAGGGAGCGAGCGCTGGGGTTGAGGAGGCAGAGTGGGTGGCCACAGAGGGACCCCATGCAGGAGCCGAGCCCTCTCAATCCACGGTGGCACAGGCTGGCAGGCGGAGCCACAGACGTAAGGTCAGAGCCCAGGAGGGCTAGCCCCGGCTCGGGCACACGTATGCGACCACAGCCCCATTGAGGTCCCCGCCTGAAAGATGAAAATGCTGAGGGGCAGAGAGCCCCCAGCCCTACAGGCCCGTGAAGATCAAATGGAACGACGGCTTTGAAGTGCTCTGTTAGCTCTCCGAGGTGTGCTCTGATTTGGGATGTTAGCAGCAGAACGAACACCAAAGCCCTTAATGTTGTCTTAAGCATCACAGAACCTCGGGTCTTCAAGGGTCCTCCTAAGCCCCACGTGCAGCGACTAAACCCTCCACAAACCTTGGCCTCACTTCTGCCGCTTCAGGACAGGGATCCTGCCCCCTCCCCAGGCAGCCCACTCTCCCACGGTGGACAGACACCCCTCCCAGGGCCTCCGGCCGCAGCCTGCTGTCTCTCCTGCTCACCGAGGAGTGAGAGGAAGGCCAGCCTGGGGGCTGGTGGAGCCTGGGCTGCTGCAGCACACAGACAGGGCAACAGGGGATGACAAGCCAGAGACTCACTCCTGGAACACACCCGCCCGTGCAGTGTGCTGCCCCCTCGGAGGCTCTGGGGCACCAGCAGCTGTTCCCACTTCGATCTCACCTTCCAGAGTCTCCCTAATAGTAGCACGGCTGCTTCCCGAGAGGGAGGCTGCCCACCAGGTCCTCCCTGTCAGAGGCACAGACCCTGCAGGGCCACGTATGGCCCCCCAATGCAAAGACAGTAGGCTAGAGGGCTGGAGGGACCACAGATTTGCCCAGGGGTGCATGCTAAGTCAGGGGTGAAAGGAAAGCTGAATGTCAACTTTGGGGGGAAGTTCTCAAAGCACAAACAGCAGCCTTTTCAGAGAGGGCTTGGAAGCATGGTTTCAGAGACTCCACGGAAATGGTTCTCTTCCCTCCGTGTCCGCCTGTCCATAGCGCCGGACAGCAAGGTGACCACCAGCCAGATGCCCCTCAACTCCTCCGCCATCTGCATGGCTTTTCAGTGACAGGGGCAGCTAGACGCACGAGGGGAGGGACCCCTGGTGCGACATGGGGCTGGCCACATTCATGGCATGGTGGTGGTCCCTGACTTCCCACCCCTCCCCCTTGTCACCACTCGGGCACCCCGGACCCTGGGCAGAGGGGTCTGGCCAGCTGTCGGGAACAATGAAGGGCCCCCTGCTGGGGACTGTGGCTGGACACAGGAAAGTGCCGGGCAGCTGGCAGTTACTAGAGCCTGCTCCTGCTCCCTGCAGCTCCCAGTCTGAGGGGCTCCTCCTTCTTGGGGCTGCCCACAGCCCTCCCAGCACTATCTTCAAAGTAGGGAAAGAATATTCTAGTCTTTCGGACGCACCATCTGGGCAGCTTCCTGGGCAGCACAGTCCTGTCCTTCATTTCCCACATCATGTGGGGCCTGGGGGCCTCTATGGGGCCCCCTGGTAAAGTGCTTTAGGGGCCCCAATTTCTCCCCACCCAGCCCCCAGCTGCTCTGGTCGGGTTTATGATCCTTCCTCTATTGCTGGGGCTGCTGCTCAGAAGCCACAAGTAGGAACCAAGAAAGAGCTGGGCTGTCCTAGACCAACAGAGAGACGTGATTTCTTTCAGGTGGCATAAGGAGTGGTCCTAGAGATCAGGGTTTATCCTTTACGCGAACTTTCTCAAACACGGACAAGCTAAGATGGCGATCTGATGCCCGCCTGCGCAGACTCCATCCCCGGCTGAACAGCAGAACCACTGGTCATCGGCACCCAGGGATCTACGGGCCACAGCATCTCAGAGGGGGCCCGCGGTTCCATCCACAGGAGCAGAAGCATGTGCAGTTCTAGCTTCCCCACAACGAGACTCCCTTCTGAAAAACTTAGCCAAAACACTCCTATCAGACACTGACACAATTCTTCAAAGAAAGACTGTAACTAAGTGGGTATGTATTACCTCCTTTTTGGCACAGGCCATTGCACCAAACCAGAGTAAAATCTGTCTGAGACACTCGGGGAAAAGGGCAATGCTTGGTCTGCTAGGTCCGTTGTGACATTTAGGCTAAAACCCAACACAGGCTCAGAAAGGGCAAATGTCACTCCGTCTGGCTTTGAAATCTATAAAGCAGCCCCAAGACTACACTGTAGCTCTTCTTTGTTCGGAAAGCCAGAGTCGTCACTGGCAATTAGCAATCTTACTCCCTACTTGGACTAATAGGTTGATGGTTTTCCCACCTTTGTGCCTGCTCTCATCATGGCACTGTGTATACGGTGGTGCTTATCAAGGCTGCCCAAAGGGGCTGGCCTCCTCTTCTAAGAGCCCAGGCTGTGGCAGAGACAGCACTGCCTGCTCTGCCCCCTTGAGCCGGTGTGCTGGGGAAGGAGTGGGGTCTGTGGAACACCCTGCAGGCAGCTCATGCTGTTCCTACCAGGCCTATGGTGGACCCTGTCAGGTGATCGCCTGGCTGCCCATTTTGCAGATGAGGGACTAGAGGCCCAACAAGTCCTAGGCTGAGCTGCGGCTGCAGCCCTGTTTTCCAGCACTAAGCTCTGAGTTCATCCCTCTCTTGTCCATTAAGAGTGAGCAAGAGTACACCAATGGGGACAGACAGAAAGGCCTGGGAGCAGGAGGTAGGGAGGTCCTACCTACCCTCAGCCTTGTGGTCCAAACTTCTAGGCTCTGTTGTACCTGTTCCTGGCTGACCCCAAAACCTGCCCCACACCAGGCCAGCCCCTTCTGTCCCCAGTGAGGAGTAGGGGCAGACATTCTGGGTTGTTCTAAGGGAGCTTTAGCCCTGGAATTTAAGATTGCACTCTACCCGGATGGGTACAGGAGACACGGGCAAAGCACTTTAGGGTCTCTCTGTCAATACAATGAAGTCAAATAAAGAACAAGGGAGACATTTCCAGAGCCCCTGAGGTTGGTGGAGGTGGGATGAGTCAAGTGGCCTCATCCCTGGGCTGGTTTCTCCAACCCCTCTGGGTCACCCCTCCCAGGAACTACAGGAAAGCTCTGCCCTTGCACACCACTTGGGTGGATACAAGAGGCCTTGTCTGGTAAGACCTCAGCCTTTAGGAGCCTCCTCTCTTTAAAGCATGCCACAAGAGTGTGCCGGACTGCTGGTCGGGGATTCTGACGGGAGGAGACACCTGCTAAGCCAAGACAAAGTCCTACACTTAGAGAGTACTCTGCTCTCGGTCAGTCTGCTGCCATCCATTCCCAGCTCCCAGAACATCAGGATTACTACAGGCTTAATGAACTGCTAACGTAGGGCCTTGGCCAGGAAAAATTTTAAAAACCAAAAGCACACCCCGCACAAGGCAATCATCAAACACAGGCAACGAGAGTCCTGAACGACTGAATGGAAGCCCCCCACTGGAAGACATACATTGCTCACGAGGAGAACCTGATGCCAAGCGTCAGGCCGAGAACTTGAGACTCCCCTCGCGCACTCCTACACGGCCAGTGCTGGTCTCCTGCCCATTTTACAGATGTGGCTGCTAAGCCTCCAAGAACCCAGAGGGGCGGGCGGGGGCCTTCCCACTCCAACCTCTGGCACCCCCAAAGTCCCCAGGACTTTGTGGAAGTCCAAGGTCACTGCTTATCCGCTCCCAAGAGTCTCTCTGAAGTGCAGCTGGGGAACCTACAGGTTCCCCACTCAGGGGAGGCAACACTCTGCTTCAGACCCCGCGGCCCCTCCCACAAGTTCCTCAGTGGAGCCACCCAGCTGGGGTCCACTCGAGACAGCCACACGGCTGGAAGGGGCCGCTCTGGGGGCTCAAAAGGAACTGGTGAAAACACAAGTCCTGGGGATTTCAGGAAAGAAAACAAACAAACAAGAAAACCAGAGCTGGAACTGGCGTGCGCTTGCTTCACTGTAGGATAACGGGGCCAAGAGCAGACAAGGACCTCCCTAAAATCCTTCAGCGCCACAGATGTTTGCAGCCCCCACCGAGAAGAAGGCAGTGGGCGGGGGTGCTGTAAACACAGCTCCAGACGGAGCGGAGGACTCTGGGTGTGGGCGGACCCCTCTCCCTCCCAGCGGGACACGTGTCTGGGAGCCTGGGAGCTGGAGCACTCCTCCTCCTCCCCGAGGGAACCGGAAACCCGGGGAAGGGCCCAGAGAATGCAAACATCTGCACACTGAGTTAGGGGGGATGGACCCCCGATGACAAGCAGGCTTCCAGGCAGGGCAGAAAAGGGAAGGAACACCCTACAGCAAAACCCTCCCGATCTCACTAAATGAAATTCCCTTCTCCTTATTTAGACTTGCAGCTTCTTTTAGCTAGTCAGATCAGCAAACCCTCTGCCACAGCTACTAGAGGAAAACAAGGCCACATTCAAATACTCTGGAGGGTGGGAAGCAACTGTGAGAAAGCTCGAGAATAGGAACGGCCTGTCAGACCCCTGCCAGGTGGTCCTGTGAGAGCCAGCCTGTACCTGTGGGGTCTGGAGCTGGGTCACAAGGACTGACCGCTGTGCCATAACTGCAAAGAGGTGGGCAGGGCACTTCTCCCAGATTTCCGAGGGATGCTTTTTGACAATGGAACCTCTCTGGTCAGAAGAAATCTTAGCTTGGGGGCGCCTGGGTGGCTCAGTGGGTTGGGGCCTCTGCCTTCGGCTCGGGTCATGATCCCAGGGTCCTGGGATTGAGCCCTGTGTCGGGCTCTCTGCTCAGCAGGGAGCCTGCTTCTCCCTCTACTCTCTGCCTACTTGTGGTCTCTGTCTGTCAAATAAATAAATAAAATCTTTAAAAAAAAAAAAAAGAAGAAGAAGAATCAGAAATCTTAGCTTGGAGCCAGGGCCAAGAAACCGGCTAAGGCTCTAGGTTGAAGGGGGTTTTAGGGCTCCTGGCCAGCCTGGCCTCCTCTCCCTGGGGTGGCATCACCAAGAACCACGGGTGTAGACACACTCCTCATCCCCTCATGTCAAACAGGGAAACCAAGGCCTATTAGGGCCCACTGAGGTCCAAAGGTTCACCCAAGGACAGACAAATGGTGAGTCGCAGGCAGAGCTAGGACTGCCCCTTGTTCATCCCGCCTTTGGGTCACAACAAATTGGGACCCCAAGCCAGTTCAAGTCCACTACCCAGGAGGCTTTGGGATTCCCAGAGAACCCATACCACTGCTTGGGCACCAGACCCTCCACCTCCCAAAGTCTTCAAAACCTTCCCACGGCAGGATCTGGCAATACCTCGCTGCCCCGCTCCCCCAGCTTCCTGGAAGGCCCCTTAATCTGGCCTGCCGCCTACCAAGGGGGGCTGTTCCTGGCTGTGTGGGGGACCAGCCCAGCCGTGGGCAGAGCAGGCAGCTGGGGACTGGGCCATGTTCTCTCCCCTCACCCCTGCGAGCTGAGTGACATGAACGACTGACAGACTGTGGAAGGAGGAAAGTAGGCGGGTGCACATAGATGGACAGGGAGATGGACAAACAGACAGGGGGTTACCTGTGGGCCGGGCCCCATGGGCCCCATGCCTCGGGGAGGGTTCATTCTTTGCATTGATCCTCCCATGTTGGGGTGCCCTGCATGAGAGAGTAGGGGAGCCGTGAGGCGGGGAGTGGGGGCAGACACCAAAGACTCCCCATGCAGCAGGTGGCCCTGCCCTGCCCTCTACCTTGTTGTCGGGTGGGATCCATGGAATTGGGCAGCAGCGGCTGGGTCCCAGGAACTCCTCCCGGAGGCTGAAAGAGACATGAGAGCCACGCTGAGTGGCTGGGGGTTGGAGAGAGATGTGCCTGCCTGGCCTAGCCCACCGCCACCCTCCTGGGGCCCCTCACATGGACCTCTGACCCACTGGCTGGGGTTGGAGGCAAGGGCCCCAGGAGCAGCAGGCAGTGGGACAGGAAGCATCACACACCCCGCTCTCTCCACGGGTCTGTGCTCCCAGAGCCTGGGCTCATCCTGGCCTTGCCCCAGCCACACGCCCCTCAGCGGCAGCACGCCCCCCACACTCCCCTCCCGAACCCTGGCCCCAGCGGTTTAAGCCATACCCCATCTTTCCTTCACCTATGGAGATGTAACTCACCTTATCCCCTCCCCTAAAGTGTGGGGACCAGGAGACCCCGCCCCCCTCAGCTAAAAATCCTATCACTACACAGGGATCTTTGTACAGGGGAGCAGGTGGCCTTTGAGGTCTGGATGGGGAAACTGAAGTCCAGAGGCTCAAAGGCCCCCGGTCACCTACTGACAGAGCCAGGATGAGCGCTCAGAGTCCCCAACTCCCTGTCTTCGTCCTCCACATGAAATGCCCCCTTCCGGCCCCAGGGGTGAAGAAGAGGCCTCCCAGAGAGGGGCGAGCAGGAGACTGAAGGAGAAGCTGCCCCCCGAGAGCCTGCTCCAAGTGGCAGGTGCTGGTGTGGCTACTGCGAAGAAGGGGAGGACAGGGTGCCACGGGCTTCCCGAGTGGACGCCTGGCACACTCACAGTGGGGACCTGCTAAAACTGAATGACTCGGGACTGAAGTGATTTCAGCAGCAATCGGGAAGAAAAAGAAAAAACAAGCAGCAGAGCTGGAGGGGAAGTGTGTGCTTCTAGAACCCTGAGCCTCAGGACTTAAACACGGGCCCTTGCCTTCGAGAGGGAAAGCTTCTGGGAAAGCGGGCCACCTGTTCCCTCTGCAGACGCCAGCGCTTCTCAGAGGCTGGGCCCCTGGGACTGGGACAGCCGCCCCCTCCGCCCCCGCCCCCCCCGGTCCTGAGCATGGTGGAGGGGGGGATGGCCCAGTGGGGACCTCCACACCAGCTGTAGAACGGGGTGGTGGTAAGCAGAGAGACTAGTTCTCAGTGCTGTTCCGAGCTCCAGAATGGGCTCTGTGTGTGTGTGTGTGTGTGTGTGTCCAGTGTGCGGGGGTACTCGTGGGAGGCCACGCAAACCTGGAAGGACCTGCTGTCCTCTAGCTCACAGTCTGTCTCTCTAGCCCCCGGTCTTAGCTCTTCCGAACTCTCGCTTTCTCCCAGCCCTGCTTCCTCTCCCCAAGGACCCCAGCTGTGAATCACTTGACCGGTTTGGGTCTGCCCACTTGTGGGTTTGGGGTATTTCTAGATCCCAGTTATAGGGGCCTGAGAGGACCAAGGCAGGCCTGCCTCGGAGACTGTCTGGTCTGGGGGACCCCAGGATGTCAAGGTGGACAGGGGACCATCCAGGTCACAGACTGTCCCCACCTATGACCCTGACGGAGCAGCCGTGGCAGCCGGGCAATCACTTCCCCTCCAGGTAGCCCAGCGAGGACATGGACAGACCTCAAGGGGAGCTCCTCCTTGGGGTCCCCGCACTCTGCTGTGTCAGGACCCGGGAGCAGAGCAGGGCTGCCTGGAGGCTCAGCGGGAGTCTGGGAATCACTTCCCTCCGGCCCTCACTGGGGTGACCCGGCACTGGGGACAGGGCCACCTCGGCCTCCTCTAAGAGGGAAGGCAGATGTGCTGTGACCGAGATAACGGGTCTCACACAGAGGAGGCTGAGGCCTTCCAATGTAAGGAAGAAGCAAAAGCACAGTTCATACATGGGGCTGAAAGCGCTCGCTGTGTCGCTCCCGGAGCCTGCGAGGGAAGCGATGCTCTGGGGCCATCCCTCCGGCTCGGGGAAGTAGGCCAGCAGCTCTCGGGCAGCACTGTGGGGCTGGTGCAGGAAGCGTCTGCCCAGGGAGTGGCCAAATCCCAGGAGCGTCTGCACGGTCAGCCCCGGGCCGGCGGGGACTCCTCTGCGACGGGGACGGGAGGGCTGCCTGAGAAACCCGGGTGCCGGTCCTCCTCTTCTCAGCCCCGCTGATCCCCACTGTTCCCCACCCATCCGCCGACTCTCGCTGGAATAACAGCAATGCTTTCACTTCTATATATGGCCCCAAACCTGTCACCAGGGAGGCAGGTGGGAGGACAGCCTTGTAAAGCTCAGAGGACACGTCAACAGTCCTTAGCTTCTTGTCCCCCACCCAGTGCCCTTCCCACTGCCCTACCACAGGTGGTCCCGTGAGCCTCAGCTAGGCCTGAGTGCACTGGGGTGGCCGAGGGTTCTGTTCCACCGCCAACTGAGGCACTCTCCGCACCCCCCCCACCCAGGTGCAACACCCCTGAGAGGGGCACATCCCTCCCTGGAGGGCAAAGACTTCTTGAGTCCACAGCAAATTGGAAATTGGTATAGATTTCCAAATGTGGGGTGGGGGAGGCGGTTGGCGGGAAGGTTCCGACTGTTTTGTAATGTGAGGTGCAGAGGACAGATTTATTCTCCGTTTGCTCTCTTAGGTGCTGGCTCATGCTTAATTGATAAACAGGAACATACATGTTTCCTCTCGTGTCCCCTAATTGCTGGAGAAAAGGCCACAGTGATGATAAGAAAGCATCTGTTCCCTCCATGGGGAGGAGTCCAGTTCGGGCCAAGGAGAGCCCCTGGATGCACCGGGCAGGGGGAGAAGGTGCTGTGGGGGCCCGTGCCTGCGACGGCAGAGGCCACCCTCGCGGTGGCTGGGCCAGCACATTCACAACTCTGAACGCTGGTGAGGGGCCAAGGAAGTGGTGCTGCACTGGGAGCTGCAGACGCACTTGACCTGGCTTCCTGCAGGACTCCGGGAAGCCACTCCTCCACTCTGACCTGCTTCCTCCTCTGGGACATACCAAAGGGTCCCTCCTTGTTCAAAAAGCTGGGTGTCTGATTCTTATCTACCTCTCTCCCTCATGTCAGAGAAAAAGAAAACAAAAGACTTTTGGAGGTGGAAAAAAAACAAAACAAAACAAAACAAAACTGGAAACCTGACAGGCAATTTAACAGTACAATCTGGTGGCCCCGGACTACGACGGTCTCGCCTTAGGCCCTGCAGCTCAGCACCCAGAGGGAGGCCTTCCTTGCAGTGCTGCAACTACAACACTGCTACAGAAACAACAAGGCTACTCTGGCTGCTAAGAGAACTCCCAAGCTCCAGAGGCAACAGGGGCTAGAGGCGCTGATGATGCAGTCACATCTTTTGAAGGGTTTCTGCAAGGTCACTCGAAGAATTTTATGTAAAAAAATACTTCAGCATGAAAAGAAACCTCCCTAACATTTCTTTTTAAGTTTCTTTTAACTCTGTTGATCCTCAAAAGATATTTTATCTTTACCTCTCCAGCTCCCTTCCCGCCCCCGGGGGGGCTGAACTAGGGATGGCGGCGCGGGGGCCGATTTCTCCAGACCACCTAAGAACTGCCAACCCTCATGGGCCAGCATAAGGCACACAACCCCAGGCCGAGAAGCCCTCCCCATAAGCGGACCACTTTCCTAATTACACGAACAAATCCTTTCTTGTTTTGAGTTGGGTCTGGGAAACAGGCAGACATTGCTTAGAAACTCACAAGCGTCCTGCTCCGCTGCATCCAGGCTCCTGATCTAAGCATTCCTACGGGCCATTTCTCCCCTTAATAGCAGGATTATATTTACCAGCCTTGGCAATTCTCAAAAGCTTCCAGGAAAAAAAATGCACGTTGTCAATTAACTTCATTAAGGAGGAAGACCCTTTTCCAAGAAGGGCCTGGAAGGGAGGGGGCAGGGGCATTACCACCTTCCCTAGACTAGCTGAAACCCTGCATTCCCACTGGGGCTGCTTCTGCTGCTGCCCTCTGGGCTCCAGGAACCACCAGGGTCTGCTCTGCCACCCAGAGCCCACCAAGAGAGGTAGAGGCAATGCTGGGAGAGGGGCTGTACCGTGAACACAGAGCGGACAAAGGGCCCTCCTCGGGGACCGGCCTGTAAGCTACCTCCAGCACTCAAACCTGTCCCTCCACCTCCAAATACTTTCCCCAAGTTTGGACTGGCGTCACAGTCCAGCGGGGGCCAAGGGTGGCTGGGTGAGGGGAGAGAGAACATGAAAAGGTACAGTACCTGGTTTCCCATTCTGATCGGGGGCCTGGGGCCGCCTGCGTAGCGCGGTGACATAAAAGGCTGCAATTACAGGGAAGTAGTTCAGTGACAGCCTGCACTCCCACCCAGGGACAAACACGACTGCGCTCCAAGCCACCAAGTCCAGTTTTGTTACAACCAGCCATCTTTCCAACTCTCTTTCTCCCAGTGGCCTCTTCCCTCTGGGCACAACTTCCTCTGGGTGGAGGGAACAACAGAGGCGCCCGGCACGGGCGGCTCCTGACTCCACGTGTGTCCATGGACATCTACTCTGGGTGGCTGGAGCGCGCGGCTGGGCCTGGGCAGGGGGTGCGGAGGGAGGAGCCGTTACAGTGGTGCAGGGCCGAGGAAGAGATCTCTGCTCTCAGGAAGGGAAAATCGCGACTCAGAAGGGGACTCATACACAAAATGTTCCGGGTGTGCGGACAGAGCTGGACACACACGCGCGTGCGCGCACACACACACAGAAACCACTGACACGGGGTGCGGAAGGGGAGCAAGGATTTGGGGTGGGGGGACACAATGAGAACGGTAAGGGGTCAGCGGGCTCCCTGACTTGTGCGGGGCGATGGGCAGGAGCAGCGAGAGCGCACACAGAGAAAGCCTAGGGATGCAGCTTTGGTTACGAACAAATGGTTAACCAAACTCAAAAAACCAAACCAAAAGTGAGAGAGGAAAAAACAAAAACATAAAGGCCGCTGACAAGGTCACAGAAATCTATTTGCTTTTCTTTTGGTTTCAGATCCAAGCTGGGTGTGATGTCCAAGGAATGAAGACTGTCTTTGGGGGGGAGGGGGTGAAAAATTTTTCTTTTTAATTTCATTTGTCCATAAAGACTCGAAAGCAATGGCTAGAGCACATTTTTGATTTTTGTTTTTCCTCTGCTGGCTCTGTCCTCCTCGTGCCCCGCGCCCCCCGGCGGGCGGGCGAGCCACAGTGCTTTTTACCTGACTGTGGGGTCCCATCATGCTGCTGGGATTGTGAGGTGGAGGCTGTGCGTGCGGCGAGGGCTGTGACCCCGGAGGACCCTGTGAGGCCAGACAGTAGAGGCAGGTTATAGATCACAGCACATGGAGAAGCGCAGAAGCTTAAAAGAACAAAAATTAAACCAAAACGAAGGGCAGGCGGCGGGCGGGCGGGCGGGCGTGCGGGCTCTGGCTGGCGGGGAGGTGCGTGGCGGCTTGGGTCGCAGGCTCAACGGTGGGCGCAGAGAGCGGGAGGGAGAGAAGCCGATGAACACACTCACGGGGTGGTTTACGGGGACGGGAAATAAAACCCAGCTCCTTTGCCAAAGCACGCAGGAGCGGGGGGCCCGGGCACCGTCTACGGCTGGAGAGGAGTTTGCCATGTTAAATACGCTGGTTGTGATGGGCTCAGAGAACACGGCGACGCATAGCAAGGCCCTGGTTTGGGGGAGCTTCCGGTCTGGAGAGGGACACAGACAGGATGCAGGCTCCTGGGCCGCGCTGCTAAGGGGAGGGGGCCTGATGGGTGCATGGGGACAGGAGGAGTCAGGCTGGGCCAGAGATCAAACAGACAAGGGAACAAAAGGACGGAGGGTTACAGAGAACCCATGCCGTGAACTTTATTAATTCACCTTCACTTTTAAAGGGCCCCATGAAGTGGGGTTTCTCATTCTTTTTACCCATAAGGAAACTGGATCTCAAGGGATGAGGGAACTTGGCCACAGCCATACAACTGGACGGCAAAACCAGGATGAGATGCCTGATGGCCCTGAGACTCGCCTGGACTCCTGTAGCCCAGAACTCAAGCTGGCATGTGCAGAGGGGCAGGGGGCTGGGGCTGGAGGCCCTTGACTGCTGGGTGGGTGGGTGGGTGGAGGGGCTGGGCTTTCCACTCTAGCCAGCAGTGAGCTACCCACGGTCCTGAGCTGACCCCAGAAGCCCTGGGCTATGCTGACCTTGGCTCCCCCCCAGAAGAGATGGGCAGGTGAATTCACTCAAACCACAGGATGGGTCAAACTGTGGGTTGCAACCCATTAGTGGATGGTGAAATCAATTTAGTGGGTTGCAACCATTGTTTCCTAAAAACCTGGAACAGAATAAAAAAACAGAATAGAAACTAACAGCTCTGTGTGTATAAAGGCAAGTCTTTTCACCCACTTCTTTTCACATTTATATATATATGTGTGTGTGTGTACTGGTTCACCATGTCAAACGTATTTCCTACTGCAGGTCAATCAAAAAGCACAAAAGGCCCAACTTGGAAGCTCCTTCCTGCCTTTGGGATGTTCAGAGCTGGACAGGGGGGCTGGTGACGAAGAGCTCACCCTAATTCACTCTTCTCTACCCTAGATCATGCCATCATTACTCTCGCAAGTCGCTTTTGAGAAAAGTCCAAAACCTGCACAGGGGATGGGGGAGGTTACATTAAAGAGGAAAGGGAGAGAGAATCTTCGCGATGCAGGTAGGATTCTCTTCGTCAGCCTTCTCCCTCAAAGCCAGGCTGCCCAGCCTCCCACCTGCTCAGAAAACACAGTCCAGAGCCAGGGCGAGGTGGAGGGGCTGGTACTGGGCGGTGGGCCCAGAGACAGAAGAGGTGTGCAAGGAAAGATGGCAGGGAGCTGTCTGGGAAGGTGGGGGCGCTGCTGAGGACAGGCCTGGAGTTTCTCGGCCAAGTGAGGGGCTGCTCACTTCCGGAGAGCTCTGTGGAGCAGATGTTCCCCTACCTGCCACGCTACTAATTTCAACAAGTGTGTGTCTTTCTAGCGGCTGCCAGCAACGGCATGGTTTGTTACCATGAGCAATTTTCTTAATTAACAGACATTAATTAGCCATTTAGCAATTTTGCAAGCATTTGTTTAGCGGCTTTCCTAAACATGAATACCACTGTGATAATGGCGCTGATTAGAGGGTCCCCTAATTAACAGTACAGGGAAGGAAAATTGAAATCACATAAATTAAAAAGGGAGGGGAAGCTAATGAAGGCGGGACATATTTGCACCTGCAAGTCTTTTGTACCATGAAACTTGGGTGCAATGTAAACAAAATAAGATAATTCAAAGCCAACCCCCAAAAAAAGAAAAATAAAAAGAACAGAAGAAGAGGGTTCGAGGGTGAGGTCCAGTTGCCAAGAGGGGGCAAAAGGCCTTCTGTTGGTTCCCAGCTCTTGGCAAGAAGGGAGTGCCTCCTCCTTCCAACTCTCGTGGCCCTTCCCTGGTAGGATCCGGAGCTCCTTCGGGGAGAGCGGCTTGTCTCCGGGCAGGTCCCCCACACCTGTGGCCCTGTAAGCCAGGGGAGGCAAGCAGCAGCTGACCTGACGGCTAACTGTAGAAAAGGTATGGAAAGCGCCCCAGAGTGTCTGCCACCCACAGGGGACCTCAGCCAGCGGCGGCCCCTGCTTAGGGCCAATGCTCGAAACTGGGTCTGGAAGGCCATTCCAAGCTGTCTCCTGCCCCTAGATTATGGCTGCTTGGGCACCCTGATGTTCAGAGGCCAGGCCATTACGCGTGCCTCACCTCTCTACCTCCCTCAGAAACTCCCTGCCAGACTCTGGTAACTGGCCCCTGAAGAAGCGGCTATGGCACAAGTTCGCCTCCAAGCAGCCGCCTCAACACAGATGGCCAATGAGTAGTAAGGGCCGGGAGCGCACGGCTGGTCTGAGAGGCTCTGGGCTGGTCTGGCAACTTCTCTGGCTAGGAGGGAGAGGTGGCGAGTGGGCTGTGAAGTCTGGGGAGGGAACAGCCTTCTCAGAAGTCTCCCCCATGACTTGGAGCCCAGGTTTGGAACACTGAGGACAACAGAAAGCTGGCCTAGGCTGGCCTGTTGCCCGGAGAGAAAACCCCACCATGGTCTCGAGACAGGCGGGGACGCAGCTCAACACTCATGTCCCCAGAGCAGGGGTCTCCTGTCCCACCGCAGAGTATGTGGTAACCGGGCTCTGCTCGTGTACTTCCCAGCACAGCCCCTAGCATGGCTAGGAGCTCTGTGAGCCAAAAAGTGTTTCCTCCATGAAGGCAGAAGCCTATCAATTCCTGGTGGTCACCCGCATCCAGCCAAAGCGCCATCCTCTGGGTCTCTGCTACCTCCGCTCGGCCTGGAGCTGTCTGCCACTCGATCTGCGTCCAGACTCTGGCCCTGGGACAGTGTGCAACAGCATAGGGAGGCACCCAGCAGGCCTGATGCGTTCTTGGGGCAGAGAACAGGGCACCACACCGAAAACGGCTGCTTCTGTTAAGACGACGACAGACCTGTTCCCAGCTCCACAAGGAGGAATAGGATTTGCTGCCCTGTGGTTTAGTGCGCCCATAAGAGGAGTTTCTCTCCTCCCCTGCCTTCTCCACAGGAGACCAACAGGTAGGTGTTGAGAAGGCAGACTTTATGGTCTTTTCAACTCCTTACCCACTTGGTCAAAAGGTCACAGAGGAGGCAGACCACAAACGACCTTGCTTGAGGGCTCTGACCTTCTTTGGGTTGTTAGGCTTTTCTCTTCCCCAAACTCCAAAAGGATCCGACAGGCCGGGGGAGCGGGTACAGGTAGAAGGTGGGAGAAGGAGGGAGTCCTAACGCTGATGGTACTGATGAACTTTCCCACACAGGACGGCTGCCCCTTGGGGCCTCCTGGCTTGCTCTCACTGAAAGCTTCAGAAGAACCAACATTAGGTGCATCTGGAAGCCTACTTGGCCAAAAAGAGCCTCTGAGTCCAACTCTGCTTAGACGTCGAAGGATTTCCGTCTCATGAACAGCATATCCACCCTCCCAGGACGCCATAGAGCACATGGTTATCGGCAGACATCTAAGGTGCACAGAGTACTGGGTCAAACCAAGTTGGGGCTCCCATTGGCAGCTTGGGGAGAGTTATACCTACCTGCCTGCAGTGGGTGGCTCTGACAGATCGTCACTTCTCCCAGTGCCCTGCACTTGCAGGGAAGAAAATGATGCCCAGGACAGAGGTGTGACCTGTCCAAGACCACAGAGAATGCACTGGTGGCAGAGCCACATCGCCTAATCCCAGCGGGGGGAATCTCTTTATGACAATCATACTCCTGCCCACTGTAGGTAAAGTGGACTCAGCCACTGACTGCACTTCCCTCGTCAGAGAAATGGAGATAGTAATAAAGCCGCACGTCACCTGCATTAGCGAACGTGACCCTGGACTCATGGCTGGAAACATGAGCAGTCGCTCCGCTTCACACCTCAAAAGGGTGAAGCCACTGGCAAAACCATTCAGCGGTGGAACCAGGCTCCAAGTCTGATTCTAGAGCTCCAGGGGGTCTGAGCTGGCCCACTACTCCACCAAGCCCACAAGGGGTGTCTCCGTGTCACACATGGAATATGAAGAGCAGAGGAACAAATCCTAGAGGCTCAAGGATGGGGGGTGCGGCCAGTCACTCACACATATACATATTCTGGAGGCTGACCTTGGGGGTCCAGCCAGCCCCATGTCCTGGGGGTGGGTGATGGAGGTGCATCAGACCGGTCAGGCTAGCTGGGGAGAAGGATGAGGACATGGTGACAAATGAGCTTGTGTTGGTTTAAAATGCCATGGGGTCCAAGAGAAGCTGTCAGGTAAACTGAGGCCCAGCGTGGCTGCAGAAGGTAGGCCAACGGGAAACTGGGCTGAGAACTGAGGTCCCCTGACTGGTCAGAAATCTTTCCACTGCAGGGCACTGCCCCCGTTGGCGGGGTAGGGGGGTGATGCCAGGGAGGCCTGCACCAGGGAGAGACCCCAAGTGGGAAATCCCACAACCAAATCTGGGAGAAGGGAGCAGAAAACGTGCCCACTTCCTGCCTGGGCTTTCATTCTGCCCCAGACCCTGTTAATGGACTTTCCACTCTGTCTCCAGGGTCCCAACATCTCTGACCGGAGATCCAGAACTCCCACACTTCTTTTGTTCCCTGCAGTTCCAGCGCTGGGTAGTGTCCCATCTCACAGCCTCGGAGGGCCCTGTAAGCAGGGCCTGGGGGCCTGGGAGGTTCTGCAATGGTGCGACACTGAGAGTTCAGTGAGAGAGGCTTTCCTGTCACAGATGGGGAGGGGAGCAGAACAGCCCCACGGCACAAGAGACCCATGGTCTCCGCAGAAAGGCATTTCAGAGTGTCAGCAGGAGCCACCCATGCCTCTGGGTCGCAGCTGGCTTGAATCCCTGCACTTCCCCCGAAGCCATCCTCAGGAGGTAGATGGGCTTATGGCACGATGGCAAACGCTTCAGGTTCCATGGCCCTGACTGGCAGCCGCTCCCAGCATCTCTGGGGCACATGGTGAGTCCAGTTCCCTCAGGAGGAAAAAGGGACATTGCAGTGGGGTGGTGCAGGTGACAGCGCTAGGCGTGCGGGAGGTCCCTAGGCTTCCGTGGCCGCGCATTCACGCCTCATGTTCCGGTGGCCCCTCACTGCCCATTTATGGGGAAAGCAGCAGTGAGGCCCGCTCTGCTGGGAGCGCCCTCCCTCAGCCGGTTGAAAGCCCACACACCCTCCTTTGTGCAGCCCACTCTGCCCCGCCACGGGGCACTCCTCTTCAGACACTGTGTCTAATCCGTAGACTCCACGCAGGCTGCTCGAGGGCATGGGCATGGCCTTCCCCGCCGTGTGCACATGCTGGGCAGGGGCCGGACAGGGCAGAGAGACTTGGCCCACACGCGGACCCCACAGCCACAGTCAGCCAGCCCACATCTAACCCCTCGGAGTTTAAGGGACCCAGAATAGTACCAATGGGGTGACTGAGCTGGTCCTCTGAACTAAAGATTCTCACAGAAAAGAGAGGATAGTGCTTTAAAATTAAAAGTCAAATTAAAACAAAAAAAAAGTGCATTTTTTTTTAAAGGAGAAAAATAATAAAAGCTAAGTGCTAAGTTCAATATTTCTAAAACTCACTGCTCCTTCACCTGGCGCCACCTCACACTCTCCAAGGCTGCCTTTCCCTGACTGGAAATCATGGACTGTCAGGGAAACAGAGCTGAGGCTTAACTCCAGGCTTTCTGGGTGCAGAAGTGAGCCCGGGAAAGAGCACACATGAGAATGAGTTGTGGCCAGGGCAAATGTTGGGCTCCAGAGCCCAGGGCACTCGGGCTGGCGTCCTGCCTTGTCTTCCTGGGGTGTGGGCTGCTCATCTTCAAAGGGGAGGAGTTCAGGTGACATGGAGTTCGGGTTCCTCACAGGAAAGCCAGGAGAATGCTCTGTAAGCCGCAGAATGCTACATGCTTACCACTGGCCAAAATTTGCCTTCTGTCTTCACAGGAGGCCTTTGGGGATGGCACTTGGACGTTTCAGGTGTCTCAGAGACCCAACACTCTACACATCTTCATCCCTTCTCACTCATGGGGCCAGTGGCCGCTGGCTTGGCAAGGCTGGGGGCATGTTTTATCGACAGGCCATGGAGACAGACGACTTATATTACTAGGGGCCTGTGTCATCTGCCTGTTGGGCGTGTCACTTTAATTGAGAGAATATAAAATTACATGAATTATACACATGGTAAAAGGCATGTGGCAGACAATCCAATTTGTTCCTTGGACACAAATGCTGACAGAAAATGGCATAAGCCCATTCTGGGGAGACAGAGCCAAGGAGTGCCCGAGTGCCACTGATTCCCTGCCACCATGTCCGTTGGTGCAGTCCACCTCGTCCTTCGAGTGTGAACTTGACCACTTGGCTAGATGAGGGAGGGAGAGCTTTAGCCGCCCCTCCCCTTTGACATGCACCTCAGCAGAGGAAAAGTTCTTTCTTTACTTTGACCCATGGGAACCAAGCTGGCAGTGGCTCGCACAGTTGCTTTCCTCTCCTGCCTCTGTCTGTCCCCTCCCCATAGAAGCTTCTCTGTGCGTGTGTATGTGGGAAATACAGGCCAGAACTGGAGCTAAGATGACCAACTCGAGGGCAGAGGGAGCCTGAGCCATCTGTGTGTCCAGGACACACCCAGCAGGTCCTCAGGGGGCTGAGCTGGGCCACACCTGACGGCATGACTGCGCCGCACTGCGGCCCCCCCACCCCCGGCCCCGAGAGCTCCACGGCAGGGGCAGTGGACTGCCTAGGACATGAGCCCACAGGAATCAAAACCCTCTGGGGGCACCAGACCAGGAGGATGGGTTTTGCCAGAGAGAAGTCAAGTGGTGGCAGCCCCTCTTCCTGGGATGGTGGGGAGATGGCCGGTTAGAGGGAGGACTGTACACGATGTCTCCCCCTTGGGGTCACCTCTGCGTACCATCAGCAATCTATATGGCCACCAAGGTCCCCTCTGGGCAAAGATCAGCAGAAGACTCTGATTTCTGTCTGAGCAAAGGCCCCAGCTGACCTCCGCTTCTCACTGCACCTCTCCAAGGAGCTGGGATGGGGCTGGGCGGACGGCAAGAGTGAGAGGTCTGCCTACTTGTGAATCTGGTGCCAAGACACTCACAGGAGGTGCTCAGCGAACGTTCTCAACAGACATGAGGCCCGCTTGCCCCACAGAGACATAGAATCAGCAGGCGATGGTTTTCAAAACAAAGGGAGGAAGCGTGGCAAATGAAAGTAGTGGCAGCGTCCAAGACCTAATGCAGAGTTCCGGCACGTACTGCCCCCCGCCCCCGCCTCTTCCCCCAGCCCTCGCACAGACAGGAAGACTGAGCCCCATCTCACTGGTCCCAGGGCCAGGCTTGGTGGCCTGCACCACGCCGCAGACCCAGAACGGAGTCTGGGGTCAGCTGCAGGGCAAGGACTCCAAGAGCACGGCCACCACGCTGAGCTAGAGGAAGAGCTGGCAAACTGGCTCATGGCCAAATATAGCCTGCTGCCTGTTTTTGCAAATAAAGTTTTATCGGAACATAGCCACATGCCCATCTGTGCCCGGTCCACAGCTGCTGCCACACAACAGCTGTCTGTCAATGTCAGCGCTGTGACAGAGACCAGAGGGCCCACAGAGCCTCAGAGATCTACTATCTGGTCCTTCACAAGAAAGTGCGCTGACCCTTGGGATAGGGAATGGGTTACAAGGTGGAAAAAGGTTAAAAACTGGGGTCTTTTAAAATCCTCAAGGTAGGGTGCCTGGGGGGCTCAGTGGGTTAGGCCTCTGCTTTCGGCTCGGGTCATGATCTCAGGGTCCTGCGATCGACTCCTGCATCGGGCTCTCTGCTCGGCAGGGAGTCTGCTTCCCTTCCTCTCTGCCTACTTGTGATCTCTCTCTGTTAAATGAATAAAATCTTAAAAAAAAAAAAAATCCTCAAGGTAAGTACCATATCTACTTTCTGACTGTTAGCCTCAGATCTTCCCAATAAGACAAATGAAGCAAAAATTAACCCCACAGAGAATAAGGAAACTGAAGTCCAATGACATTACAGTATTATTTATCAGAGCCACGATTTTTCCCACTGCGGATGAACAGAATGAGAGTTGGACCAGGGAGCAGCAAACCCGAGCTGTGGTTCTCCTGCCATGATACCATGCAGCCAGTCACAGAGCCCCAGTTTTCTTGACCACTGGTCTTGCACAAAATGACCTTTCATCCTTGTAACATGACAGCCAGCATTCACATCCAGCTGGCTGGCCCTGGAGTACCTTCCCAGTCTCCTTCTCACCACAGTGCTAGGGAACGAATGCCAGCACAGAACATTCTGGGGACTCGGTTCCAGACCTTAGTTTTTTCAGCAGGTTCACACTGTGTGACCCCCTCCTTTGCGGTGAATTTCTCTAGGGTCATCTTGGGAAGGGCCTCTACCTTGAAGGGCTATGGTTGGGACGGGGTGGGGGGCAGAAGAGAGATGACCATGCCTCCAGCTACTAAACTTCTGGGGCTCCCCCGCTAGAGATTCTTTGTATGTGCCTGTGTCTGTATAACCAGGCATCCTTTTCGGGGACATGGGACAAAAGCACGCGTGGGACCCAGTCCATCTGGGAGTGTATCCAGCCACTGGGTCCCAGCACCCTGGGCTGAGGGTGCACTAAACGCTGGACACACGTGAACAAGCAGTACTGTGGACCAGAGTCCCAGGTCTAACTATTACCACGGCAGCACCCCAACAGGCATGGGATGGAGGAAGCAGGAGGGCAGCAGTGAGAGAATTAGCACACTGAGGCAGGGCCTGGAAGAAGGAACAGGTATCCTCTGGCAGAGAAGAAAGAGAAGGGGCTTCTGGGCTGAGAGACTGGCCCCTATGCTGTAGGGGCAGTGTGGCCATGGTGCTGGAGGGCCGTGGGCACAAGATGGAGACCCTGGGGCTGGGCCCTCCAGGCTGAGAAGCAGGGTCCTTAACCCTTAGGAGCTCCTGCATAAGCGTGCCAATCAGATCTAGATCTTGGGAATTACACACCCGTTCCTTTCCTTTCCAAAGATGTTTCCATGGTGTCTCTCAAGTTAGAATCAAGACTTGTAGCCACAGGAAAACTGAGTTCATGGCTATCTCGGGAGCTAACTCTCCCACGAAGCCACACTCTGGCCCAGAATAGCTAGCCTTCTTTCATGTTGGGGAAGGTCTCCAACACCCAGTCCTAGCCATGTGGGTTTCTGGCCAGGATCCAGAGAGCAAACCTCTCTCTCCCTGACACAGACTCACTGCGATAGAGACCAACTCTGTGGGTAAGCAGGAGGGGTAGAGAAAGACTCAGGATCCAGAAGCACGCCAATCCCTAGGAACACCTAACCTTGCCAAGAGAACCAAATCTCCACCACCACCCCCCTCCAAATCAAAAGATTGCCTTTTGTTCTGCAAATGGATAGAGCTGCAAAGATGCGTCTTGCTCCTGCCCGCCAGCCTCGATTCCACTCTCACCAGCGCTCAAGCTTTGCTGTTAATCACAGCGGCACAGGGAAAGCGAGGTGCATATTAAAAAGCACTGCCTCATCCACCCAGAGAATTCGTGCTCTACTTTAAGCTCTCCAGCACATGCATGCACACAGCCTTCACCCTGCTACCCCTTCGCACCCCGAAAGACGATCCACAAAGTAAGGATCTCATCATATCCAACTCGGAAGGGAAGGCACAGGGCTTTGGAAGTCCCACGTCCAGAATGCCAGAATTCATCCCCTATTGTCCACTGAGCGGAAGACGGCTGAGCTGGCCACAGCAAAGTCGGCCACGGTTCTCCCTGTGCTTTGTAGCTCCCTGGATGACTGGACGGTCTCATGCCTCCTCTTCCCCAAAACCAGAACAGCTTGGGGAATGGCCCAAGAGCTCACCTTCCTTCCTCAGCTAAGCAGAAGCAACAGGATGGGGCAAGGGAAAGAACCAGGACTCTGGGAAGAAATGGGTTTAGGAAGCCCACCCAGAGTCACTGGGCCGTGGGTTATGCAACTGGGCAAACCTCAACAGAAGCACAAGGGACAGCTAAGTGAGTGTGTGCGGGAAGGAGGGGGGGGGAGCTGTTGGAAGTGCCCCAGATTCATGGCCAGGAGCACCGTCTGCCACCCCTGCCATTCTTACTCACCTCCTCCCAGAGAGCTGGAGGACTGAGATACTGAGAGTCAAGTACTCAGTCCAGTGCTGGGAACTGACCCTCAGCACAGGAGGTGGCTCAGATCTCCCCCACCTCAAGGAATCCTTTGGGAGCCCCCTCTTCTTTGACTAGGCTCTCCCAGGACCCTAATCCCAGGGTGCCGCCTCCTGGTCTGCCACACCTCAGGCTGGAGGCATGGCCCTCCGGCAGCCTGCCTGATGCTGAGCGCACCTCAGCCAACTCTTCTGGAGTCGTCTGGCCCCTGAAGTGGACACATATTTCTTCTGCCTCTGATGCCCCAGGGGACAGGAGCCGGGTCTCCCCTGCTTGCCACTGCCCTTCCCGTGCCTGCCCTCTAATGGGGTTGCATGTCACAGACAGGCAGGTTAAGGCCCAGAACGGTAGAGCCGCGGCCCCAGAATTGACTGCACTTCTCCACGCTCTTGAGTAAGTTTCTCGGGACTGATGCTGCGATTACTCCGAGGACGAGGCTCTTCATCAGACTCAATGTCAGGGCATGTGTTTCTTGGGGCAAGGATAGGGCAAGACTTCGCCCAAGTCTCCTTGAATAACACTGACCTGAGACTGAAGAGCCTTCTAGAAGGGCAGGGGAGAATGCTGCTGTCTACAGAAGAGGCCACACAGTAATGGTGGAGGTGCAGAGGCTGGGTCTGAGAGCAGTGGCCCTGGCCCATCGTAGGGATCAACAGCTGGTCCAGTAATGGCGTGAGGGTAGCAGGGCTTAGATCACAAAGACCTGCGAGTATCTTACCAAGAGCCCAGACTCTATGTCTTTAACACAAGGACATCATCGATAGGAAGAGCTGGGGTCAGCCCCATGGACTATGAACCCCTGTACACAGGTTCCGTCTGGCCTCCCGACCCTGGGAGGCCTGCAGGGCTGGGCAGAGAGCTGTCACTCGAATGTGTACTGAAGGAAGAGATGGCTGAACGCAAGTCCCTGGGAAGGAGGGCTGGTGCGGATTTCTGATCTGCCTTTCGTTCCGAATGCATTTCCAAAGTCCTAGCTGGTGAAGCAGGGAGAAGTTGTTCCTGCTTCACAGGTGGGGAGCGGACACTCAAATGACACCCAGGTGAGGCCCGCTGGTAACAGAACTCAGGATGCCCGGCAAAGACCCAAATGCCTGGGCGGGAGAGTCGACGTGAACTCGAAAAGAAGAGTTCATATTAATGAGCCCGGTGGGAAGAGAATCAGAAGCTCCCGGCCATACGACCTGCTTCCCTGCCTCTACCTCCCCTGTCAACTCCCCCTGGGTGGACCGGGGAGCAAGGAGTTAAGCCACATAGGACAGGATTAAGTGAGGTAACACATTAAAGGGGCCTGTGCTTGCCAGGTCCCAAACACATTGGTCTAACTGAAAGGCTAATACCCATCGAAAACACCCAGAACCTCTCCCACGTGTCACTGCCACCAAAGCTGTGCCAAGCCTCTAGGAATAGCCCCTTCTTGGATGAAGAGCACCCACAGTGGCCCGTGCCCTTGGATGAGCTGCGGGACCTAGCTCCGGAGTGACCCCTAGCTCTGAGACAAGAACAGCCCCGGGACAGACCTATATGCGTCCCCAAGACAGACACCTGAGTGTTTAGCCACGCCGGGCACCAGGCAGGGCTTCGTGGGCCTCGTTTCCTGGCATCCTCACAGGCGCCCGGGAGTCTGGGGCTACCTTGACCCCAGCTTTCTGGTGAAGCTATGGCACCCAGATGGGTTAGCGGACCTTCTCAAGGCAACCCACGTGTCAGCCCAGGCTGCGTGACTTCAGAGCCTTCTGGAAGGATGGAAGGCCTTGGGGGGAGGGGGGAGGGAGAGGAATATGGCGAATGAGCTTCCAGGGGCCCAGGTGCTCATCAATGTGGATCCTAAAGCCCACGGGTCGTGTTTCCATGGCAGTACTAAACCAGCACTGAGCACGGCTCCATGTTTCTATGCAGAGTCTGTCCTTACCAGAGCCCCGCCAAGGAAGCACTGTGATTTGATGAACAAGTGCTCTCAGCACAGCTGAGGACACCAGTGCCCAGAGAGGTCGGGTAACCTCCCCAGAACACATGGTCAGGAAGTGGCACTGGCGGGAGGGAGGAGGTCGGGGGTCCTCCTCCTAAGCTCCTGGTCACAGCCACCGCACCTTGCGCTGCCCTCTTCCAAGGTGTCCATAGGAGGCCTCTCCCAGGGCTGCTGCCCTCCGATGCCTCATCCCTGTGCTGCGTGCAGAGGTGATGTGGTGGCCCCCAGTCAGGGTGCCCCTGGGGGAGCCCAGCACCCAGCCTGGAGAGAACACTGCATAAAAGCTGTGGTCCCCCAGCCATACTCTTACCAAGTGTAACCACCCCCATTTGGGTATTAGCAAGAGACAGGGGCTTGCTGGGCAACCAGTGGGTCTGGCCCAGGACCTTCATTTATCCTAAGACCTTCATCTGGGGGAGGGAGAGGTTCCGGGGAAAGGCAAGCTGAGCGGGCTGAGGAGTTCACTTAGGCAGAAGTAGGACATGAGCCCGAAACCCGCCCTGTGGATGGGCTGCTCCATCCCAGCTCTCAGAACAGCACCTCACAATTAGCACTCGGCGAGATGTGAGAAAGCCCTCTGACCCCGGCCCGGCCCCCTGGCCCAGCCCAGACTCCCCAAAGGGCAGTTTCCTTCAGCGTGGTGTGATCTTATTCAGGGGGGTCTAGCCCTAGCCACATAATGCCAAGGCATGTTATTATAGGATTCCACTGGAATTCTCTTCCTCCAACCTCTTCTGCTACAAGGGCTGAGGAATGTGACCTTTTTTTTTTAAAGGGAAAAAAAACCCCTCAGCATGATCTGCACAGAAGGTGGAAGCAGGAACACAGAAGGGTCTACCCCCTCCGCCAACTATGAAGAAACAAAACAAAAACACAAGGGGGCTCCTCCACCCTCTGGAAAGGCAGGAGGATCATGGCGGGGGTGGCAGGGAGAGGGCGGAGACAGACCCAGTCATGGCGCTGGGACAGGGGACAGGACAACACAGCAGAGCAGCTCTCAGACGCAGGGGGGGAATCTAATCTAAGAGAAATCCAAAGTAAAAAAACCAGTACTAAAGGGGAAAAGGATAAATCGGCCCAAGCTTTTAAAACCCGAGGGGTGAAGGGGCTGCTGACACCAATCTTTGACAATGGGATCCCTGAAAGTCAGACCCAAGTCAGCTCACAGCTCAGGAGGAGAGAGGGGACACCCTGGGGTCTCCAGGGGTTTTAAGAGCAGCAGTAAGAACTAGTGTGAGCCTCCCAGGTCCCAGGGTCCTTCTGGAAAGCGCTCCCTTTCCTTTCACCGCAAAGGGAGCAGAGACCTGTGGCGGGGGAGGTCCTCAGCGGGGAGGGGGAGGCCACCAGTGGCTGGGCTCCCTGGTGCTGGGCTCCCCGCTGCGGGGCCGGCTCCGCGTTAGGGGGCAGCCGAGGCCCGTGGAGAGGCCCAGTGCTTTGTTACCGAGCAAACCTCCCAGGCACTGGCTGCTGGTGCGTAGCTAACAGGGCGGCAGACACTGATTTATGTCCAACTTTCCATTTCATCAGCGAGAGTTACGGCGCGACATGCGGAGTTCACGTTTGTCGGCGGGGCGGAGAAGTGGCCCGAGTGTGCAGATAGACACACGCCCGCACGCGTGCACACAGGCACACGCGCCAGTCAAGGCCACAACTTTGTTTTCCTCTCCGAAGGGAGGGCGAGGGGGCCGGCAGCCTGGCACGTCAGGAGTAACCTTTTGTCTGCGGTTGCTAGGAGCCCCGGCGCGGTCCTCTGCCGCTGGGCAGACGCTAGGCACCAGGCTGGCTGCCGGGCGGGGCGGGAGCAAAGCCTGACCTTTGTGGAGGTGGTGTTGGCAAGAAGAAAAGCCTCCCCCTACCTTCTCTCCTGCCCTGGCCTTTCCACACAGGCCGGGCAATTGTTGGGGAGTTGGAGGGCGGGGGTGGGGGAGAGCTGTGTGTGGGTCCATGATGGGGCCAGGGGACAGCTCAGGCAACACGGTTTCCCAGCAGCCAGGGGTTTCTATAGTCCTCTAAGGCACCTAAGGCCCAGAGAGGGGAGGATGGCCCTGCAAGGACACCCAGCAGTCTGGCAACAGGGCTAGACCCAAACCAGGATATCTAACACCAAGGGCAGGGGTCTTTGGGCTTAGAGCTGCTGCTGGCTTATTCACGGGGCGGGGGCGGGGGGGGGGGGCTGCTGTGGGACTGGGGGCACACTACATTGGCTTGGAACAGGTGGGGCTGGGGTGGGGCAGCCCAGCGCCCAGCAGTTGGGGTGCCCCGCCTCCTGTCTAATCCTTCTCAGCAGGGGTGACCCTGCCTTCTGTCAGTCTGGAGGCGGACAGCAGGGTGAGGGGCGAGGAGGGGTGTTTCTGCCCCCTGAAGGAACTGGCACACTCTCCGACCAACCCGACCCCGCAAGGCATCTCTGTCCTCCTCTCCCACAGACTGGCACAGCACATCAATCGGAACCCATCCTGCCCTCAGTGATGGAGCCAGGGCAAGGGTCAGGGGCCAGAGCATGGGGCCCAGAAAGGGAGGGGACTTGCTCCTCCTCACCCAAGACAGGGCATTCATCGAGAAGCTCTAGTGCCTACCACCTGGTCCACACCCATCTTCCCTGAGCAACTCCGGCCAACGGGAGCCTCGGTTTCTTCATCTTGAGTGGAAATGCTGTTAGCTCTCAGGCCTACCTCCCAGGGTCAAATGGATTCACACACGGGGATACCTTTCCTAATCTAGAGTGTTCCACCAACTACAACAGGTCAGACAAGTCTTCTTTAGGACCTGAGAGCATGGGCTGGGAGCCTCAAGGGGCAAGGGGGCAGCCAAAGGTCTACATGCCAGGCCCTCTCCCTTCGAAAGTAAAGGGTCTGACAGGGTAGGAGGCACCTGACAGGCTCTCAGTACCCCGAAGTCCAGTGCCAAGTCAGAACCCTGGGCACACCCTCCCACCTCTGCTTCCTCCCCACTACACATCCAGCAAGACGCTGTGAGTTCAGGGCAGGGAGGCACAGGCCACTGCACTGAGGCACCACTGCTGCCCAGGGCCTGGCCACTCCCCACCCCCGGGACCACAGCCTGGAATCCACACTTACACAATGGCAGCCTGCCACAAGTCCAGCCCCTCCAGGCTGCTGGGTCTTCCTGGAAGCCGGTCATTTCCTTTCTTAGGAACCTTCCATGACTCCCCTGTCTTTAAGCTTAAGTATCTCTCCAGGCCTCCTGCCATCCAAAGCTTGCCCCTTTCACACCCACATACAGGCCTATTGCCCCCTCTCCCCACTCACTGACCACTGCCTCCTGCTCAGACCTCACTCCTCTAGGCTAGCCCCTCAGGGAAGTTTCCCAGATGGACCCCAGGTTAGGCCAGATGCTCCTTCGCCTGCCCCCTGTGGCACTGGACTGTTGGTGTAATCATTCCCTGCCTCCTCCACCAGACTGTGAGCCCCTTGAGGGCGGGTACGGGGCTGCCTCATTTTTCCGAGGTGCTCACTGAGGCTGCGTGATTGGGAGGCCACTGTGGCCTTAGAGACCATGTCTGGCCAATGGGCTACAGGATGACCGGCAAGTCTCCTGGGCCTCACGCAGTTTAGGTCCTGGCCTCAGACTGACCATCCATCAGATGTGGACCCAAGCCCCCCATCCCCCACCATCAAGTCCTCCCTTTGCTGCAGGCTTTGAAAACCACACAAACAAGGTGGTTTGCTTCTTCCCAAGCCTCTCCTCGTCCCACCCTGGCTCTAGTCAGCACTGAGGTCTTTCCTGCCGCTGTAGCTTTCTGGCAAGAGGAATGCCAACTCACTGTGCTGCTGCCTGCTTGCCGCCGGAGAGGAAGGCAGGAAATGGACAGCACTCGACCCAGCTCTTGGGAACTGCCTGAGCGGCCGCCACCGCCAAGCCCTTATTTACTGGGCTTTGATTCTCCCTGGAAACACACCATCCCACCCCAAGGCACTCAGTCCCCAGGGCTCTCTACTGGGCAGAGTCTCTACTTGGTTACCACTGAGTGCCAGGGAGCTCACTACTTTAAGTAGACAGGAGGTGGTAGAACTGTCTTACATTCAAAGACTCAAACTGGCCTCCCTCTTCTTTTCTCTGAAGGATCTGAGATCAAAGGGCTGAGGAGGCAGGTTTGAGTATCTTGTTTTGTTTTGTTTTGTTTTTTAAGATTTCTTTCTTTCTTTAAGTAATCTCTACACCCAACATGGGGCTTAAATTCACAACCCTGAGATCAAGAGTCGCACACTCTTCTGACTGAGGCAGCCAGGCGCCCCCGGTCTGAGTATCTTCTATGTGGCCGAACTTCAGACACTCCAAGTCAGTCATCATAGACTTCCTGAGGCTGCTCCTCTCCCACAGAAACCCCGGCTACTTCTGCAAAAAATGAGGCGTGTGCTCCCTATAATCTCAACAGGCAAGGTCCAAGGTCATGCGTCTAGCTCTCCCTCTTATTTTTGGATAATTTCTTAGGTTTCTGGACTATGCTTCTTCTCCCCACTCCTTCATGACTGGTGGGGAGGGTTCTCTGGAGGCAGACCTCAGAGGTGGGTGGGCTCGGCCGGCCGGAATGAGAACTCACTGGAATGGGGAGGTGGGGGGACAGGACATGTCAACCCCTATTGTGTCCCACTACAACAGAAAGTATCTAGGGATGTTCACAGCAGACGTGATGAGCTTCTGGCAAAGGGAGCTTGGGTTCCCCCAAGACTGTCTTCCAGAGAAGACTCGCTCTTTAATCCTTCGACTGGATCTTGGCAACACCAGTCTCCATCTTCGGTGTGGTCTGCCCCCAGGTTCCCGCCTCCGAAGAGTGGACAGAACCAGTGCAGAGTGAACTGTTCAGGAACACGGACCTGGCCCAGGCGTTATCCAGACCAGGGTGCTCCAGTGGCTTCCACTACCTCTGGATGGAGCCCACAGTTCTCCACAAGGTCCAGCAAAAGCTGCCAGCAAACTCTCCAGCCACGTCTCCTACAGAGCAACCACCTATCCACCCCCTCACTGGGACCCCACCCCAGAATGTGGCCTCCAGGAAGCCCCTTGGCAGGCAGGCACCTTCATTTCTTGCTCCAGGGCATGGGTTATCCATCAAGCCTCTCTGCTAGGCTGGGTGCTCCTGGGGGCAGACCAGGACTGATCAGTTCTGGCCGAGAGTCAAGCCCCTGCCCTCACAGAGGGGGCTGATTGCTATCACAAACCACAGTCCCATCTGCCTCTGGGCCTCCATTCTGCATCTATACAATCCATTCTGCATCTATACAAAGTCTGCCCTCGATCAGGGATCGGGGCAAATTCGGACGTCACATACTACCATCTACATCTGCATGTTCACGGCAGACAACGCCCACCAATATCCGCTGAGCCCACACACGGCTCAAGAATCACTCCCAACAGCGGTCCGGCAGCCAACCAATCGGGGCTGGCATCGGAGCAGAAACACTGCCTGCTTTTGAGAGAAGATGGCTAGAGTTTTCTCCTTCTCCCTCCATCATTTCCCTCCTTTTCTCTTGTTCTCTATTCTCTCTCTAGACAACCAGACATGCATCTGACCACTGAGTTAGAACACTGGGGTCCCGAGCCAGCAAGCCTGGGCTGAGACCCCGATTATGACCTGTAGCTGCTCAATGAGCAGGTCAGTCACCTCTCCCAGTCTCTCTCCCCCAGTCAGCCATGCCTCCCCTCTGCAGAAGCGCGGTGATCAAAATGAAAGTAAGACCCATGTCTAAAAACACGACATAACTGAAAACAATCACTGGAATTTAAAACAAAACAAGAACAAAAACAGCCTGTACTCAGTGCTCCCTTCTTCGTGACCCCTGCCCTCCTGCCATTCCCCAGCTCTAGACCTAGAAATCCTCATTGAAGGGCACCTCCCTTAGAACTACCTTAGGGCCAAGGAGCTGGGAGGGGGCCCACCCAGACCAGGAGGCCTGGCCAAAACTAAGCAGAGTCTGCCAGATGTACAGCCCAACTGACTTAAGCTGCATGGAAAAAAAAATGCCACTGCTTGATTATGTAAAATCCATCTGGATCCCAAGCAGAAAATCCAAGTTGGAAAGGCCCTCGGAGACCATCTGGTCCACCCTGCTTCATCTACTAGCGAGGAAACTGGGGTCCAGAGACAGCGAGCAACTTGCCCAAGGTCACTCAGCAAGTGTATAGACAAGCAGGGGACTAGAACAGGTGTCCTCAGGCTCTCATCTTCTGTATCCTTCCCCACTCCAGAACGCGGCCCCTGGACCCTCCAAGCCTGGACAGAATGAGGATCTAGAGCTTTGGGGCTGGCGGGGCTCTACTCCTGGTAACTGAGCAGCACAAATAAGCTCAGTTCAAACACCCCCTGGGTCCTTCGTGCATGCCAGATGCTGGGAATGCCAAGATGAAGGTGTCTTTTTACAAGGAACGCACAGAAGTAGAACGTCCTGGCTAAGTTCTATCATAACCCCAAGAACCCCAAAATACTCCCCAATACTATGAGGTATGGTCAGGCCAGGTCCTGAACCATCTCTCCACCAGCCCTCAACTTGTTATCAGACACATCTCGTGCCACAGGACCCCTCAACACTAAGTAAGAAAAAGCCAACGGATGGAACCTAAGGCGTGGATGGCCAAACCTTCCGACCCCAGGAGTAGCCTCGCAGCCTGCCAGTCTAAGGAAGTAAGTCCCCTATGTTCCTTTCTGTGGGGCTGGAGTTGGGGGGATGGGTAGACAGCTGCTGTCTACCCACCCACCCACCTGGGAGGTCCCACTGGCTTCGAAATTTGGCACCAACTAGGGGTGGAGTCCCGATGTGAAAACTGGGCCGGCCACCGGAGGACAGGATCTGGTCGCAGCTGAGTCAGCCAACCCAGGCCAGCTATCCTGGTGCAAAGACCCCCCCCAGCCGCAGAGCTGCCGCCCAGACTGCGGCCAAGCAGGGGAAGAAGTGCAATTGTTGGCAGCCGATTAAACCCGAGAGCATCTCTATTTCTCTTCAAATAGCAAAGCAGTGGTGGGAGAGCTGAGGCAGGGGCAGTGTCCGCATTCGATAGCTGATATTCTAGTCGTGAGCTGGTCTACTCCGGAAGATATTCTAGTCGTGAGCTGGCCTACTCCGGAAATGGGCAGTCACTACCTCCTTCCGGAGAGATACCCTTTACCCTCAGCACTGACCCAGCCAGAGGGGGTCAGCATCACAGCCAGGAAGCACCTATGCTGCCTTCATATTCACCTGACTGACTAGAAAACAATGTCCTCACCTGAGGAGGGTATGGCGGGGACAAAGCCAAAGTCACCCAGGAAGTAGAGAGTCTGGAGCACACAGGTCCCTGGCTCCATGCACCCTCCACCCCCACCCCAACTCTTGGTGGGTTCATCCTGACTGGGGATCAGAAAAGACCTCCACTCAAGAGGATCCAAAAGTTACCTCTGTTTGATGGTGGCTGGAAGTGGCCAAATAAGGACAGGATTCGGTCTGGGCTTTCTGACCACACACCCCTGAACGTCATAGAGGAGGGCCCGAGAAGTATGTCTGGAATTAGGCCTTAACCATGGACAATTCTACCAAAGCAGGAAGTTATGAGCTGCCCACATTATCAGGCAGACCTTGCCTAGCCCCAGACTCAGGCCAAAATAGAAGTCAACGGCCTATTTAACAAATGCAGCTGGCTACTGTCCACCTCTTTCTGCCACAGCAGCCTGCACTGGGCACTCAGACGCCAGCGAGCAGCCTCAACAGGCACGCAGGTGGAGACCAGTACCCGGGGCTCTGTCCACCAGGCAGGAAAGCCACAACGGCACTGTGTCCAGGGTGCACCCGTGGCCTCATGTGGGAGGATGTGTGAGCCTGGGAAAGAAGGCCCTAGCAGGTAACACCTGGGGGAAAGACCAACCAGGTACAGGACACCCACCTGCAGTGGCCAGGAAGATGGCTGTCCCTCGGCATGGAGGCCCATCTCAGACAGCAGCCCCTGGGCTTCCCCTCTGGGGAAAGGGTAGAAGCCTGTCTGCCTCCTTTCTTTCTTGGGTCCGTTATGAATGTCCCATTTTCTTCCAAGTCTAGCCCCTCTTCCTGCTTACGTCAAGCCAAGCCCCAAGCAATGCCTGGTCTGGTCTAACCTAGAGCCTACACACCCCATTTCTGAGGCTGTACCCCTTTCCACCCCAGGATAAGGCTCCAGTTTGGGCGACATGCTGGGAACGTATAGAGATATATGTGTGGCCACCCAAAGCCCTCAACCGCCATCCCTATGACTCCCCTCACCGCCATTATGGTGGTGGGCAACCTGCTCTTTCTGGTTTTGGGGAACACCTAAATTTCACGGATTCACTCCTTGGACAGTGTGCAGCATGTCCAAACCCTTCTCTCCTGAGAGTCAAGATCAACTCAAATGTGAACTCTTACAAGGGAGAAGTGTCACCTAGGCCATCTTCCACCCAGGGAGAAAATCCCCTGAACATCCCTAAGAGGGGTTTGTCCCCCTTTGGCTTAGATGTCTTAGTATCAGGGAGCCCCGCCTCCCGCAGCCTGCGTCTCACCGCTGGAAGCAAGAGGTATGGAATTCTGGCTCAAACCAAGCAAAATTCTCCTTGGACTTTGTGTCAGTGCTCCCAGTTTTGAATTTTGGGGCTTCATAGAGCAATCTCAGCACTCTTTTCTATATGACAGCTCTTTCCATAGTCTTATCTGGAAGTGTTAGCCTTTCAAAGGGGTGGGGAACAGAGGCAGGTTCTCAAACCCTGCCACAGACTGGTCTGAATGAATGAAACATTACACTCAGAGAAGCTCCTTCTAGCCCTGCATGCTAACTCCTTTCTGAGATGGCACCCCCGGTCTCAGCCTGCTTAAAATCGAAAACCCCCCTATCCCTTGTGCCAAGGGACCATGGAGATAGGGGGCGGAGCAGGCACAGAGGGGCCCAGCAGCCACCCCCAACCCTGATAGGAGATGAAGCCCTCAGAGGCTGACAAGGGGTCTTTGGGAAAAGACCAGACTCCCACCCCACGTGGGATGTGCCCCTGCCTCTGGCGGGCGGAGTGTGGGCACAGATGCTCTCGGGATGCCGACTGCGATTGCACTCGGAAAAAATGAAGTGGTTAACCAGAGGGAAAGGATTCTGAGACCTGCCAGGATGGTGGGTTTTTTGTTTTTTGTTTTTTAGATTACGCCTAAGGTTTGTAGTTTGGACAGGCAAAGTAAACAATGACGATGACAGCAGCAACACAACAGAAACAAAGAACAGTTTAGTTGTTATTAAAAAAAAAAAAAAAAAAGCCTTTTGTTATAAAAGACAGCTCCCCACTGCCTCCTGGACCATGGGCGGGCTGTGCTGTGCCTTCGAAGATGGTGTGAAGAAAACCCACTTCGGCAGAAGTGACACAGCTCATGCAAGGGGCCGGGGGGTGGGGGTGGGGGGCGGGAAGGGTGACTGCTCCCATCTCTTTTCTCCCCTCTTCAGGTTTTGGAACAGGTGGAGAAAGGGATGGGAGGGGTTGAAACCAGCACAAAGCAACTGTATTTAGACCATGGCAAACTGAGCTGCTACTTACTTCTCTCTCCCTCCCTCCTGCCCACCTGGGCCTGGCCTGGAGCGAAAGGAGCAGGGGACCGAGGGGGCCCAGCACGTACCTGAAAGAAACCCGGCGGGATGGGGCCTCCTGGCATCCCATCGTTGGGGGGAATGTTGCCAAGCACAGGGCTCGGGGCGGCTGCTGCACTCTGTGGAGACAAGGAAGCGAGAGAGTGAGAGGCGGGATCCACCCTGAGAGACCTAGAGCTCCAAACCCCTCCCCACTCCCTGCCCCCTCCTGTTCTCCTAGTCTACGGGTCTGCCCACATCCTTTGAAGACCCTCCTCGAACATCACCCTCCCAGGTGTGTCTCTCACTGGGCAAGTGATGAACTCTTCGAGCCTCTGTTTTCTCATCTCTAAAATGGGAGAACATCGTCTACCGATTTGCACATGCACCGCAGAGCACAGTGCATGGCAGCTGTTGCCAGTGTATGGATACCCTGCCTTACACACTCAGCTGCTTTGTGGGGTTCCTGCAGGGCAGTTGGGGGAAGGAGGCTTTATAAATGTTGGCATCCTCTCCAAGAGGCTGCATGCTGTATGGAGCGCATGTCAATCACTACCCACAGCTTAATGAATGAACAGGGAGCCCCGTTGGGAAACGTCCCTGGAGAGCCTGAGGAGGGCAGGGGTCTTTTGGGCCCATCAGGGTCTCGGGGGGCCACAAGAGATGAGGTGGGCCATGCAGCACGGGGAGTGGAGGCACTTTTCTTCTTAAATGCTGCTATTCCAGCGTTTACCTAGTACATCTGCCTCAGCAAATGCCTCCCGGGGGTGAACAGACGTCGTTCTCCCCAGCCTGGCTTCCTTCCAGGCAATCTGTGTCCCACCTGCCATGTGGTCAGCATGTCTGAACCTGGGCCTGCACGCACACAGGCAGGGTGAGGCTGATGGGGCAAATCACACACACACGCCCCCACCCCACTGCCACCCTGCATACACCCCTCCCCCCAACTCCTCCTGCAGGACCCCCTTACTCCCACTTCCATATCACCAACCTCACACATACCCCCCACTGAGAATCTGAGACTCAACCACCAATCTCCTCCCAGGGGTCTGACCTGTTCTCTGGGACAAGAGTGAGCCCCCTGGGGTCAGGAAACTGAAGGAGGCTGCTTTTTCTCTTACAAATGCAGCAGAATTCACTTCTTCCCTTTTCCTCAGCCAGGAAAGAGGAACCAGAAGTCCTAACTTCCAACTGTGACTGAAGGAAATGAGGTAATGTGTGAATCCCATTGGCCATGGCAAGATGAACAGATACCCCCCGGTGACCCCTGCATCTGGGCTCCAGGGCCATTACCCGTACCAGCAACAGAGGGCCGTGGGCTAGCCAAGTGGCCTTCCAGCTCATTTCCTATACAAACTGGGGGTCACCGCTGTCCTGCCTGCTCGTCGGGGTTGTGGAGGATTATGGGACAGAATGGCCTATATTTGTGCACAAGGAAAGCTCGGTAATCTGAAAGCAAGGAGGGCTCACTATGGGCAGGCACTGGGTGTCTTAGCAGACCCAGCTAAAGAGACTGGAGTGGAGATGGGCCAGCCAAGCCAGCCCAACCTCTCAAATGCTTCTGCCTACCGACAGGCAACTCTCTCGCCAACCATCCTGTCATGTGTGACCAGCATCCCCAAACACCACGAATGAGGTCTTTCCACATTCTCAGGTGAGAGCCCCACTCAGGAGGATGAGGGGCCAGCCTGCCTCTGTCTAGGGCCCCCCCGCCCCCCTCACCCCACTACTATCTGGGCAAGGGCCACCTGGGGGACTATGCCAGGCTATCCATTAGCTGCACTGTTTTATCGCTGGTTGGTGGGTCTGTGGAAATGCAACTTCTCAGGATTTACAGCCAACAATCATTCCCTGGAAGCAGGGGCAGGAAAGTTTTAAAGAAAAATCATAGGGAGGTAAACAGGCACCCACATTTTCCTCAAGTTTTGTCAGAGACCGGTTTTCCATTTAACTCTTTAATCCTTCAGGAAGTTATTTTGGTACAGAATATAGATTTTACTTCTCAGGCAGTGGCCTCAGTACGATTTTGCCCCACTCATTTGAAATCCAGAGGCAAAATCCTGACAAAGGCTTGGGCCTCTTTCTGTGCTTTTAAATGCCGTCCTATGTCTCTACCGTTCCATTGTCATGATCGGGGTTTCACCGTGGACATGAAATTCTTCTCCAACTCTTCAGTGAAAGTTTTCTGGCTCATTCTCACCTACTTATCCCTCCAAACATCAGATCATTCATAGAAGTCACCCTCCTACCGAAAGAAAAAAGTTCATATACATGTACACACACACACACAAACACACACACACACACACACAGCAATGCATGTATACATATAGGTGAATACAGATCTAGAGGAGAAATGCCATCTTTCTTCAAACTGAGGTGCCCTCCCAGGACACGGTCTTTCTCCAATGACTCACACCTTTGTGCAAGCCCCGCAGTCAAGTAGGTGCGGGGGCAGCGACAGTAATTACCAGGAAGGTAGGAGTAGGCGACAAAGCATAACCTTGTCTTGCTAAAACTGACTAAATGTTTTATTCAACAAATGTGGCACCAACTTGTCTGGGGGATGAGGACAGGAAAGATGGAGCTCCTGACTGGGGAGGCCCCGGGTGGCATGCCTGGTAGGAGCCACTGGGCCTGATGCTAGAAACAGGCTGGGTACTCCCTGCCACCCGCCTGCCCTCTCTCTCCCTGAACCCCCCAGGCGGCCTCTTAGGTGGACACGAGCACCCTGCCTGACAGAGACACAAACGTCTTCGTGAGGAGAGCGGGCTCAACACAGCCCTCTCCCGTTTGTCCTCCTTGTCCAGATCTACTCCTCTCCAGCCTTCAACCCAGATCCATGCTCTTTTTTTACAGAAAGATCTGGAAAGTCTCACCAACTTGATTCTTTAAATTAGCATTTATCATTTTGTATACGCTTCCTTTTTATAGAACGCAGCAAAGGAAAAAGAAAATTAGCGACCGTGTTTTCTTTTTTCTTTTTTTTTTTTTAAAGATTTTATTTATTTATTTGTCATAGAGGGAGAAGCGACCGTGTTTTCTTAAAGAATGTCAAGAGCACTTCCCTTCTCATTACACGGCCAAAGAAAACATGAGTTTTTAACGAATCTAGTATTATACAGAGGTAACATTATTTAACCAAGTATGGTGTTTGCTACTCTGACAGTTACCAAATGGTACCTCTCTTGTATTTGGACCTATTTTTTGGGTCACTACCTTTTGAAATGGTCTCTGCTGGCTACTTCAAGATCTACTTTTATGGAAAGATGTTCATGTTCCTTGTTATCGGTATATTTGACTTTTTCCTTAGTGATATATAAGAGCTCTTTATATTTTAAGGATATCACATAAGGATATCTTAGAATTTTAAAAAAAAGAAAAAGAAAGAAAAAAAATACCCCAAACTTTTAAATGAAGATTTGAACCCGGGAGCATGATTTACAAGTCTCCCTCCCTTTGAGAGTTCCTTTTCCTACAAAATTAGAAGTAAGTTCATGGTTCTAGGGTCCATGGTCCTTTGAATACAGGGCTGGGGTAACTGTGGATGGTGCAATTCTCTGACATCTGTGGGGAGGACAGATTTCTGCTAGCCTCCAATGAAAGGAAAGCCGTATTAGCAGTGATTAAGGTAGCAGGAAGCTGAGGAGACAACTTTTATCATTCAAAGCCTCATCCAGCAGCAAACATAAGCAAAATAATTAACCTGAATTATAACAGATACTGCTATTCTTTGATTATGAAGAAAATATGTGCTCATAATGGAAAACTTTCAAAGGGGCAGAAAAGTACAAAGAAGCAAATGAAAAGCAGATGAAAAACAGATTTACAAGGCAACAAAAGGGTTAAGTACTACCTGTGGTTCACAGAACCCAGTCCCCCAGACCCCCTCCTCCCACCCCCACACCTGAGAGCAGGTGCTGTTATTTATACCCATCTCTGAGATGGGAGGGCATACAGCAGGTGTTCAATAAATGATTACGATTTTTATTATTCAAAGACCTGCTCAAACCCGGCCATCTAGAGCCAGGCCTTTCCGGACTGCTAGAAATCGGCTTCTCCCTGTGGTTTCTAGCTTTGAGTTAGAGCTCCATTAAGGCACTCAGCAAAGCGTCTCATGTGAGTTTTCTCTAAAAACACAAAACCCAGACCAAAAGCCCCTGACGTTCACCACGGCCTACAGCTGTCGGGGCTGTGGGGGGTCCAGGGATGGAACCTCCCACTAGGGCAGGGAAGTAAAGAGCGCTGGATTCTGAAGCCAGAGACCTCCCTATGGGCTCAGGTCCTTGCTGGAAGCCTCAGTTTCCCCATGCATCCAATGGCAGGGTTAGACGGGGAAAAAACAGCTAGTACATGAACAGGAGGACAGTCCTCTTTCTGGAAGACTCCGAATTTCAACTCTTTTCTGCTCACTAAAGAACACATAAGAGATCAAAGATTAAAAACCACCCAGGCACCTCTTTGTTATCGGAGCCTGCAGGTAATAGCCTTGACATCTGAGCTCCCCGGGCCCAGGCCCTCCTCACCCACATTTATCTAAATACGCATATGTACATGGACTAAAAAGAGCAGAATCAAATCAGGCATGCAGTTTGGTAACTCATGCATTTAAAAATAAATAAATAAATAACTTAAAATTCTTTTCTAAATAGAAAACAGGCCTTGCACTGGGTGGCAGGGCCCACTGCAGCCAGCTGCCGCCTCTAAGACTCGGGGGTCAGAGTCAACATGCCAAGCTCAAGGTACCTATAGACAACTGCCTGAAGCTCCTCGAGGTCCCCTGCAAAGTATGGTATTTTTGCTCATGGCCTGGGAGCGTTCCAAGGAGGACTGATCCCACAACCCTCTCCCTCAAGAGTAGGCCTTCTTTATGATCCCACGGTGGTTACAAAGCCAGCTGGGCCCGGGGCTCACCGCAGAGCCTCAGACTGCCCTGCACTCCAGCCCCAGCTGGCTGGTCTCCCACATGCCCTCCAATGAAAGGCGGTCCGCGCTAGCACATCTGCTTTTCAGCAGTGACCCCCCTCCCTTGGCTAGTGCCGAGCATCCCAAGGCACCCTCCACTAACCCACCCAACACCAGTAGAGGACAAATGCATGCGGCAAGTCCCAGACGTGGTGCCGGGCCCTTTCCTCTGTAGCAGTAAGTCCCCTGGGGCTCCAGGAACAGCAGGGTTAGTCCAGAGGAACCAGCAGACAAGCTCCCAGGACCTCCCATCTCGCATCTCAGAGCATCTTTTGCTAGGGAACAAGTGCTCATGCTTCCTTCCACAAGTGTGGGTCTGGGGGATGGTCCCTGCAAGGTTTTCTCTTCCAGCCCCCACCCAGAGAACCTCAGCTATACTCACTCACAAATTAGCATGGGACCCCCCAACCCCTGGCCTTTGTACTCATTTTCAATCTTCTAAAGTGATCCCCGGGGCGCCTGGGTGGCACAGCGGGTTAAGCATCTGACTCTTGGTTTCAGCTCAGGTCACGATCACAGGGTTCTGAGATCGAGTCCCACACTGGGCTCCACAATCAGTACAGAGTCTGCTTGGAATTTTCTCTCCCTCTCCCCCTTCCGCTCATGCATGTGTTCTCTCTCTCTCTCATAAATAAATCTTAAACATAAATAAAAATAGAAATAAATAAACAGAAATCACCAGTGAACTGAATAAAACCAAAGGCTCAGTGAACCGCGGGACTCCTGCCAGCTTGGCCAGCCCCTCCTGGTTTACAAGGCTGCAAAATGGAACTTTGTTTGCCGATCCCCTCCCTCCTCGCCCCACCCCAATACTCAGGCCTCGGCGTGTAGCAGCACAGAGCCCACACGCAAAACCCCCAAGTATACAGCCTTTCTCAAGTGAAACCCAACACAGGTCATGTGGCCGAGCACGCGGGACACCATAGGATGTGTGGCGTATAGGCTGGGTGCACGCAGATGGGAAGAGAGGTCACTTAGAGGAGTGAAGGCATCCCTGTGCTACCTCTGTGAGAAACGAAGGTCTCTGTGCGACGCCTG
This sequence comes from Lutra lutra, assembly GCF_902655055.1. Taxonomy (NCBI): domain Eukaryota; kingdom Metazoa; phylum Chordata; class Mammalia; order Carnivora; family Mustelidae; genus Lutra; species Lutra lutra. Next base: position 153,779,509 of record NC_062281.1, on the reverse strand, counting down.
TGTCCAGGAGAAGGAGGGACGCTTGCACGGGTGTCGAGACAGGGGTTTCAGCAATCTGCGCAAAAAGCTCCGTCCCTCCGGGCCAAGTTTCCTAGAGGAATTATTAACCCAAGCAGGACAGATGAGCTGAAGATGTTGACGAGGGAGCGGAGAGAATATCATCACTCAGACAGAAAGGCCAAGACAGAGAGAAGCAGGGTCAAAAGAGGGAGAGGGGACCGGAAGAGGCCTCTTGGCTTTATGCACAGACCACAGAAGAGAATCGGTTCTGGAGAAGAGGGGCTCTAATTCTGCAGCCTGGAGAAAACACAGAGCTGTTGCGATGTGAAGAGACAGAACCAGCTGGTATTAAAAATAGGTTCAGATGACACACGGGAGTGAATGACACAGGATCCCTGCCTCCAAATAGCCAGGGGGCTGTCACGTGGAAGGAGGAGTGGACGTGCTCTCTTGGTGCCAAGGGACGGCTCTGCGTCCAGGAGGGGACGCACTGAGCTACAAAAAGCTTCTCCAGGTCTGAGCATCAGCATAAGCTGCCTCAGGAAGTGGCAGCCTTTGTTAACTTGGGGTGGCTCATGGCTGGGACACAGCAAGAGCACACTGCAGATCTGAACCGGTGGGCTTGATCTCTGCTCTCCGACTCTGAGCCATGCTGACTGTCTCAGCCTCTGTTTCCCCTCAGTTACCCACCACTGCCTGGTGTTGCATGGAGATTATCAGCATAGAGGACCCCTGGAGTGAGGGTCCCTGGACCAGGCTCCCACTCTAGCTGCGCACCACCTACGGAGTGACCTAGGCAACCGCAAGCCTTCCTGCCCCTGGCCTCTGCTCAGCTCCAAACGAGGTGGCTGAGGTCCTGCTATTTCAACGAAACAGGGAGATCGCACTGAGCTCTTAGCTGAGCAACCGGAAAAAAGGCCACGTGTAGGCAGAAAAAATCCTGACCAGCCACAGTCAGGCCATCAGGCCCCAGGGAGAGCTGTCCTGGCACCGGAGCCTCTTCCCAAGTGTCCTGGGTGAGGGGGGTCAACGGCCGGACATGGAGAAGGGATGCCGAGAGCAGCAACTGCCTTTCGTCCTGACCCCAGAGATCAGGGGAGGGGATGGTGTAACGGACTCTTCAACATCCCCACTGAGACGTCATTTCTGTTTAACATAAGGAAACTGAGGCACAGAGAAGCACATGACCATGAGTGGCTCTAACTTTAGTCTCTCTGTTCCTCTATCCCTCCCCCAGTCTTGGGTCCAGAAACCCCAAAGCAGTCTCCAACCAACCCTGCAAGGGGAGTTCTGTATGCTTTTTGACACTTAGGAAAAGAAACAGCAGATCATTATAGACATGGGGCGAGCACGAGGCATTCTCTGCATTTGGGATCCTCTACCTGTTCTACTCTTCCCCCTTAGGAGACTGACCTAACCCTGCTCCTTCCAGCAAATAATTGAGGGACCCGGCCTTCAGCAAAGAGTGTGGTGAGGTGTGTGTGTGTGCGCAAGTGTGTGTGCAGGAATGCATGAACCCACGGAAGAGGCTGCTGGATCTAACTAGCAAATTACCCTGGGAAGAGAAGGAGAAACAAGGTAGGTGGGAGCTTAAAAAGGTTACGAGTGCTTTACACACGTTGGGACGTTCTCAGCAAACACTCGCTCCCAGGGCGGTGGGGGTGCGTCGTGCCTGCCAGGGCGGCAGATGACAGTGCGTGGCTCTGCCCTCAAGGTCTGGAGGATGAAATGAGCCGGGGTGACAGCAAGCTGAGGGGTGTGGGAAGGTGCTCCAGGCAGGCACGGGGAGGCGGGGATTAGCGGGATCAGGGAGGCTTTATGGAAGAGGTGGCACTCAAGCCAGGGCCTTAAAGGACAGCCGGACTTGAAGATGCGGGCGGTGATACAGAGGTGAGAGATTACCTCTGTCATCTCAACCCTCCCCACAAGCCAAGCCTCTGACAGCCGCTCCTCCAGAGCGCAGATGCCGCTGAGCCTCCCACCTCCTCAGAGCTCCATCCCAGCCCAGCTTGGGGGGGTGGGGGGGGGTGAGAGCCGGGGCTGGGCCTGACTCACTTCCCTCCTCCACAGGCAGGGGGGCTCTTCTGTGGGAAGGGAGTCGGCCACCCACCACAGCGGCTGACTGAGCTGGCCCAGTTTCTCCCCTAGACTTCCCATCAAGCCAGTCGGTACTCTAGCTGAGGACGTCAAGGGATTTGTCCGGGGTCACGGGACTCGGAGGGGCAGAACTGGAGGTCAAGCCCAGATATGCTAAAACCAGAACCCAGTCTCAGCCACGTCCCAGCTTCTCAGGTCTCAGTTCTGAAGATGATGCTTCAAGACGGTCACCCAGCACAGAAAGGTCAAGAGAGGAAGAGACCCAGCCCTTCCGTTCTCCAGGAGCCCTTCATAGTCCTCTGTAGAGGGGGAGCCTTCTATCTTCTGCGGGGCGTGGGGAAGTTAAATTGGAGTCTCAGGCGATGGGCTGAGGCTGAGACAGGTGATCGACAAGCAAAAGCCCCTGCACCAGTGACACAGCACCAAGGCAGACAATAGACCCGCTGGGTCTCCGTGATTCCACAAACACAGACCAGGTCAGGGAAGGAAAGGGGTCACGGCTGTCAGAGGACATCTGCTCAACAGAAGCCACTCTTCTGAGCAGTGGTCTCTCTCTACCCCAAGTTAGAGAAATAGGATTTCATGTTTTAGAAAATGAAACAAAGGCACTCCCATCAGTACACTTCCAAGAGGAGAACTGGCTTCCTTCCCGGAACTGAGAAGGCCACGGCCACCATCCCACCAGGCCTTGCCCGTCCATCCCAGGGAGCACCCAGCCTCTTCTGGGAATTAGATCAAAGGGTACCGTTTGTGTAAGAGGCGGAGCCCCACATAATTAATACCTGGTTATACTGTGGATGCCAGCCAGGGCACCCTCCTCCATGTGTGAACACCCCCCGGCTAGGCCACACAGCACAGGGCGCAGGTTCTAGGCGTGTACACCCAAGACCGAGGAGATTAAGGACTAGAGATGCCCCCGCAAATGAACAGTAAGAGTGGATCAACAGCACACTATTTGTACAACGCTGGTTTTCTCCTTAAAGAGATGAGCTCTGTGGCCTGGGTTTACACCATCAGCAACACACACACACAGTCTTAAAGGAGCTACTTATAACCGCAAACATGTCATAGTAGGCCAGTGACAGCTCCTTAACAAGAACACTGGCAGTTGCCTCTGCAAAGCAGAAAATTCCCTGGCGTGGACCCACACACACACTCAGTTCCAATGACAACTTAATCCTGCCAGGACTGAGGTGTGCAGAGAACAAAAAAATCGCCTGCTTCCAGAAACTTTTAAGGTTAAGAGAAATCATTAAAGGCATGACCCTCGGAACATCTTTCCAAAAACGGGAGCCCACACTCTGCTCGGCTGGCACCAAATTCAGCGGGGACAGAGCCACTTGCCCTCGGCTCAGCCTCTGCTATGACAGGACGAACGTGCAGTCTGTGAAGTGCACTGGGGTCTCCCGTTATCAAGGCCAGAGACACGGACCCTGGGCCAGGTGGGAGGCTAGTGAGCAGCCCACCACTGCGGTCTGCACGGCCGGGGCACGGGCTCAGAGCTGAGCAGATGCCACCTACGCCTTGAAAGCATGCGCTAATTGCGCTAATTTAGCTAACAGTCTCTGTTTCGTCCCCCACCCCAGTCAACCAGCATCCTTTGGTAGTGCTGGAGAGATGCAAGCTGTTGGCTTTAGTATTATTTTGTCAGCCATTAAACGATTCATCGGAGTCATTAATTGATTTATTACTGCTGCCTGCTCGGAGGGTTTAGCAAATAGAGAATGATGTAGGTCACAACGCAAAGGCGATTGGACCAAACAACACCATGAGAAGCTGGGCACCGAGAGAGTGTGCCACTGTCCACTCGGGCAGCCCTCCATGCCCAGCTGTCAGATGGGTGGACAGCAGAGCTGGCTCTACTGCCTGAAATCCGGGCGCCAGACTGCCTCCTGCTCAGGCACCGGTGTTGCCAAAGATGCAGAAGGCAGAGAACCTTGTCCAGAGGCCCCTGGCAGCTGGGTTCCAGGCACCTGCCAGGCATGATCACCAGCACCAGAGTAAGAGGGGAGAGAAGCCTCCACTGGCCCCCACCGAGTGAGTACTGGGCTGCAATGGCTGGGATGGTGTGGCAGCCCTCCAGTGCAGTGGGGAGGCCAGAGAGAGGCCCCCAGCCAGGGCTCTACTCCTGTGGAGGTAACAAGCTCCGGCCACAGTCCCTCTGTTCCTGCACTGCCCACAGGAGTGCGGGGACACCAACAGCTGACAGTAACAGGTGTCTCCTGACACCTGGCCCTTCAACTTCTCTCTGACCCTCGCAACAGTCCTAGGAGATAGGTGGCATTACCAACCCCATGCTGGCAAAGAAAACAAGCCGTCACACAGCAGGCCAAGGAGCAGCAGTCCTGGGCATCAAACCCAGGTCCACCTGACTTCGAAGTCCACGTGCCCTCCCCTCTTTCACACCCCCTTTAGCTGACACCTCAGCAATAAGCCCAACCCAAACTAGCTGGGTGACCAAGAGCAGAGAAGCCCCCTTCTTCTCAGAGCCCCCGGTGTCTCATTTATAAAAGGACAGAGTTAAGGTGGGGGAGCCCTGAGATTCCAGCTGGGGCAGGAGGGGCTGCAGGACTCAGCTCCTCCTACCACCCCAGTAGCACTGGCCCCACGGGGGGCGGATGTTGGTGGCTTGGCCATGCTGCCAACACAGGTCACACCACCCAATGCCCACTTCCTGCCATGAATGCTCTTCATGCTGGCAGCAGGTGCTCCCATGGGGTCCCCTGCTGCCCCATCTGGCCTCCAAGCCCCCACCCAAACACAGCAGGTCCAGGAAGCCCTCTCCACCCCCGCCAGGACCTGGTCGGGACCCCGGGAGTGCACGGGGAAGGTCTGCTACACAGGGTCAGTGAGAGCAGCAGCTCTCCTCCTGCTCTGCTCCCAATGCCTAGGGCTGTGAGCAAGCACAGGGAGTGGTGCTGACACAAGGGGAACCAGAATGGTCATTTTCCAAAAAAACCAAGAGGATTATAGGGTCACAGATTTGGGGGAGGTCAGGGAAGGAATACAGGTCTCTGTCTCTAAAGCAGGAAAGGTAAATGTTCTGGTTCCTGGTGTCCCTCAGGAACCAAACACTGGTCTGGTTGACTCCAATTCTTTAGTCACAGAAATCAGCCACTCAAAGACGTATCACCTGCCCACCCTGCCTGGTGGCACGGGAGAACAGAGCCCACCCAGGCAAGCCTTCTAAAGCTCTCCGAGGACGATTATTTAGTTTGCTCCAAAGTGACGCAGAGGGGCTGCCGAGCCAGGTCAGGCGTCCAGCGAGAGCTGGCCAGCTTCAGTCCTCGGTACAGCCCAGTGCACGGAGCTCGGGGGCCCACTGACAATCCGTGAAGCGCTGGAAGCTAAGGCAGGGGGGGCCCTTCAGAGCTCCCCCATAGAGCTTACAAATACTGGTTAGGTGTCTGTCAGGTGTACAAGCCATGGCCCTCTTGCCAGCATCGCCCCATAACAGGTCCAGAGCACCCCAGAAAACCTATCTTTCGGGGTCCTAGTGAAAAACCTGCTCATGGGGTGGGCCCAGGAGCCCAGCCTGGGAGGACTTAACTCGTCAAAGCCTTCTAGGGGACAGAGGAGTTTATCTACTGAGAATTTGGACCCAAATGCGGCTTCTGAAACAGACCCAGGATTTCCCACAGAGGCAGTCCACCCCCTCCCCCATACAGAACTGAAAGCAAAAGGAAGGTCTTCATGGAGACGTGCATCAGGGTCCAACAAGTGAGATGCTCGAAGTCCCATGGAGAAAGAACCACCACTGTCACATACACAGCTTCAGGACCCCGACTCACAAAGGCCGTCCCTTCACCCACATTTCCCTGAGGCACACGCTCAACCGCTCTCGGCACAGGTCCACCCCTCTCTCCGGACCGCTCCTGCATGCTCCCTCCCAGTGTGCTGCCTCTCCGTCCTTTATGTGGTCCTCATCACAGCACGTGTCGCATCTGACTGGTAATTCCTTATTCAAGTCGCCAGCTCTCTTCCCAAGGACAGGGGCGAGAGGGGCATACAAAGCACAGACAAGGTGCTGGCTCCGTAAATATTTTTGGGGTGAATAAAATCCTTGCAGAAATCCTGCTTTTCAAGAATATCTACCATGTCGACAAAGTCCAATTCTAAGGCTAGCTAACTCAGTCACCTACTAATTTACCATTTGGCTAGATCCATACAACCACTCCATCCCCTCTAAATGACACACACATACACACACACCCACCACCGCCACCACCACCATATCCAGGCATGTTTTAGGACACACTGCTCCCTCTGCCTGCAAAACCCAAGCTTTGGGCATCAGAAAACCTGCCTGCCGGTGCTGCTTGGGCCTTGCTGGCAAATGACTGGGGCAGGCCACTTGTCCTAGAGTCCCTGGCCAGCACAGTAGGATGGGATCATCTGGATACCTCTCCTCCTAAGACAGCTATGAATTAACTCAAGCTGACATCTGGGCAAAGCAGCAGTGGTTGTCAGGCAACGACAGGGAGCAGGGTAGCCTCAGAGAGCTAACCCCCCACGACCATTCCCACTTTGGAAGAAAATCGAGACCGGGCCCAGTGGGCCGGGTGCAGTGAACAGATTCCAGTGGTCTTAATGCGTCTGGTTAGGATCTGGCTGCCTAGCTTAGCCCTCTTGGCCAAGCCTCCCTTCCCGCCTCCAAACCGAAGCCTATTGGTTATTCTTAGAGAGGCTGGATGCCCTGGTTTCCCCCCTCCCTGAAGATGGATGTCTGCTCCCCTGACCAAGGGGCCTCTTTTTCCATAGGCTTCTTAATGGGGTGGAGAGAACCTGCCTACCACCTTTGGGGCTTGGGGACATCCAAGGTGGGAGGGGGTCCTCCTGGGCCTGGCTGGAAGCTGAGCAGGACAGCGAGGCAGAGGTCCCATCCTGAGACGCCTTTCTCCATGTCCCATAAAATGCACCCCACAGGCAGGAATCCTCTACCAATGTGAGGATGGCCCTTCACAGCTGGAACCCCCAAACCACAAGTTTCTAAAACACAAGGTTCCTGTGATCAGAGATGAGCCACAGTGCAAGCCCTGAGCTCACTGGGGAAGAATGTGTCCTCCTCCTCCTCCCTGATTGAGTCCCTCACTGGACATGGAATGAGAACTTGAGAAGGGCAGAGAGAAGGAGGGCAGAGACCAGGCTCTCTGAGCCCACAGGGTCCTCCAGTTGCACCCTGTTCTGCCCCCCTCCTGTGCTTACAAGGCCCTGGGAATGGCTCCAGCCTCTCCCCAACCAGGTCTCAGGTCCTCCACTCCCCGGGGGACACTGTGCTACTTCCACATTCTGTCACAGACAGGCTCCCTATCACCTTCCATGGATCTACCTATAGAACTCCTGGTTATCCATCAATGCCAACCTCAAATGTCCCTGCCTCCTAGCCCAAAGCAAACACTAGTCCCTGAGCAGGTTCAGCCAGAGTCAGAACTCAGTATCAGAAGATACCAGTTTCCACCTGCAAGTGTCTCAAGAGGCATCCAATGGAACATTCAATACCAGTGAACTCCTGACTGAGGGCTGCCAAGCAGTAGAGCACAGAGAGCTGTGTTAGGAAGGCTCCGGCTCCTCCAGCTCCCCGGCTAATTCAGATAGGCAGGAAATTCACCCTGACTCCAGACGCTCCCTCAATACAAGACGATACCTTTACTGGGGCTGGACATGAGACTTACAACAAACAAGGAGGTAACAGAGAGAGGGCTGTGGTCTCATGTCAGCCACTCCCTTCCCCCAACTCCAACCTCCCTCCTCTCGTGCCCTGAGCTTCAGCCCTGAGGAGCACTCTCTGGTCTCCAGCCTATGCACAGACCATCCCCTCCACCCAGAGTGCCCACACATCCCCATCACCATTTCAACCCTCCACCTGGCCCTCGGGCAGCCCTGGGTACCGGGCAGGATGATTTTTTTCTTCTCCCAAGCCCATGTGAAACTCTACCTATGACTCTTCCAGAACTTTCTATGTGGCTTTATTGTAAGGACAAAAGCTCTCCCTGCAGGACTGTTGGTTCCAAAGAACAGAACCCAAATATTTACTATGCCTAATAATCAATAACCAACCATTGAATGACTAGGGACTATGAAAGGGCGTTTTGGACAAAGCTAGACCTGGCCCTTCTGGGAAATTTCTTCCTTGTTTTTCTCCTTTATAAAGACGTAACTTTAAAGAACAGAACAGACTTTCATAAACCCAAAGTCAAAAGGGACAAAGAGGGGCCTTATCTCTCTGTGTTTCTGTTTTTCTCCTCAAGCAATCATTGCAAGAGACAAACATGGAAACCCTGGAAAAGGCTTGAATTTGAATCCTGGTTCTGTCCTAGCTTGAAACTCATGAGTCGCAGAGACATGGCAGGACTACCCTTAGTGGATGGCCAAGGGGTACCACCACCCCACCCCCCGCCCCAAATGCGTCTAACGCAGTCTTGTTTTTCTCCTGTTTTGTCTAATTCCATTTGAGACCACGGCCTGGGTCTTCTCCACTGAAAACATAAGTTTTATTTAGACTTAGGTAATCTGCCAGCCTTCAGAAACTCTGAATCTAGAACCTCTGAACAGGAGGGGTCCCCGCAGTCCCTCTGTTGTAGATGCAGCCTCCAGCTCAAAGACCTAGGTCAAGGGAAGGAATTGGATCCAGGACTCCGGTATCCCAAGATGTTTATACCTTGGTGGTCTCATCTAGAAAAGTGGGCTAATGACCCTTGCTTCACAGAGTCTGTGAAAGTTTCCGTGGCCTCCCCTACAACTCTGCCTGGCCTACGTCCTTCGGGTACTCCATAGAGAACTGCTGAACGGACACGGCTTCTAAACTCTTCTCTGCCTCTGCTCCACCTAGGAGGGCCTTGCCCTGAGGGGACAGGCCGGGCAGCACACACCTGTGGAGCCCGCCCCCCCCACCCCCCCACACACAAGCGTTCCCATCCCAAGCGTTCCCCGAGCGTTCCCCTCCCGTGCCGGCTGTGTCCCGGCAACAGAAACAAAGCTGCCACTAGAAGCAGGCACCGGGGACAGCCAACCCCCCCCAACAATTTGGGAGGTCGAACTCCACTCCTTTGCTTCACATCTGACTCGTCTTGCTGGTGAAGATCATGAGGGGCAAGCATCTTCACCAGGTCACGGCTCTTCCTGGCTGGGTCCAGTCATCACAAATCCATGCCACCCACCCCTACCACACCGGTAGGAACCAGACAGAAGACTTCAGTTGTGGAAGGAAAAGACCTCAAACCTGCAACCGAGCCCAGTTTGGGGCGGGTCTCTTCAGCCTTAACTTGATCATCTGTAAAATGGGAAGTCGCCACTGTCTCATGCAGGAATGTGGAACATAATCAAGAAACAAACACAAAGCAGTGGTGTGACCAGAAGGGCAACAGCAACCCCGGCCCCCAGACCGTCAGATGGGTGGGAAGAAAGGAGGAGGCTGCGGTGACAAATCCCTGGCTGGCTGCCCACCCCCCCACTAGCCCTTCCCCTCACTTATAAAATGAAGGGTGTGGATTCGACTCCTGGTCCCTAAGCCGGGCAGTACCTCAGAAACACCCGGGAGCTCTGCAACCACCCAGCTGCCCGCCCTCCCAGGCTGCAGGGATCCAGGTTTTTGGGAACCCCTGGATCAGATGTTCTAGCAGATTTCTCCTGGGTTCTGCCTCTGCCCTCACCAGGGAAAACAGACCCTGGGTCCAGTGATGCCTAGTCACATAGGCAGGCCTCTTCTGCCCCTCACCCTCCAGGCTCCCAGGAGGCCTGCAGGAAGCCTCCGGATGCAGGTTGGGGCTTAGACAGCCGCCCAAACAGGTACGGGCCCAGATGTAATTGGCCTCTCGGTTAAGCTTTCTAATCTCATTAAAGCTGCCTGCTCATGCAGACCACAGCTCTGCATTTAATAACAGAAGAGCACTGCCCTGCCCGCGGTAAGCTCATTAGGTCTGGGGACACCGGGAGAGGAGCGCACTGGACCACAGCCCCTGGCCCAAGTTGGACCCCTCTCTGTTCTTCCATGCCATGCTGCCATGTGGATGTCAAAGACTCAGACAGAAATGGGGGGGGGGGGGGGCACTGCAAAAGGGGCAGGCAGGCAGGAAGTATTTAGAGCTGGGGGGGTTCAGGGCCAGATGTGCCTACTTACCCTGGGAAGCCGGTGCTGTCCCCAGAACTTTCAATACATGAAAATACATAAATAAAAAGTAATTTTATTTATCTTACCAGGGTGTGCTAACGCCCACACCACACCATGAACAGCCACCCCTTGGGGCAGAGTGCAGGGCTCACAGCGGCTCCCCATCCCTGAGATGCAGTGGGAAGAGGCGTATGGGCTGGGGTCCAGAGGGCTGCATCTCTGGAAGAGAAGACTTGTCCTGCCACCCACCCTCAGAGAGGAGGTACCCCAAAGTCCTTCCCTGACAAGTGTGTGAGGAGGGCTGAGGAAGTAGCCAGCTCCTGGACATCAGCTCTGAGAACACCACAGTCAACGTGTGCAAACATCCCTGTGCAAATACACGTCACCCACTTCTCGGTCATCTCTACACGTCACCCACTTCTCGGTCATCTTCTCCATCTAAATACATCCCAAGAAAATAATTTAGCAGTGGTGAGAAATTCTGCCATGGTTCCGAAATAGCAAAAACAAAACATACACACACACACACACTCTCTCTCTCACTCACTCTCTCTCTCTCTCTCTCTGCTCTGCTCAAGGCGCCACACTGGGTCAAGGACAGGCGTGGAGACACGCATACACAGGCAACAACCATCCAGAGTATGCTAGGGGTTCAGTCCTGCTGAGAGAGGTTGGTTAATATTAATATTTAATAGGTAGGATAATATTTTAGAAGGGAAGGGACTCCATGCAGGTTCCAAGCCAGACTCACACAGATGCCCTGTCCAAGGGAGATGTTTGGGGGCACGCCCAGCCAAGTACACATACACACCCATTCCCACCCCCTCTGGGACTTGCTTTAAGACACTGGCATTTTCCACTCCACTTGCCAAGAATGAAGCCACCCTGCCCTGTGTGAGCCTCAACCCCCTGGAAACAAAGGCGGCAGTCATGGGGGTGGGCTAGTGCACCTCGGGCACTGGGCCCGTGTCTCCCCCACCCCTGCCATCTCACCAAAGGGGAAACAAAGGCCCCCAGTAGGAGACAGACATGCCCAGAACCCTGGCCAGGGTGCCTCTTATGCCACCATGCTTTCATTCTCTGGATAATTTGGAAAGAGGTGGCTTTTTTTTTTTTTTTTAATACCCTCAGCAAATCTAAGCTGCTTACAATCACCACTAAGCCCACCCTCTCGGGCACAAGAGCAGCAAGTTATTAGGAAAATGCTGAGGGCTGAGGGGGTGTAGGCAACCCTCCAATCATGCCAGCTCTCAGTGGGCCAGGCCCCCCCGTACAACAGCCCCAGTGCCCGTGCAGCCCACTTTCCACCTGGACTCGGTCCTCAGGCCTTGAGCACCCACCAGCTTCCTCACTGGTGTGGCTGCTCCAGTCCTCCCCTCGTTCCTACTCTTTTCCCCAAACTGACCTAATCAGGCCACTAACGACACCGGTTCATCAGCTCAGTAGACTGTCTGCTCCAGGATGCACACTAGCCTGGCTGGGCCCTTCTCGGTTCCAGCTCTGGCCACACAAACCCTCCTTCCTGAACACAGAAGTTTTTTTGAGCTTCCAAGTGTTTGCAGATGTTTCCTTTACCCGGCAATGCCCTCCTCACAGACACCCCCTCTTTCAATCACCAACTTCTATTCCTTTTTCTTTTGTGGGACCCACAGAAAATGTCACTGAATACAGGAAGCCCTCTGGGCAGAGCCTTCTCTTGGGACTCAGCAACCGGGTCCCCTGGAGCAGCATCAGCATCCGCTGTGTCCTCTTTCCCGCTTACTGTGAGATCCCACGAAAAAGTCACTTAGGCATCTCCAGGGCCCTGCTAAGGGTCCCGCACACCAAAGGTATTTGTAGGCCCACACAATTCCCCCCCCAAAAAAAAACAAAAACAAAAACAAAACAACTTTAAGTCTCAGAACCAATACTAGAGATATTGTTCAATCCAATCCTGGTTGTTTTGTTTTGCTTAAAGTCAAGAAAACGAAGGCCCAGGGAGAACCAGAGTGTGTTAAGATCACACAACTCATTAGCAGTGCCTGGCTGGTGGCTGGCCAGAGTCTTCACTGACTCCTCCAGATGGGCCCAAAGCCCCCAGAGGAAGACCAAACACAGGAGAGTGCTACAAGAAAGCGGGGCACAAGAGAGGACTACAGGCAGCCCGGGAGGAAGTGGTCTGGGGGCTCAGGAGCCCCACAGAGGGAAACACAAAGGCCAGCCCAGAAGCCCCAAGTGGAGACTATGGGCTAGAGTGTCCTGACCAGGTGCTCGACAAGGACAGGAGGAAGGACCAAGGACAGGACCTGGCACGGGGAGGCACTCAACAAACATTTGCTGTTGCACAATTAATGGCACAAATGACCAAGTATAAACCAGTGCCATGCATGGTGTCGCACAGGCCTGCACTGGGCTCCAGGATCCCGAAGAAAGGAAGGATTATTTCTGCCAGAGGGTGGGGCAGTCTGGGACAGCTTCACAGAGCAGTGACATCTGATCAGACGCCATCTGTTATTTCTCTCTAATTGTTCCACATGTGTGAAATTTTTATTCTAAGCTAGAATGTGGACTCCGAGAGGCAGAGGCTGTGGCTGCTTCTCCTCCCTTCCCCAGCCCTTCTCTCCAAGGCGTCCCCTCCATGGGGCTTCTCATAGACACTGACAGCTCGCCAACAGGGGTGAGGGCCACACCCTTCTATTTCCTTTGAAATAGGAGGCAGAAGCAACGCTGGCTTCCCGCCAAGTTTGTTTTACCTGCAGAAGCTCCCTGACGCCCATCAAGAAATCCTGCAGCATCCAGGGGCACTCCCAGCGCCCCAAATGCCCTGTTCCCCTGTGTGACGTTAAGAGACAGGCACTCTTAGGCTCTACTGAATACTTCCTGAGTCCCGTGGGCGGCACTAAGTCTCTTCCACACCTTCCCTGCTTCCCCTCCACTGGCCCGGAAGCCAACAACCCTGTAAGACAGGAATCAACGCCCCCACTTGACAGACTGGGAAAACTGAAGCCTGGAGTGGGGTCACATGGCGAGGTCAGCGGCAGGTCCACATGGGTCTTTCATATCACACTGCCCATAAGATTACTGCTCTGCCCACAGTTTCCTGCAACAGAAGCATCACCAAGTTCAGCTGGTGGAAATGAATGAGCTCCCACCCAGACATCCCACGTGCAAGGTCCACCACCACCGGCACACCAACTATGATTTCACACCACCGACTCCCCCGTGGGGCAGACCGTACCAGGCGGGGTCACTCACAAACCATACTGTAGCCCGTTTCTACAGTTGCACCCCATCTTCTCACTTTCCCGAGGCTTTGCCACCTCCCCCCGCCACATCCTCGTTTCCGTAGAGGCCCAGAAGAACGCAAACTCCAATGATTCCCTTTCTTGTTTGGATAATGGCCACTTCGCAATTCTCCCTCCCGCCCCAGGACCCTCACGGCTCCGGAGCAGGCGTTTGGGCCAGGGAGAGAACAAACGGGAGGGGATGAAAAACACACACAACAGTAAGCTGCAGCCCAAACAGAACTAATCCATTCAGAGCCCAAAGAGGCAGAGCAGATGGGAAGCCGGCATTCCCCCGCCCGCAGCCACCCCGGCTTCCGGGGCCTTCACCACAGTGTGATAATTACAAAGGGTGACCCAGCCACATGCTCTCGGGGCCGCCCCTGCTCCCAGGCACCCGCCCCTGCTCCCAGGCACCCGCCCCTGCTCCCAGGCACCCGCAGGCGCCGCCTTTATCTGGTTTGGTTTGCGTTTAGAGCCCTTCCCGAGCCTCCCCCAAGTCAGACACACAAGGGCAGGGAGCACAAACACCCTGGCCTCGGGACACACTTCTCCAGGAAGGAGGGAGGCACCAGCTCTGCACCCTCCCCTCTGGCTTGTGGGCAGGAGGGGCAACACAATCCCTGAAGGGCTCCCCAGCCGGGTGACCCCTACTCTCCCCCAGGGCAGCTCCGGCCTGGCGTCCTCGAGTGCGAGGGCGTCCCTGTCTGTCTGTCCCTCCGCCCTGTAAGCAGGAGGTCAGGGCCACCTGGGTCATTCACTGGGACACCCCCAGTGCTTACTTAGCACAGGGCAAGGCCGTGCAGAAACATGCAAAGATCTGCTTGAGGGAATGTCCACACAACTCCAATTAAGTATACTGCCATTTTTATTCCTTTGCATTTGTTCCTTTCTCTAAACCTTAGCCCCCCGAAGGCAGAATGCCTGTCTTGTTCATTACCTCCCCAATGCCTGGCACTTCGAGGGTGCTCAATGGATACCTGGTTGAGCAAAGGAATGACTGTTCACCGCCTTGAGGACCCTGAAGATCCACGAGTGGAGGGACAGCCAGAGAGTCCGGGAATGGGAGGGCCGAACGGTGGCTTAGCTGTATCACTGGTGTCACCCTGCTCCTCTGTAAAAGGAGGGACAGTGCCTCATTGGCAGCCGCAGACAAGCCCATGTGGCAGACAACAGCACTCGAACCTGGGTCCCCAGGCCCAGCCTGCCACGGAGCATGAGTCCAAAGGCACCAAGGAGGGGCTCACTGCTCCGAAGACACCGGTGATCTGGCAAGGCCAATGAGACAGACACGCGGAACAATTAGTGAACAAGATAATCACCCGGCCGATGGCATTGTACCGACAGAATAAAGTATGTGCTGTACGACATAATCAGAGACAAGAGCGGAGCATGCTGCACTAATCACACAGGACAAAGAGTGAGCAAATGGAGCCGCTGGGACGCTGGAGCTGTAGAGGAGCGCTCTGGAGACAGAGGAACCCAAGGTGTGTCTGGGGTGGGGCCTCCACCAGGAAGCCTCTCCAGATTACCACTCCCCTCCTGAGGGCTCCTGCTAGCTCCTGCCCTGAGCTTACAGAGCCCTCTGTCACTCTGGGTCCTTCTTCGGGCAATCTGCTATCCGCCACCTGCATGGGCAGCCCAGGGGGCAAGCGGCGGGTCGTGCCCCTGAGCCAGCCCCTGGTGATTGCTCAGGGTTTGTCATCTCGACACGCAAAATCACCAGTCCCACATGCTCGGCACCGTGATGAGCCTCTGCGCGCCCTGTCTCGTCCAGGCCTTATAGCTACCCCGTGAGGTGAGGCCACGTGCCTTCTGCAGATAGTAAGCTTGGTGAGGGGAAGCCACTGTCCCAAGGCCACCGTGCCAACAAATGGCAGAGTCAGAGACAATATAAAATAGATCCACTGCTCTGCAGATCTCCAACTCCTAAATCTCCACACCCACGTGGTCCAGCATGGAAGCCCCATCCCCAAGGGGCTACTGAGTTCTTGGAGACACGGGAAGATCAGAGGGAGACAGTAAAACACACACCAGATCTCAAGGACTTGGAATAAAGAGCAAATCTGTAAAATAACTCATCAATGATTTTTACACCGCTTACAACTTAAAATGATAGTGTTTTGGACGTATTCATTTAGGAGTAAATAGAGTATACTATTGAAATGAATTCCTGCCATTTCTTTAAACCTTTTTTTTTTTTAGGGGACGATGAGAAAAGATAAGAGGACAGGCATGGAGAAAAGCCAGGCAGAGACCAGTGCTGAGGCATCTGGAGGGAGGTGTGCTATGGGGAGCAAGGCTGGGAGGAACAAATCCTAGCTCTGAGGTGCACTTGGAGGGCCTTTGGGCTGTTAGCTGAGTAAGAGGGGAAGCACGACCTAACTCCAGTGTCTAGCTCCGGGGCTATGATGAGCAGAGAGCAGAGGACAGGAGGGTGTCGAAGGCCATATTTCAGACGGTATCGAAGGCGCTATTTCTGACAACAGGAAGTGTGGAGGGAGCGAAAGAGTTGGGGGGAGGCAGCCCTGAGCCCTGCACCACCCCGCCCCCGCACACTGGGTGTGTGGGGTGACATCTGGCTAGAACTAGGGGAGGGTGTGGTCAGGTAGGTTCGCCGGTGCCGAATGACAGAGAGGTGCCAAATGACAGAGGACGCCGAATGACAGAGGTGCCAAATGACAGAGGACGTGGAGAGCAGAGCAGGACTCGGACCTGGGGCTTCTGCTGAGAACAGGAGGCAGAGCGCGGACCACACAGAGAAGAGAGCTCGGAACGAGGACTACGTGGGACTCGTGACCAAGAACTAGTGGCCCACCCTGCTGCCCTATAGAACACAGCAGAAATTCCTCTGTTTCCTGAGTTGAGGAGCACTGGGTAGGTCTCCCCACAGAGCCAGGAAACACTCATTCCAACTGAGCACAGACATTCCGTGGTCACAGGGCTCGTCTCACGTTGGGGTGCAAAACAGGCCTCGGGGCCGGGGGGGGGGTGGTCGGGTAAGGCTGAAGAGGGGGTAGGGAAAGGACGTAGCAGGTGGAGCTCTAGAAGAACAGGTCATTCTAGGAAGAAGGTCTTGTGTGTGCAAAGGCTACATGCCCCGGGGGGCAGGCAGAGGCAGAAGAGCAGAGCCTAGAGGGGTCGCTGGAGCCAGTGCCAGGACGTTCTGCTGATAAGGAATAAATACTGTTGGTGCAAGGCTGGAGGTTGAGGCTGGGAATGTGGCTGGACAACGGACCAGTCCTCACTTGTGGAAACAACCCTCAGGCCTGGCCTAGGACCTCTCAGCTGTCCACTATTGATGGAGAAGGCAACCCCAGAGAAACCCAGAGCGACCCCCAACCCCACCGCCACTGCCATCACAAAGGGGCAAGGATGCACAGGACCGAGGGGCCCTCCAGCACAGCCGGCAGACATTTACCAGGACAGGAGAAAAGCCAGGCAGAGACCAGTGCTGAGGCATCTGGAGGGAGGTGTGCTATGGGGAGCAAGGCTGGGAGGAACAAATCCTAGCTCAGATGCACTCTGAGATCCTTTGGGCTGTTAGGTGAGTAAGAGGGGAAGCACAACCTTACTCCAGCTTACTCCCCAGGATCCTTACACAAATTCCCTAGCAGAGACCCAGGCCCTTCCCTTCCCTGTGTTCCCGGTCCCCTGAATGTCTCCTTTCTGCTTCTGTGGTCAGGGAGGGCACAGCACCTGCCTAGCATGGGGGGCAGCCCATGACAGGCATACAATAAATAGTAAGTTTTCTATTATCAGATGTCACGGCTGAGAGACAGCAAATTAGATCCAGTTAGGAGAGCAGAAAGTTATGTCGGCGAGCAATCATAGGGCCATGGAATGCTTTTAAAAAGAGAAGGAAGCTTCAAGCTTCCTTCAAGTCACTGCCTTCCTCTGCCAGCCTGGGCAGCTCTGAGCCACAGCAAAGCAGCAATGTACTCAAGTCTGATCCTTTTTTTTTTTTTTTTTTTAAAGATTTTATTTATTTATCTGAGAGCGAGAGAAGAGCACACACAAACAGGGAAGAGGGAGAGAGACAAGCTGACTCCAGGCCAAGCAGGGAGCTTGACATGGGACTCTAGATCCCAGGACTCTGGGATCATGACATGAGTGAAGGCAGCCGCTTAACGAACTGAGCCACTCAGGCACTCCAAGTCTGATCTTCTTATAGATGATGCGCCAAAGGCACAAGGAAGCTCTCAGGTGAGGTCATGGCTCACAGAGTTACTACTACCTGGTTCCCTCTCTGGCAGACTCTTCTGCCCTCTCCCAGTTCTGTCCCAAGCCCAGGCACCCTGACCTGCTAGCCATTCTTCCACCTCCCCCCATTTTCTACCGAGATCCGCTCCCACTCTTCATCATTTGTACAAACACCCTAACCCTCGAGGTCCCAGGGAAACAGCACCCACCGTTCTCAGGAGCCCTTCCCAGACTCCCCGCTACCTGAGTGTGCCGCCCCTCTCTCCCCCACTCCAACTCCTGGCTTCCTTCCTTACTCCTCCTCCTAGACTGTAAGCCCCCCACCCAGCCCGCCCCATTGGACAGGACCACATCTGGCCTGCACAGAACCCACGGGGCCTTCCCAAGGACGGAGTGGAGATGATACTCTAGCTAAGGGAAAGAGCGGGAGGGATGTGATAATGTACACCTTGGTGCGATAAGCCTCAAGCTGGTGTCAGCCCCGTGTCACCGAGCGCACCCACGGAGGACAGGGGAAAAGCTACAAGTCCGAACAGGCATAGAGTTTCAGGCCAGGACACCAGGTTCATTATCAGCGAACATCAGGTTATCTGAAACCAGACTGGCATAACAGAGGTAAAAAGCCGCGGCAACAGAATGGCCTCATATGAGGCCATGTTCAGCGCTCTCCTGGATAATCCCTGGGTGGGGGTGAGTGGGACCAGCACCCTGGTGTCTGACGCTTCTTAGGAGCTGTTATGGGTGTATCATTATAAAGCTGATAGCAACAGTATGTGTTTATTTGGTACAAAGCACTTGCTATGCTCATGTCTCTTTATCTACCTTCACACCAACCCCAAGATGTAAATTCTCTATACAACCCATTTCAGAGAGCAGGCAACTGAGGATCGGATTGCCAAGGGTCACACAGCTAGCAGAGCTGGGTCACACATAGCTAGCAGAGCTGGCACCTGTTTGACACTGGGCTCTTTCCGTGACAACTGTAGTCTTTCCCCCTGGTGCCCACCACCATTACTCACCTTGACACTCAACCTCCAGATTCCCAGAGTGAAACCAGGAAGACTCAGATAGGCTTCTAGCTGTTCCTTCTCCCCCTGACCCCCAGGATGAACGAAAGCCAGACTTCATTGGGCCACCCAAGCCCCGCTACCTGGGGTACCCTATGCTCCCATCACATTCTCCTCCTTCTGCTCTTCAGGCCCTAGAATCCTCAGGCACACTGCCTGCTTTGAAGGAAACAGCTTCCCCCCATTCTGGCTGCCTGGCAAACACCAGTCTCCACTACCAGATCAGCCCTACCATCGCCTCCTCTACCAATCTTTACACCAACTCCATGTCGCCCCTGACCCGAGAGAACCGCCCCGTTCTCTCGCTTCTGTGCCTGGCTGACCCTGGCCTGGGCCCTGCATGGAACCACATGCTGTACTGTGTTCAATGCTCTGTCTGGCTTTCCTGGACGGTGGGCTCCTTGAGGGCAAAGATCCCATCCTAATTCATCTTTGAATCTCTAGTGCTGAAGAATGAACGTTTTAAAGCACAGCCCCCCAACAAAAAACTCCCAAGCCCCTCACCAGAACAATATTAGAATAACAAAGAAGATTAGAACAATGCACCCCAAACCAGAGGGGCAGGGATTCATTCCTAGGTCAGTTCTAAAAATGAAGAATACCTAAGAAAAAGGTAATGTCTGCCACTGGCTTCTCCCGGATTTGGAATAGTTAGAGAGAGGAGAAGAAAGCTGGTCTGACTTACCACGGTGACAAAGTGATAATGCACTTTTTGACTGCATGAGGCACACACAGCCTATAGCTTTAGGGACTGAATCGGGCCCATTTGTCAACAGCACTCCCAGAGCATGTAAGCAAACAGGGCACGTGACTTCGAGTGGTGTGGACTATCAAGCAGGTTTTGTCATCTTCCCACACCTTAGGACACCACTGGCAAACCTGCCTTCCGGGCCTGGCCTGAAGGAGTGAGGCACGAGCTCTGCCTGGAGGGTGGTTATAAAATTTCCACCAGACCCCTTAAGACTGAGCCACCTCCAAACAATACACAATTTTCTAAGCTGCCTAAAGGAGAGCCTAAGTTTCCACAACGAGCCAGACCAAGTCAACACAGGCTTGAGCTTTAGCCACGATACAGGACCCTAGAATGAAGGGAGGTCTCAGCCAGCGCCCCTCCCCTGCATGGCAAGAGAAGGGAAATGAAGCCGGTTCTCGAAATAGTTGGCCCTGCATCGGACTACAAGGTGGGGAACTGTCCCTGTCAGGATTCGAGGCTGTGGGCGCTGTGAGAAATTCCCGGTCCCTTCCCCCACGTATTCAGTGGGGTGGGAAAACAGCAGGCGGTCAGCAAGGTGGCTTTGGGTGGCTTCTCTACCGCTCCTGACACTGCCCCTGACACCACCTGGTAAAACTCAAAGACTCTGGAGTGGTCCTGAAAATCCCCAGCTCCCCAACTGCCCTGCACTCAGAAATAACCAAAAGCCTCAGCCACTGCCAAAAAAGGAAAAAGAAAGAAAACCCCAGGAACACAGCAAATCCATGTCCAACTCCTTTGCCCCTCGGAACAAAACCCATTGCGGGTGCACACAAAGCGGGAGAAGGCTGGACAAAGAGGAGGCCAGGTCACACTCGACAAGGCGCTTTCTTGTCGTTTCCAAAACAGAACTGTCCTCTATTAAAACACTCTTGTTGCTCGGATGTTGGGGGGGGCGGCCCCCCTCCCCTGCACACAAATCTCAAAACAAAAGACAAACTGAGGTGGGGAGGGGAGGCCTGGGGCCAGCTCCTTCTACCCTGCACACTTCCCAAGGGTCTGAATGCCCGCAGATCTCGGCCCCAGAGCGGGGGCAGCTGTCTGTTATTATCCCAGCGACTCCAAGGGCCCTCGGCACCAGGGAGCGCGTCCCGAGCAGGTGAACGCCATCTGCCTGGCTCTGAGGAGATGCCCGTCTTCGTGCCTGCTGCTGCCACAGTCAGCCTCCCCGCCTCCCTGAAATGGCTCTCCGGGCTGGGCCAGGCTTTCTTCTCTCTCCCCAGGGGCCGCGGGCTCAGTCACTACCTGGCATTTATCACAGAGGGGGAGCTCTTTTGAAAAACACTTGGTCACCTTTCATAGAAATTGCTAAAGGCATCGAGAGTATGTGTTTGCGGGGTGGGGGAGGTCTGCCCGGTGCTGGGTATACACAGGGAAACAGAGCCCACCGACACACACCTTCCAGGGGTTAATTTTAAGAAAGATCTTTAATTGATCTACTAAGAGAAAAAAACTTTTCTACCTGCCTTTTAAAAAGCACTCCCCGCGTTAGCTAAAACATTCCCAAAGCACCCCGGGCCCATTTCCTCCTGCCCCCACCCTCGCTGTTTTAATCGGGGTAAGTGGTTCCCTGATGCAGTCTGCAAAGTACTAGTCCAGACCACGGGGAGAACAAGAGCTAAGTGCAAAAGCTGGGCTGGGGTGGGCACCACCCGGGCTGGGAGCGGGAAGGCCACACTTCCCGCTCTGTCTCTCCTGCTCCTGGGAAGAGAAGAGTTCCCCTTTAGAGCATTTTCACCGGCTGGTCTGTCAGAGAACTGAACCGCCCACAACCCGAGTGACAGGCAGGGGGAACAACTCCACTTCCCAAGACAAGGCAAAGCACAAAGGTGCCGGGTGAGCCATGGGCCAGTGAGAAGGGTCTCCTCGGGGTCCTATCCAGTGCTCTCTGCTCCGGGCTAATAGCACCTGGAAGGAGCACAGGTCCCCACCCTCATCTCTCCCGAGTCTTGAGCAACAAGAAATCTGCGGTCTCATGTCTTCCGAGCCACACACGCTTCACTGAGCCAACCAGTAACACTTCCTCCTCGTAGAGAGGAAAGCAAAGCAAGGTGGGGACAAGCATGGGGAGAGAGCGGGCCATCCCAGAAGGGGGCAGCAGAGTTCCGGTCTGGCCTTGGGCGGCTTGGGCTCAAGGTAGAGGGAACCCACCAAGAGCTTGGAGTAAGGACTTCCCAGACTGGAAACACCCTGGGGAAGGGCTGAGCCACAGGGACCCTCTGCTTCGGAACAAAAAGCCAGAAGGCAGTGAGGCAGTGTGGAGAACCTGGAAGTTAAAGTTGGTTCTGACCCCTCCTAGATGGCGGGGCCCTGCAGGACTTCTGGGGCAAAGAGAAGACCAGCAACCCACCTGACGCATTAGACCACAGCGGGGAGCGCCCAGGGCGGTGCAGCTGCAGGGCTTGGAGTGCTACCAATGACCCTACCAGCAAGGTCTCCAAATCAAGTCAGAGCAAACAGGCAGGGCATGCAGCACACGAAGGTGATGCACCCTGGCCCTGTGGCCACCACTATCCCCACCATTACTCTGGGAGGGAGCTGCAAGCCAGGAGGTTCAGGAAAGCAGCCCCATTACACGGAACAAGCAGCCCTTCCGCCCCCTACCCCACCTCGCCCTCCACCCTCAACCTCATGTCCAGTGCAGAGGAGAGGATCCGATTTCTAGAGTCTTCACCTGGAGAACCAGCCACACCATTACCACCACACCAAAGGAAGAAGGCAGCACACAGAAGCAGTCCTCGAATTACTCCATCTGAACTGAGCTCTGTGTTGTGTCCCTGGGTCCACAGGGCCGGGGGTCCCAGTGGCACCCGCAGCAGCTGGGCAGATGCACCGGGCACACCCTCCAGGGACAGAAGCTCTCGTCCACACCTGTCTCAGCCGACACCCAACTGCCTCTCCCCAGCATTCCCTGGCCTAGCTGCCTTTTCTCATTCTTGTGCAACAAAGCAGCAGCCCAAAGGAAAAGGGATCCAGCCCACAGCACCATCTCTGAGCTTTGTAGTATTTCAAAGGAAAGGGATTGTTTGGGGCAAGTGGTCAAAGAGGGCTTCCTTTCACAAGGAGGGTGTAGCTCACGATGAGCCTGGAAGAAAAGACGGGATTTCACAGAGGACCAGAGAACATGCTCCCGTTCATGCTTCCATAGCCTTCACTCCGGGCTCAAAGCAAAGTCACGACCTGTTCTCTGCCCTGAAGGCTGTCCTGTCTTGTCACAGCTCCCGAGCCCAGTGTTCAAAGCAGACCAACCCCCATGCCTGGAGATGCCAGGACTCAAGACCTGTCATTCCCACCTGGGAGGCAGAGACCACAGGACAGCGCCCAGCTGACGCCCCTGAAAGTCTCCTCCCCACCAAGCTCTCCTTCCAGATCAGGGGATTGAGCCAGCTTCCTGGAAATGTCTCCTCCACTCTGAATCCACTTCGGAAAGGCAGGCTAGGCTGGCAGGCTGGGGAGGAGCTGGGATGGGAACATCCTGTCTGCATCAGGGCAGGGGGGTGAGGCTCAGAGGCTGCCCACGTGTGCTTAAGGCTCTCCCCACCCCACCCCACCCCCACCTACCCTTGCAGGCCCCACTGAGCAGGAAGTGTTCATTCAAGCGACAAACAAGCATCTGGGGGTCGTGGTAGGGTTAGGGCCGTGAAGCCAACCTCTGATTTGTGGAAGTGAATAATCCAAAACAATGGGTGTGCGACAGCGGAGAAATCAGCCCCAGATGTGGGCCAGGGCCAGCTGCCCAGGGACCCATGGGGTAATCAATCCTGTTGATATGTTTATTCTCAAAAGGAGGACCTAGGGGAGGGGGCTAAGGTTACTGCCCTGGCAGACAATGGAAGGCAGCTGGGAGCTGGTCCTATGGTCCACCCTATCCCAGGCACAATCTGGGGGTTCTGTGTCCTCTTCCACTTCCAGGTTTCTCTGCTCCCCAACCAGGCACTTGAGGTTAAAGGGAGATGACCACACCAAAGTCAGCTGTGGGTCTAAGTTTTCTGAAATCAGCGAAAAGTTTTCTGAAATCAGCAAAAAGTTCCCTGGGGTCCACACCCAAGGTCTTACACAAAGCACTAGAGACTAGAGTCCCCTCCCTGGGGGGATGGCTGAACGTTGCCCAGAGGTCTTAAGCTCATGCTACTTAGGTTCAAGATGGCCAAGCGTTCCCCAAACAAGCTTTCCCGAAACCTCAGGACAGCTAGTGACCAGGAATCCTGGGGTTTTCGTTTTGTAGACCTAGAAAGAATCAAGGTGCTTGAGATGAAAATGGGGGACTGGCAGGGCCCAGCCAGCTAGTGAGTAAGCAGAAGTCAGGCCCAGCACCAGACCTCCCTTCCTATCCTGGGGCTCTTCCCAGGCACCCAAACGGCCCCCTGGTCCCAACATGTAACCCTAGCCCCAGTCCCCAATGGGAGACAGGATTACTTGGTTCCCTGGTGGATGGACAGCGGGGAGGATGACCACACAATGACAAACCACACCAACCTAGCATGTGGGACACATCCTAAAAAGCAAGTCTGAAGACCTAATGTGTCGCACAAACTCCATGGAGAAGCAGAAACAATACAGGACTCCCCTACGCCACAGAGCTCTTCCACCCACAAGAAGATAGGCCTAAGAACCTTCCACCTGACACGACGGGACCAGGAGCTGTAGCCTCTCCACTGTGCCCAGACCTGGCTGGGGCAGTCTCACCAATGCCGGTGGGGCAACAGGGCCTCCCCGCCTGGCATACATGGGAGGAAGCCTCCGAGTGCAAAAATGACTTGGGACATAGATTATTAATTGGATGGGAAAAAGCTGGGCCTGACACCTGTAATCCTGCTTCCCAGGACCAATATGCTAAGGCCTTAAATATTTCCTTAGATCCTTCCTAAAAAGGACCCGAAAGGGCCCTAGAGGGAAAGGGCGTGGAGTGAGCAGCCTAGTTAGGCATAAGCACCCCGTCACCCACTGTACCCCAACAGGTACCGGGCTGCTGGCTTCCAACGCCTCTTCCCAGCACAAGTCCGTGAAGTCAAAGGGCACCTGGGTATGAATATTGGACGAGGAAGGAATACTTGTTGATCTGCCCAGCCTTCCTTGCTCGTAAGGGGAGCCTTTGATGAACAGGGAAGGAAGAACGGAGTTGAAAATCCCGAGAACAAAAGAACGGCAGTGCTTGTCACTCCGGCCCTGATCCCCATGGCACCCTCTCCAGCCATCTGTCACATCATATAGAAATTCCCTGTGTGTGACTCTGTCTGCCTGGAAAGACGTCTGGCTCCTATCCATCTCCCTATCCCCACTGAGCATGGTGCCCAGGAGGCGCCATAAACACTGGGGAACAAAACGATGAGCGAGGGGGTGCCTGGCAAGCACTGGCTACGCCCACTCCTCAAGGCCAAGGCTCTCCAAG
This sequence comes from Lutra lutra, assembly GCF_902655055.1. Lineage (NCBI taxonomy): Eukaryota > Metazoa > Chordata > Mammalia > Carnivora > Mustelidae > Lutra > Lutra lutra. Next base: position 153,754,632 of record NC_062281.1, on the reverse strand, counting down.
GCAACTTCCTCTCCTTAACCTTGACAGCACTCGAAGCTCGTCCTGCAGGATATCACACCTGGTCTACCTGTGTTCCCACCAGCCACCCTCTCCTCTCTCTTGGACTGCTGTGAGCCCTCAGCAGCCAGGGAGCAGAAAGGACTTGGCACACTTTACTTGGCGCTCCAAGAAGCACACAGCAGTCAGATATGGGGTTGGTACAAAAAGCAGAAAAGTCAGGGTTAGAACACTTCTCATCTAGAGGGGGAAAAAAAAAGAGCTTCCTTTAAAAACGTGTTTCATAATCCCCAGTGCAAGCAAAAATGCAGTCAGAACGCCCATTCATCTATTCCAGCATCAGTGTAAATCAAGACAATCCATTTGAAAATAATTTGGCAAAATGACTCAAGGATCTTGAAAGGAAAGGCCCCTACTTTCTGACCCAGTAATTTCACTTCTGGGAATTTATTCCAAGGAAATCATCCAAAAATGAAATGCTAAGATGTTCACTGCAGTGTTATGTACAATGGTGGGGTGGGAATGGGGAGGACAGGAAGGAAGATCCAGTAAGATGAACGACAGTTAAATAAAACCTGCGCAGCCATTAAAGTATAATTAGGAATAATGAGAAGCATGCTTATCAAAAGAAAAAGCAGGCCACAAACACATGTGCAGACCTGGGCAGCATTTAATCCGAGTCTAGAATTGTGTTAAGATAATGGTATAGTGAACATGTTCCTTTCACTTTCCAAACTGTCCCTCAAATGGACTCCAAAGACAGGCCAACCTGCTTAAGGTGGGGGAAGAGCCATGCCCGGGTCTCTGTCCTCCTTCAAACCCATCTAGTGCATGACGAGGCCCCGGACTTCGGCGAGCGGACAAGTGGTGGGAAGACTCTGAACCATGGCAGCCAAACTGGGTGAGTCGAGCACTCTGTTAACACGACACTTCCGAGAATGACATTTAACCAACAGGAGCCTTCTGGGAATATCTAAATACCCTCCCCAAAAAACCCAAACCAGGCAGGTGGGCTTTACTATACAGAGTGCACGGTTCTCCATATACAGAGACAGGGACACCGTTCCGCTCCCCAGCAGCCGCGGCAGCCAACTTTCTGCCCCAGTCAGCCATCTGGGGCTCAAAGGGAAGGTGTCAGATTGATCACCAGGGTTGGATTAAATTTTTTTTTCTTCTTAAATCCCCTTAACTGAGAAAGCAGCTTGAGCCAATTCTGCTTTTCTCACAGACACCAAAACACCAAGCTGTAGTTACCCCAGTTCATCTTCACACCCCCAGCGTTTGGGGGAGGGGCGGACCGAGCTTTCCAAGCAGCTCTCTGCAGTCCCACCTCCCCACAGAGAAGCTGGAAGCACAGGCTTAAAGGAACAGGATGCTGGGAAAGGGCCACATCCCCAGAACCACCGCCCCCCCCCCACCCGCCCGCACCCTCACCACCACAGGCGCCAGGGTCTCCCTTCAGAAGAGGGAGGCGGGAGTGCTTCCCACAGGCCTCGCTCCCGGATCTCCAGCTCCACTCAGGAGCCTTCCCCCTCCTCCGCTCCGCTCTGCCAATGCAGAGGTCTTCCAGACTAGCGGACTACTCTACTCGCCCAGGCCTGACCTCCACCACTTAACATAGCCTCAGAACTCACTGAGAGGGTGAGTGGAGGAAGAAGGTCACGGCGTCCAAGGATATACCAGGCACTTTCTTCCCACGATCTTTTCTCCCCTCAGCAACCTGACCAGGAGATATTCCCATTTTATAAAAGTCTTGGAGATGCTGCCCTTCTGTGGCCGACTCCTTTGCATTCTAGACTTTCTACACCACACTGGCTATTGCAGACCATGCATGCTCAACAGGGGACAGGGAACCAACCACTACTGAGCACTGAGTATGTGCCAAATGCTCTTACACACACACACTTTTTTTTTTTTTTTAAGATTTTATTTATTTGAGAGAGAGTGCATAGAGGGGAAGGGACAAGCAAACTCACCCACTGAGCTGGGAGCCCGACATGGGGCTCGATCCCAAGACCCTGAGATCGTGACCTGAGCGGAAGGCAGATGCTTAACTGACTGAGCCACCCGGGTGCCCCCTACACACACTCTTTCTAATTCTTCTAACGTGGAGAAGAGGAACTCTAGCCTCATCCCCCATCCCCAGATGAGAAACCGGAGGCTCAGAGAAGAGCTGACTTCCTACTCACACAGCTTCTGCGTGATGAGCTAGACTTGAGCCCACCTCCGCCCCTGCTCAACTGTCCAAAGTTCCTCCAGGAACCAGCCTGCAAACCACCTGTGTAGCTCCCAGCCAGGCCTACACCAAGCTGTGTAGACATGTGCTTTCATTGAGGAGAAAGGCAGGCAAAAACCAGGGTAAAGGAACTCCTGAGGATTTACCTCTAATGGGGAAATTTCTAAACACACAAGCAGCAGTGGCAGCAACAGCATGGCACAGGGGTTCTCCAGGGAGGAGGGCGCTGCCTCCCAGATCAGCAGCTCAGCAGCTTCTTCCAAAACCCACTGAGCCCGCTGTCAGCCCAAACACTAGGAGGATCCTTAATCCCCCCCACTCCCAGGAAACCCATTCTGTTACCTGCTTTCCGACCCAGACCCTCTCTGAGTCTGTTAACAATCAACCCTCCAGGCAGGCGTCAGCCTTCCAAAGGCACAACGACCGCCTCCAGGAAAAATGGCCCAAAGCAGGTTCTGCATCAATTTATTAGGCTTTAAAAGGGGTCCAGAAGAAGGGGGGGGCAGTGAAGACATGGTGTTTCCGGTATTTTTACTGTCCTTTTGTTGGCCCCTTCCTCTTTCAAGGAGGCAGGTCGTGTGGGAAAGGCCTAAGGAACCAGCCAACCACAAAGATCAGTGCTCAGGAGCCCAGTTCCAAACTCACTGTCTGGACACACTCTGCAGTTTTTCAGGTTTTGACAGAAGGGGGGTTCTCTCAGCTCACAGAGCCCCCTGAAATCCAGCAACTGGAGGCCACCTCCTGCTGCTCCCGCCATCACAGACACTCGGGTACCTGCTCTACACCAGGCAGAGAGAAGGGGGTAGGGCTTCAAGGTGAATCAGGTGTGCCCCGGCCTCTAGGGCCTTCCAGTCGAGTGGGGGAGATTCACCACAATCACCAGTGACTTCCAAGGGAAGAAAAGCAACAGATAAAAGTCATGTGGAAGACAGGATGCCTGGGTGGCTCAGCTGGTTAAGTGTCTGACTTTGGCCCAGGTCATGATCCTGGGGTCCCGAGACCAAGCTCTCCGTTGGGCTCTCTGCTCAGTGGGGAATATGCCTCTCTCTCTCTCTCTTTGTCCCTCCCCTATCCCCCAGGGTGTGCTCACTCTCTTGTGCTTTCGCTCTCAAATAAATAAACAAAATCTTAAAAAAAAATAAAGTTATGTGGAAGAAAAGCCAGCCTCTAAGATGAGAAATGTTGGCTCTGGGCTCCAGCCCCCATTCCCAAAAAAGAGGAAAAAGAAAAAAGGATCCAAGGAGGAGAGAGGCCCGGCTTCAAAGACGTCTAAGACAAAGGTTACATGGAACAGGTTTTCAGTTACAGCCCCATTGCTGGACAGTCAAGATCCCAAGTGTCATCCAGGTGTTGGAACCTGGAGCAGAGCCACCCAGACAGGCCCTGATCTCAAGGAACCTAGGTGGGAGAGAGAAGCACAAATAACTTCAATCCCCAACCTCAGTCAATCAGCACGTACCTGGCAAATGGAGACATTCACGCAATGCATTTGCGGGATGAATGAATAATGCAAGCGCCTTAAGAAGGCAGAAAAGGTGTGCTGGGGAAGAACCTGGAGCCCAGTCCTAAAGGCAAGCTGGCCCTCAAGGCACGCAAAAGGAGCATCGGGCCTCCTGGGTGGAGGGGAACGGCACGCACCGAAGCCCAGTGACACACGGGATCGTGGCACATCCAGGGAACTCCAAGAAGCCCCTCTGTTCATGAGGGACCAGGGGTTGCCCCGGAGCAAAGGCGCTGAGCCCGCAAGACCCTGGGCCCAGCTGGAGAGCACGGGCTGCACCTGAAGCAGAAGAGAAAGCAGTGGCGTCGAGACACGGGTGCAGCACGGCCAGACAACCACTGCAGAGCAAGAGCTCTGGCGGCAGCGTCCAGGTGAGGGACTTGGGCGCGGCCAGCCGTTGCTTGAGGCCCGGCGGCTGGCGGGTGTCCATCCGTGGCGTCTGTCCCTGAAGGGGTTCTTCACCCCACCCAGCTACTGTCCTGAGCGCACACTGCATCACCCGGATACGCTGCAGACACTGCAGGGGCTCTTCTGGGCAGTTCTGCACAAGCAGGCGGCCAGCTCTGGGGCCCGGGCGGGCCTTCACCTGCCCGAGCCCCAGCTTCTGCCCCCCGTGAAAGACGGGGGAACGCAGGCTAAACCCAGGGAGCTGCCGAGCGGATCAAAGAAGACGGGTACGACTCGGGCGCATCGGCGTGCAGCCGGTAAGCCCTCTGCAGGGGGCAGACCAACCGCAGTCCCTCATTCTGACCTCCCTGAGTGCCTACTGTGTGCTGTTTTGGTCAGGAAGAGCAGAACGGAGGAGACGGAGTGGAAGACCACCAGCACAAAAACGGACAGAATGCCTCCCCACGGTGGATGAAGGGGGGGGTGCGCCGGGGGGTGCAGTGTGAGGCCCTCGGCCTGTGAAATGAGGGGCTGGGTAAGGAAGGAAAAGAGGGAAGCCATGACGTTTCACGTAATGCCAGACTGCCTGGAGATAAAGGCAGAAAGCTGGCTGGGGAAATGGAGTACGGACTGCTCTACCCTGCCCTCTCCAAAGCTCTGGGACTGAAAACTTTGTCTACCCACAACCTCCGGGGCCATAGTTGGGGCACAGCTATGGGCCTGATCCCAACCTTCCCAAGGCACCGTTTATGAGCTCACTGTTCAGGAAGGTTCTGGTCTGGTCACAAGTATCCGCTCTCCCTCCTGTGGCTGGCTGACTGCTGAGACAGAGTAAGGCACAGTTTGCGCAGCAAGGACAGTGCTGATGCGGACTGAAGAACCGCACGGACCTAAGCTCTGATGGGGTGCACTGCGGAGCTGGCTGGGGGAACTGGAAGGCTTCCATGAATTGAAGTGTATGCATATAAGCGGCCCTGGCTGGCAGCCACCAGCAACGACAACGGCCAGCCTTCTCCGATCCAGGCCAGGAGGCATGTCCCTCAAGGACCCACTACAAACAGTTCTTTCTTATCACTACCACCGAATAACGCATCTGGCACAGAAATTCAAGATGGCACCACCGGTACCCGAAGATAACAGCCAGGCCAAGTCAGGCAGTGACACGGGGTGTGCACTCAAGAGATGCCGAAAGCAAGGCCCTTTCTCCCAAGATGGGCAAAGGGAAGAACAAGAAGGGAGAGCTGTGGTCTCCAAGAAGTAAGCCGGCTATCTTCCCCAGTCCCTCCAATCAACGAAGCCAGGTTCAGACAAAACCAGCAGCCCACTTAGACCTCAAATGTTAAATGGTAACTCGCGTCACCAGGCAGCTTTGAAAGTCTAACACAGCACATGTCATGGGGCAGACAACCTATACAATGACCTGTTTCCTCCAAATTGCACCCCACACCTTATGGGGGGTGGGTGGGTGGGGACCTGGGAATAAAAACAGAAGGCTCCCTGCCTTCTGGGACAATACTGATAAATAATGACTTACACTCCACAGGTCTATTCACTGAACCCTAGCCTTCGGATTTTTAAGGAACTCAGAAGACTCCAGGCTTCCTGGACAAAGAAAGGGCAGGGTATCTGAGTTATGAGAACATTCCAGGGGAGGACAGAGGAGAGAGGTCCAGCGTCCTTCCCCCTCCCCCACCCCATCCCCTAGCATTGGGAACCTCTGGTCAGCCCTGGAGCAAGTCAATTAAGCTCCCAGAGCACCTAAAACTACTCTTTAGCTGGGAAAGAAATATCTTTGAAAAAAGAGAAAAGAAAAAAGAAAAAACTCTGCCTCTAGGGCTTAATTAGCTTTGTAAAAGGCCAAGAGATGCACAGATAACATGGACTTTTGCCAAAAGAGGAGAAAAGTAAACTACTCCTGGTAACAGACAAGATCCATGTCCCCAGCCCCCGGGACCCCTCTCTCGCAGGTGGGGCTGGGAGGCAGGCCCTAGAAACCAGTTTCTCCAGCAGGGCAGGATACCAAGGCTCCCCATCTTCCCTGGAGAAGGTAGTGCTCCAGCCTCCTTGTCCCAGCCTGCTAGCCAGACCCTGTCCCAACAGGCAGTGGAGGACTACTCCTGGCCATGCTACCTGCCACACTACCTGCCTTCAGGCAAGCAGAGGGCAGAGAAAAGGCCTGCAGAGGCAGTGGGCGGTGCGGGGAGAGGTTACATCTGGGATTCCAGAAGCCTGGATTCCAGGGACGGGGAGACTTGAGGGGAATTCATCCAGAGGTGAACAGTACAGACCCAGCGAGGCCTATGGCAACTGTCCATCTCTGCTTCTACCTGCTTAAGTAAGGCTGCAAAGACTGGGGGAATGGAGGTGGGGAACTGGCAAAAAACAAGAGTCCCCTCCCTTCAGGCTAGCCTGGGCCCACCCCAGCAGGACAAACAAGTAGGGTACAGCAGCTCTCCTATGCACCCCCAATAAGATTTACTGAGTATCAGTTATTGAAAGTCGGGTGGCACGAGGTATTACGCTAAGCATTTTATAAGAACCTTCTCATTTAATCCTCAAGCATGCTCACTGAGCGTGCTCCCCCCAGTTTACAGACACAGAATGGAGGAGCTGGGGCCCACAGAACCTGTTTCTTGGAGTTCACAGCTGCTCCTTCTCATTCTTCCTTTTGACTATCCTAGGCCCCACTCTTCCAAGTCACATCTTTTCTTTTCCAAATACCCCTGAATTCCTGTGGTTAGTGACCAAAGAAGCTGCATTCAAACCCAGGTCAGTGGACTCCAAAGCCCCAGCTCACAGGCTCCAGACGTGGGGACGGGTTCTCCACAGCCTTTGGGCAGTAGGCAAAACCCTGTCAGAACAAAATCCCTCTCCGGCAATCAGGGAAGGGGCCTGCACCTTTCACACAGTCCTCTGGCGTGGCCCCATTCTCTCGCAAGCCTCTGTGCCACTCCACGGGCCACCGCAGTCTCTGGCAGCCCTCACGGATCACAGCCCTGGTCCTCACCCCCAGAGAACACCGCTCACTCACTGATCCCACAGGTCAGGTAGTGGGAGAGCCTCAAGGCCAGTGTCCATTCCCGGGGTGCTCCCAGGAAAGCCTGCGAGGCTGCAGCTTCACCTGCACCCCCCTACCCCAGGGGCATTCCATCCCAGGGGCATTCCATCCCCAAGGCGTTAGAGGCAAGCCCCCCTAGGGAGCCAGGAAAGGAAAAAGCCAGCCTGATTTACGGAATTTACCAAATGGGTCCATTTTTCACCAAGTTCCAGGTGCTTTGGGGACAACTCCAGGTTTTTAGGAGAAAGAGATTAATGGCAGGGAGTTAATGGGGCAGTGATATATTCTGCCTGAAATTTTCTGAAAAGTTCCGTGTCGAGGTGTGCAAGTCCACTGGACCTGCCGTGATTTAGTACGGCAGCCCCTGAGAACAGGCAGGCCCACTACATCGGTAAATCTGCTCAACGAGGTCGTTTCTGGAGGGCGGTTTACAAGATATATGGCCTGAGGTGTTGCCAAACTTCCCAGCTAGCTGAGCCCCAAATGTGAAGACAATGGGAGAGCCAAGGTAGAGAGCCGGCCCCCCTCTCCTAGGAGGTGGGAAAAAGTATGTCGGGAGCAGCCAATGCTGGAGAACCAAGGAAAGCCGAACTTAAGTTCTCTGGCTTCCTGCTTGTGCTTGGGTGTGGGGGAGGGTTCGAGAACAAAGGCACTCGAGAGCAGAGCCAAGAGGGAACTCAGGCATCACCCACCGGGATACCATCTTATCACTGAGAAGACAGAGCCTTGGACGCTAGCACACATGGCAGGCTGGTGTCTCCGACCAGGATCTGACTTTCCCTGGGCAGTCACGCCCCTGACCACTGTCCCCACCCCCGACTCCAGTCCCCAGCCAGACTGCACTGCCCAGGCCTGCCCTTTTCTCAAAAAGCCTCACCTCTGATCTCACAGGGAGAAGGCAGGATAGCATCGTGCCTCTCTAGCTCAGGGGTCACCAGGCTCACCAGCTCATCTGGGAGCTACAGACATTGCCTAAATAATGGCAGACACAATCCCTGAGGGTACAACCCTCCCCTCCAACAAGTCCTGAGCAGGGAGAGATCACACACCCCACCCCAGATCTTTCCGTGGGCGACAGATGCGATCACGATCATCATCCCAAGATGAGATGCTCCCTCACTCTGTAGCTCCCACTAATGTAAGAGTCCGTATCAGATCGATTACAACACCATCATTCCCCATTACCTTTGCTGGAGGATTTGATTATTGGATTAATTCGTAATCTGCCTTCCTGGTTGTTTTTTGCCTATTGCTCTCTTTATACCAAAATCACATGTAAGTAGAACTTAATCAAACGGCCCCAAAAAAGGCATTTGAATGTCTCGACTGCTGATGTCGATGCATTAGAGGCATTACTGCTTCTCCTCTGATTTTCTCCATACTCCTCACCTTATTCTGAAATCCCTAGAACCAAAACCCTTATCTGTGGACTTAACACAGTGGCAAAGATAATCCAAGGGAAAGTCCTGCTTGACATCAGGGCTGTGCTTTCCAGTGGATTTCCAGGGCCTACCCCAGCCATCTGGGACACCTCCATGCCACAGCTCAGTGGGCAACCGGGAACGGGGCACAAAGGGCTAGGTGCTGACGTGGGGTCCCTTTCGGGGAGAGGGTGCTGCCGGTGGCTGCAGCAGTGGGCTCAAACTCTCCAATCTCCCTCCAGGAGCTCACGGTAATCTGATGATCGCAGTGGATAATTAGAGTCTCTTATCAAAACAATTAGCGGATGAATGAACAGCCAGCTCCGTCTCCAACACAACTGCCGGAGAGCAGCAAGGAGGGAGAGGCAGAGGCAGGGGAAATGACGAATCACAGCCAATGGCCATCTTGTCCGCTTGGGAATAGGCGTCCCAATTCTAAAGCACACACTCACTGCTCCAGCCTCACCTCGGGCTGGGCTCTTCCGTGCCCGCCCATGTCCCCAGCGGTGGCCCAGAATGCCCTCTCCAAGTGCCTTCCCTTTTCCGGCTCCTCCTCCGGGAAGTATCAGCCTCGTCCTCCTGGCACCCTCTTCCCTGTAGAGTTCTGTGCAGACCCTCTATTTACCCAGGCTGGGACACCCCAGAGCAGCACTCAGAGCTCTTACTTTCCATGGCTACTGGCACCCAGTAATGGCTCCATAAAGGTCCATGGCTCCAATGAGCAAGCGAGCCCGGCCTGCTTCTCTCCCTCAGTGTTCCCTGGGAATACCCAGGCCGTTCCATCCAGTGCCCCCGTCTGCAATCTCATTAGCTAATGTTTAAAATTCAAAGCTCCTCCATCATTCCCGTGTCTCCCCATCTGTAAACAGGCCTGTGGGTCAAATGCCATTTGTTTCCACCGGCGAAAATATACAAGGATTAGCCAGAAAGCCCTCTGGAAACGTAATCCAAAGTAGCCTGGATCTAAGGTGGGACTGGTCTGCCAGAAGAGGTGGTCCTTCCTGTTTAGTTTTTGGACCTGGGAAATGAGGCCAAGAAGAAGGTGGGGGACCCCGAGAGGTCTATGGGGCTCTGATCAAGAGGTGCCCCAGAGGAAGAGCCCCCTGGATTCTAAACAGGACTCAGACACTGGCAGGTGGGGGGCCCACCATCTCAGGCCCAGCCTCTCTAGGGTCTTATCCCAGAGTCACCCCAACAAACATTCTGGAGTATGCTGGTGCAGTGGGGTGCCCCTGCCACATTCCTAGTATTCAACTGAAAGGGAGGGAAAAGAAAAGAAAGAGAAGAGGGAAGGGCAGAGCCCAAAGCAGAGCTCTCCATCTGCTTTTGTTTTCCATTGCGTTCCTTTCAAGGTCTGAGTTCTGCTAAGCCCCCGAAAGCCCGTGGCGTCATCTGTCCACTTCCCCCTTTGCAATCTGCCGCCCGGCCCGCTCCTGACAGCCATCCATCACTCTGTAACGTGCTGACCCCAAGGCTCAGGGGACAGAATTTTCAAGTCAAATGTAGCCGTTAACATAAATAAAGCATCGCCCCGGATTTCTTTCTTTCTTTCTCTCTCTCTCCCTTTTTTTTTTTTTATGATTCTGCAGCTGCTGCTGGGGACTCGGTAGGCAACAAAAGTGAGGCCAGACAGGCAGAGGAGAATGGCAATTCTACTTTTCTGAGTCATAACAATTATGACGTGGTGATAAGAAACATTTTCTATGCATTTTTTAAGCACCAGTTATTCTGTTTTGCAATTGTCCCCGGGGAAAGGAGGACAGAGTCAATGGGACTGAAGACTCCAAGCCAACTGCCCTGAGCAAGGCAGACCCCCCGGGGGGGGGGGGTCCCCTCCCACAGCCCACCCCAGTGCACCCCCCTAGCCAGGGCACACTCTGCATCTTAAATAAAGCAGTGTCCTTTAAGCACATTTACATGCAAACGGCTTCCTTGTACCAAATATAGTTCCGTAAGCCAGCGTTTATTTTTAAACATGAAGAAGAGTCTCCCATAATAAAGCTCATGATAAATGTTATGATCCTCCAAATGGTTTTTAGGGGAAGAGGAAGAGCGACTGGGGGACTGGGCAGGGGAACGGAAGCTCTTCGGGGGGGGGGTGTCCCCCTCCCCTTCTGCACAGCGATCGGGATGGTCTCTCTAGGCAGACGGCCCTGCTCTCCCCTCCTCGCCCTGTGCTCTGTGAGGAACACACCAGGGCCCAGCAGGGGAGTGACGAGCAGAGGCAAGGTCCTCCATGCCAATGCCAAAGGGACAGTCGTCAGGAGATCTAATCCGCTGGGCCAGAAGAGGGCAGAGGCCCTGTGAGAGGCCAGGTGTGTCCCAGAACTCTGTTGACACGCCAAAGTCAGGGCCTCTGAGTCAAAAGCCAGGCCCACCAGAGACTGTAGAGTGAGGTAACTACAAGCTTCCGGTTTCACTGCTGATCTTGCATGTGGCCTTGGCCAGGTCACAGCACCTCTCTGGGCCTCCCTTTCCTCATCTCTATCATGGCAGAGGCCAGCCCAGAGAGAACGCGCCAGGTTCACCCCTGGCCAAACTATGCATGATTCCCAGTCAAACCAGAAGCCCCCAGCAGCTCTCCCTCAGGCAGAAGGCGGCATTGCCCACTCCTCAACCAGCATAACACTGTCTTGACATCCTCACTCACATCTTGAAAGACCTGGGGTTCCTGCAACTCCTTCTGGGAGAAAAATCAACAGCCTGGTCACCCAGGTGTCTACAAAAAGCCATAAGCAATGACAATAGGATATAAAGGCTACGGACTAATCTGACTCCCTCGCAGTATCTCCCCAACCTGTGGCCCAACCCCCTTCCAGAACTGTCACTGAGCATAGAAGCCATTACCCCAACCTTGGAAATGTGGTGCCTAGCATCCCCACAACAATGGGGGCTCCTCTGACACCAAGCCTGACTTCCTCCCGGTTATCCTGGAACAGGGGAGCCCACGTCTGCCCGTCTTGGAGACCCAGGGCTGGAGCGTACAACACTTTCCCTCCCTAGATCCTCTGAATGGTGGGTTTTCATGGGAAGTGAGAAGGGTCCCCATATGGAAGCAGCTAGAAGCCAATGCCTGTTTCACAGGTCCAACGGTAAAGTTCCAAAAAACTGTTCTGGAAACTACCAGATTCAAAACCGGGAACAAATGTATCTCCCGGACTTTTGGAAAAAAGGGACTTTGAGAGTCTAGTCCCTTGTTCCCACCAAAACTCTGATCCCGGAGGAGAGACGGATACACCACGGAAAGCGAGGAGGGTAGCTGTGAGTCTGAATAAGCCTGTGACCCTGAGAATTAATGACAGACTTTTTTTTTAAAGACTGTTCAAAGCAGACACATTAAGAAAGCTGAGTATTTATCTTTCTGACATTTTTAAATATGCTGCAAAAAGGGGAATCTTAAATCAAGGTGCTTTTTTAAAGGCAACATTGTACCAGGGACAAGACCACTTCCTCTCTCTGTTCAAGGAGCATGCCTGCCGTGGAGCAAGGCTTACTGCATGTGACAGAGCCTGGGCCTCCCGTACAATCTGTACCAAGTCATGACCCAGAGGCAGCAGGACAGCTGGCTGGGCTGGAGATTGCCACCACACACAGCACCCTGTCAGAGCCTCTGCCGCCCACCCGGGCCCGCAGGCTCAGCCCAGGCCCTGCACTACAGGGGAGCTACCTCCCCTCAAGGGAGCCACGGGCTCTGCACAGGCTCACGAGGAACAGACATGCTTCGGACCTTACTCCAGAATCCAGCTCCCCATCAACTGCTCCGAGGCCTATCCCAAGCAGAGAGCCCCCCACTTCTTAGGTATCTGCGGGAGGGGCTGGCCTTGTGGCTGTCCTCCTCACCCCAGAGAGCATGTGAGGGCTGGGGCACGCAAGGGAGAGGAGCCCTGGATGGCTTCTTGGGAGAATTTTGGTCCAATGTTGCATCAGCTGTGGGGAGAGCCTTCGACATAAGCCAAGGAACTGTGTACATCCCAAACGGTCCGGTTGATGCCCACTGCCTAGCACACTGATGCAGAGTGTGGCCTGGTTCCAGAAGTGTCCTGGTTCAGATATTATACGGTCCCTCGCACCCACCCACCAGAGCCTTGAACCAAGGGAGGAAAGACACCTGTATTAAATCCTTTGCAGCAGGCAGGCCCCCCACCAAAGCAGAGGGCAGAACTGAAAACCAACGGGAGACTGCTTCTCCATCCCGCCAGAGCCCAAGGGAGACCTGGGCCAAACTCAGCTGTCAATGGAAAAAAGTAACAAACCACAAACTGCCACCACCATGGAGGGAGGGCTGCCCCAAGGGGTACTGGGGCCAGGAGAATGATTGGTGGTGACCACGAGGGAGGTGTCACCCACCTTACCTTATAGCCCCAATTCACCTGCAGTTAGGAGGAAGCTAGTAATACAGCCCCCAGGTCAGCGGGCATGACCCGCTCACCCCCACGCACCTCCTCCAAGACCACCCGTCTGCTTCTATTTCATTCACTCCGGTGTTTACCAAATTCTTCCTGATGTCGAGTCTACAATGTTACTAGAAGTCAGCCTGCCCGCAGTCCCTTGAGGTAATGGGGAGCAAGGGTGACCCCTTCCTTGCTCACAGGGGCCCCTCTCCACCATCACTGGCCACCTCACTTCCCCCTGGCCGTTCTCCACCAGAGTGAACACAGAGGTCCTCAGAGCTTCCTGCCCATCATGCCCATGGTGAGGACACAAGGTTTGTCTGCTGAAAGAGACCAAACCTTAGCATGACCAATAGCTCCAGCCCTGTGCCATCCCAACATTCCTCCCCCAAGCCCAAATCTGAAGGACACAGCCTGCTCCAAAATCCCCAAGACAGGTTCCCACCCACACCGACAGCAAGCAGCAAAGAGACACCACGACCGGATGGCCACCACCAGCCACTCTTTGCTGTGCCAGCTCTCCAGAGCACTCAACTCTGGTAGGAGACCACCACACTGGTAGTGGGGATGGGGTCCTAGGGTGCCTGTTGAGGCCAACGGGAGGAATAATGAAGAATCATCTAATTACAGTCACTGAAGGCACTGTTATATGGTTTATTAAACTCTGCAAAGAAAAAAATACAGCAACATCCATCAATGCAAATGCTTTTCTATACATCAAGCCCTTGAATATTTCCTCAGTCCAAGTAGAAAAAGAGCTTTACACATGTGTACACACAAGCACATGTCCCAGCAAGATAACCTCTGTACATGAAATCACAATGTGGAAAGCAGCAGAGGTGCGTGTGTCGCTGGAGAGACAAAGGCCCGGTATCTGGGCGAGGGCATGTTACACCATGAAAGTATGTCTGTGCATGGACCCAGCACTTAGACCAGATGCTGAATCATTTCCAGATGCTACTGTCTAGGACAGCCTTTGTTAAGGAAGAGGAGAAAAAAGCTTGCCCTTCATGCCCAGATAGTTGGGTTCAGGTTACACGAAACAGGATTAGTTCAGAAAATAGTGCAACTTCACAGCCAAGGCAAAAACCAAAGAACGAAAACCATGTAGGCAGCCGACAGGACTACGGGACTGAGCAGTTACAAAGGCCGAAGACTCCTGGTTTAATTCTAACTCCCCTCCCTCCACCCTGCCCGTGTAATCTCACCATGAAGGGATGTGGTCCCCCTTAGGCCTAAGAACAGGGCTGGCATTCCTCCGACGACAAAATCCAGTGGTATCCAATGCAGGGGAGGGGTGGCAAGGCTTGGCTCCTGCCTGTGCCTGGCTGTCATGCCTGCCTCAAGGCTACGCCAATCAGCTGGCCAAGCCTTCGAGCTCCCCCCCCACCTCGAGCAGCTGCCACTGAGGACAAGCAGTGTTGGTGCCCGCAGTCCAGGTGCACAGGAGGAAGAACCGGCAGAGAAGGGGCCCAGAATGGTGAGGGTCCCATGCCCCAAGGGCCCACTAGCACCCAAAGCCCAGGCAACAGTCCTCTGGCGAAGCCAGAATCTGAATGAGTGCATGGCCCACACCGCCCCACACTGGGCTTTCCCACCAGACCAAACCACCTGCCCTTCCCAAGAGAAGAGCCTCCAAGCACAGGTCCATGTGGGTCCCACTCATTCTCTTGAAAATCGTTAGTCACAGACCTGCAGGGCTAGAAGGTCACTCACTGGAGGTTATCTCGTCCAAATCACCTTATCTTCCAGGTGAGAAACCAGGGCTCAGAAAGGTTAAGCAACTTGCCCAAGGTCACCCAGCTCACAGGCTGAAGAGCTGTGACTACATCCCAAAGCTGCCTAGCTCAACCCACACTCCTTCCACTGGGCTAAGTTCCTGGAAGGCAGCTGCTGCTCCCAGTCCTGGGAGGCGAAGGAAGTGACAAGGGGGATAATCAGACGGTGGCGGTGGCGGCCAAGGAAGGCGGCGGCGGCGGCAGTCGCATGGCCAGGAAGCCTGGGTGGCAGCCACAGCCACTGCATCAGTCAGCGCAGCAGAAGCTGCCGCACACCTGGGTCGCAAGGAACCCCAACGTGGAGGAGGCGGCTGCAGGAGGGAGGGGCCCAGGAGCCAGAAGCCCCCGGTGCCAGTCTCCACTAAGCCCCTGACAACGGGCCATGCCTCGACCAGGTCAAGGTGCAGCAGTGGGCCCTGTCTTCCCGGGTGGACAAGAGGACCCTGCAAGCCCCCGGCCCCCACGGCCAGTCTCCCGGCCGTGACTGTAGCTTTGGCGCACTTGCCAGCTACAGGGCCTCTGGTGAACCACTTCAGCTCTCTGGGCCTTCAATCCCTGGCCTGGGACAAGGGGATGTGACCTGGCTGAAAGCGAGGCTCCTTGGTAAGAACTCCCAGGAGGCCAGGGAAGCCAGAGGCGTGTCCCCAGATGACTGGCTCCCCCGCACCATGGCCAACGCTGACCCAGAACAAGGGGCCCACATGGGAGTCAAACGCCTCGGAGGCAGGCTGAGTGCCCACCGGGGACCGGAGGGGACAAATAAAGTGTGTCACTGCTGGCACTCAGGTCAGGAGGCGAGCAAACACATGCACACGCCTCCTCCCACGCAGCATTGTTCCCGGTGCCTCCGTCAGCACTTCTACCGGGCTTGACAGCCGGGGCTTCCTAATAGGGCAGGCTGGACCCAGCGGACACCCGGTCACTTCCCCTCTAGCAGTCCGTGGGGACACGCCACTGCCTGGGGGTGGGGGAGGTGCCAGGAAAGCCAGGCTTGTCCTCAACAAAGGACTGGGAGCCAGCCAGCGACATCGAGGGGCCCCTGGGGCCCCTTGTACCACACACACGTTGGCTCCTCAGTCCTCCCACCTCTTTGGGCATCCCCGACGGGTGGGTAGTCACCAGGCAGCAGGGAGCTCACTACCTCCCTCCAGGGGCCTCCTCTGTGACCATCTGGGGTCCAGATTCAGGAGAGCAGAAGCCTCTCCTGTGTACACATCCACCCGCGGGCTGTGGTTCTCCCCTGGATCCAAACACAGCAGCGTCCTGCAGACCAGCCGCCTGGCAGAACAAAGGGCACAGCTGGCTCCTCCCTCACCTACCACCCCCGTCCTGACCACGCTCCTCCTCTCCAAGGCTGCCAGGCCGAGATACTAATAACTAGCCTGACAAGCCGGGTCTGAATTCCAAACTTCCAAGCCCTATCAACTTGGGGTCTTAATGCAACCTCTCCGTGCCTCAGTTTCCTCATCGCAAAACAGTGTAATAATGGAACTGAGAAGTATAAACGGTTTAGAACGTGCCTGGCATACAGTAGGGCCCATACAGAGGAGACAGGCTTCAATAAAACCGCCTTCAAGCTCAACACCAGCCATTTCCTTCAGCATTTCTTCATCCAGCTCCGCCACCATCTGGTGACCCTCTAGTTCGCTCCAGACAGCACGGGCCCTGGACTCCAGGCGGCTCTGCCACTTCTTCACAGTGTGACAAGGGGCAAGAAACTGTCTCCAAAGCCTTAGTCTCCTCTTCCAAATTAAGAGGATCCTCTGACCTACCACAAAGGAGGACTTTAAGGATGGAATGGGAATGCATGGAAGGCACCTCGCTATTATTATGAATTATTAACAACAACAACATCATCCTTCTTTCGGGCACGATCCTTGCTCGGTGAGCCTGCGTTCCTTTCTTTCAGCCACAGCCAACCGCTGGCAGAGGGACCCAACCGTCAGGTAAAGCCGAGGGTCACTTTCTCACTCGCAGTTCAAATGAAGCTTCCCCACCCTGTGCCTGTACAGTTGGTAATTTCTGAACCCGCGTACGGGACTTTACATTTATGCCTATTAAATTCCATCCTGTTGTTTTCCCCCTGGAATGGGAGCAAGGAGGGTTCGCTCATCAGCTCTGACTCAACCAGCACGGAGGTGCTTATCCCCAGAACCGCGATCCCCACGAGGTGACAGAGTCCAGAGAAGCTGGCCTCTCCGAACTATACAGGGGGCAGCCGCAGCTGTGAGGGCCCGGGGCCAGCGCTGCCCTCTGTCTGCCCAATGCCAGGACACGAGAGACGGCTCTGACTACTCAAGTCCTATAAGGCAGGAGGGAAAGCGCCATCCTCTCGAAATGAAAGCCACACATGTAAACTGTTGTCACAAACAAAGCCCCTTCTCGAGGCCTCCATTGCATTCCCCCCATAGAAATGTGTTTCATTTCTTCAACATCAACACAAATCAGATTTATGACATTCCGCTGATAGTTCCAGGATGGGGACTGAGCAAGCTGTGCTTCCTGGGAACAAAAGGCACTTGTGTCTAAGTGTGCAAGGAAGAGGAGCTTAATCTGTCTCCTGGACTCAGGGTTTGGCAATGGCGGGCCACTGGCAGAAGCCATCATACACAAGGACCTTTCTGCCATCCGCCCCATGGTGGCTGCAGGACACAGAGGCAGACTCAAGGATGGCGTTCAAGATCACACGTCCGTCCAGACCTCAAACTGGCCCGCCACAGTCCGCGGAGGTTCACACCATTTAAAGCCTCTCTCCTCTGAGGCCAGACCTATCAATTTCACGAACACTTTCTGGGACTCGGAGCGGCCCAACGAGGAGCGAGACTCATGGCCTGTCCTCGGAGGCGGGGGACGAGAATACACGCACCATCGTGGAAGATAAGCACTCCGTCCCCTGGAAGGTGGTGGAGAAGCAGCTGGGGGACTGGGTGCCCACTCGGACTTTCAGTTCCTACGACTTCTCCCAGGCTGAATGAAGCAGAGGGATTCCTGGGGAATGCAAGCAGGAAAAGGAAGCAGTTGGGGGAAGGGCAGGACACATGAGTCTCTCAGAAGGACCAACCCCGACCGGGAGCAAGAGCCAACGTGACGTCGTGGTGCAAGCACGAGCACCAGAGCCGGAGAGACTCCAATTCCAGCTTCACGGCTTCCTGCGTGGCTTTGCCCAGATGACTTAACCTTTCTGAGCTGCGGCTCCCACATCTGCAGAAAATAGGGAATGAACAGGACCATCCCTAGGGTTCTCCTAGCAGTCACCCTCAGGTTCTAGACAGGAACTTCCGCACCTTTGGCATGCCCTATTTAAACTGTTCACTGCCATCCAGAGGAACTATTAATACAGTAAGGTGCTAGTTCCCTTTTACCTACTGCGTCTTTGCAGTAGGCAAGGCAAATCTATTGAACAGGGGCGCCTGGGTGGCTCAGTCGGTTAAGCCTCTGCCTTCAGCTCAGGTCATGATCTGAGGGTCCTGGGATCGAGCCCTGCTTTGGGCTCCCTGCTTGGTGGGAGTCTGCTTCTCCCTCTCCTCCCCACTCATGTTCTCTCTCACTATATCTGTCCTCTCTCTCAAATAAATACATAAAATCTTTTTTTTTTTTTTAAACTTAGATTAAACAGACACTGCCTGACATGGCCCCCTATCTTAGGGGACCCACTCAAATCCCTCCCAAAGCCCTCGGAGGCCCCGGCCCCTCACCTCCCACCCTCCTCCCCTCCTGCTTTGGGGTTACTAACAAGAAAGGAACTGGATCCAATTCCCACCCAAGCTTGGTGGGCACTCCAGCTGCCATCCACCTGGAGGAGAAAAGCCAGCACTGGCTGGAGCCTCCCAAGCCCCGAGAGCCAGTGGGCACCTGGCAGGCGTCCCACCTCTGCAGACTGGCCTGGTTCAGCAGCTTCTCAAAGTCAACAACGGAAGGTTTTCAAATCCTAAAAGGCTTCTCAAGCCCCTTCTAATCTGTCTGCCATTTTGTTTCGTCTGCTCAGCTCCAGTCAAGGGGAACTTGACATTTGGAATACTAACTGCAAATAATCCCACACCAAGGACAGGGCTGGCGTGCTGCAGTGTCAGCACGTGGCTCAGAAGGATGGTGGGGACACGCCAAGACATTCCAGCTATCTGCAGAGGGTCCCAGACGGCACACGGAAGGTCGGGCCCCATGACCACCTGCATGGGGACCACGCAGAACTGGCAGCCCCTTCAGGGGCACGACTGTCTTGAATTCACTGGCCTCTCAACACGGCACCCATGCATGGGGGAAGAGAGTTGCTACATTGCTGGCAGAACCTAGGTCAGATCGATGAATGCCTACGAACAGAGCAAGTGGAAAGGACAGGGAAGCGGTACTCTCGCAAACTCGAGGTGTGAGGCCCAGCTCTGAAGTGCCACACCATGTGAGGCTGCCTCAGGCCCAGTGCCCTCTGCCCTGTACACTTTCACTTGGCAACAGCTCCCACAGTTGGTCTTCGCAGTGGGGTCCACCAGCAGCCCTACTGTCCCCGGGTGCCTCAAACAGCAGGCAATGCAGGTAGGACCACATGCTCGGCCCCATCATGCACACTTGGCTCGGTGCACAAGACCGGCCAGAGCCCAGGGTCTGGGGAAGCCAGCCACCTTAACTAACCCTCCGATGCAATAACCCACCCTGGTCCGCCCTTGAGCAGGAAGAGGTGCTGGAAGTGCCCACAGGCCCGGAGAGATGGAGACTTCAAGGGCAGGCTTTGTGTGGCCCAGGCTGACCTCCAGTCTCCAGCCTCTGAAGCAACAAGAGCTTGGCTGACACACAGCATTTTTTTTCCCCCTCAAACTTTTCAAAGACAGCACGCCCTTTGGGTATAAAAATAAAAATGCCAGGACTTCAACTGAGTAATAAAATAAGATATAATGACTTAAACCACCCATAATGTCATGTATGTATACAAATAAAGCTCAACAGTAAAGAGAACCAAAATGCATACTTGATACCTCTTGTCCCCCAATTTCCTAAGTCAGCTCCTACAACTCAACGCCTCCTCCAGGAAGCCACCTCGGTTGTGATCCCTGTGCCCCTCTTCCACATTCCCACAGCCCCTATGGCCCCTACTAAGACAGTACAGGGTCTCCAGTACCTACAACAAAGCCCAGCCAAATTCAACATTTACTTTCCATTTCCCCAACTAGACTACGAAATTCTTGAAGGGTAATACAGTTGACCTTGAACGACAGGGATTTGCACCACACAGGCCTACTTCCACATAGATTTCTTACAGTGCAGTACTATAAACGTATTCTCTTCCTTATGATTTTCTTAGTAACATCTCCTCTTCCCAAATTCACTTTATTCTAAGAACACACTACAGAACACACAGAACGTACAAAACTTGCGTTCATCCACTGTTTATGCTATTGGTAAGGCTTCTGGTCAACAGGAAGCTACTAGAAATAGTGAAGTTTTGGGGGAGTTAAAAGGGATATGTGGATTTCTACAGAGTCGGGGCTCACCCTTAACCCCTGAGTTTGTTCAAGGCTCAACTTCACTCTTCAAAGACCTGGAAAAAGACCCGGCGTGTATCTCACACTGAAAACCCATCTGTTGAACGTAATAAAGGAGTGTGGGAAGCCAAGAGGGCCTCCCGCCTCTGAGGCCACCCTCCACCCCAGGAAGGAGTCTGCGGCGCCCCAGAACTCTCCGCCCTAATAAGACAACTCCAGCCTATCCAGGGTGACCACCTGGTCACTTTGGGTCCCTCTGCCTTTAGAAAATACATAAACCCAAGGGATGTGAGCCTGAGTTTCCATACAGGCCAAGGCAGCAGAGGGAGTTCTCTCTTCCCGGCTGAGGCTAAACAGGGACCCAACCACAAACATCCAGTAATGCTGAACATGACGTGAACAATGTAAAAATAGCTGCTCTATCTCTTGCCCCCACCCTCCTCCTCAGCAACACAAAGGGCAGAACAAAGTGACACCCCTAACAAGCCTTAGCCTGCTCAGCAGCGGCGAGCCCCAGCCTCCTGCATCTGGACCAGCTGCTGTGAGCCAACAAGGAATTCCAAATTACATTTTAATTACCATAATTTTTCACAGGTACCTGAAACCAGACCATGACAACAGTGCAAGAAGTCCCCAAGTATGATGCATGAGGCCGTAGGCCCCTCTGAGCACACAACTTTTTCCCACGGCCTCCGTTTCGTGGGCCACTTTACAGTTTGCACAGTGTTCTCGGAGGACTTCTCTCCCCCACCGGCTCAAATCTAGATTTTGGGAAGAGAGTTTAACAGCAGCCTCTAAAGGGTGGTGCCTTCTACAGAGACCTTGGGTTTCTTTTTTTTTTTTTTCCTTTAAAGGGAAGTTGGGAATTGGGAGTACAATTCCTCTCCCACAGGGTCATTAGGAATATTAAAGATCAAAGGGAAAGCATAGTAAAGATTTTTTTTTTTTTTTTTTGAAAGCGAAAGCACCTTTAGGATAACTCACGCTGAACAGAGAGTAGGTGCTTAACGGACACACATGCTCAGTGTAGATGTGTCCATACAGCTAGCAGTTAGGAGAATGAGCTGTCAGGAATCAATGTGCTTACATCTGAATACAAGTTTTGCAACATTTTAGCTGTGGGATCTTGGGAAAGTTAATTAACCTTTCTGGGCCTCCATTTCAACAACTGGAAAATAAGGATGAGAGTAAAAATTACTTCCCAGGGTGAGTGTGAGTCCAGGGAAATGACTGCAAGTAGAGTACTAGCGGGGTACCCAGCCCCCAAAATAAATAAATAATTTTCCCCCTTTTTTTCCTTGGGGGGCAGGGCTGGGGGGGGAATTAAAGTGCCTAAAAAGAAGGAAAGGCAAAATGTGTGGTTCGACTGCAAACCAATTCTGGGAGGAAGGGTGCTGTGGGGAGTCAGGACCCCAATAGCTTGCCTGCTCTGGTTCTGTCTGAACACTCAGATCATTCCTCCGCCACCTAGAGGATAAGCACCTTTGAGGAAGGGACTGTGTGTCCTGCTGCTTTTCGGTTAGCCCTCGGGTCCCTGCCATGTGACTGGCATAAAACTTCTGCTCAGTCAATATTTACAAAATTAATTGAACAAATTAATTTCTCTCTCCTGCCTCTGTGCATTCCAGATATCAGAAAGCAGCAGGCTGCACAAAGAAAGCCCTCTAAGGGGGCCTGTCTCTCTTTTCAGCGGCAGTGGTATTTGCAAAGGGAGCGGGCGTCCCGGTGCATGCCAGAGCACCAGCCCACCTGTACGGCTGTTTGTGGCTGCAGGGAAGCACAGAGGCACTTCCTCGTCCAGGCCCCGTGGGCTCTGTTTGGCAAGCAGCATTGAGCCCACCCATGTGCCCAAACTGTGGGAGTCCCCATGCCCGCAGAGGAGAGGAAAGGAGGGGGGAACCAAGGGGCATGTGGCTCCCTGTGAAACCCCAAAAGCAAGCCCAGAGGCAGTGAAGAACAAGTGCATGTTTTATTTTTAGCCACAAATGATGGAAAGTTACTCCTGGAACAGTGCAAATTCTGCCTCATCACCCTTCGTCCCTTTCCAGGAGGCCCAAGGGACAAAGGAGTTCCTGAAGCTCTCTCAGAGGTGGTGAGAAAGGACACGGAGAAAGGTAAAGCCAGGTGGACAAGGAAAGGGGGTCTCCGGGAACCACCAGTCCCCCTTGCCAGCACAGATGGCTGGAAGCAGGAGCGTCTCCTCTAAGTCGCTACCCCTCCACTGGCTAGCAGGAGCCAGGGTCCCCACCAGAGCCAATCGGAGAACGGGGGTTGTTGCCACTGGGAGGCACCAGGACGTGGAATCAGAAAGACCTGAGCTTGGACGCCGCCTCTGCCGCGCTCTGAAGCAAGCCACCAAGTTCACGGAGCCTCCACCTCTCCCCCACAAATGGTGCCTCCCCAACGGAGCCGCCACACAGAGCGAGGGAACAATGCCTAGCACCGGGCGCCTGATTCACTGTCTTTTTAACGACGACACTGGGGCCCAGTTCAAGGTCTTCGAAGGCTCTGCTGTGTGATCTCGGCCAAGTCCTTCCTGGGTTCTGGGCTCCGTGTCTTTTCACCCAGTGTGTCTCGGCTTCGAGACACACAGACTCCAGGAGGCTGTGCACCCTGGCCTAAGGTGTCGCGGGCAGAAGTCTCCCTGGTTTTCAAGTGTCAGGCGCTCCACTGGAAACCATATCCTGAACTTGAACTGCACCCGCGCCTCTAGAAACATTAGGAAATTGCAGTGAATTCTGATCCCCCATGTTTGTTTCCCTCTATCCTCACCCATACTGCCTCCATGGGCCAAACCTGCCACCCACCCCCTCCACCAGCGTTTACTACCCCCTTCGCTGTGCCGTGCTGGGCAAACAGGACAGACTAGTCCCTGCCTGCCCCAAGCTTCACTGCTAAATGCTATAAAAGGTAAGTTAATTCTTTTATTACACTTGTGGTCAGCACTATGAAAGAGAAGTACTGGGAGCCTTGGGGGTCTATGTGACAGGAGGCTTGACCCTTGGAGGATCAGGAAGTATCCTTGGGGCCGAGATCTGAAGGATGGGCAGGTGCTAAACTAGAGACCAGGGGGTGAGGGAAGAGAGGGATGTACCTTCTAGGCAGGGAACGGCATTTGTGAGAAGCCAAGATAAGGCCAACTGGCTTACAGGTGAAAAAGGAGACCCAACTGCCTGTGCTGGGGCGGGTCAGGCCAGTTTGCACACGTGGATTGCGGCCACACTCTATGGGAGGCCTCCTCCGTCCCCACCCACCCTCAACCCTGAGGGGGTTTTCTGGAACCTCTGGCTTTGGGTCAAGTTTCCTGCACAGACTGAGCCAAGGAGACAGGTAACTGGGTCAGAGTGGCAAGGACGGGATGGTCTCTGGGTTCAGAATCCAGGCATGGCCTCCTGGCCTGGAGTTGGCCTGCCCGTCAAGAAAGACCCCCCTCAAACACACTTTCAGTTTTTCTACAGTTCTGATCCGTCCCTGCCTCCCACTCCCGCTTGTTTGGCTTGTCTTTTTTTTTAATTTATTTTTAAACAGGGGGCCTGCTTACGGTCAAGTTAATGCATTTTTAAAAAGAAAGCCTCAAATGTGCTGCGGCCCTCCCTCAGAGGAGATGGTGGATCCATAGCCCTCTGGGTGTTCAGCCTCCACCTCCAGGGGCCAGGCCCACGCCTCACCCCTCCCTGTCCTCGCTCCCTCCCAGGCAAGGTCTCCCACACCTTCCCCTGTACCACCTACAGAGCTGAACCCCAAGAAGCAGAAGGACAGACTCAGGGAAGGGAGAGGACACTGGACAGTTGAAAGACTTAAGTTCTAATGTCAGAGCAGCCTGGAAACCCCGGACAACACTTAACCTTCCTGTACCTCAGTCTGCTTAACTGAAACGGGGGAACCTGTCTAAAAACCGAGTTAAGTAATGGGAAAAGGGATCCAGGCTGCTGCAGACCGGAACCTCCCAAGGACCCCAATCTTGTCCGCCAGGTGCCAGGCTCCCCAAGCACGCAGGCTGTGCTCTGGGTGTAGGCGCAGAGCCACCCTGCTGTCACAGATCCCCCTTGCCCACCTCCCCTCCTATCCCCTCCCCCCCACCCTGGGGAGCTGCCACGCTTTGAGCTCCCTCAAGTGAAAACCCTCCCTGTGCCGACAGATGGGAAGTCCTAAAATACAGCGTATGGATCATGTTTCGTGACTAGCAAAACACGCCAGCCGGGACACTTTGAGAACCCGGCCGGTTTTCAGGAACAGGATTTTACACATTTCCCAGGATTGGCGGATCTGAGCTCGCCTCCGCCCACCTGCAAAGCTCTGGAGCCCAGATCCTGCATCAAGGAGATACTTAGGACAGGTGGGGGCCTGTAGGGGAGGGGAAGCCCCACAACCAACAGGTTGGCGGTGCCCAACCCCCTGCGGCTTTTGTTATTACCATTTATTGAGCACCTACTACATCCCTCGCAGCAAATTGGTTGTTTGGCACATGCTCTCAAACCGCACTGCCCGTGCTACGGTCCTGACTCTGACTCTGATTCCCTGGCCCTGGGCTCCTTATTTCCCCTCTCCACGTTTCAGTTTTCCCACCTGCGAGATGGGGCTGGGAGTATAGCCCCTTGCTGGATCACAGGAAGGGTGGGCACCCAGCCTAACGTGAGCTGCTACTAACAACCACAGTCACTATCCCAACAGCATAACCGGCACATGGCCGTCTGTCACTGCCCCCATCCTATGGAAGACAAAATGGGCACCACAGGGCCATGCCAGCCATAGGGCACACCCAGTGGCAGAGGGCATGCCTCTCCCTAAAGGGCCACAGGGAAGGGCTTAAAAGGTCTTCAAATCCCCGGACTTATCACACACACAGTGATTTCTACCCGTACTGTTTGGAGAGGACACCCAACTCATCAGTCCCACGGAAATCTGTGGGCCCGTGAGGGTTAAAGCCATGCTCCATACTGGACCGACATGCAGTTCCTGCTGGCAGAGCAGTCCCGGACTCTAGGACTTGGGAGCAAGGATTACACCCCATTCCCCTCTTCCCAAGGGAAAGAAACTGGTTCTTGGTAACATGGGTTATAAGGAGCTCCTGACTTGGGAAAGGAACGCCACAGGTAGTGAGTGTGTGGGCAAGCCTCCTGGAAGTAAAACCACATGTAACATGGGTTCTAGAACCTCAGAAGAGGACATGCAACTTGGCAAACTGAGGCAGGCTGTCTGCACTTCCAAAGAGGAGAAGACCAGAGGGGAAGAAGGGAGGTGGTGGCCAAGGAGCCAGGCACAGAGTGGGGAGGATGCTGGCCGAGGGGCTCCTATGGTTGGATGGCCGGGCTCAAGCAGCCAAGTAGACTACAGATATCATCCCACTGCACCTGACCTCCTAGGGGCAGGGACACATTCCGACAGTAAGTCCAACCAGCAAGATACAAATCAAGGTATTAACAATACTAATCCCTGGATAATGGAAGTGCCAGAATTTTATCTAATTTCCTTCACCATGAACACACATCCATAATACTGCTTGGAAGTAAGACAAGAAACTCATCACTCACGGAGTTACCTGTGTGAAGCCCATCCCTAGGCTTGACATCATGAATATTTGTAGAAGTGGACTCTTGAAGGCCCCCTCTGGGGATGAGGGATCCAAGCCACTCCCAGGAGAGCTATCACTCTGGAGGCAGAGTGGGGAGACTAAAGTCCTTCCTAGATACTTCCTTGGATCCCCTGTGGTTTGGTCATTTAGGGACATACAACCGTCCTCCTGTAGTGACCAACAGAAAGGGAGCTGAATCTTCTGGACTCAACATGTTCTGTATCTTCAGGGTGGTGAAGGCCTTGGAGGAAATGCTTAATTAATTTCCTTCTCTTTTTAGTGGGGAGGAGGTTGGGAGACCAGACGAGAGGAAGGACAGTGGGGAGCATGAAGTCCCCCCACCGCCTGCAGACAGCGCTCTGGATGCTACAGGCGCGTGTTGTCAATTCCATCTGGCCTGTGTGGTTTTCAGTGGCAGCGTTTTGAGGATACATATAATCCCAACTTCCTATTTACATTACATTGGTTTTCACCAACACAATAGCTAAAATGCTTTCTGCTCCACTCTTGTCCTCTGTGTGGAAATCCTTCTCAGAAACAGGGAGACTGTAAAGTACTGGGAAGAATTCTCATGCATGGCGAGTACACTAATCTCGGTTCTCCCGTTGCTCCTACAGGAAACTTCTGGGAGGGAAGAAAAGGGGCTGGCCCAATGCATAGGCCACTCACCCACCCCTGGCTTCACTTTTATCCACAACAAAACACAGGGGCCCCTATGAAGCACTATCCCTCCTGAAACGATAGTGTTTGCCCTTCTAAGAAAACGGTTCCAAGCTCCCACGGATGCCAGGAGCGAACCCCAGGAAGCACCTTCTTAGAAACCTTCTAAGTCCTGCCCTCACTCAGGAGGAGGAAAGCAAACACTGAAAGAACCTCCAGGTCCAGGGGTTCCCAACCCCCTTCCCCATCACCTTCTTCCAGGGAGCAGGGAGAGGAAATCCTGGCTGGATCCAGGTGGCCTCAAAACTAATAGGGCGGGAAGGGAAAAGCCTGTCCGCCTTTCTCAGGTCACCCCTCAAGTACGTGCATATAGAAGCCCAGTCTCCACAGACACTTCTCACCATGAAGGCCATGCAGGGTCTCTCCTCTCCTCACAGGGCCAAGCCCAGAACCCAGCACGCGCAGGGTCCCTAACACAAACGTACTGGACGGACTGAAATTACAGACCAATGAGGCTCTTAATTTAAGGCCCTTTCAAACCAGAGTTTGAACATGCTCTCTGGATCTGGGGCCGGCATGATCACCCTGCATTGTGCATTGAGTTGTGTCCCTGTAAAAGATTCCTTCAAGTCCTAACCCTGATACCTGTTCGTGTGACCTTATCCAGAAACAGGTCTTTTGAAGACGTAGTTAAGATGAGGTCCTACTGGAGTAGGGTGGGACCTGACCTATGACTAGTGTCCTTTCGAAATTAGAGAAACGTGGGCACACAGACACACAGGGAGGACACGATGTGACAGCAGAGGCACAGCCAAGGAATGCCAAAGACTGTTGGCAATGCCAGAAGCTGGGAGAAAGGCTCAGACAGAACAGATCCTCCTCTAGGGCCTTCGGGAGAACACGGCCCTGCCAACACCCTGATTTTGAACTTCAAACCTCCAGAACGATGAAATATTGCATTTCTGTTGTTTACAGCCAGCCCATTTGTGGTAGTCTATTAGTACGACCCAGCAAATGAATCCATCCTGAATTCTCTCCAACACTACGACCTACAACTACATTCTCACCTGCCCCTTCCTCCTTCTCTGCACTGTTCCCAGTGCGGTGTAATGTGACCCACCTTCACACATCCATGCAACCACCCTTGACCTTCCACCACCACATGCTGGGACAGGACAGAGTCCTGTCACAGTGACACAAGGTCATCTTTACTGGGTGGTGGACTCTGTCCCTTGGCCTGCCAACTGAGTGCAGCCAAGGAGAATCTGAGGCAATGTGCAAGGTATTGGGAAATGCAGAGATGTGGGGAATAAGGTAGAAGGTGGCTGGAAGTTAAGAGACTTGGCAGAAAGAAGGAAAGCAAAGGAGAAAGTTCAAGAAGGACCTGAAGGTCAAGGGCACAGACAAGAGGCAAAGAAAGTGGACCTCCTCTGCCTTGCCCACCGTAGCCAGCCCCATTCTTGTAATTCTCTCTTCACCAACTTGACGACCCCCTGGAACTTGACTTCAACAGCCTGCCAAGCAGGTTAACACCAGAGAGCCAACTACCCACAGAGCTGTTGCATTTTGAGCTTCCACAAGGAGAAAGGCAACCTGCTTCCTTCCAGGGGCTATGCTTTGATTTGTTTGGGGTTTTCAGTATCTAAAACTTGGTGTGGCCAGGTCAACACAGAATGACCAAGATGCTGGCCAGGCAGACAAATGAGGTTCATGGTTTCCACATGCTGCCTCACCTTTGCCCACTTAAGGAGCAGAGTCACCAGAGGTCCTGAGGCACAAGGGCAGGTGGATCCCAGTCACACTCCCCTGCGACACTCACACTCAGACGGAAGCACACAAGCAGCGAGGCCAGCGGACTGACAACAGTTGCAGGGAAAGCTGAGTGGCTGCTAAATCTCACTTCCACATCTATGAAACCACCAGAAACAAAGGAATGCTCTGGCAGGGACAGCAGCAGCGATGATGGCAATACACACCTAGTTGGTTACAGACCACAGCAGGACCTTGTACTATAATCTTCCTAGGCTCTGGCACTCACACTCAAAGCAAATCCACAAAATGAAGCTGGCCTCGAGGGACAGGTGCCAGCACTGGACAGGAAGCCTGATGTCTTGTCGAGAACCCAGGCTGGGTTAGAAACCCAGCTCCACTGCCTTTGAGCCAAAAGCCAAGCATCTGGCCAACATGCGCCTTTACTGAGCACCTGCTAGGTGCTCTCAGTGGCCTCACCTGCAAAAATGGAGTGACAATACCTGCCTTAAAGAAGCCCTTCTGAGCACAGACCGCAGGGACAAACAGAAGATGCCTACAAGAGCCAGCTTGGCAGGTTGGTGTTTTTTAACCTCTCTCCCCTCTACCCATGTCCACTTCGGGTTCAAATTCCCCAGCAAGTGTCTTGAAGTGCATTGCACAAACTGCGTGGAGACCCAAGGCCTCCCACAAGACCAGCCCCCAACACGTCAGCTCCACAAGGACGAGCCAGGTCAGCACCCGTGCTGTTCCCTACCACACTCCCAGCACCTACAAGTGGGACGGACACAGACAGGTACTCAAACGTTAGACGAACAAAGTAGCTGCTGGGTACCACGGATCTAAGGCCCGCGCCGCTGAAGGAAGAGGCATCAAAACTGCCATGACACGCTGAACAAGGACAGGAATCTGAGGCTATAAACGGGGAATCCTGTCCCGCCCCCCCCCACCCCATGCAACTGGGGAATAAAAGGACCACAGGGTCCCCCTAAACTAGATTAAAAGAGGAAACCAGCACAGAGGTGCCTCTGTTTCAGACTTGGAGAAGCACATTGACCCCTCTTGGAGCAATAAGGCCAGAAAAACCTATCAAGATCATTGTTTTGCAGACCTCTTTTTCAAGAGATGGCTCCCACTTTGGTCACAACTCACAAAAATGTCACTTTTTTAAACTCTGAGAGAGGTTCGGGTTCAGGTTCAAACACCCTGGCAAGTGTCCTGAAATGTATAACACAAGTTGCCACCTGGACCCCCCCCAGTCCATCATCCATCCCGGGTCCCTTCAGCCATGTGCTGGCTGTCATTCCAACTCTTCTGCCCCAAATGAAACCTCACCAAACCCTAACCCGGGGGTACTGAACTAGAAATGCCTTTACCATGCCACCCTTAAGGGCCATGTCCCACCTGACACTCCCCACCTGGGACTATGAAGGCTCACTAAGATCTAGGACTCGGGGGGCATCTGTGTGGAAGGGCAGGACAACAGAGGGACACCTAGAAGACTGGGGATCTGAAGGCCAAACCACGGCCTCGGGCAGGTGAATGAAGGGCAGGTAGCTTCCCCTTCCTGAGCTCCAGTCCTGCCAGCCATAAAAATTGGCACAGGATGGTAACAGTCCCTCCTGACAGGGATGTTGTAGAGGACTAAAAGAAAGAACAAGGGAATGGCTCCTAAACATTCATCTTTCAAAGTGAGACACAGATGCTGTTACTAGGTACTCCAGTCTTCGCTTTCCTACTGCGGAAGAAGAGACCAAAGTGCACACTAGAAAACTGGCCCACACGCAAGGCAGCCCTTGCAAAGCGGAAGAGGTCCCGTTTTTCTCAAGCAATGAACCAGTCCAAGAAAGGCTGCAGCGCAATTTACAAGGGCCACAGCCAAGAGAGATTTACACGCATATGGCCTTCGGATGGCTTTCTAAGACCGCGCACACCCTCCCTTGGCTGAGGACCTCAGCAGCAAGTAATTTTCTAATTGATTCATTAGCACTCCAATCAACTACTACTTTAGACACAAAGGGCCCTGCTCGGGTCTGAATGCCTGAGCCAGGGATGCTGGCTGCAAGGAAGACTCCTGCTCCCAGGGACTGTAAAGAGAAGCCCCAGAAACCATACCTTCCGAGGGGGTGGGGGGAGACACCCAGAGTGTGGAAACGGAACCTACAGAGCTTCTTCACTGCTAGAGTTTTCTAACTAGAACACGATTATACAAAAATGCTAAGTGGACAAGAAGGAAAAGAGCCTGAGAGGAAATATGCCCCTCCACCCCCCACCCCACAAAAGAAGTTAGCACAGTGTTCATACAGGGGGTGGAATGATGGGGTGACTTTTTCTTCCTTCTACTTTTCAAAATGAGTGTGCACAAGACATAGAATCCCTTCAGTTTTCTCAGGTGTAAAAGCCACAGCAATTACACCCAATTCCCAGTTACTGTAAGGATGAAATTAGATTGTGTATGAATAAGCAGCCCCCCGAGAGCTGTGGGCACTGGACAGTGGGCCAGGCTTACCCACCAGGCTCAGCGACTAGGGGGCCAAGCCGAGAATCAAAGTTACATTCTGGGAGGTTATAAATTACTCCTGTTACCTGTGAACTGTTGAAGCCACAAATGCTAAAAATTCACAGATCTCAAGGGTAAAGCTGTGATAATTCAAGTATAAATTAAGCTTTAAAAACAATCTTCCTCCATTGTTCCATATTCCTTTGGCACGTTGGATACTCACGAAAGACAAGGTTCCTCCACAGATGAACCTAATAGGAAGGAACTTCCAGCAGATGCTAAAAGGGAATGGTCAGAAACTCCACTGGGCCCTTTCAGGACCTGCCTGCTACCTGTACACCCAGCTGTTTGTTGAGAAGTCCTCAAATGCCACATGGCATTCTGGAAAGACTTCTAACTCACCCGAGCCTAGAGCCACATACTCAACCCACTCAAGCAGACAGCCGTCCACCCAATCCACCCTCCCACCTACCCATCCGCCCACCGGAAACATCTCTGTTTCTTCTCCATAACCAACCCCCAAGAATCAGTGGGAACTCTCTAGGCAAACTAACAGGCTTCCTTATTATGAAAAATAACTCTCGGTCTGCACAGTCTTGGGCTAGACAGGAATCAAGGTACACAGAAGGACCAAAGGCCTAGAGACGCTAGCTTACTCATCAAAATCCAAAACTTCAGAAGTGGCACAGGACACCTTAGGAAGCTTGAAAGAAACTGATTCAAGTGCCCCTTCACCTAGCAAGAAATAACTTGTTAGCCCAGGAAGTGACATTCTCCAGGAAAGCCAAATGGGTCCCAGTTTCTTGGCTGGTAGGTATGGAGGCTTCCTCAAGGGACATCATGAAAAGGAGTCAAACTTTCCCACAAAATACCCTGAGGGAACCTCTGTCAGAAACTGTCCCCACTGGGTCCACACCCCACCCTTCCTGTGAGGCTTCATCTCATCTCCAAACCACTCCTGGCTTCCCCTCACCTCCCACTCTCCAAAGAAGAAAGTCATCCATGTCATGTCTTACTATGGCAACATTAACACAACAAGGCAAACACAGAGCACGGTGGCTATCCTGAGTCTCCCCTCATGGACTCTGTGGCAGGAAGCAGCTGCATCTCACTCATGTTTTTGGCCATCCGAGGCACGGTACTTACTACAATCATTACTGTTAACAGAAATACACAGATGAGGCAAAATTTGAGGAAACCTCCCCGTAATCTCAATCAGCTGCTTTAAAATGTCAATATGGGGGTAAATTCTTTGTCATTTTTCCCTACTTTAAACAGAGGATGGTTAATGATAGCAGAACCTCCACAGGATCTGTGAGGCTCAACTAAGAATCCCCCCATAACAAACATAAAAACTACCCAATCCTACAGAACGTAAGCAGACTCTGAGGCACATCCCCTGGATGGCAAACCCGAGAACTGTGGGAGAGACTGGGGGGCAGTGGGTCAGAGGGAAGAGCTGGCCCTGATGGTCATGTGTCCTCAGGAGGTCATTCCATCCCCTATGTGGCCGTCAGTTTCCTCATCTGTGAGGAAACCGCTAAGGCTCTCCACACACCCCTGTTGTGGGGAGGCCAGGCCTCTTGAGGGCTTCTGCCAGCTCTGGAGCGAATACAGTCTGTCTTATTTATTTTGCGTCCAATGAGGCCTCAGCTCTCTAATTAGAACACAGCACATCTATTCCTTCCATGGAAATCAGGCCCATTGTGAAAGAAAGAACTTTGGACCAAAATCTCAGCCAAGGTGGGAAAGAGCAAAATCACCGCTACTTTTATATCCCGGAGGTCCCAGAAATCTTCACCTCAACCTGCATGACCCACTCTACACAGTGACTTACCCACTTATACACACACACACACACACACACACACACACAAACACACACCCCGACATGTACACATAGCTCAACCCCAACAGCTTCAACGCTAAGGATCTTTTCCTTTAGCTGTTCTGAGATGCTAAAGGCCCTGTGTAACTGCTACCCCCTCACCACCCCCACCGGAGCTGAGAAGCTCTCTCCCCACAGGGATATTAGAGCTTAGTGTACTGAAGTGAACCACACGCAGAATCAGGACCCAATTCAGACTAACAACTCCAGATTCCATGAAAGTCAGACAAAAGTGGGCAGGGTCCTGAGGCTGCCCCCGAGATGTGGCCTGACCCTCCAGTCTCCAATGCTACAGTACAGCCCAAAGATAAAAGCTTGAGAAATGCATTAAAATGCACTAAAATGGACAAAAATCGCACCCAAAGTATTTAAAGACTAGGCAAAACCCTAAAGCCACATCCTACAGTGACTGAAAAGCCAGTCTAAGGCCCAAAAGTAAAGAGAGACTTTGCAGAGATGCTGTTTCCATCCCCAGACCTGGACTGAGCAATGGGAGAGAGACAGAGGATGATGAGGTCAATGCCAGCGTTTTACAGGCGGGAGACTGTGATGCAGACGGGACCTAACAGCCAAAGCACACGGGGACCAGAACCCGAGCTGGCTGCAGGCCCTCGGCTGCAGGGGGTACATCACGTGCCCTCCCAAGAATACTCCCACATCCCAACATGGGGTCATGCTAGCCAGCAATGGGTGAGCCTCCCATCCCACTGCCCCAAGCCAGTCCTCTGAACCAGAAAGCCAAAGCCTGCAGCCAGTGCACCACACTGTCTATGGACT
The DNA here is from genome assembly GCF_902655055.1 of Lutra lutra. Taxonomy (NCBI): domain Eukaryota; kingdom Metazoa; phylum Chordata; class Mammalia; order Carnivora; family Mustelidae; genus Lutra; species Lutra lutra. The sequence goes on along the minus strand of NC_062281.1, from coordinate 153,721,246 downwards.
CTACTGATCTTAGGAGGGGGCATGTCCCTTGACCTTCTGCCCTGTTCCCACCCATCAAGACCCACATTCTCGCCCGACCTTCTCACATATCTGCCATACACACAGTAGATGGACAGCCCAACCAGGACCTGGTCCAGTGGGGCAAGTCCTTGTCTGGGATTCAGAAGGCCCAGGAGTGGATACGCCATGGCCTCTGGTCCTCAGCTTCTGCATCTATGAAATGGGAACAGAGAGCCTCCGAAGCCTCCGCTGGGCCTTTAACACACAGACCTCTCTGCACAGAACTCACTCTCTCAACAGGGAGAGGGAGGAAGGCATGTAAAATTCCCTCACAGATCCCAGGCACACTCAACCTCTCTAGAGGGAAGAAATTCAGAAAAGCAAGAAACCCAGGAAGCCAAACAACTAGAAATCCCTTTGAACCCAGGCCCAGGCTAACACAGAACTCCGCATAGGACACAGCATTCAGAGGAGCGCAGCCTCTACTTATGCCAATTATCAGGCCCTCGGGTTTCTGGGCAATCACAGCCAAGGGGAAAAGAGGAGAAACAGAGCAGACCCCTCTGAGAAAGGTGCCTCCAGTTCAAGGTCACTCTAAAAGGAAGGCCCCTTGTAGACCGGGGAGCCTCTCTGGCCAGGAGAGTGGTGTGACCTTCCCCCACTCTGCAGATCCTGACTCAGGCAACACCCAATTAAGGTCTGCTGAGCGAATGAATGAAACTAAGCATTTGGTCCCACATCTCTCTGCTCTGGGCACAGGGCTGGGAGCACAGGACACATGCAACTGATGTGCAGAACTGAATGGAATTTCCGGACCACATCCACCTGGAGGAAAATATAAGAGGAGAGAGCCCAGTGTTGACACTGCAGTGGGGGGGACCTCCCCCCACCTTAAGGAGCCCCCTCCACAAATCTAAGGATTCTCATCCAACTAAAGAAGTTCCCTGAAAATCCTTCTACAAAGCCAGTCCCTCTCAAGGCACTAGAAAACAGAATTCGGTTGACACGGTGGTGTTCCAAGAAGGCAACTATTGTATGCAGGAAAGCGAACCCCAGTGCACAGCCTTCTATCCACACCCTCCTCTTTGTGTGAGGGGACAAGCCCCACATTTGGGCTCCTGGAACCCAGCTCCCTCTCCTCCGCCCACCCTGCCTGGCCAGACCCCCATTAACGCACTGCTAGTGCCATCAACACTGTTGTTTCGGAATGTGCCAGTAACTCTAGTGGCAGGAACAGCAAGCTTTAAGCTCAGCAGAGAAACCAGCTGGAGAGGCAGCCTCATGAAATAATGAAATGCCAAACCAACCCCTACATCTTCTCCAGTCTCTCAGGTCACCTACCAGATTAGAAGGCCTGTTGCTACGGCAACCATATCTTGCAAGTGCCGGCTGAACTTCCCCATAATATTTAACCCTTTCCCGAGCTCCAGGAGGGTGGTGTGCCCGCGAGCCCAAACCCTGGAGAGTTGGCCGGCTCTGGCTGTGCTCTCACACATTAAACCAAGGCTGGAGGAAAACACTGGGCAGGGGGAAAGGGGGATGGGGGAGGTCCCACCGAAGCAAACAGATAAAACCGGAGAAAAGAAAGGCAGCACACATCCACCTTCCCTTGCCTCTGCTGCCGAGCCACAAAGCCACCGCAACAGGACCACGACGACAGGCCACCGTGACAGGCGGCAGCAAACTTTCGGGGCACCTGGCAACTCATGCACAGGGCGCGGGAGCCAGGGAGGAGCCGAGAGTAAACAAAGGCAAGATGGGACCGTGCCTGCCCCTCCCGGCCAGGCTCCGTGCCCTTGCGCTGCAGACTATTGCTGGGCCCTTCTGTGGTAAGCAGAAGGCGGACAGGAGCCAGGCGGAGGGGGACAGATGGCCAGGCAAAGCACTGGCACTTTCCAGTTGTCTGATAGGCGCCTGCTGCCAAACAAGCTCCCACCTCCCCGCAGCCCTCCCACCCCCCACCGCCCCCTACACACACACACACACACACACACACACACACACACTTCCTGGAAACCGTGCAGGCTCCAAGGTGCTGGGGCTCAGGGGCCCAGTCTGTCCCTCCCCTGATCCCCTGCATCTCCAACAAATGGAAGATGAACCGGCAGGGACAGGGACGTTGCCCCTCTCCTTTCAGGGGCAAAGCCTCCCACCCACCCCCACCCACTAAACACTCTTTGCATTCAACGACCAGAGTTCATGGGGTCCAGAGTTCATGGGGTCCGTGGGGAATAAATCTTTCAAAGGACTTCCCTCAGCTTCTCAGATTTGACAGCAGAAACTTAATAAAACCACAAAGGGGCAGAAAAACGCCACACAGGCTTCAGCACTGGGGTGAAGCCCCCTTACCTCACACACCATCCATGGCGGGTAGACTTCAAGGAGAAAGGGGCCAGGGCCCATCAGTGGGAGCAGAGGCTCCTGACCCATGAACCTACCAGCGGGGGACCAGTGTGGTTTCTCCAGAGGACCAGAGAGGGTCTTTGGAAGGAAGGAAGCAAGGAGAGTGGGGCCAATTCCCCATGAGAGCAAAGACAAAGCCGAGGCAGGAGGGAGGGAAGGAAAAGAAGGCGGCACCCTGGGAGGGACCCAAAGGACAGGCTGGGCAGCAGCAGGGGGTAGAGGTGCTGCCATGTGTCCCCAGAGAGCCTAGCACACCCCCCACCCCACCCTCAAATTCACAACAGCAGGCAAGAGACAAACAAGGCCACAGTGCCTCACACACACCACAGCCCCATTCCTGATAGAAGGCTATGGATTCACTTAGAAAGTCAGGTGGTGGGGAATGCCTGGGTGGCTTAGTCTTGTTGAGCATCTGTCTGCCTCTTTGATTCCAGCTCAGGTCATGATCTCAGGATCCTGAGATCAAGCCACACATTGGGCTCCACGCTGGACGCAGAGTCTGCCTGGGATTCCCTCTCCCTCTCCCTCTGCCCTGGCCCTGCACGCTCCCATGGGCTGGTCCTCTCAAATAGGGTATTTTTTTTAAATTTTTTTAAAAAAGAAAGCCAGGTAGGGGGCAGGATATGCAACAAGGGGGTGGGCAGTACTTCAACAGGGTTTTCTGGAGCGCAGGAAGGGGTCGACTTGCCAGTGTCCTGACACTATTAGCAGAGAAAAAGGAGAAAATTCAACCCTGCCCACCCCTGTCACCTTACCACCCTCAACCACTGTCCAGCCAGCGTGGCTACCTCCACCCCTCTCACCCTTGCAGGGGGACACCTGGGAGGAAATCCAGGCAAGTGATTTGAAGTCCTCATGTTCTCTTTGCCAAGTAATTAATAAGTCATGCCACAAAGGGCACGGCACCCAGAGAGGAGTGATGATTTTTATGAGTGTGTTCACTGTCACCTAGGCCCTCTGCACGGAGAGTGGTCAGTCAGTCAAGTTCAACAGGAGCTGAGGAGAGGCCGTGGGGTGGGGGGAGGCTCAGGGCAGGTCCCCATCCCTGGGAAGAGGAATAGCCGAGCTTTCACTAGTTTTATCACTGGGCTGCACATTCTGGCCACTGGGATACCCAGAGGGACGCTTTCAAGAGCAGCTGGGGAGGGACACTTCAAGGGAGGACCCTCCAAAGCCAAGGCAGACATGCAATCAGTGCTTATAGAATACTTCCCATACCATCCAGATATGGGGTGTCCTTACAGTAGGGTCTCCTTCCCTAATCTACTCAGGGGCTGGGCTGTGACCACACCTTTACATCCCTCTTAAGGTGTCCAGGATGAGGCAGGAGCTCCAAGAATATTTGGGAGATAAAAAGTAACTGGCTTTTTCCATTTCAGCCCACCAGCTGGGCAGGCTACCGCCAAGCTTCATCCATTATTTGGTCTCATTTATCCAAATCCTTTCAACAAATCCATATTGAGCACTTACTATGTGCCAGGCGCCAGGCAGACAAACGTGAAGACTGACACACCTGTCTGCCCTCAAGGAGCACTTCTCACCTGGTAGCCAGCCCCATACTCTGCCAGCTCTCCACCCCTGCCTTGTGCTCAGCAGGCCCTTGGGACCTGAAGGATACACCGTACTCTGGGGCTCTCACTGGGTGTGCCCCCAAGGCTTGGCCAGCATGCGCAGTTCAGCTGGACAGAGAGGAAGACAAGGACAGAGCCTCAGGGTTTCTGTGTAAACCCCAGTACCTGTAGGCCAAAGCTAACCAGCCAGAAATCCCCTAGACAATTCCACAATGATTAAACAAACTCAAGACCCTTTTATAGGGGCTGCAGCTCTGACCAGGAAAAAGAGACAAGCAGCCTGGCTTCCAGCCACAAAGGCCAACTTCACTGGCCATGGGACAGGAGAATGGGGACAAGCCGACTTCTACCCTCTGGGCCACAGTATCCCCTGCTGTAAACCGAGGAGGCCGTCCCATCTCATCTCTGAAGACATCCTAATAAGCAACATTAGGGGAACAGCACCATCCTGGCTGGACAGGGCTTCAGAACAAAGGACCCAGCAAAGAGGATCCCAGGCAGAGTGGGCGTCCGGCTGCTGTGTCTCCACCCACGCTTTCAACAACACAGGGAAATTCTACCCACGGCTCTGAATAATAATAGAAGTAACATTTAGGTAAGGTTGGGGATTAAGCTAAACCTCACATAAGAGGCAGGGATGTTGGCATTTGGAAGCAGGAAACAGGCCTGGGAACGTACTTAATACCTACCACAGAGCAAAGCCGATCACGGCCAGCTCCTGACTCCAGAGCGTCTTCACCCCGCCACCCTTCTCCCTCTCGCCAGCTCCAGACACTTTGAGGGTGCCAGGTCAAAGAGTGGGGCTGGAGGTCAGTCTGGGAAGCCACCGTTTCAGAAGAACATTGGCAAACCAGAAGCCAGGCGAGAGGCCTTCCAAAACAGAACAGGAGCTATTTTAAATGGAAACCCACTGGTGGAGGCGGAGGAACTTTATGGGAAGAACAGAGAACATGAATGAGTTGCTATAATTAACTTACCCCCCCCCCAAAAAAACAAACCATAAGAAGGAATCAAACTAATTCTAATTGCCTAAAACTGAAACATGCCGCCCCATAGGTTGTGAGTTCCCCATCACGGATGGTGAAGCTGGAGAGAAAATTTGGGCTGGGGAGGCTCTCCCCTTCAGAAGGGACTTTATCAATTGATAGAATGCTGATGGGAGGGAAATGCAAAGGGGAGCAGTCAGGCCTTTCATATTTTAAAATACACTTAAAAAAAAAAAAAAAAGCGTAGGACTCCTCAGGGATGTGAAAATGTTCTTCCTGCCCCTCACTAACCTGCAGAGGGCTTTTCATCAGCAGAAAGTTTCCCTAGACATCCTTGGTCAAATTCTTCTGGGCTGCAGAGGTCATTCATTGTTTTTCTGGCAAAAGCTGCAGGTGGTGACTGGGACACAGGATAAGTAAGAAAGTTCCATGATGTAAACAGGCAAACACTTAGAGTGCCTCTGCAGAGCACAGACTCGAGAGCAGGAATGAGGCAGGCTGGCATTCATCATGGGGGGGGGGGGCGCGAGCCGCCACACTGGCAGCGGGCACCCCAGCATCACCCAACCTGGCACACCCAGGGCAGACGGTGATCCACAGAGAGCAGTCAACACTCACCACCTACACGGGGACAATGTTCAGATCACAGATCAGCAATCACCCACGGAGGAGTCAGAGCTCGACCTCCGGCAGCTGCCGGGTCTCAGTGAGAACCAAGCGTATTGTAATCCCTAGTCCTTCCTTCAGAGCTTTGTTCACCTGCTGAATGCTCAGGATGGAGAACAGTGCCCGGCACCTAACATGTGCTCGAGAAATACTTGTAGGAAGAATGGGTATTGAAAACGAATCAGCAAACCAAGTATCTTCTCCTTTAGTTTTGGAGTCGATTACGTAACTTCTTTCCTCCCGCTGATTCACCTCTCTCCTTGTGTTCGGGCTCAAAATATGACACGAAAATTATTTTTGCATTCTCCGAATCTATGGTGGGATAAAGGAGCTGTCTAGAACCTTAGGGTAAGGAGTTATGGCATGGGAATACAGACCCCTTCATTTGAGCTCTACAAGGGTAACAATTTTGTCTGTTTCGTTCACTGCTTTACCTTCAATCACGGGATAGAACGCTGGTACGCGGTGCGTTCTGGACGAACATCTAAAAAGCATCAGCAAACACCGTCACTGCACCGTCTTGGCAAGTCACTTCTCTCTACAGGCCATCTTTTCTCAACTATAAAATGCTAATGCCAAAGGGCTCAGGGAGTCCCCAGCCAGTTCTAATGTGTTCCGAAGTCTGTGACCCAGGGGAACTGGCCTACAGATGGCTTTGATCAGAAGCCTGCCTGGGTCTTGCCCAGGAGCTTCCATGAGGGAGGAAGCTAGGAGGCAGTGTGGTGCCATAGAAAGAACACAGGCTTTAGAGCCCAAATGTTTCAGTTTAAATCCCAGCTCAGTTCAAGACACAGGACTTAAGGGATGTCATTGAACCTCCTAGCGCCTCAACTTCCTCATCTGCAAAATGGGAGGCCACGCCTAGCTGCCTCTTCAGGCTGCAGCCTGGATTACAGGCTAATGCACATCAAAGCCCCTCGTGCAAGGATTAGGGTTAGTACAGAGGGAGTTCACAGACCCTCACTCACAGAGGGACCCATGCCACTTCCAGCTCTACGCCTTCCAATCACTTCTGCCCTCAACGGGAGGCTGCTGATCTGGGGCAAAGTATAACCAAGACCAGTTCACAAAATAACGCTACTCTAAGATTCACGATCTGTAACCTGGCCTGTCCTAACTAGAAAGATATCAATGTCTATCTTACATAGCTCATCTTGAGCTTTTTGCTCCTTTCTCAGAAGAATGAACTGAGGTTTGAAGAAGATTAGGGGAAATAGTTGAGACAACTGACCACCCCTAACAAAAAGACAAGAGCCTCTCAGAAGCTGCAATTCACCTCTCGATGATGGCTGGCGAGCACCAAGCAGAGAAACGCTGCCCCCAAGAGAGCTAGCCATCCCAGGCCTCAGGGAGGATGTAAGGAGGGTGCGGGTCCTCCTCCCCACAGCGCAGCCCCCAGCAACACGAGCAAGGAAGGCCCTAATCAGCGGTATGTATCAGCACAGTATCTATGAGCTGCAGAAGTGACAGCCCAAATCAAGACAAGCAACCTTACTGGACACACTGGACACATTCAAGCCCTCCACACCACTACGACACAGTCAGGCAATGCACATTATCATTAAAAGGTAAAAGGCCTCATTTTAACTCTCCCTGACTGGGAGCCATTATCAGCTCTCCCCTGCCCCGCCCCCACTTCGCCTCTCCCTGCCTCACTAAATGAGTGTGCAACCAGAAGTTCTCTTGGAAAGAGACTGGGGGGGGGGGCATAATTATAACAGCTCAGGAAAGAGGGGTGTGAGGCCTGGCAAAGGTTTCTGGGGTGGCTTAAGGCAAGATTTAGAATTCACATCTTTTCACTCCCAGTCTGGCACCTTATTTGATTATCTTTGCCCAGGTATTCGCCTCCGTGGTTAGGACAAGCAGGGGAGACCACAAGTCAACACGTCCACACAAATATCCTCACAAGGGAAAAATCCCTGAAAAATTCCTCCCTTTTCTCCCTGGTCCTCACTCTGGACCAGGAGCTCCCCCAAGAGCCTGCTGGGTGTTCGCTGCCAGCACTGGTCCCTCCCTGGACCATCCCCAACACCCACAGGTGCTCAGTGAAGAACAAACCTCCTTGGGGCACCTGGCTGGCTCAGTCAGCAGAGTGTACAATGCTTGATCTCAGGGTTGTGAGTTCAAGCCGCACGGTGGGTACAGAGAGTACTTTAAAAAAAACAAAACTTCCTCATGCCCACTGAGTGGTGCTAGTCCACAGAGCAGACTCTCCACTGATAGTCCTCTTGTCCCCAAAAACAGGTGTGGCAAAGAGTGGGGGCCACCAGGGCTCGCTGGCGGACAGACTGACTTAGCTGCTGAGTGGGGCCGGGGGCCCCCTGGGGTTGAGGGGTGGGGCAGGTGGGTGGCAGTCCACCGGATGAGTGAGGGCTCCATCAGGTTGAAACCTGCACCCCACCCCGGGCTCCCCCAGGCAGGTCCTCCATGGGCCCAGGCTCCCACAATCTGGAGAAGGAAGCTTATCCCACCAGGAAGGAACACCCAATGGTCCATTTCCCACCCACTATGCTCCCGGCCTTGAAAGCTTCAGGAAATAGCAGGCCCCCAAATCTAACTTTGTTCATAGACAGGTAGTTGGTTTTATTTATTTAAGTCCTAGTTTATCTTCTTAAGCTGTCCAAACATTTGCCAGAGTATCTCAGCCACATGCTAGGCCACCCTGGGGATTAGTTCTGCTTTTAGTGGTGAATTTTTTTCCCCTCTTTCTCTCCCCCCAGATAATAGCAGAGACTTGCATTTCGAAGAGCCGTGTGCTCGTCCTGGGAGCACTCATCTGATGGGATGGGGGTGGTGGGCTGGAGTGACCCGTCTCAGTCTCAAAGTGCTGCTTCACGCAGCCACTGTGGAGTCTGGGAGAGAGGGCGGGGGCAGAACCCTCCCAGCCTTGGCCATCTCTCTAGAGGGCATTCCCGGTGAAGGGAGGCAGTAGGCCTGTAGGAAGCCCACTCTAGTGCAGCACCCCTGAACGCCCAGAGACTGTTTGCTGAGTCACATCTCTGTTTCCACAGGAAAATGATAAAGACGTTTGCCTGTCGCAGCCATGTGCGATTTTCAATCCAGAACAGCAAAACTCGTAACGCATACTGCCTTGTTCTGCCAGTCTGGGAAATGGGGCCAAGTGTTCCCTTCTCCTCCATTCAAAAGGGAAGGGCCAAAGGAGGAGACACACACACACACACACACACACACACACACACACAGCCCTCAGCAATAATGTAAATAATGAGCATTTCTTCATCTGGAGCAAAAGTATTATTTAACACAATTCAAAGAAATGACAGACAACCCTGCTCCCAAATCAGCCATCTGATACCACACTGACAGTTACAAAGAAGAGAGGTAACCTTTATTTATGCTCCTTTCCCCTCACTAACCACAGTCTCCTCGGGCCCTCAAGGAAGTAGCCTAGAAAAGAAACAAGACATCATAGACGAGTGGGGAGCACAACACTGGTATCCCTGAAAACTACCCTGTGAACCACCAATTTCTTTTATTAATGTCAAAACAGAACACCAAGAAAGCCATACAGTGACAGAAGCAAGCAGGGTTTGATTTTTTGCTCTCTCACTGTAGAGGTGTATCATAGGGAAAATACATAGGGAAAGGACATAGGGGAAAGGTATGCTATTTTGTGGTGGAGAACTTCCTTACTCAGACTCAACAGATAAAGACTCAGATTTACCCTATCTTACAACTCTTCAGAACACGGCAATCTGCATAGGGCTAGGCACTCCTGCTCTCTAGAGAAGTCCGGACAGGCCACCTACCCTGTTACCAGAGGGGAAACACTGGGGACAGACCAGGTTCCTGGCAAGGTCAAGCCTCGGAGGGCTCAGGTGTTGGTCTCTAACTCAAGTAAGAAATTCTTACCTACAGACCAGTCTCGTGCACAAGAAAACATTACAAAACCCCAAGAGAACACTCTAGAGCTGGGACGGGCAAACTAAGGTCCACAAGCCAAAGGCGGTCCCAAACTGCTATTTGTTAACAAAGTTTTACTGGAACACAGACACACCCCTCCGCTTCTGTATTCTGTATGGCTGCTTTTGGGCTCTGAGGCAGAGCTGAGTGGTTGCGACCAAAAGCATACAACCCACAGAGCCTAAAACACTGACTACCGGGCCCTTCGCAGAGAAAGCTTGCTGAAACCTACTCCAGAGCCCAACACAAGGGGCATAAAAACAGCCAGGTTTCAGGACAAGGACAGCTAGTTCAGCACCTCCACTTTAGAGATGGAGAAACCGAGGCATGGAGAAGAGGAGGTGACCTGCCAGGGTCAGACTGCCAGAAAGACGGAGGGGTGCCTCCTGCTTTTCAACCTAGCACTCCTCTGAACACAAAATAAAACACCAGTGACAGGCATTCCTGGATGGCTCAAGAGGTGGCTGAGCACCCGACTCTCGGTTTCGGCTCAGGTCATGAACTTGCAATCCTGACAGCCAGTCCCACGTGGGGCTCCTCCTCGGGAACCAGAGCTCTGTGGGGAGGTCTGCTTGGGATTCTCTGTCTCTCTCTCCCTCTGCCCCTCCCCCCCATCACGTGTTTTCTCTCTGCCTAACAAATAAATAAATCTTAAAAAAAAAAAAGAAAGAAAGAAAGAAAGAAAACAAAACACCGGCGACAGGAAAAAATATAAACAAAATCAAATTCTATTAAAAAAAAAATTAATACTTAGCCCAGGGTTAACATTAGCAATGTAAAAAAAATGGGGAGGGGAAGAGGACATGGGATGGTCTAAGCAAATTCATACTCAAAAGGACAGACTGTTTTGAGCACTTTAGAAATACCCCTTCCAGGGGCGCCTGGGTGGCTCAGTGGGTTAAGCCGCTGCCTTCGGCTCAGGTCATGATCCTAGGTCCTGGGTTCGAGCCCCGCATCGGGCTTTCTGCTCAGCAGGGAGCCTGCTTCCTCCTCTCTCTCTGCCTGCCTCTCTGCTTACTTGTGATTTCTCTCTGCCAAATAAATAAATAAAATCTTAGAAATACCCCTTCCACTGTTTCCCTTCCTCCTCTCTGCCTGCCTCTCTGCCTACTTGTGATCTTTCTATCAAATAATAAATAAAATCTTAAAAAAAAAAAAGATTTTTAAAAAAGGGAAAAGGGGGCACCTGGGTGGCTCAGTGGGTTAAGCCTCTGCCTTCAGCTCAGGTAATGATCTGGGGTCCTGGGATCAAGCTCCGGCATCGGGCTCTCTGTTCCGGTGGGGAGCCTGCTTCCCGGCTCCCACCCCCCGCCTGCCTCTCTGCCTACTTGTGATCTCTGTCAAATAAATAAATAAAATCTTAAAAAAGAAAAATTTAGAAATACCCCTTCCACATATCCAAAGCACATGTGCTAATTACAAATCCAGCCCTGTCCCTCCCCAGGCAGACGGCCACTCCTCCTTGCCACAGTGACACTGAAAACTTGGTAGTACTGAACCAAAATGGTCTTTTTTTACCAGTTATCTGCAATTCCAGCTTCTCTTGGTTCTCACACAACTCTGCCCTGAAGGAGACCAAATTAGTGAGGTTTGTGCTCATTTTAACACTCTAATAATTAAGACCTCTCCCAAAAGGAGTACCCAGCACTCTCCCCAAGACAGCTGTGGACAACAGGGCCGAGAGGGAGACGAGATGGAAGAGACCCAGGCCCTCACAGAAGGGATGGGGGGAGGGTCAGAATCCACATCCGCCCTTTCCAGAGCTTTCCTCAAACCAGCACCAGGGAGAACACTGGACAACATGAACGGCGCATGGAGATGAAGCAATAGGACCAAGTGAAAATTAATGAGCTGGTGTGTTGACAGAGGCTCCATTGTGCCGCACGGTGAAGCAATCAAAGGGCAAGGGCATCATACACAATGTCGAAAGGGCCTTGGCAGCCACAGGTACGAGAGGGGAGGACATGCTCAGTCGTGTCACCAACATGGCTCCTTCAAGGAAGGAATGCATACTGTGTGTGTGTGCGTGCGTGTGTAATGGCTAGTACCAGACAACTCTGGAAGTCAATTTTCTTCAATGAACTTCAAAAAAGCAATGACCGAAATACCAAGAAGGCTCAACTGTTTGAGATGCTAGAAGGACCATGACGGCAGGTGACGCTTGCCTAGGAGCCACTGAGCAGCCAGAGAGCCGGGCGGGCAGGTTGGGAGTCATCACTCATCGGGTGGATGCCAGGAAGGCCAGAAGCTTCCCCCACTCAAGGGACGGAACAGGAGCGGGAGGAGGCCCAACCACCACAGATGCTAGTGGCTCTAGGTGCTCCCTTATCTGCTTACCATCACCCTATCCCGCCGTGTCGGGAACAGCCACTCCCCCCGCCCGCACACCCTGCCATTCCCAGCTCTGCCAACAGCTGCCTCCCCCAGCGCCCCCAGCCCTGCTGGCCTGGGTTGCTCCACTCCTCCAGCCAGACTCTCCTGGAAATCCAGAGGCCTGGGCTACACAGCCACTGAGAGCACGGAATACGGAATACCTCAGCTCCAGTCCTAGCCTGGACACTTACCAGCTTTGTGACCCAGGGCGGGCTGCTTCCCCTCTGTCTGCCTCAGACCCCTCACCTGGAACGAACGCTACGCTTCCGGCCTCAGAGCTCCCAGCATGTCGGTTTATATGGAATGACGTGAATACCGACTGACACCAACTCAAGGCGACATAAGCTTGTACTATGAAGGCCCCCAACCCCTCCTTCTCAGAGGGCACTTCCCTCAGAAAGCATTCCCTGGTTCCCTTTGTGGTTTAACTGCTCCGCACTGGAGCCAGGAGCTCCATCTGCTGCTAACACCTCTCTGGTGGCATTTATAGCTGACTTATAGCTTATTTTGTATTCATGGCTATTTATATCATTGTCGTCCATGTGACTCTCAGTCAGACAGAGTACTAACTACACCAGTTCCCCATAGCCTGCAACACTGGGGGCACAACCTTGGGTAGCCTTCTCCTAACTTCATTTGTACCATACACACTGGGCCATGACACTGCTATCTCATAATTCTCTCAAAACCCCCGTGACACTCCGGACTGTTACCCCAAGGATACAGATGAGGCACTCAACACTTACTCTCTCTTGGATGCACGACTTACCCAAGTTACAGAGTTAGTTAGCACGCTGCTATCTAATTCAGGTTTGCTGAAATTAAAGAAACAGAGCAGGCACACAATAGGGCCTCCAGTCAGAATCGCAATGGCCTTCAGGGCTGAGCCAGAGCAGACATTAACACATGGAAATGCACAGAAAAGGGGCAGCAAGGGGCAGGGAGATGCTCTTCCCATTTTATTTCACACACCTCTGTGTTTTAACAATATTCAACACCAGAAGTACTTAGGTACTAATCACATAATTAAAAATTAAGCATCGTGTTGCCCTCATCTCCTACAAGACCTTGTAACCACTCAGATTTTGTTCTAATAAAACCTTAGAGATTCCCAGACAAAATGCTTACTGTAGTCCAGCTTTGAGTTCGACAGACCGGGCTGCCAGTCTGAGTGCCGTGTGACACTGTTCAAGGTACCAGAACTCTTAGAGCCTGGAATCCCTTGAGCAGGAAGGGAACTTGACCTCCTGCTCTGGGTTTTCACGAGGCTCCGGTGACGTGGCATGTGGTTCTGATGTGGTCTGCCCACAGGAGGCCCGAGTACGACAGCCTCCCCCGTGGCTTTGAAGGGTTCATTGTAGTCCATATCCACGAGTTGGTCCTTCTCCAAAATGATCTACGTGGGCGAAAACAGAATGCCACCAACCACCACTGCCCCTAAACCCCCACCCCCGAGACTCCCCTTCTGAGAAGGCCGGCCACCCTCCAGGAGCCAGGCAAGATCCAGGCTATAAAAGCAGCGACAGAAACCTTCTTGCAAACGAGGCCCCTGATGGCCCACGGTCTCTGTCATCCCATCTGTGCCTCTTGCACAAGGTTTCAGGGACATAAAAAGCATTCAGATAAATGGGTCTCCGCTACCAAGCTCTTACATGGGGAAAAACATCTAAATCTAAATCAATTAATATGTATGAAGTCCCGACCACTAGAGCCTTCAGCAGGCAGGGGGAGAGGAGAACAAATGAGGGGCCAGGTCCCAGCCCTCCAGGGCCAAACTGGCTGGAGAGGGCAGTGCAGCCCACAACACAAGGCCACGCATGGACTTCCCAGGTGCTGGTTACCAAGGTCAAGGCTTCCAGTGCGGCTGGCATCTTCTGACACTGCTGGTTAGCACCTTTGCCGGGAACTGCTCGGGCAAGTGAGACTCAGAAGCCTGTGAAGCAGTGTGGTGCGGACACACTCGTGTTTATACAGTGTGCTGTGGATACCACGTGACCCAACCATTTCACATCTACTAATGCCATCTCATCAATGGGCACAATCCGTTAGCCACGAGGATGTTCATCACAGTGCTGTTTACAGTACAAGAAAAATGGAAATGATCCCAAAAGTTCCCTAGTGAGGGTCAGGTAAATTGTATCACACCTTAGAAGGCTTTGAGTGATCACTGAAAAAGACAGCAAGTATCTAATGACACGGCTGGGCAAGGGCTTTATGGGAGCCATTCACCGGACACCCAACCAGACGCTTCATGAAGAACAGACAGCTGTGAGAGATGGAGAGGCTATGCCATAGTCCGGGGAAAGGGACTTGTCCCTCGACTGACAACTGGACCCATAGTTGTCCTGGGGAGGGGTTGGGAATCGATCAACAACTCACAATCCAGTCACTTCCCACCTGCAGCATTTCTTTCTTTCTTTAGAGTGGGAGGAGGAACAGAGGAAGAGGGAGAGAGAATCTTAAGCAGGCTCCATGCCCAGCATGGAGCCCAACTCGGGGCTGAGATCATGATCTGAGCCAAAATCAAGAGTCGGATGCCTAACCAACTGAGCTACTAAGTGCCCCCCCCCCCACTTTTAGTATTTCTGAAACCATTTTAGGATTCCTCAACCAGGTAAGGTCCTGTAGTCAAACAAGTTTGAGAATCACTGTATTGTGTACTGTCTAGCCACACCTCCACTACCTTCCCCTTCCCCAATTCTCAGATCTGCAATGCAACCCGATGCGCTGAAATCTCAAGAAGCCCTACGGTAAGGAAACCACTTACCCCTGCATTTCTCACAAGCATCCGGCTGCAGACCCTTCCCTGAAACCTGTCTGAGCATCTCAATGAAGAGTTAGGGAATGCTGACAGACTAGGAAGTACCCCAGAGGTGGCTGGGAGGCATGGGGACCCCATGCCTCCCCCTCACTGGGGCATCACCCCTCCACCTGGGAGCTGGACTAAATCAGAGGGCCATGAGGGGCAGGAGGGGAAACATAAAGGTGGGAAGTTCAGGGGCAGGACTCTCGGCCCCCCACTTCCCTTACACTAGAGGACAGCTGTGTTTTCTGTTTTACTATTTGGTCTCCCACATAAGACCTCATTTAAAGAAAGGGCTCTCCTGCTACAAAGGGAAAAAAAGTAAGTTAAAAACCACTGAATTCTATGCCTGTAAGGTCCCTTCTAACCGTTCCAGTTGACTTTCTTTAAATGTGTATTTCATGTAGGAAAAAGTCCTCTCAAATGGAGGGGCCGTGCCAGTCTTCCCGGAGAAGGTGAAGGCATGAGCTGAACTTACTCCAAAAGAGGCTCCACGGGTTTAGGGTTGGGGATGAACCAGGGAGCCTTCCTGTGGGCAGGAAGGCAGGGAGCAGGGTGACACTGCTGGGGGAGATGAGAGGGTCTGCGCAGCTAAGTGGACGGATGAAAAGGCACCTTGGAAACCAAGGTCAAGAATATCCATGTGGAGGCTGACAGCAAGAAATCGGCTGATGTTTGAAGAGTTACATGATCAAAACAAGAGAGCCACTAGTTAGGTGACCGTGGCAGATGGTTTCTGTGGCTCAGTACGGAGGAAAGGCTGAGGTGAAGAAGTGCTCGTGGTCTGGCTATCCAAGGTCAGATCTAGAATTCAAAGTTCAACTTGAATGAGAACTTCAAACTCAACCTTCACCTGAAACTTGGTGTAGGAAGATATCCAGCATGGGCCTGGATATTCAGACTCACCAACCAGTCTGAGAACGTGTCCCTGGCCTTCTGGCCGAGAAGGGATCCCCCAGGATGCCCCCCCATGGCCTCCTGGGCGCACACACCCCTCGACGTCATCACCCCTGCACCACTCAGAAGCCCCCATCCTATGAGGGTCTTGGTGTGGCATGGAGCTCAGGGGATCTGGAAATAGAAAGGAGCTGTGCGGCCTCCTCTACGCTTCCTCCAACCAGGAGGCTTCGATCCTATCTCAGCAGTTAGCGCGTTCCACCTTCCATCCCCTTATGGGGCCCCATCTGGCACTTTGACTCAAGCAGTCCTTCTTCAGGCAACCACCGCGCCTCTCACAGAGACTCTCCCGGGCCTTCTGGAAGCTGGTAGCTGGCTCTGGCAGGGAGGTCCAAGGCCTCCAACGGGAATCCAGTTACAGTACGCATCTGACTTCCACTTATCTAAAAATCCAAACAACCAGGATACGCACACGACCTCACCGGCCAAATTCCAGCTGGTGCGGGACAATGATGACAAGGAACTTCTCTCACCAGCCGGTGTTCTTCAGCTGACTGTGGCTGGCTGAACGCGCGAGTGAAAATAGCCTCGAACCCGGGGCACAAGAAAGGGTCACCGTGATCAGTCTGCCATGTCTGACACAGGCAAGGGAGGAGCATGGGTGTGCGTGCCGAGCACCTGCCATCTGTCCCGTACCCCATGACTAGCCTCCCAACTGGATTTTACTCACAGCCTCATCGTACACTGGACGTGTGACTGGGAAAGTCACAAAAGCCACCTACCTGCCTTTTCATCAACAAACCAGGATAAGAAGCCTTGTCCATCACTCCCCCAGGACTGCTGAAGGGTGCCAAAAAGCTCGTGTACGGGAGCCTGCGTTCCAAAGTACCCAGTGTGGGGGATTATGATATTTGAGGGATTACAGCTCCTCTCCACAAGAGTGGCCCTGAGGCACTACACGATCCTGAAGAGGCTTCTAAATCAACAAAGAATTAGCACCAGCGCCGGAGCTGTGAGGGTGGCAGCCCAGATGACATGAGGCTCAGTTCCAGACTTGGGAAGGGTTCTCTGTTCCCGGCACACGGGGCCGAGGGCTGCTGGGATAGCGGCGTCTTCACGGATGCTTCCCAGCATTGCTTGCTGCTGTGCTGCGGGGGCGCACACAGCCTGGGGACCTGAATGCCCAAAGCCAGAGGGCCCAGGGTGCAAATCGACAGGGCCGCCGCCTCTCCCCAGCAGTGGGGAGGTGGGATAAAAGCCATGGCATCGCAGCCAGAACACAACCCAAAGGGGGCCTTGAGGTCTCCCAGCAGCCCCAGAGCTGCAGACACTTCTCTCTGCATTATTTTTAGAACTGTACTGGGTCACCATACTGGACTTTCTGCATAGGAGCTACATATTCTTGCAAGACTGAGGTCTTCCGGGCCTGGATTTGGCCAAGGGCAGGGTCATACACCCGCACCCAGGACAACGACATTACTGGTAGAGGAGAGTCACTGTCTCAAGCTCAAGCATCCAAGTGGGAGGGGGTCTCTGGTGCCTGGCTCTCGGGGTTTGGATGCTGGGTCTTCCAAGCTGTGTGAGCCTAGAAAAGTCTCCGAACTTCTCTGTGGCCCAGGTTTCAACCGCAAAACGGCAAAATGCCTGCGTCACACGTTTATGACAGTTAAGTCACTCCACGCAGACAAGACTAGAGCCTGGCACAGACTAAGAGCCCACATGTCCACAAGCACGCTTTGCCCTACACAACTGGCATGTTTAGAAGGCTGTCTCTGAGAAGGCCTGGGTCAAGTGTTAAACCTCACCTAACGACACACGGGAGGGCCTTCTGGAGCCTTCCTATGATGTAACACAGGAGGGCAGGGACAGGAGTGTGACACACCCAGCTCAGAATCTCCCCAGGTCCTGCCAACTACTGTGACTTTGGACGCATAACCCACCCTCCAAGCTGTTTCCTTTTCTATAAAGTGAAGCTAAAATCACCCCACAGGGCTGATGAGAGGACCATCAATAATAATTACTAATATCGAGAGATAAGACACAATAATGAAAATGACTACTGTTTACTGGGGCTGCGCGTGCCAGTGCTGTGCTGGGCACTTTGCCCACGTTTTATCTAATCCTGCCCAAGTCCCACAGGCTCCTGGCCTCTCAAACAATGACAGTGGGGGAGGGGAGCCTGCCTTACAGTTGAATATTTTCTAAGTTGCAACCATCCCTCCTTTAGCTGCTGGGGGTGACAGCCCCCTGCTCACAGAGCTCTCTCTGCGCATGCCCCACAAGCAGACTCCATCCAAGAACCTCACTTCGTTTCGTGGACATGTGTTATTCTCACTTTACAGATAAAGGGAGGCAGGACTCCCCAATGCGCCCAACTAGTGGGTCTTACCACTAGTTCATGAACTTCTGTCTCTCAGCAACTAGATCTGGATCCTGTCAGGCCAGGCAGTGACTCAAGGCCGTAGCGGGTGGAGGGGGTGTCTCTGGAGCCTGGCTCTAGGGGTCTGAATGCTGTGTGCACCTGGAAAGCTCCCTTAACTTCTCTGTGGCCCAGGTTTTCAACTGCAGAATGGGATAAGGCCGGCCTCACAGGGTTGGTTTCGGGAATTAAGTCACCCCACACAGGCAAGACCAGAGCCCAGCACAGACTAAAAGCCCACCTGTCAGCCGCTACCAATGCCCACTGCCCACAGTCCTCCAAGACAAAGACCTGCACCTGCCTGGGATGTGCTTCCCTCCGCTTTCTCTTTCCCTGTCTTCTCTGAAGCCCTGCTGTGATGTCCCCTCCAGAAAGCCCCCCAAACCCTGCAGCAGCCAGACACAACCCTCTCAGGGCTCCCCTCAGATTCTGCCGGGGTCCCCAACCCAGCACAGACCAAGACCTATCCACTCGATGGTCAAATCTGTCTGCCCTTCTGGACCATCAGCTCGATCCTCACCCAGTTTTACATCCCTGGACACCAGGCTTTTGGCAGGACCTAGACAACACTCAACAGATGTAACTGACTGACTGGCCAGCCACCCTTCCCAGGTTTCCGGTTCTTACACCAGCCATCTTTCACTAAGGAGCTGGGAGTGTCAGGGAATATGCCGAGCATCACACACCTGCGCTACTAACGTACACCTGTACCTTGCCCCATTTTATGGACAGGTAAACTGAGGCTCAGAGGGGCCAGGTAACTAAGCAAAGGGCACAGAGCTGGAGAACAGCTGGGCCAGGACAAGAGCAAAGTCTACCCGATTCCAGCAGACCTTGCTGCCTAGTCGTCCTCTACTTTGCCAATGCTTTTCTCCCTTTTCTATTCTTTTGCGTGTACGGTATAACAGCCATGTGGCATCTTTTTGCACAAAGCGAGGGTCCCTGTGTGTAATCTCCCCGCTACTGGGAACAATTAATAGCAAACCAACGGGCCCCCACATTGGATGGCTCTGATGTGCCCAGGCCCTCCTCCCAGTGTCACCTGCACTAACCCACTGACACAGACACTCAAATGCCACCTGACTGACTGACAGCCAGGCTTCCACCTTCTTCCCTCTTCCCCTCGAGGGCCCCTAGAACCAACAGGGGAAGTTGGTTGCTAATGGCAACGGCCTTGGGAGCAAGGTGAGACCTAGCAGCCCGCTGCTGAGGGCTGGAGGGAAATTTGCAAGAGCCTCTGAGGCCTCTTTCCATCAATCAAGTCGCCCTCTTCCCTGCCTGGGCCTCAGTTTCCTCTTCTATAAAAAGCAGGCACTGCCCTCCCTAATTCTAGTTGTAGAGCTGAGAAGCGTTACTGAAATCCAGCCAACTGGGCCTGGAGGGCAGGAGGCAGCGGGGGTGGGGGGGGTGGGTGGGGAGATGCTGGTTGGACTTAGATGGGTCAGCAAGTGTTTTTAAAAAACAGGAATGCCGCTCAGCAGACCCACCCCCTTCATCCCCCCCAACCCCGCCAAGGGATGCACACCGAGGCCTCAGAGTTGCGTGCCATGGGCTGGGCCTGTCCCGGGCTATATGTGATTTGCGACTACTGGAGCTAGAGCTGCTATTATTTTCAGCCCATCATCCCTACGAGCCTAGAAACCTGCTCGGGCAGGAAAGACAAGCTATATTGCACCCAGGAAGTTCACAAGGCAGAGACACACGGAGCATCTGGGGGGTGGCCAGAGTGGCTGGCTGGCTGGCAGGCAGTCTCCTGACTCCCACAAGGCGGACACGGGCTCCTCTGAGCACCCACCCTGAGAGGGCCGTCTCAGCCCCTGTGCCTTTCGGCTGGCCACAAAAGGGCCGCCATCCTTTCCTTCATCCTATCCACCACCCTGTCCCTCCCAGCTCAAGTTCGTGACCTGCTCAAGCCTTTCCAGGATTATCAATACCAAATACCTAACATTTTCCAGAGAGAAACTGGTTCACAAATCACCCTCAACGATTGCCCCACCTCACAGATGAAGATGCTGTGGGTCAGAGAACGCTGTGAACAGTGAAGCTGTTCATGGGTACAAGTTTTTCCTCAGGCCTCTGCCTCCCTCCCTGAGGCAAGCCCACACCTGCACCCAGCCTTGGCCCCTGGAGACCCGAGGGGGAGCTGTCGCTGATGTCCACAATACCCACATTCCCCCTCCCAACCTGCGTGATCAGGGGAACTGGCTGGCCACCAGGGCAGGAATTTGCTTTGAAATGCTTTCCGTCCTCACTTTGTTGAAAGGTAACAGCCTAAGCCTGAGGACACAAATATGGAACTCTGGCCTGGGGGAGGGAAGAGCCCCCCCTGGGAAGACGCAAATGGCAGCATGGCACTCCAGGCCCTGGGTGAACAGGTAAGAGTCTTACCTCACAACAGATAACTTTGTCTCGTGAAAAAGCAAGCAAGACAGTAGAGAGGAGGGGAGGGGACGGAGAGAGGGGAGGAGAGGCAAAGTGAGACAGACAGGCTGGAGATCGCGGACACTGACGACCCCTGAGCTCAGCTCCCCGCACTGCCCACTAGTTTTCTGCCCTATGGTCTCCACTTGTCCAGCCTCTACTTGTCCACAGAGCAGTCTAGGGCCTGCTTCTGTCCCCAGATCCTGGGCAGGCCCCTCCGGTTGGAGCCTGGAGGACTCAGAGAGCTCAGCATTATGGCAAAAATCACCACAGTGAATCTCACTTGAGTCTCAGGACAGCCTGGCAGAAAAATGCCATCACCATTTTACCGATGGGGAAACTGAGGCTCAGGCAGGGAAGTGGCTCAGAGGTGGATGACAAAACCACTAGGTACTCTTTTATCCCTGCCTGACCATCCATTCAGTTACTGCTTTAACCAAGCTGTGGGGGGGTTGGGGGGTTGTGCAGGAGACAGTAC
Source organism: Lutra lutra (assembly GCF_902655055.1). Lineage (NCBI taxonomy): Eukaryota > Metazoa > Chordata > Mammalia > Carnivora > Mustelidae > Lutra > Lutra lutra. Next base: position 153,700,305 of record NC_062281.1, on the reverse strand, counting down.
TGCTTCCAGCGTGCACCAGACAGCGAAACACGGAATTCACTCAAGACCATCTCTAGCTCACCAGCCTGGGACTCCCATTCCGAGTCTTGGTTGAGGCTGCTCTGGGCCACCCCAGCCACCAGCCCTCTCCTCCAGCAACCACCCTCAACTCCGGTGGATCCCCAAGTGGCAGGTTGTGGCCCCGGACAACAGGCCCTGGGAAACCACCTTAAGAGAGGAGACACGGGCCACAGTCTCCCCCCACAGAAGTCTTGCCTTCAGGCAGAAAAGACAGTCAAGGCAAGCATTTTGGAGTTTATACAGAAACTGCCTTTTATAAAGTACTAGCCTTTTTTTTTAAAAGATTTTATTTATTTGACTGAGAGCAACGCAGCGAGAGGGAACACAAGCAAGGGGAGTGGGAGAGGGAGAAGCAGGCTTCCCACGGAGCAGGGAGTCTGATGCGGGCTTGATCCCAGGGTCCTGGGATCCTGACCTGAGCCACAGGCAGCTGCTTAACGACTGGGCCACCCAGGCACCCCAAAGTACAAGCTTTTAAAGAGAGATGCACAGCCAGGGGCCTTCCCTTTGGACTTTATCTTGACTCCACAGGCGGCTGTGGTGGCCCTGCCTGCAACAGGAGCCTGGGCAGTCAAGACCTGTCAGCCGGGCAACAGGGCCGGGCCAACCCGGAGCCATCCATGGGGGCACAGGTGGTGCTGACCAGGCTCAAGGGCGCCAGGGGAGGAAAGGGGGGACAAAAGGGGAAAGGAGAAAGGAGGGGTCTGGGAGGGGAGGAAAGAGCCTTTGTGCTGGCCTCCCTTCCCCCACCACAATCCCCTGGAGCAACAATCAGTTATGCAAATAGTAACCCCTCCCCCCACCCAGAGCTGCCACCACTCCTAGGGCCCCCTCCCACTCCTTCTCGGTCTCTAGGTCCCTCTCTGGTATCTCCTTTGACCCTCTGCCCCCTCTCCATTCTCCCTCCTTCTCTCTCTCTCTCTCTCTCTCTCTCTCACACACACACACACACACACACACACAGCTACAAGGCCCTTAGGCCTTGCCCATTCAGAAAAGAACCCTTGCCCCTGCCCCCCACACCATCCCTCAGTGTCTCCAATCTTTAGAAATTAATTTTACCCTGATTTTTACCACCCCCATACTCATTTCTCATTTTGGGGCCAGAAACCGCTGGTCCAGAGAAACAGTGCACAGCTGGAAAAAGCAATGCATGGCTTGGAGCTTCATAAAGTAATGTGAACACACCAGCCACTTCCATTTCATTTTGCTAATTCCCTCAATGAAATAGAGTATCTGAGGGAAAAGTCTGGCTTAGAGGCAGGGCCTGGGCCCGGGCCTGGCGGTCCAAGTGGACCGCTGCCATCCACATGGAAAGCCGGAACTGGGTGATGACTTCTGGTGCAGGGGTGGGGCGAAGGGTCTTGGCCCCCACTGCTCCTCTTTTTTTCTCTAGATACATACTTCTGATTGTTTCAGTTTCAAATTACCATCAGCCATCTAAATCGGGCATCCCAGGGCCTGCTACACAGGTGCACCTGAGGTGGGTATTCAAAGCAGCCCTTATTTACAAAGGGTGATGCAAATGCGCCCTGTAAAGCTGGACACACGCACACACCCCACAGCCACTGTCCATCCTCACCCAGGACCAGGGGTGTGCATGTCATCTGTCACCCAACATGGTGAGATGGCAAACAATGACCATGACAACGACGACAGACACTGGGCACACACAGAACCTGGTGGCCCCGTAGGTCTTGAGTTAAGCTTTTGCCAGCTTTGAAGTACGGACACATGCAAGACAGAGCATAAATGTTTTTCTGAGTCCTATCTACAGACTGGTCAAGGCTTCTCTTACCTCCTGGGCAAAAAGGCTCCAAACCCAGGGAATTTAAAACATTCCACTCTAGGAAGGCCAGAGGGCAGGCACCGGGGACCGCTTCTCTGTGTCACAGGCCTCGGGCCTCCTCTCGCTCCCAAGACTGAAAGTGCCACACCACTCCTTTCCCTCTGGAATGGTTCCCCCACTCCAAAACCCCAAATCAAAACCCACGGGGGTCCTGGCCTTCCAGACAAGGACTGTGTCCAGGCTTCACCCCATAAGCCCTCAAAGTCACTCTGCAAACCAGAAGGACCAGAGTGCTCCAACCAGTCCAGTCTCCACCAGCGCATTTGCTGGGAGCTCACTGTCCACAGGGCACCATCCCACGTTCTTCCCATACTGAATCCTGAGAAGTGAGCCTTCGGCACTATTGTCATCTGTCCTGGATCACACTGGGCACACGGAAAGGGCAGCACCTCCTCCCCCCCGCCCCCCCCCCCCCCCCCCCCCCCCCGCTCACCAGCATCAAAATGGGAGGTCTCAAATCTGCCAAAGTGTCCCCAGCAACAGATACCAAGGAGCCAAATGTTACAAATCTGCCCGTTTTCATGTTCTAATGGATCCCTGTGGCTTTGGATAAAATTCCCAGAGACGAAATCCTACACAAATTTAAAACATACCATCTATCAAACGATTCGGATGGAAGTATTGGTGAAACATGCTCGAAAAGTGGGTTAGAAGACAAAAAAGTGGCTTGGGTGACAGCATTTAAGACACTCACGCCAAAAATGGACGTGGAAACCTAAAGTCAATTTTTTTATGTAAGTCGAGAGCAGAAGAGAACACTTCTAAATTTACACATTATCTCCTGTAATGTGATTTTTTTTTTAAGATTTTATTTATTTGACAGAGATCACAAGTAGGCAGAGAGGCAGGCAGAGAGAGAGAAGGGGAAGCAGGCTCCCCGCTGAGCAGAGAGCAGATGTGGGCTCGATCCCAGGACCCTGGGATCATGTCCTGAGCCAAAGGCAGAGGTTTTAACCCACTGAGCCCCCCAGGCGTCCCTCCTGTAACCTGATTTTAAATGCGTATCATTAAGTTAATAACTCAAAATACTTTAAGTAAGGAAAAATACTTGTGGGCAACAACGCAGCCACGACAGCCAGCCTCGGTTCTGCTCTGCCTCAGCAAACCCACAGCCACCTCCACCTGACCTCCACAGGCCTCAGCTCCCTCAAGTCCAATGTGAGGTGCCCGGCCACACGGCCTCAGCTATCACACAGCCTCATACCCTTGGCCACCAGGCATTGGAGTTCCCATTTCAACCACAGAAGACTCACTGGGGCTCATCCTCTCCATATTCTCAACCAGTTAACAGCTAGATTTTTCCCTAAGTTCAGTTTTCCTCTCCCAATCTCTGCACTGGTTTAAAGATAATGAAGCCTATCTTATCCCGAAAGTGGGTGCTCTGGGGCCCAGAAGTGTGGTTTTGTCTCTTTGAGAGTTTGCCTATTGTTATTTCTAGGTGTCACACACAGAAACTTGTGACCAAAAGGGCCCCCAAACTGCTCAGGACAGGAGAAAGAAGAGCTCTTAAGGGGACCCCAGGGCCCTTCACCAGGCAAGGGGGGTCCCCCTGCCACAGCTTCAGCCCCATATCTAACTAGGGCAGCAGGCCCCTCAACAATGCTGTTCCTTCTGGAGGGGCTACCAACTGCAAGCACCAAACTTCCAAAACTAACCACCACTTTTGGGGGACTGGGGCCCCTCTGTCTGGTCCCGTTTAGTCCACGTGCAGACAGCCCAGCCAGGACCCACTGGCTACTTTTGTTCCACAGGGAGCAGACAAGGCTGGGGCCTGGGCAGCCACTGGAGGCTCCAGTTAAGTTTCACTGGTGAGTGAGTGGCGGGGGCACAAAGGAAGGAACCGCTGGGGGAGGGGAGGCCGCAGAGCTGGAGGGCTGGGACAAAGGGGACAAGAGACAAAGGGACAGGAAAAGGGAGCCCGCTTTCTCCTCTGAGGAAGGAACTCTCCATTTAGCCTAATATTTCACTCACACATCCCCGGGCCAGGAATGCACAATTATACATTCTGGGAGGCGGCTTCGGGTGACAGGGACACCCCTCCCACCTCAGTGGCACCCCCCACCCCGCCCCTGCTCCTGCCTGTCCAGGCCCCCTTTCCTCAGCCCACTTGTTCAAAGTCAGGGAGGCTGCCTTTGATCAGCTCCCTCTCTCCAGCCCCATCCGCCACCCTGAAGAGAGACAAAGAATTATTTATTTGGAGAAAAGACAAACCCTCAAAGTGTCAGCCAGTGACAGACATGATACTTTCTACACAGGAACGAGGAAGCAGGAGCGAGGCGCCGGGTTTTCTAGTCTGTGGGGGGTTGTCACCAGCAACCCACACACCAGCCACCCTCTGTACCCTCACACACTCTCAAATCCTACCTGCTTGGCCCTTTGGGTTTTTTTCCCCTTAAGACCACCACCTGCCCCACCGGGAGATTGCGATAATTAATCTATATTGAAGAGAGGGTCCAGCACCCGGATGAGGTCTGCAATCAAGATGGCAAAATCTGAAATGTGGGCGAGGTCAGACCAGAAAGACCTGGAATGTCTGGCTCGCGGTGTGGAGCCTCTCTGTCCCACAGTCAGGGAAACCTCAGGGCTGGTCTGTACTGCGGCTCCTGATTTGTTTCATTTTGATTTGATTTTGATTTTCATAGGGGAGAGACAGGATGCCATCACATTTTACATTAACAAAGCAAATCTGGCGTCCACGCCTGGGTCCAAGACAACAAAGGGGCAGTTTAAGGGTGAAGCCAGGAGGCTGGCTGTCACCACCAGCAGGGATAGCAGGAGAAAGGCAGGAGCCCCGGGTGCCCCTGTGGACAGACCGCAGCCCTCCTATGCACTTTGTGTTTAGCTCCTTCCCTCCATCTGGCTCCTTCCCTTCCCTCCCTGCTGCCCTCCATGCCTGGGCCATGCCAGAGTCCCCCTCCGGAAACCACTTGACTCCCCCAGAGCGGAGCCCCTCCAAAGCGCCTGGCACAGCACAGGAAGCACGGTCCCCACCCTCCCGGCAAGAGCACCGATCACCGGGCATCAGGACCTCCGCTCCTACTGTTTTAAAACTCAAGGCTTTTAATGAGCACCAACTGTGTGCAATCACACAGTGAGGCACTGGGGGCTCACTCATTTTTGGGGACTAGGAAAGGGCACTCCCAGTCCTGCAGCGGGGACAATGGGGGCCTGAGGAGTGGTAAAGAGCCTGTGCTCCGAGAAGGGAAAATGGAACTGGGCCAAAGGAACCAGAGAGAGGTTGGGAGAACTGTGGCAGGCGCCTCCCTCCCATGTGCACTAGGCTGGGCAGCTGGTGGGGGGCATCAGGTCAGGGGTGGACCCTCGCCCAGAGCAGCAGACGCTGCTCCTGCAGGGGCGAGTGACCCAAGCGAAGCCACACCTCCCCTATGGCTTCCTTCCCACGGATCCTCCTCAGCCCCAGGACCAACACCTGAGTCCCAGTAACACCCTGGATGGGGCCCATGCAACTGGCCCACCAAATCATCAGGCCAAGGACTGGGCCCCAATCCATTCTGGATCAAAACTCAGCTCTCCATGACAGCTTCTGTCCTCACAAGAAGAACGCCAAGGGGACCCATGGTCCTTATAAACGTTTTCATACAGAAAACAGGGAGGGGGAAAGAAGTCATGTGTGTCTCAGGTGTCAAGGCCGCTCTGCACGGGCCAGGCCCGGAGGGGCCCTGGCCCATGACCCTGGCCCTCCCCAGGACGAGATATTCCAGAACTCACTGACTCACCAAAGGAGGGTGGCACAGCGGCACATACCTGTGCCTCCGAGGTGGCCCACGGCCTAGCAGCAATGTCTGACCCCACAACCAGGAGGAGGATTTGTGCTTTTGGCCAAGTCTGGAAAAATTAACTCAGGTCTGAGAGAATGTGGGTCCCTGAGAGCATCCCTAGACCAGCATCTCTTTCATTCTTCTCTAGTTTATGTTCTTGTGGATTCATGTTTCCAATAACCAATCTTTAAAGAAGTTTTACTAGAATAACAGCCGTGCAAGGTCATTTTTTTTCCACCTCTTCTGTCTCCAAGGTACAATCATGGCTTTCTCCAAACTCGTAGCCAGACCCGACAAGGCCCCCGGTCAGCTCAGCAGTGTGCAGCCACACACACACCAACACTGGGACCCCGGAGGTATCATTTACTACCACTTCACAGAGAAGGAAGTGAACAGTCTGTCAACTCCAAGCAGCCAGCCCAAAAGCCAGAGCCGCAGCCGTGGCGGCCACGGGGGGGTGGGGGTGCAGGCCGGGACACAAGGGACTGCTTTCTGGGGAGACCCGCATTCGGGGGCCACCAGGAGTGTTCCCTGGTGCCTCCTGGAGGACAAGCCCATCAGACCTGCAAATGTATCTGCATCTTAAAACATAGAAACCCCAGAGAAGGGGGAGGAAAGGTCTGTGAGTTCTGTGAGGGTAAGTGATTTGCTGCTGTCCTATCTGCGGCCACACCTCAGAGGCACCAACTATCTGACGAACAAAAGACAAAACCATGGGATGAACATCTGAGAAAAACAAATATCTGCTCTGAGCCCTCAGTGGATTTTGGAAAAAATGTTCCCCCCAAACGGCACCATTAGGACTGCCTCAACAGGAAGTAGTGTCTGTGGGTGCCTGGGGGGCTCAGCCAGTTGAGCAGCTGCCCTCAGCTCAGGTCATGATCCCAGGGTCCCAGACCGGGGTCCAGCTTCGGGCTCCCAGCTCAGAGGGTAACCTGTTCCTCCCTCTGCCTGCCGCTCCCCTATTTGTGCTCCCCCATTTGTGCTTGCATTCTCTCTGGCAAATAAAATCTTCAAACAAACAAACAAACAAAAAAAAAGGTAGTGTTTGAAGGAAGTGATTTCAAGCCTTGGAAAACCCTGAATGGTAGATTAAAACTAAAGCAGCCCCTCCACTGGGGTGTGGCCGGCCCTCCCCTCCCTCGAGAAGAGGTGAAGAGCTACCTGCAATTAGGAGCACCCCCACAGCACAAAGTGCCCAGGCCCAAGGCCTGAGCACCCCCGCATCTCCGAACTGTGTTTATCCTCCTCGCCAAGCAAATCGTCTTCTCAGATAATGCACAGGCCAACTGTAGACTTGTGTGGCCTGATAAAATCGCCACCGATGCTGAGTGACAGGGGGTCAAATCATGACATACTCCCGCCCAGATAAGCGGGAGTCTTGGGAGAATCAGAAGCCAGCTATTTCCCGCAATGCCAGGAACACGCCGCACTCAGGCACCAGCTGCAGGACGATGTTCAGGGCTCCGGCCAAGTGCCTGCCTACCCTCTCCCCAGCCCTCAATACAAAAAGCTAAAACCAGGCAGAAGAGTCATCACAGGGCTTCCAGCCTCAGAGACCTCAGCAGTGGGCAAAAGGTTGGGCGAAATGAACCCAGAGCATTCTTCCACACATCTCTGAGGACACTTCATGTCAAAAGCGCCACCAACACGTGAAAGCCCTAGCAGGACAGTGGCTAAGGAGTGTGTAACAACTCACCTGCTGAATCAACTAGCCTTGTTTAAAAAAAAAAAAAAAAGAAAGTCAAAGCCCTATTTCAGAAAAGAAAGGTGAACAGCAGGGGTGGGGCAGCAGAACTCTGACATGCACGGAGGGTATTAAGGCTTCAGGGAGCCATTTAAATACACAGACGGGGGAACCTGGGTGGCTCAGTGGGTCAAGCCTCTGCCTTCAGCTCAGGTCATGATCCCAGGGTGCTGGGATCGAGCCCCACATCGGGCTCTCTGCTCAGCAGGGAGCCTGCTTCCCTCTCTCTCTCTCTGCCTGCTTCTCTGCCTACTTGAGATCTGTCATATAAATAAATAAAATTTAAAAATAAATAAATAAAAATAAATGCACAGATGGGGGGGCGGGGAGCCTGGGAGGTGGGCAGCCTCTTGGTACTTCCTGATCACTTTCAGTCCACAAATATGAAAATATCCATCAGGTGTCAAAAGCTCCAAGTTTATGGGTCCTGCCCGATGACTCAAAGATGATTGTAAGAGGTTTCTTAGAAGCCAGGGACATCCGAATTGAGACATGAAAAGTGAATAAAGATCCCCACGGGGAGAAAGAACAGAGGAAAGTACTTTAAGCAAGGAGGAATAGCCTGTGCAAAGGCCCTGAGGTAGGGAGCCTGGCCCTTCCCTTAACTACAGCCTGGCTATGTTTGGTATCTAAGTTTCAGGGTTCACATTCCACCCTAACCATAAAAATACACAGCTAACATGCCAAAATTCCCTCAGTTTGTTTCTTTTCCCAACATACAAGGTTAACCACCTTCTCACCTTTCCCTGCTGACCACCTTTCCATTTCTGCAGTGGTTTCCTTGGTGCAGTTGCTTCTAATTTCTGAGCAGCTCACATGGGCCTACAATTTAGGACACACCCTAGCTTCCCAGCTGGACCATGGTCACTCAGGCCGCCCATCCGTGCCTCCTGAACAGGCCTGCACAAGGACGAGGGAGAGTATGTTGCCTAAAAGGAAAAGAGAAAACCCAACCTGCTCTGGGCAGCACAGGCCAGGAAGGAAGTAGGAAGTTATCCTGAGAGCAGGAAGTCCTCGCTCATCCCTAGATGAGACCAGACCAAAGCTGAGCAACAGGCACTCAGTCCTGGGAAGGGAAAGATGATCTGGGGGCAAGGGGTGGAGGTGAGACCCTGCTCTGGCCCTGTACACGGTGTGCTGGGGACACACAAACACTTCTAACCAAAAAGCACTTGGTTCTCTGGGAAGCTGTCCTCACTCCTACTCCCCAGCAAAAACAGACTTCAGGAAGAAAATGAATCAAGTTTTACAAGCTTCCCTATTTACCCAGGACTACAAATCTATCAGTGGGGAAGCTTTTAAAATAAACTCTCTCCTAGCCATGTCACTTCCTTTCTTCTATTTGCTGCCACACAGACACACAGACACACAGACACAGACACACACATACACACACCCCTCCCTTTAACCCTGGCTATGGATCCTGAGTCTGAAAGAGGAATTCCAAATTCAGAACACACACCAAACCACCACTTGAAAACACTTCCTACTTTTTATTCAGGCTCTCTCATTTACTCGTGTGTCTACACATTCCTGGTGCAGCTCCCTAAGCAGGGATACTGTCCCCCACAGCACTGGCTACCTTTTAGCCTCTCGTTCTTCTATTCCAGAAATACTAAGGGCATTTTCTAAAGTGCTCGGCATCCTCATCTCAAAACAGTACTGCAAGTTAAGTGCAGCCTGCTTTACAGATGAGGCCACTGAGGCTCAGGTAAGCAACTGGCACAGGTTACACGATAAGTAAAAGCCCTACTGGGGATTAGGGGCCAGGCTGCTTCACCTTGTTCTCTGAACTCTGGTTCCCTAGCGCCCCATATATGTATCAAAATACAAATAGCAAAACTGCTTCCTTCAAAAAGAGACTCATCCTGGGGGCACCTGGGTGGCTCAGTTGGTTAAGTGTCTGCCTTCAGCTCAGGCCATGATCCCAGCATCTTGGGGTCGAGTTCTCCCTCTTCCTCTGCCCCTCCCGCCCCCACGTTGTATGCACTTTCTCTCACTCTCTCTCTCTCAAATACATAAGATCTTTAAAAAACAAATACATACATAAATACATAAACATAAAAAAAATTATAAAAGACTCATTGTGGATCACCAGCTGCTTTAATGTTAAACTTGAAAACTAATGGCCACTTTAACTGGTGCTTCCAAAACGGATCATGGAAAACTCGGATGGCAAATAGTAGAGCCTGTGCTTCATTGTCAGCAGCACCATTCAGTGTGGTTCCCAGAGGCACGGGGACGATGCCCAGCGGGCCGTAAGGGAACAGCAGCCCCGCAGCCAGGGAGCCCAGGGTTAGAGTCCCAACCCACCGTCCCTCACTAAAGGACCCAGGCAAGAGCCGGCAAGGGCTGGATGCCTTCTGCAGCGGCCCCTGGACCTCGTCTATGGCTTGCGGCTCTCCAGATAAGATGACCTACGTGCAGAGCACCTTACAGCCTTCAGGGCTGACCACATGTGAGCTCCTGGGAGCTGAGTAGGAAGGTGGGGAGGTGGGATCCAGGCTATGCTGGGGTCTGGAACAGCTCCAATTTCATCCCCCAGCTCCAAGGCTGCCTACAACCCGTATCCCAGGGTTCGCAGGGGAGGCAATGAGATAGCATCCCCCAGAAAAACCAAATAGAGGGACTTGCTCCACTTTAAAATCAGCCTACTCCATTCATCCTCAACTCTCTGCTGGCTTTCTATATCCCTAGATCCACCAGCAGGCTCTGCCTTCCAACCCCATCTTCCTGCCACGCCCCTCTCCTCTCTGGCCTACGTGCCTAACAGAACCCCTGCCTGTCTGCCTCCCTGTGCACAGCCCTGCTCCCACCCACCTGTCCACCCCTCCTGCAACCCCACACCTGGGTACCTCCGTCCTAGGCCCTCCATTCTCCTCAGCCATAAAGCAGAGCAGTAAGAACTTACACCTCGTCTGTCGCTCTCACATGGCTGCCCCGTACATGAGAAAATACTTTCTAGAAAGTCAGATATGGCTCTTCACGTGTGCTGGTGTCTCTGAGCCCCACCACACTTCCCATACACAGCTGTTTCCTCACCGGACTCTGTCTCTTGCAGACCACTACTTCTAGGATGTTGGTCAGAAAAGCCCCATGGGGTGAGAGATGAGGGGAGACCCTAAAAAGAACTCTAACTCAATGACTCAACTACTTGGAGGTCAGATCCAACTTCTCATTTAAAGCAAAAACAAAGCTGCCAAACTCCAGGCCATCCATCCTTCAAGGAAGGAAGGATTTCCAGCTAACCCATCCAATGAAATCCAATGTGGCCTCTTAAGTAAATTCTCCCTACTCTATGGCAGGGCCTTCGCGGATTATTTTCCCTCAAAAAAAAGAGAAAAAAAGAAAAAAGAAAAAAAAAACCATAATTTACACACTGAGTGTCTTTACTTTCCAAACCATTCAGAATTAGGGAAAGGGGGAAAAAACACGTCTGTTTCTATTTGAAACTGTCAAAATTAGCATTCAGTAATTAAAAATCACACCCTTTCTCTTAATAACCTAACCAGCATGATACAATCAGGTTGTGCCAACTCTTTAATCTAATTGACTAATTACAGATTTTAATTTAGTCAGTTACTGAACAACTGTTGACAATTTGTTTTCATTAGGGACAGAACAGAATAAATATTTAGGCTTCCAGTCACAAAGACTCCTGTGATTGGTTCTCCACCGTGACCCCAACTTCCGAGCGGGCTCTGGCTCCGGCAATGCCCTGAGACACAGGTACACACCAGGCTCGCCAGCCACAGCTCAGGTGCAGCCCCGCACTCACCTGCCCCAAGTCCCTCTTAAGGCAAAAGCTGGAAATGCAAGTGGCGGCCTACATTCCCAAATTACAGGCAATTCCCCAAATCACACACGTCACTCAAGAAGTGGCAAACACTTAAACGTTGTGAAGAAAAATAAATTCAACGCTACATGTCACTGGCTTTTAAGCAACAAAATAAGTTAACAGTCAAAATAGGTTTACCGGCATTCATCTCACTGGGAAGCAAACTGTCACTGACATCTTTTTTTTTTTTTTTTTAAAGACGCACATTTACAGGTTTCACCGGAAATGATCCAGTTCTTTCAAAGTGCATTTTGACCCCCGAGGTCCCCCACTCTGAAAGTCACCCAAAAGTCTGTTAGAATAAATGGCTCAGAAGACTAGGAATGAAGGCCTGGGGGTCAAACCATGACTCCCCTGTTTAATGACCTCATCACCAGTTAAGCCTCAGTTTCCCTGTCCAGAGAAGGGGATAAAAAAGCCTTTGCCTGGCAGAGAGTGACCGGGAATAAACGCCATAAAAGTCATGCCCACACACAGGGCCTGGCGAATGCAGGTCGGTCACCACTGTTCCAGAAATCACTTTTGTATCCCTCAACCAGCCCCATACGACAAATCGGGAAAGTGAAGTCAGTCGAAGGTTACCTACACAGCCAGTCAGTGGGGAAGTCTGGTTGTGATAGAGTATTTCTGCCCAGTGAACCATCCCTTCCCCTGGATGCCAGCTCAGAATAGCAGGGAAGGTGGGACTTACTTGCAGGGGAGGGGTCAGGGGTCCAGGGAGCATCTTCTGGAGATGGGAGCCTTCCAAGCAGAGTCTTACAGCCCTTGGGCCACCCAACCCCCCCACCCAGCTTTCTCCCTACAGGAAGGCTTTGAGCAGCCTGCCCTTCAAAGGATGACCCACCCAGGACAAACTCTGCATTCTGCCCCAGCTGACCCCCAGGGTTGGAAAACACGAGGGCCTTCTCTCCTCAAAGCCCACCCCTGGCCATTCTAAAACAAGGCCAAAGGAGCCTCCCACACTGCTAGGATGGAAGCCACAGGTTCCCAGTCAGAGGATACTAACCAGGTCTCTTGAAAACCCTCCTGGAGAGTAAAGCATGGCTGGTGGGGGTTTTGTTGTTGTTGTTGTTGTTTTCTTTTTTGGCTCAACAAAAATCCCGTCTACCTCAACTGAAATGGAACCAAAATTCCCAATGTGTTCTGTTGAGTAGAATTCTACCAACCTGGTGTGCTCACACCAGCTCCCCTGAGCTGCTAAGCAGCTCTAATCAACGACGCCATAGTTCTCATTTTTCCTATTTCTTAGTTAAAATGATGACTCGATTCAAGCAATCTATTTGCAAATGAAATATGTTCAGGCATGGAGTCCACAGGAGGTGGCGGAGAATTAATAAAAGGTGGCCTTGTCAGTGAAGAGATGGGAAAAACTCTCCATGGTGGGTATGCAGGCCCAAAGCAAGAGGTGGTCTTCCCAGGCGAGGTCAGTGAAAACCAGCCTGGTAAGGAACCATCCGACCCATGGGCAGGGCTTCAGCTCACCCACCACCCTCATGACACACACCCACCTACTCCTCCCAACGCTAGTACTAAACTACAGTGGCCTGGGCCGTGGGTCGTCAGTTAATTAGGCAGCAAAGACGTCAAATTTGGTACTAATTCCAGCATGGTGTGGTAGTGAAAAGCACTTTCCCTATTAAGTCCACCTCCAACATGACCGAATCCCTCCAGTGCCTCCGTTTCCTTTTCTACAAAAAGGGAATGCAGACTGAACCTAACCCACTGGGCTGTTCCGAGGACGACAAGAGATAAAGCCTAAGGGGCTCAGAACAGAGCCTGGCATACAGTTAGCACTTAAACTTGTTCACTGTTCTGGACAGTTCTTCCTTCGTGAAACGGGAAGAAGATCCTGTCCCCTGTGTTGCCCCAACAGGACAAAACTGAATAAGAACACTTTCTTCAAGGTCTTAGCACATAGCAAGTGCTCAATAAACACCAGTTTTCTTTGTCAGACGAGGGACTAGTTGTTACTATGCCACAACACCACGGTTTACTTATCCCTCAGCAAGAAACTACCACTCCAACTCCCAACGGCTCAGCCCTCCAAGGAAGGTTGCCCCCTCCAGCAATGGCGGCTGGAGTCCAACACCATGATTTTCACCTCGTCTCTTCTCTTCAAGTTCCCTGGGACAGAGATGCTGCTAGCAAAATAATGCCAAAGAAAGTACGTGGCGACAGTCAACTAGATTTCAGTTCATTTTCTATAGCTTGGGGTCAGAATCGACTGATGCACTCTGGTGATCAAGTTTTCTGCAATTCCCTATCCCACGCATTAGCTCCTGACAGAAATTCACTGCGGTATTTAAAGTGGCAGTCATCACAACTAACTCAAATTGTATTGGCTTCCCCGATGCTGAAATGCTCTGCTGAAACCATCAATTGGCCAATTCGGAGATAACGTGGTGAATGAACCTCCCTGTCATGCCGTAAACAGCCCCCCACCCTGCCCCCCGTCTGCAGTGGCTCCCCAGCCCGGAGATCCATGGCGAAACCTGCCACCGGAGCTGCGGGCCAGGGCGGCCTCGTGTAACACAAGCGGGCTCGCTGAGCGGGAGCTGGCGGGCGGCGGGCGGCCGGCGCTGCCAAGAGGAAGGGCCTCCAGAGAGGATAACATTTGCTACTGGAAGCCTTCTAAAAGACAGCGAGAAAAGAACAGCAGCGTGCACACGCCCAACGCCAGGCCTGCCCACTGGGCCGTCTGCCCCCACATCGGCACAGGCCACAGAGGGCCAAAGCCACTGGAAGCCCACGGCATCGCCCAAAGAAAGCTGAAAAATTCCTAGCTGTGGCAGAGGCATAGGTGCCTGCCTCTTGAACAAAGGTTTTCCAGACTCAGTGGCAGCTGCGGGAATCAGGTGTCCATCTGACCACAGGCGGGCTGTGTTACCGTCCCACTATGCCTCAGTTTCCCCATCTGTAAATTGAGAGTGTTTCTCAACACACATTCTATGATTTGATAGTCTGTTCACATTCCTTCTCAACAGGGGAACCACAGTTTACAAACCATTTTCACAGGCTCTCACCGGACACCCCAAATGCTTGAGAGGCAGGGGGAAAAAAGAAAATCCAGGCCTTCCTTCACATCGTTTCAAATCACAGATGATCCAATGAAGGCTCAGAGAGGCCAAATGACTCACCCAAGGCCATCTGGAAGAACAAGCACTTGGACCTCTGGTCCTCCAAGTCCAAATACCGCGTACCATCTGTGACACTGCTTCGGTCCCCCACACCGACCAGCACAGAGCCGGCCCACGGCAGACACCTGGGACTAAAGACCCACTGCGCTCCCACTCCAGTCTGCAAAGCCCCGCTCTGCCTACCCCGAGAGCTCACAAAACTGCATCTAGCATCCTGGGCGCGGGGGAGGTGTGCCACCCCACAGCCTGCTCTCTCAAACAGCCTTTTGTGACCGGGAGAGAAGGATCAGAGGAAAACCTCAGACAGGGGCCCCAGGGAGCAGCCGTGCTTCTTAAGGTCAGAGGACTGTGAAACAGAAGTGAAATGTCAGGCACTTCCCCCAAACACACAAAGAACGGGAGACACAAAGCCTGCTTCAGGGGCTGTGCAAACAGCTGTCACCGAGAGGGGACAGAGAATTTGGGAGGCTGGGCCAACCTGGGTCAGATGGGATGCCCTGAGATCTGTTCTCAAGAGATTCTTGCCGTGGCCAGAGGCTGAGCCCTGCAGATGTTCAAACAACACCCTCCGCAGGGGGCCGGGGACCCCGCCTCACCTGCAGACACCCAGGGCAGGAGGGGCCCCGTGGCCAGCCAGCAGGGACAAGCTGCAGCCTTTAAGTGGGAGCTACTGCTTGTTCAACACGCGGCAAGCATCTTTCGAGCACCTTTTACGTGTTCTCTGCACGAAGAATACAGCAGCAAACGCCACAGGCGGCCACCGAGGAAACCACGAAGCACCACGCGGGAGGCGAGAGGCACGGTGAGGAAACGGCTCTCTCAAGAACCCGTGGCGGTGGGAATCGTTCCCTCCTTATTACAGGTCACCAAGCGGGATCAGCAACTGCACGTCACTTGGCCTCAGTCAGCCCACCTGTGGGTCCCAAGACTCAATCCCAGCCCTCTCTGGCTAGTGGCTTTCAAAGTTTAGACGAAGATCCCCAAGAAGACAAACTTGACTTCGCAAACTCAGGACACATGTGTATTCACAAGGCAATCCCAGAAAACAGAGGCTTCCCCAAATAATACTTATGCTTACTCCGTGTGATAACAGTGGTTTCATTTTTTTGTGACTGCCAATCGTGACCCACTAACTCACAGTTTGCAAAACAAGGTGTTATCATGTGCCACTTGCCCGTCTCCATCAAAATGTGTATCTAACACACTTGATCCCTGGGCAGGGATCAGACCTTTCCTGCTTCTCGAGGCTCAGAGTCCAGCTCCCCAGTCTAGGGATTTAATCAAGACTCTGCAATAGGCCCCAGGACTGGGGGGTAGCACACAGGGGGTACAGATAAGTGTTCCTGCCCTTCGAGAGCTTGCGATCTACAAGTTGGGAAGGGAAGAGATATAACCTTGACCCTAACCATTCTCCTTCTGGGCAGCAAGTAGCAAGTGAATACAGACACAGAGTTCCTGGGGATAAAAGAAGAAGGAAGAAGGGGTGTTCTCATGGGGGTGGTCCTGGCAGGCCTTGGCGGAGACCACCATGTTCCAGCCTGGCATCTGCCCTACAGAAGGACCAGAGGGCAGGTGAGGAAAAAGCCCCCATCTCAGGTGGTGTGGTACCAAGGAGGGACCACAGAAAGGGTCAGAGGGGGAGCAGGGGAAAGCTCCAGGTTCCTAGGTCAAGAGACGTGGACAGCAGAAGAGAAAACGGTCACCTGAATAAACAACCCAGTCCAGGTGCTGGCCAGGGTGCCCCTGGGCGTGTCTCATTTCATCCTCAGGAGCACCTGGGCTGGTCTGGAAGCTATGTGTGTGACCCCGCCCCCAGCTGCTCAGGGGTACTTGGAAGACGGTGGATTCGAACCCAGGGATCCAGAGCGCTAATCAACAGGTGAGACAGCCCGTGACGGTTCAAGTCTACGGGCACATACTTCCCACACCAAGCCCACTCTGCTGCTGCCGCCCTTCTGGCCACAAGAAAACCAGGATCCATCCAGGGTCCCAGGTGCAGTCACAAAAGGAACAGCACACACTGGTGCGGTGCTTCTGCTGTGCCCGGCCCTATCAGAGAGGCAGGGTGTAGGGTGCGTGAAGGCACCTCAGCTCATTTCATCCTCAGGACAACCTTACGAGGAGGCTATACTTCATCAACCCCATTTTTCACCTGAGGAAATAGAGAAACAGAGAGGCCAATTGACGTGCCTGAGTCTGCACAGCTTGGAGTGCAGCAAAGCAAAGGAAAGTGTCCTGGATCCCGATGGGGTCTGTGGGTGTGAGTCCTACTGGGGACCTCAGGCGAGGTCCCCCTGCAGCTCAGCTGACCTACTTGTTAGATGACGAGGTGGCCTCCAGTTCCATCACCTCCAACCCTGCTGAAGACAGATATACACTAAATACATCTCTCGGTGGCCACAGGGGCTGGGACCATCCACCTTCTCCCACCACCCGTCCTGACAGCATCCTGGTCCCTCAGAAGACAGAGATCGTCCCGCACGAGGACTTTCGGAGCATTTATCCCATCCTCGGCTGCATCTGCTCTTCAGTGAGACGGTGAATGGAGCAGGCAGCCAGTCAGTGAACCAGACCTGCACCGCACACACCTCAGCGACTCCTGCTCCTGGTCTGGGAGCCGACTAACCGCCGCCTCCCTTAGGCTGAGCCAGGAAGCCCAATCAGGAAGCAGCCCCAGCACCAGCCTCCCACAGACCCCCAACAGCGATCCTTCCCCAGCTCGCTTCCTAAGGCTCCTTCTTGGGACTCCTAGCGCCATCAAAAAGTTGAGTGAGATGGGAGGTGGGCAAGGGCAGTCTCCGTATGGAACAGGGGAACTCGACTTAGCAGCTTTCGACCCCGTCCATCCCTGTCAGCGTCTACACAGCACCTTACCGCACAACTAACCTCTGGCGGGGCTTCCTTGCCTTTCTCTCAACCCCTCTGCGGCAGGATGAGCCAGGACGACCCTGTGCCTATTCCACCATGGAGAGAATGGACCTTGAGCAGCGGAGGCTCCCCCAGGAACAAGGGGTTGCTGTGGAGCCAAAATCTGAATCCTGATTTCTGCAGATGTCAAGTCGCAAGCCCCCTCTGGGTCTTTACCACTTCACCATGCGGGATGGGGACAGGACTTCTCTGCCCCACACAGATAAGGGGTGCAGACGTCTCCGGGGAGCACTTATCGGAGAAAGCTTGTGGCAGGACTGCCCGCTCTGCCCCTTGCAGGGGTGTGGGGAGGAGAGAAGACAACTGGTATGGAAGGGGGACGCCATGGCACAATCAGGGGAGCAGAGGCACTGGCAGGCACCCATGGGAAATTAAAGTGTCCACTTCCCTCAGGTCAGCTTGCCCTCCCAGAAAAAGATGCCGTTGTCCCCATCGTATTAAAAGGTCTGGGGGAGGGGAACTTTAGGGCTGCAGAGACAAAAGAAACAAACTCACCAGGCACAGAGAGACAACCATTCTATGTAGGGGATACTACTCAATTCTCGCGCCAAGGGATCACCATTCCCCCACCCACACAGCAGGAAACCCGAAAGTCTGTCATCCTACCAGGAACCAACAGTGAAGGCTGGAACTTAGGTGTGCGTCCCAGCCACCAGCCAGAGAGACCAAGCCCTTCAAAATCCAGAGGATTCAAGACCCAAGAAAAAAAAACAAAACACGGGAGAGAAGCATTTCTTAAGCCCATTCGCCAGGGCTCCAGAAAACCCCATTACCCTGGCGAATCAAAAACAAACAATCATTATTGTCTATTTGCTGTAAGCTCCTAGCAACATGTATTAAAGAAGTTTATGTGAATCGTCTAATGCACTTGTGCCGTGGTCAGAATTATTACCAAGCTAAAAAAGATTAATTTTTCTAAATACTCTAAACCCTAGACACTATTATAAAGGCTACAGCTAGTGTAACATTTCTGTTATCTTGGCTGACAGGCCCTCAAGCGCACACACCTCCCTTCCACTTCTCCCTCTTAAGACTTAAACACACACACACACAGGCAGAAAAGTCAGGGGAAGGGGGCCAGGCAGGTCTGGCCTGAGGTCTCCACTAGAGCACCCACTTCCCCTGGAAAATTAAGACAGCCTCAGGGATGCTGCAGGGAGAGCTGGGTGTCTCTGGCTCCTCCCGCCCAGTGGCCCACAGAGCTAACTCTTGGTCCAAGTTTGCAAATGCTTAGCTAACAAAGATGGCATTATGCAGAGACGTGCACACGGCTGGTCTTGGAGTTCAAATGAAGTGACCACTGCCAAAAACTTTGTTTGGGTCCCCACCACTCTACCCGCCCCTGCGCCGGCCCCACCTCCTGCCTTGAAATAAAGGGCAAGGATTTGCAATTTGGGGTCTTGCCGCCACTTGAAACCCATTAAGGTGGCTGCACAGCCTGGGTGCTGGCAAAATGCAATTCCAGTTACTCATTTAGTGTTTAATTAGCTACCGATGGAAGAGTCTGGCAGCCTTTGGGGTGAGAGGAATGGCAGCAAATGGGGTAGGAGCCCGAAGAAAGGATGCAACACAAAGTCTAAGCTCCAAGGCGGGTGGGGAAAGAAATAACTGTGTGTGTGTTTTGTTTTTTTAATCTGCCACACAAGGGTGCCAAGGGTCAGAGCCAAAGGCAACTGCTACGAACTTGCCAGGACCTCTGGGCAGATGGCTAGGCTGGCTTATCTCTGGGGAGAGCACTCCCCCACTCCTCAGAGGCGGGTCGTGGCCCTTCCCCTCCCATTCTGCCTGCACTGCTGTCCTCTCCCGCCCCCTCCCGCCCCTGCCCCCCGAAGGGTTCTGGCAGGAAGGGTTCTGGCAGGCACGGACACTCCCCTCCTGGCAGGAACCCCAGCTCAGCACATCCAAGGAGAGCCCTCTCAAATATCACTTTGCTATTTCAAACCCACCAAGGACGCTGGACCCCTGCCACAGAGCCACAAATACCTCAGCTCACGTCCACGCCTAGGCCTCTGGGGCACTTGCCTAATCCCCCCTGGCAGCCTGGAGACACAGGCTCACAGCTGGGGGCACGGGGCGGGCGGGGGGGGGGGGGGGGGGGGGGCGGAGAGGTAGCCAGGCTCTCCTTGTCAGGGGCTCACAATGGCAGAGCAGAAAGAGACCTCAGGTCTTCAGAGCGGAGAAACTGAGGCTCCACGCTCATCAAGGTCATGGGATTCCATGTCTAGTATCCGCCCCAAGTTCTTCCCTGGGAATCACAGAGGGGCCAGGGTCAGGGGCAGCAGTCTGCACACCTTCTGAAGTCAGGTACAAAGTCTCCTTTGTGGGGACACGGGTGTTTTCTGGAAGGAAAGGCCAGAGCTTTTATCACATTTTCCCTGCCAAGAGAGCCACTGTACCAGAACAAACTCCCTTCCCGAGCTCCTGTCCCCCTCTGCCAGTGATTCCGCAGTTCACCTCTCAGGGGCTTCAGACTGACTCACTGCCCAATTAATTTCCTCAGTGACTATACACAGGCACACTTGGGGTCAAGTGCCAGCACCTCCCCTCCATTCAGCAGGAATTCTGTTCACAAATGAGGGCTGTCAAAAGTTGAGAGGAAGAACCTGAAAAATCCATATTTGGTCCCAGCTCTGCCACCTGCCCCATCCCCACCCCCGCTACATGCCCCTGCACAGACTATCTGAACTCCAGGCCTCGGTTTCCTCATCTGTGAAATGGGGCTGAAACTCAAGAATAACCCCTGACCCACCATGAGGCCCAACTACAAGCCTGCCCTGAAAGGCTTTATAACGACTGCTGCGACATGAGCGGCGCAAGGAGCCCCCACGGCTCTCCAGCACCTCCAGCTCAGAGGCCGCACGGCCAGGGCACACCTACTCTACTCATTTCTCCACCAAGAAGAAAACACACATTTAGCTACCACACAAGGGAAAGGGCCGCTGGCAGCCAAGAAGGCACCAAAAATACTTCTTTCTACCAGCCACACAGGCCGGGGGGGGAAAGCAAGCGGAGAAGTTGGCCAGGTGAGAGACACAGGTGGAACAGGTGTCCACCCCACAAAAGGACAGGCCCCAGACAACAGGGTTTAAGAGAACCCAATGGTACCCCAAGGCCTTTTACCAATGCCCTGAGGAATGCTGCTCTGGTGAGAGTAGAAGAGCCCCCCAAAACCACAGCAGGGTCCCCATGAGCCTCCTCCCACGGCCTCGGAGCTCTTCTGACTTAGGATAAACCGATTTCTCAGAAAAGTCTATTCTCGTACTGAATGCCCAAACACTCCACGTTACACGTGGTCAACATCAGGGCTTACAAACAACGTTCCAGGTGTTTGGGGGCTGGGGGGAGGGCGGGAGAGAGGACAGACTGACTCAAATGAAAACTCAGCAATTCAAAGAAAATTTAAGCCCCCTCCCCCACTGAGTCACCTGGCTCATTCCAGGCCCTACAGCCTGGCTTTGACCTGAGAGGAAACTTTCCGATCACCTGACCCCTAACCCCGCTGTCAGAAGGGGAGACAATTTGTCAGGAACACAAAATCTTTTCCCTATGAGAGCGGAGACCAGGATCTTCCCAGTTGAGGTCCTTTCCCAAGACCGTTCCAGCCCCACAGCAGCAACCGGGCAACCCCTCCCTGACCCCTGCCCTGCAAGAACTTGATACTCACTACCCCCACACCAAGTCTGGGTGGCACCTGGGCTGCGCAGACTCCCCACAAACCAGAAGAATCTCTGACTCACCTCAACGGCAGAGGGAAGGCCAGTTACTGCCCACTCTTACCGACAGGATGTAAGGTAACTAGTTAACCAGTGTTAGGACGCCACGCTCAAGACCACCCAGCAAAAGTGAAAGCACCAAAGGCACATCTTCCAACACGCCAATGGCTGTTCTAGGCCAGACTCGTCAGTGAGCCCAAATGACCTATTTTTCCTTACCCGTAGGTCCTCAACCCCTTCATTCAAAGAGCACGCACGCACTGTGTGCAAGGTACTGTGGGAGCTACAGAGATGGACAACTCTGTAGACGGATGAACAGCCTCTGGCAGGGAAAAAATTAATAAGCTGCGGTTGGAAAGACAAGCCTAGAAGAGAAAGTAGTGGGAACAGATGCGAACGAATGACACTCGCCACGGACCGGCAGGGCTGAGCCTCGGCAGTCAGGGGCCATGACCCTGGAGTCGCTGACAGACTGTGTTTGGATCTTCAATCTACCCCTTAGCTGCGGATTCACCTCTCTGGGCCTCAGCTTCCTCATCTGCGAAATGGGAGTTAACAATCCCCCTCTCACCAGACCACTGGCAGCTAGGAACAAGAGACTAAACTAAAGTGGTCAGCACGGGAGCCCAGTACGTGGAGAGCTGCCAACAAAGGCTCCGTGTACACAAATAGATGGTCTCCACTGATAATGAGGTGGGGTGATCAGAGTGTGCTGGAAACTATCACAGAAGTCCACAAAGAAGTTCAGAGATGGATACAATTTGAATGGATAAGAGAGGCACGCATTCCAGACAAGAGGAAGGGAGCCTGGAAAGAGACAACAATTCTACCAAGAAAGAATGAGGGCTAACTAGATGGTAGCCATGGGAATGGACAGAAGACACGAAGATCTGAGAAGGCCAAAGAGAAGACACAGTTCCTTTTTTTTTTTTTTTAAATATTTTATTTATTTATTTGACAGAGATCGCAAGTAGGCAGAGAGGCAGGCAGAGAGAGAGAGAGAGGAGGAAGCAGGCTCCCCACTGAGCAGAGAGCCCGATGCGGGGCTCGATCCCAGGACCCTGAGACCATGACCCGAGCCGAAAGCAGAGGCTTTAACCCACTGAGCCACCCAGGCGCCCCGACACAGTTCCTTTTCTTAACTGTCTTAAATTTCTCTTAATTTACCAGTTGGTCCTCTGTCACCCCGGCAATCCAATGTCACCCCACAACTCCTCCACCATACAGATGTTCCCTCCCTGTCGCCATTCATTACTCCATCCCTCCACCCACGCAACCTCACTCTCAAGCCAATGACACCAAACGGATTCCAATCTAGGGAAAAGGGTTTTATTCCCCCAAATCTGTGAATCCTGGGCCTCAATCAGTGGGACTTCAACACTTAGTAGCATCTTCTACACATCTATGCCGATTCTGCCACCATTCCTTAATAAAGTATGGAAAGCAAACCCATGTGAGCTTTCACTGCCACCCGTATTGTTTCAAGATGCAGACCAAACCACAAATTGCCACCACCTTACATCATTTGCTAGAGCACAAACTTAGTTAAAAAATTTTAACTTCTTCAACGACTTGCAAAAGATAGCAAAGACATCCTCTATCAAGAGATTTACCTGAAATAGGCATGTCCACCTATTCCCCACAACTCTAAAACAAAACCATTTGCACAGCAAAGACTGGCCACACAGGAATGCACTCTCTAACCGTTTTTTTAAAAAAAGGAAGATTTTTTATTACTAGGTAGAAAGATCAAATTCACCAACTATTTTTATATGCTTAATGTTCCTTCTGGCCTGCTCCCCCAACCTCCAACTCAGGAAACCCTATGATCATCACCACGGATTTTCCCAGAAGAACCACATCACAAGAGAACCAGTCACCTCACCTTTTACTACTAAAAGTTTACCAGACCATAAGTACCGTGCGCCAGCCTTTTTCTCAACCTTGGAGAGGGTACAAGAACAGGTCCACTTCCTCAGCGGCCTGGTCCAAGGGCATTGACTTTTCAGTCATAACAAGATTTCATCCCATTGAGTAGTCTCAAAACCAGTGAGCCTCCTGCGGAGCAGCTAACTCCGTCTACTATAGGAGCAATTGTCACCATAAAGACATTCATGGTAATGGCACTTGTGAAAATCAACCAGATGGGTTCTGGTGTCCTAGGCCAGTTTCTGGTGTCCTAGGTGTGTCCCCCCTCTGCACACAGGGGACACACATGGCCTGGCCAAGTGGTTGGGCCCTGACAACATTCAAGAAACCAACTTCCATGCCTTAGAACTTGGAGACCATTCCTACCGACCTCATGAAAAAGCGCAAGACCAAATAAACCACCTCTTGTGTGCATGTGCACACGCACACTCACACTCTTACACACACACACACACACACAGGGACCCATCTACAAGGCCACCAGGAGATGAAGCCTAGAAGGAGGCTGGGAAGAACTGCAGACGCTTCCCCTTCCATCTCCCACCTCCCCCAGATCGTGTTTCATCTGATCATAAATTCTGACTCCAACCCATGTTTGGAGTCTAATTTTTTTTTTGAGGGGGACTGCCATGGGAGATGGATATGCGGCAGACGTCGCTCTTATAAGCATTTCATAAATCTTAAGAAACTCATCCAGGTAGAGGATGAATAATAGGGTAGCAAGCACTATGATGTGATGAAATTAACTCTCTTCACAAGAACATTTTGGACACAAGATTATGGACCAGCCAAGGACTTCAAAGTACACATGGTCTCAGTGAGCACAACCTGAGCCCTCCAACAAACACACACGCGCGTACACACACACTCGTACACACACACCTCAAAACATAATTTGAAAAGACTGCTCCCTGGGAAGTAAGGAAGGAGTCCATTTCACCAAACTCTCACTCAACCACCCCTTCAGCTCTGAAACACAAGTTTCGTATTTGTTTTTGTTTTGTGGCAGTGGCCACGGCGAATTTTTTTAATTAAACCAACACCAAGGAGACTTAGTCCCTTCCCAGCTAGCTAACTGTCCACTCTGAACCATCAGCCTCTTACAGCTGAGCCCTAACACCACCATTTTATCTTCCAGATAGGTATCTATACTCTTTTGCATAATTACCACATTACGAAACACGGTTCCCCAAGTTAGAACGGGGCAAGGGCAGCAGGGAGGTGGGCAGAACAAAAAGGCCAGGAGAAAACAAAGACCACGGCCAAGTGGCTGTGTATTTGCTTCTGGTACTAAAGAAGTTAGAGCTATCCAACCCTGTAATTATTGCCAGGATTAAAAATTTGTTACTCACATAATCATGAAAGGCTTTTGCTTCACTCGAATGTTCACAAGTGTCTCGCCTTTCAGGAGCTGCACAGTAAAGGTCCCAGAATACGCTGCAAGTTGAAAAATAAAATAAGATCGGGTTACTAATTATCACTCATGTATCCGCGACAAGTGCACAACGTATGGGGCTAACAGCACGGGGTCTCCCAAAGGCTCTAATCCCACATTTCCAGCTTTTAAACTCAGGCTTGAAAACACAACGGACCAACGTCTTCTGGCAAGCCAGACCTTTGCCCTAAGAGTATTAGTTCTTGGCCATGAGGCACCTACTGTGCGCTAGATGCCTCCCACCTGTGACCTTGCTTGTACTACCGTGACCTTGCTTGTACTACCGTGGTGCTTTAGGAGAGGTAACTAACACTACTTTATTCAAGAGGCAACTGAAGCTTGGGTGGATTAGTACAACCCATTCATGGGGGTCCAGATAGGACAGGTAGGAATCTGGATAAGAATCCGGGCCTCCTTCATCTGTGCTCCTTTCACCACCATCCCCCCAACCAAAATGGCTACATTTCACAAAAAGGTTAAACTGTCAAAGTCAGGACTATGATTCATAGGTGGAGCCATCTGGGTGACTAGCAATAAAGGAAACCTACAGGTTCTTAATCCCAGAGCCCAGAGCCCACACCCCCATCCCTCCCATCTCACCCCTCAGTCCCATCCAGGCCCTCCCCCAAGGAATTCTCATGCAAGAACCATCCCCCCCACACCCCTAAAGAATGCATATCAATTAGCCAAAGGAGAGGCTGTCAACAACCCAGTATCTTGTCCTTTCATGTTGAAATAGCCCTCCTCATAGAGGCACCTGTCCACCAATCCAGCAAAGGGCGGTGGGGGTAGGGGGCAAGGGGCAGGGCTAGATATCTCTGCCTCATCCGCACCTCCAAGATTTGGTATAGTCACTCTAACACTTTGTATTACATGAGAACAGACCCACAAGTCATCTGTCAACCAGTAAAAGCTTACACAAACGGGGTAGTCACTGGTATTAATAGTCACTGGTATTAATACGGTGCCTTAGAAAGCCTCTTCGGGTCAGAAGCCCAAGGCCCAGGGCTGGGAACCACTCAAAGGAAACGGGCACCTGGGCATAAATCTGACTCCAAGTCTAGAGCTCCTGTCCCCATCAGCAACAACCGACTCAGCAGATCATCAGACAAGCCATCTCGCTCAAGGTGTCCAAATTCCAGGGCCTGATCAACTCCGAATCAGCGCCTATGCTTCCTCCCACCTGGAGAGTCTCAGCTGTCATTTGCTCAGTGTCGAATGGCATGGAAGCAACTTCTAACAAGACCACAGACAGAGCAGCTCAGAGCCACCACTGCTCAGGTCCAGCACAAACAACAGACTCTCCCCGTTCTTGGGCCGAGACAAGGCTGGAGAAGATTGGGGTAGGGGCTGGGGGGGGGGGGGGGCCGCTTACAGACACAACAAGAAAATCAGACAGAACGAGAAAATAGGAGGCTCCTAGTAGCTGCAGACAGAGACTCAAAAACATTCTTTTCTGTCCCCTGAAGCAGCACACATTGGATTAACTTCTCCACACGCTAAAGATTTCGAACACTACAAACTCCCTGGCCCCCTTCTCAGTAACTTTTACTCCTAAACCCGAGCTTCTGCAAAAATCCGTGATGGTCAGACGCATGCACCCCGCTCACATACTGCTCTCCCAAACCACCCCAGAAAACCTATCACCCACTCCTACAGGTAGAATCCTCAGGCCACAGCACCGCAGTTCCAAGTTTGGCAGAAATAATTAAAAACTCATTTTCTCTGTGCAAGTTAGAACAGACACTTCATCCCCCCCCGTATTTCAAAGAGACTCGGAACAGTAACCTGAACTGGTGATCAGGTAAAAACGCACAGCTAAGATCCCAAGACGTGGCACTCCGATCCTTCTGAACTCCACCAAAATATCAAAAGCCATTCTGCTTTCTTGTCCTTTTCAAAAGGACGCCAGAGACTCCACCAATCGGTCCGCGAAACAGCCAGGTCTTATACTCACAGCGACTCATTCCTGCTGACCTTAAGCCCCTGTTCTTATGCAAACCTACAAGGAGAGACAGGGACCTACAGAGGTCCCACCACAGCAGGACCCAGATAAAGGAGAGAAAGGGTCACAAATAAGGGAAAGCCACCAACTACCAACTACCAACTACAGACTACAAGCACTCTGTGAGGTCAACACCAACCAGTTAAGGTTCTTGGTAAAATGAAACTTTGTGGTTTCAGGGATGCTGGGGGTTGGGGGGAGGGCCCACAGAGGAGAGGAAAGTCCAGTCAGTCTGAATCAGTATCTTTAAAGGAAGTGGCAGCCCCTTCTTGCTTTTTTTCTCAGGGTGCCTGGGAAAGGCCCCAGTAGAGCTGCACTCTAAAGGTTTGGAGCTCACAGAAGAAAAAGGAAGGGACAGGCCAGCTGTAAAACAGACCTGGTATCCTCCCCACCCTACCCCACCCCCACTCCCTCTAATTAAAGCAGCATGCAGAATTGACAAAAATCCTCCAAGGTTTTTTCAAGACCCGGCCTGGTGCCCCGGAGAGAGATAGGAAAGTAAAGGAGTTTCTATATAAACACTAGACATGATTTAGGAGCTTCTCAATAGAAGGGGAAAGAGAAGCAAAAACTTTGGGAACCAGCCTCTGCTGTCCTTTTCCTCCTTCACCAGCCCTAGTCTGAGTGTCCAGAGGCGCCCTGGTCTGTGCCAAGCCCAAAAGCTAAGGCGTGGGCTTCTGCTCCAGGCTGCCTGTCTTTGTTCACCCAGACCCAGGTCTCAGAACAAAACAAACACACACGCAAAACTATCACACAAACTTACCACCACCACGAGTGCAAAAACCCAGGCGGTTCTCCCAACGTGATGTTTTTTTCCCATCGAATCTGGAAAGCAGAGAGCAGAGACCGCTTAGAGGAGCAGAGAGGAAGGGTAGGCTGGGGGCTTCCCGGAGCCAAAAGGCTGTGAAGACCAACTAACAATAAATGCCAAAAGGTGATAAAAATTCAAAATGGTGGCCACAGTGGCTGCTCCTGAAAACAAAGGCTCTAAGAATAGTGGGGAAGAGGGGGTGTCAAGAAATTGTATGATGGGGGTTGGGGGTGGGGGCGGGGGAGTTCCACTCACCTCCGACAAGAAGGTCTGTGCAGATTTCTGTGCTCCTACGTGCAGTAAATATTCGTAGACGTATAAAGCTAACCTGGAAAGTGGGCAAGGGGCACAGAAAGAGAGGGAAGGCGTCAGATCACATGGGGCGCTCGCTTCTGGACCTTGCCAGCCGGCTTCCAGCCCTGTCTGCGCTGTCCCATTGTGGCCCCAACCAGAGGTGAGCAGCTAGCTCGACCCTGTCTCGGGCCGCGGGTGGAAGCAGTCAGGGGGTGGGTACCAGGGGACGCGCTGCCTCGAGCCGTGAGAGCTAGAGAGCAGGCCCCCAAACTTGAACTTCCAACTGGCATCGGGGCCAAATCCACCTAGGTCTCTCAAACTCTGTAAGCCTCCCGACCCCAGAGCCTCCCTCCTTTTAACGACCCACTCATTGCCACCCTCTCTCCAGCTCTGAGGGTCCGGGGAGACTCAGTCCTGGACTCCGGGGTGCTCAGCGCGCTCTGGAGAGGGCAGCAAAGCGCCACCCTCATCAGCTCCCCCCCAAGCAACTGTCCCCCAAGCCCAGGGCCAAGCCGGCGCCGCCGTCCCTGCCCAGCGCGGCGCCCGGGAGAGCGCGGGGCGGGCGGCGAGGCCGAGGGGCAGGCAAGGGAGAGCGCTCCCCGCCGAACAAAGCCCCCGGCACGCACTCCTCACGCCGCGGGCGGACAAAAGGAGCCTTCGGGGCTGCGGGAGCCACGCGCCCCCTGCCCGCGCCCGCGGGGCAAAGTGCGGCCGCCGCGGCGGGCGCCCAGGCTGGCGCTCGGGACCTCGCCCACCCCTCTCCGCGGGGCCCCCGCGCCCGGCACGCCCCGCGGCCACCAGGTGCCCCCTCCGCCGCCCGCGTCCCCCGACGCCCCGGCCTCCGCCGCCTCCCAACAATGGGCTCTCCCACGCCGCCCGCCGCGGCCTCGGGGAAGGGGCCAGGCAGGCGGCGCCGGGCCCGGGGCGCAGCAGCCCCCACCCGCCCACCTGCCTCCCACCGCCCTCCCGCAGCCCGGCGACGGCGCGGCCGCCACTTGGAAAATAGGGCTTACTTTTCCCGAGCCTGCCCGTCCGAGGGCACCGCCGAGCCTTTGCCTTTGGCAAACATGGTTTGCGGAGAAGAGGGCGCCGAGCCTCGCCGCCGCCGCCGCCGCCGCCGCTACCGCTCCGGCTTGCTCCCGAGCTGCCCCCTCGCTCCCGGCCCCCTCCCCGGCCTCGCTCGCTCGCCCGCTCGCGCTCTCCTCGCCGCACTCCCCTCCCTCCCCCCCAGGCGCTGGCTCCGCGCTCTTTCCAGCTGTCAAAGCGTCAGCCCCGGCCGCGGCCCCATCGCCCTGGAACTCCTCCCGCGCCGGCTCGGCCTGGGGTGCCGCTGCCGCCGCCGCCGCCGCCGCTCGCCCGCCGGCCCGGCCGCCCGCTGGCTCGCTCGCGCGCCCGCCCGCCCGGCTCCGCCTGCGCCGCCCTCTGCGCCTCCGGCACCGCTGCCGCCGCCGCTGCCGCTGGTCTACTTGGAGCTCAACCGAACGTGGCTACCCGGGCGAGGAAGCGAGGCGGGCGTCAACGTCCTGCGATTGATGGCAGCTTCGGCCAATCGGCGCGCGGGGGCGGGCCCGGTGGCCCGGGAGGGACGCCCTGTCAGCGCCCGGCCGCGGCAGTCCCTGCTGCGGCCGCCTCCGCCGAGTCGCTGCCCCTGCTCCTGCGGCTGAGCCGGGGGTGCCCGGGGGCGCGCGCCTCTCCTTTCTGTGGCTGTG
This sequence comes from Lutra lutra, assembly GCF_902655055.1. Lineage (NCBI taxonomy): Eukaryota > Metazoa > Chordata > Mammalia > Carnivora > Mustelidae > Lutra > Lutra lutra. The sequence goes on along the minus strand of NC_062281.1, from coordinate 153,671,071 downwards.
GGGAGGGGACTCGAATTGGGCTGGGGGAGCTCTCGTCTCTTGGCCCCGGCGACGAGGGGGTTTGCCCGGCGCTCTCCACGGCGGGGACCATTGGGGGGCGGGGGGCGCTGCGGCAGCGTCGGAGGGGAGGGGGCGCGGACCCCTAAGCGGAGCGCCACCGGCTCCCTCCCGCCACGTCCCTCTCGCTTATCTGCCCCTTGCCTCCTTTCCACCACCCCCCTTGCCCGGCTCGCGCGGGCCCAGCCCTTATCTCCCCCTCCCCCTCGCCGGCCCTCCCCCCTGGGCTCCGACCCCGACCCCCTCCTCAGACTCCAGTCCGCTCCCCGCCGCCCCGCCCCCGGCCCTCCCTCCTGCCCTGTCCGCCTTCCGAGTGCCGGGCCCGGGGCTCCACGCTGCGAGCTGGGCGGCCCGAGCCGGCGCCGAGGCGCGCGGCTGCTCCTTTACTACATCATTAAAATACTTTGGAAAGCCCCAAAGTGGAGCCGCGCGTTAGAGGTCCTCGGCGTGCTTTGGGGAGCCTGGGGGAGGGGACGGGGGACTTGTGCTAAGAGAAGGGAGAGTGATTGCTCCCAAATTTCTAAGGTCTGGCAGCCGTGGCAAGTTAGCCCCTTGGCTTCTCCGCAGGAGACTATGCCGTTCCCAGCACCGGGGCGTCACCTGGGTGCCCTGCAACGTGGAAATGCGCGCCACAGAAATCTGCAAACTTCAAATAAATGGAGCTAAATTCGGGAGGGGGGGGATGAGAGTCAGGCTTGGGGGGAGGGGAAGCTTCCATTGTCAGTGACCCAGGTGTACAATGGGAAGTGGGGGGGGGTGCTGGCAGAGTGACCCAGCTATTTGCCGCGGACTCCTCTCTGTCCACGCTGAGAACCCCAAGTAGACACTTTGACTCCCTTCTTAGACCAGAAACCAGTGAAATAGGGGAAGACTCCCCCATTTTCAGACTGCTTTCAGAGCGCGGTGCTCTTTAAATGTGATAAAACACTGTCGGCACTGTCTCTTTAAAAGAGTCAAGCAGAAAAAGCTGTGTAAGCGCTGATTGGCTGCCTGTTTGGATACATCTTTAGGGGAGCCTTGAAACTGTTAGCCTAGGTTGATTTTTTTTTTTTTTAACTGCGCTGTTCCAATAAACAAGTAACGCCCCTCCCCCTAACATGCCTCGTACCAAACAATTAAAGGATAGGTCAGTGTCCTGGGGAAAACACGTTTCAAGTAGCAAAACTCAGAACTAAATTTCAACAAAATAAAGAATAATTCCCTACCATTAAAGTTTGCTTATTTTGATCTGTTGAAAAGAGAAAAGGGGCTTTTAAAAGAAATGCCCCGCAGCAAACCGATCTGCATTGGTTCAGGAAGGAGACTCAGTGCATTTTTGGAATAATGTTCTACTCAGTGTAACAGCCTCCCTAAATTAGAATACAGCCAGGCCCTACGGATGCCTCTGGATGCACTCTGTTCTTTGCTGGGACCTGGAGATCGCCTGGGAAGGGTACCGAAAAGGGGAAATACCGAACCCTAGTCTATGGTTGTCTGTATGGAAGCCCCTAGTTTAAAGGTTGTTTTGTGAATGAGGGAAGCATGGAGGTTGGGAGGGAGTTGAAGGAAATAATTACAGTTATTTTTTCCCCTAGGCGGTTTAATTTAATAGGGCTACCTTAAGGTACCTTAGAGCCCACACTAATTAAATTGGCCTGTTCATCCCCTTCCCCTGGACTTCTATTTTTGATGGGCTAGGAATGGCCAAGGATGGCTTGTCAACAGACTGACTCACAAGAAGCCTGACTCATCTTGGGTCTGCAAGGCCCACAGATTATGAGGATCATGAGTATCGGTCAGGTCCTGCCTAAAGGAAAACACTGCCCTTCTCTGGCTGGACTATGGCAGTGTCTATCTACCAAGTTGGTTATGCCCTATTAGCACCAGGCCTGCAGCACAAACCTGTCTGGACATCATTTTCCTCATCTGTCAAATGGGAAAGGAAGGTTAGAAGATCTTTAATATCTCTTGAGAATCTGATGTTCTGTGATGCTGATTTCCCTTCTACAGTTTTCTTCCCACATCCCCACACCCCCACTGAAAAAAGGACTGGCACCTTCTTTGGGAGCAAATGTGGCAAGAGGAGAGGAGTGGCATTCAGGGAACCTGTGCCGGGCACTCTGTCTTTGTGGTCTGCCCTTTGCTAGGGCCTGACCCAGAATGAGCCCCCTTGTCAGTAGGTTCCTGGTGAAGCTAAAAGAAAGGACTCAGGGAGCCCCCAGCCTGCTGGAGAGAAGAGAGTCGACAGGCTCCTGGGAAGTGGGACCACTCAGCAACCCCAACCAAGGGTGCACATGGTGATCCAAGAGGATCCAGTCCAAACCCCTAAAAACAAACAGCATCCCAAACCCCAGCCTCCCTTTCCCCACGGAATCCCCCGGCTCCACCTTCACCAGACCACATCTTTGGGCCTGCCGTCTTTACTGGGAATTCTTCCCACCCCAACGTCCCCCTTGGACCATTGCTTAGGGCTAACATGCTGTTTGATGCCATCTTCTCCTCTAAGACCTTTTTGCTTTTCACTCCCAAAGCAAAACTCATCCATCCCCCTGCTTGGTCTCATTTTGTTTGAACCTCCGTAGTGGCTCTCTGTGGTCAATTCTGCCTCTTGTTGTAGCCGTTGTTTACTGTCTGTCTCCTCCGCCAGAGCTGGCAGGGAGAGGAACGAAGTCTGAGTCATCTGCATGTCTCCACCACCCAGCACAGGTTCAGAACCTGTGTGTACATCAACTCAGTGTATGTACCAGGGGTTGGGGAACCGCGAAAGGAAAAAATGGTCTCATCCCTGAAGGAGCTCCGGACCCAGGGTGGAGATAAGAAAGGGACACCAGCAACAAAGGGATGAGATAAGGCCCGTTTCCCAGCCCCACCCACCTAAACCACAGCCTTGAGGAACTACTATACTTTTGGTCGTCAGAATACACCCAGTCATTGCTCGTATTTCCACCCCAGGCTCATTCATTCTTTCCTCCTCTCTTTCTCTATCCCTCCTTCCCTTTTCTTCTTTCTTCTAGTACCTGTCTATTGAGCATCTACTATACCAGGCATTGTTCCAGGTACTGGGTAATAAACCAAACAAAAATCCTTACTCCATCGAGCTTATGTTATTGGGAAATCCTCTGTCCAAAAACCTCTTTCTGTGACAGATGCCTCCTAATCCTAAAATCCAGCCTGGGCAGGTACCACCTCTACCAGGAAGCCTTCCAGGGAAGCCTCCCTGAGCTCCCTGACTGGGCCAGGAGTCCCCTGGCAGCCCTTGGGACACCCCCCTCAACAACCCACAACAGACTGCAGTAGGCCACAGTGTGTAGGTGTGGACATGTGTGCATCTCCCTCATGGGAGCGTGAGCTCCTCCTGCCCAGGGGAATGGTCGTCATTCACCTGCGGGTCTCCAGTGCCCAGCAACTATGGTGAAAGGAGACTCCAATAACTGAGTGACCAGAATGAGCAGTAAGAGGCAGTTGAGATGGAAGAGGAGAAGGAGAGGTCAAGTCCAAGCTCGGGCTAGAATAGCCACTCCTTCACTCAGCTGCGAGAAACCGGAGGGCAGAAATCCTGGGCTCTGGGATCAGGTTGGCAATGGCCAGGCCTCCAGAAGGTGGCAGTTAAAGGAAAAAGACTCCAGGCCTATGGGCTCAACCTGTGAAACTGTGCTTGCCAAGGATGCCAGAGGCTGTCCCTACCTCTCCCTGGTGAGCAGGTCTCTCAGAGTTCCTCACACAGCTGCTAGAAGGATGGGGCTCCCCTCCGCGGGGGTGGGGGTGGGGTGGGGGGGTGCAGCTATTTCGGTGGTCACTGAGAATGCAGCCCATCCCCCTCCTGCCCTGACACAGTGGGTCCTGGAATTGAATGGGAAATGTCTCTGGTCAAAACCCTGGGCTCCTCTGCTGGGGGTAGCCGGGCTCCAGCTTAGGCTGGTCAGCCTTCATGTTACCCAACGTTTCCCTGAAGGGATCAGGAGCCTCAAGAGAGGGTATAAAAATCCAGCGTCCAAGCCTGTCTGGTGGATGTCGGGCGGGTGATCTTGCCTTGTGAGCCTGTCTGGGAAAGGAGGACCTCATTGTCCCTGTCCAGGGCAGGCAGGGGGATAGGGGTCCAGGAACTTTGGGGGAATTGCCTGCTGGGCTTTCAATCAGTGCTGGCCAAGCCCGTGCTCCTGATCACCTCTGGACAGTGGAGAGTCACTGCTTTGAAGGCTGTTTGGAGGCTCAGCAGAGAGAGTAATTGGAGAAACATTCTCTAAGTTGAAAAAGATGATTACTCCTGATGTTATTAGCACAGCAGAGCCGGCAAAAAGAGAGGTGCTAAGGAAGAAGGAAGCGAAGTTTAAAATCAAATGTGTTTTGAACTGTCTTCTGCTGGACACACACCTGTGCTGAGACAAATGAGCAAAATGGTTTTAGGCATTTTCTTGAATGGGGTTAGTTCTATCAAGAAAGCACCTACTAAGCGCTGGGCACTGGGCCCTAAGCCAGGGACGCTGAAAAATGCAAGAAAACACAAGGCAAGGTGTTGCCAAGGGTAGGCAGGAGGGGAAGACAATGCTCGGGTCCCTCGGGGTTTCTGCTGTGCCCCCCCACCTCCTCTCCAGGATGTCTTGGCCATGAGTTCATTCCCATGCCACCCACCATGAAGCCTTCCACAGTGTCCCTTGGCAGCTCCCCCTTGCATGCTCCACTGGCCTTGGGCCCAGTCTCCATGTGCCCTCACCTGCTGCATCATTATCCCCGCCATTTCTCTGCCTGAACACCTCCCCCCAACGCATGCCTCCCTTCCTCCAGGTCCCTGGTCTGAACATGGCCAGAGCCCACCCTAATGAACCTGTGTGGACTGGCACCTGCCCCTCTCGTCCTGGTCTAGTTTCCTCCCTAGCAACCGTTACCAACTACCATAGTATATGTTTACTTGTTTTTCTTACCTTTCCCCTCATTAGAATTTAAGCTCTGTGGGAATTTTATCCCTATCTCTAGAGCAGGTACTCGGTAAAAATATGCTCAATGTTGAATAAAATAATTGATTTAAGAAAGATTTTCTGAGCATCTGGTATGGGCTGTGCCCCCTGATAGGTGGCAAGAATGCCAGGTGAACGAGAGAGTCCCAGTCTTCTTCTGTTCAGAGCTCACAGCCCAGCAAGCAAGAGAAGGGTTAATTCAATAGGCACACAAATAAATATGTCATGACAAACCGTGCCAAGGAGAGGATGTTATGAGCAGAGTCTGATTCTGTGGGGAAGGGAGTGGTCATCAGGGAGGGCTTCCCGGTGTAGGTGACATTTGAGTTCTAAAGGATGCAGGAGAGTTAACTATACAAAGGAAGAACGTTCCAGATAGGGAAGTGAAGTCTGCGGCAGGGGGGAGCTCTGTTATGTGGGGTTATTGATAGCTAGTCCTTGTGACAGGAGCAGATGCCCCTTGCCACGGCATTAGAGAAAACCCCAGAACAGAGAACTAGAGCACCTCTGCACATGAGGGGAGGTGCTGTCAGGTAACATTTCAAGAAGCCAGTTACTGTAGCAATGGCTAGAGTCACAAGTGGGCTGATCACTTTCACGCTCCTTATAATAGGTAGTATAGCAAAAGGAAGGAAGGAAGGAAGGAAGAAAAAGAAGAAAAAAAATATCAAGTGTTGGAGGATGTGGAGAAAGGGAAACCCTCGAGCAGTGTAGGGGGGAACGTACCCTGCTGCAACCATGCTGGAAAAAAGAGAGCTGCCGTATGAGCCAGCAATTCTGCCTCTAAGAACACACCCCAAATAACTGAAAGCAGGGACTCAAACAGATATCTGTACACCAATGATCATAGCGGCATTATTCACAGCAGCCACAACACGGACTCGACCCATCAGCTGACTCGTCCATCAGCTGAGGAATGATGGAATGTTACTCAGCCCTGAAAAAGGAGGGAACTTCTGACACAGGCTACAATGTAGATGAACCCTGAGGATGTGATCCCAAGTGAGATAAGGAGACACAAAAGGACAAATATTGCCTGGGTCCACTTGCATGGTGGACCTAGAGCAGTGAAGTTCACAGACACAGAAACTGCAACGGTGCCTGCCACAGGCTGGGCAGGGCAGGGGGAATGCGAGGTGTTGGCTAAATGGATTCAGAGTTTTGGTTTGGGAAAATGAAGTTCTGGAGATGGAGGGTGGAGATGCACGGCGGTGTGAATGTACTTAGCTGTGCACTTAAAACTGGTTAAAATGGTAAAGTTTTACGTGATGTATATTTCACCACAATAAAAACCAGAAAGGAAAGGCACTGAGCTAAGAGCGATGAGGGAGGGCACAGAAAGGGTCCAATATGGGACGTCATGGGGCTTGGAAAGGGGAACATAAAAAGGAGGGGCATTTAACTTGTCCAGTGGGGGAGAGGTGGGACAGAGTGGAAGGTGGTAGGAAGGATCCGGAAAGCTGTTGAGACCAGGTTCGGTCTAAACTGAGGTTTGAGTGGGAGCTGGGGGCAGGTGTGGAATATGTTCCAGACAAGAATGAATGACATTCATGGATTTATTCAACTGAGCTGAGCCATTCAGGGCCCTGGGCGTCATGTTAAGAAGTTCAGTCTTTGTCCTGTAGGCAGGGGCTTTCACCAGGGATGATCTCCTTGTGCTTTAGGAAGAGCACTCTGGGGGGCCCGGAGAAAGAGGGTGCCCCCAAGGCAGTGGGGGTGAGAGCAGCAGATGTGGTCAGAGGTGCTGCGCAGGTGAGATGGAAGGAAGCTGATGGAAGAGAGTTCCCTGGGCTCGGTCGCTGATGGCACATGAAGGTGTGAAAGCGGACTCCCAGGTTTCTGGCGTGGGTGAAGGGGCTGCCCATCGGGGGACCCCGGAAGGGAAGCAGGTCTGTGGGTAGCAAGTATGAGGAAGGCAGTCTTGGACGTGTGGAATTGGAAAAGCCCATCGGAGGTCCAGATGGAGATATCCAGGGATAGGGAGAATATAGTCTGGAGCTCTGGAGCGAAGTCTGCCTTGAAGATGTAGCCTGGGGAGTCATCCACATCTGGAATTCAGATTCAAGCCCAGCAAGGCAGCTAAGGTGACCCAAGCATCACCTGCGGGAAAGAAGACATATGGGCATGGTGCAGATGGTGCGAACATCCCCCCCAAACCTCAGCGCACCAGAGGTCTGGACGCTCCCAAGGCTCTTTTCCCACTCTCTCCTGATTTCCTTCCTTCCCCTGTGGTTGTTCTTCCGGTGATCCTAGAAAGGGTTCTTATTCTCTTGCCTCCTCTTAAAATTCTATTAGGAGAGCTATTGCTGATACAATGTTACATAACAAACAGCCCCCAAATCTCAGTGGCTTATTGTAAAAGCTGTTTATTTCTCACTTACAGGTCTGCTGTCAGTCTGGGCGGCTCTGCTCCAGTCTGCTCCAGGATCCCCCTTGCTGGGGCCCAGGCTGAAGGGCAGAGGCTGCCTGGCGTGTGTTTTCAGAGTGGTTGAACGGAGCACCAGATGCCAAGCCGATCCATGCAAGCATCCGCCTGCTCCCCAGTCACGTGGCCACCCCAGCATCGCCGCGGTGGAGAGGTGTCTGCCTCCCATGGAAAAAGAGGTGGATATTTGCTACACAAGCTACCTACCGTGAGCTTCTCTCAGGCTCTGTCCTTGACCTTCACTTTTTGCTTTGGGCAAGTTCAGCCATGCCCATGGCATTGACCACACCTGAGCCTCCATGATGATTCCTGAATCCACCCCCTGGCCCAGATTTTTTTCTTAGTACCAGACCCCAACCCGCCACCATCTGTTTAGTTAAAAGGCATTCCCACCTGGATGTCCACCAGGTGTTTCAAAGTCCCTGTGTCATGAACTGGACTCATTATTTCTCCCTATTCAATTCCTACCCACTCCCCATGTCTGTGCAGGGCACCAACATCTAGTTGATTACCCAGGCCAGAGACCTAAGAGTGTGTCTTGTCTCCTTTTCTTCCTTGCCCCCTGCCCCCTCTCCAGCACCTGGGTTGGTCAACTAGATCTAGTAAGCATCCCACGTTTTTCTTTTCTTTTTTAAAAATATATTTTTTAAAGATTTTATTTATTTGACACAGATCACAAGTAGGCAGAGAGGCAGGCAGAGAGAGAGGGGGAAGCAGGCTCCCCGCCGAGCAGAGATTCTGATGCGGGGCTCCATCCCAGGACCCAGGATCATGGCCTGAGCTGAAGGCAGAGGTTTTAACCCACTGAGCCACCCAGGCGCCCCCCAAAGATTTTATTTTTAAGTAGTCTCTACACCCAACATAGAACTCGAACTTACAACCCCAAGATCAAGAGTCACATGCTCTACCGATGGAGCCAGCTGGGTGACCTGTAGGCCTCCCACATCCTGTCCACTACCACCCCCACTCTCATCACTGTGGTCCAGCCCCAGATTATTGCACAACCCCGAGCAGATCTCTCTGCCTTCAGACTCTCCTCCAACCCCCCGGCCTCTCCTGGCCAGTCAGAGGGATGTGTTGAAGGCACCGATGTGACATGCTTTTTGCTCAAAACTCTTCAGTGGCCCACCTTCTCATACAAGATGAAGCCCAAGGTCCTCTGCAAAAAAGTTCAAGGTCCTTCGTAATCTGGCCCCTGCCTCCCTTTGCAGCCTGTTGCTCCCCATTGTCCTGAGCACTGGGGATGGATGTGCTCCTTGGGAGTTTGTAGCCTGATGGTGGAAGCACGCAAGTCTACCAGTACTTAGGATACAATGTGCCAAGTGTCACCGTGGAGGGTATAGGCCTCTGTGGGCAGAGTGCAGGGGTATTATGCTGGTCCAGTGGGTCACAGAAGGTGGCTAGGAGGAGGTGGCCTTCCTCAGACAGTGGGAATGGATGAGCAATCTCAAGGAGAAGCTGGAGAGAGAGCTCTGAGGAGCATCAGCAGGTCTGATGGAGGAGGAGCTGATGGAGGTGATGGAGGAGGCCTATTCAGAGAAGCCATGAGGAGGAAATCTGGGGGAAGGGGTGCCTGGGGAAGAAAATGTTGACTCTTAGATAGTGATCAAGCAGCAGAGAGCTCTGCAGAAACTGGATGGCTGGTGAGGGCATTTTAGGGGAGCAATCTGGGCAGAGGCCTCATCACAGCAGTAGCAATGTGGGAGGGAAGATAGAGATAGCAGATGCAGACAATTCTCTCTAGATGCTGGGCTGTGAAGGGGATCAGAGGCCAGTATGCCAGGAGTAAGGAGCTTTGCTGTGTTTCGGATGAAGATGAGAGAGACTGGATCCCGTGTAAATGCTGACTGGAAGGAGCGAGTAGAGAGGGAGAGGCCAAGTGTACTGGAGAGTCAGAGGACAACGTTATAGTGAGGTCCCTGAGAAGGTGGGAAGGGAAGGGGCTCAACACAGCTGGAGGGCCTCCTTCACTCGCCTCTGAGAACGCAGAGATGAGGAGACCCAGCCTGTGCCCTCTGGATACTCTTGGTAGGGGCACCTCGGTGGCTCAGTGAGTTAAGCACCCAACTTCCGATTTTGGCTCAGGTCATGGTTTCTGAGTCATGAGATCAAGCTCCGAGTCAGTCTCCACACCTAGTGTGAATTCAGATTCTTTCTCCCCTTCTCCCTCTGCTCCTCCCTGCTCATTCTCTGTCTTAAAAAAAAAAAAAAAAAAAAAAGATGCTCATGGTCTAGGAGTGGGGGCTGGGTCTTTGCCAAGGAAGTAAACCTGAAACAGGGGCTTTGAAGGTTGAGTAAGAGTCTGCTAGACAGAGCAGCAGTGGTGAAGGGATCCCAGGCAAGAGGACAGCATGAGGCATGGGGGTTGGGGGAATGGCATGGCGATAGGGGAGAGGGGTCAGTGTGCTTCCCACACCCTTCCACATTGACTTCATGGGCACCCACCTTGGTCACCCATGGATCCTGAGGGAACACAAGGACTGGGTCATGTCCACCTCTGTCTGGCCCAATACCCAGCTTCCACGAGTGTTGAGTAACAAAGGCTCCACTTCGGACAGAGTAAGTCTATCCTGAGGATGATGTTGAGGAGATAGCAAGGATTCCTCTGGGGGTCATCACCTCTCTCCCTTAGCGCTGGACACTGTCCTAGGCAGGCCCCAGTTAGTGCCCCAGTAAATGTCGGCTATGTCCCCAGAGGCCCTGTGTTCCAAACCTCCTTTCTAGCCACCCTCTGAGGCCACCGGGGGAGGAGGTGTGGGAGCGCCCTCTCCCCCAACTATCTGGGGCACCCAGAGCAGAGCTTACAGGCTCATTCTCCAATTCTGAGCCCCGTTTCCACGGAAACAGACATCGGCAACCATCAAAGTCCCAGCTTTCAAACACGAGTCTCTTCCAAAACTTACGCTCACGTGATTCATAGACCTCACAATTGTGGGGGCTGCAGGGGCCTTCCAGAGCATCCCGCCCTCCCTGTGATGTGAGGGCAGAGCCAGGGCTAGAACACCAGGCCCTGGCTCCCCGCTCAGTGCTCCGTCCTCTATCCAGTGCTGCCCCGACTCGAGAGAGCCCACAGCCATCCTGACCCACTGACCAGGGCCTCAGTTTGCCCATCCATCCATCTAAGGAGGAAAAGTACCAGGAGTCAACACACACCTGTTGGGCACTCCAGATTCCTGCCAGCTCAGTGCAGGGGTGCCCAGAACAATGGGCACAGGGGCAGGGGTAGTCAGCCTCTCTTCCAAGGCTGAGGTCACTAGAACACGAGACCTGCTTCTTGGTCCCTGAGGGCTGGGATCCTGCTTCCGAGGACTCTGGGAGGAGGAACTGGAAGGACACAGGTCACCCACAGGCACTGATTCACAGGAAAGGGGTTTGCTAGGCAGTGTCCTCTGGGCTCTGCCTCTCTCTGCCTCTGGAACCCTTTCTGCCAGTTCTGCTCCTTCCTGATCCCTGCTCTCTCCTCTGCTGCATCTTGCAGTCTGTTCCTCAGTCTCTGCATCCCTGTCTGTCTCTCCTTCCTCTGTCTCTATGTCTTGACCCATCTCTGTCTCTGGATCTCTCCAAACTGTTCCCTCTCAGTCCCTTTCTATGGGCTTCTCTGGGTTTCTACCTGTGTCTCTGGACTTCTCTCTTCTCCCACCTGAGAGACACATGAGGACAGGGATTTTGTCTCTTTTGTCCACTGTCAAATCCCTAGTGTCTTGGACGGTGCCTGGCACATAGTAGGTACTCAGCAAGCGCTTGCCAAATGAATGATGTCTTTACATGTCTGTCTGTTTCTCTCCCTTCCAGCCTGTGTCTGCCTCCCTTCTCTGTCCTCTCTCTCGTCCTCATTTGCTGCTGTTGTGTCTTTGGACTTCTGCTTCTCTCTCCCCCTTTCTTTCTTTGTCTTTTTCTTTCACTCCGTCTCTCTCATTCTCTCTCCCTCTCTCCCTGTTCTGTCAGTGGCTGCCGGCCTCTTTTACACATGGGGGCATGCGCGTGAGCATACCCACACACACACACACCCACACACACACCCATCTGCAGCATTTTGTCCTGTAAATGTTCCCTAGGTTGATGTGGGTTTAGGAAACCTAACTTCAGTACTGCAGCTCCAACCCTCAGCGGTCACCATGCACTTCCCCCTCCCCCTAATTACTGTCACAAACAGGACCAGGTGTCCAGCCCCATAGCAAAACTGGGAGGATGGCAAATTTGTTTCCAGTGCCTTCAGCTGGTTCTTGGGTCACCGTTTCCCTCTGCCCAGTGTCTCTCCTGAACAGCAAGACCCCCAGGGGCTGAAATATTGGACCCTCCAACGATCTGCTGTAGAAAAGGTTCTGAGACCAGCCATTCAAGGACCTGGTATGACCCTAGTCGCTGTCAGACTCCTTCGGGACCTGTCTAAAAATTTGTTCTCTGGGGCACTAGGGAAGATGAAGGTTTTGCCTCCAGGAGGAGGTGTGTTACGCCCCTAGATGCATAGGAAGGCAGTAAGTGGAGGTTTACAGAAAGAGGTTTATGCCCCCAGATACCAAGCTCGCAGATAGCCCACTACCCAACCGACAGCACGATGTGACCATGGGAACGTGGATATGGAGACCAGCAGAAGACCTGTTTCAGTCTCGCCTCTACTCCTTATTTGCTGTGTGGCCTTGGCAAACCACTCAACCTCTCTGAAACTCAGCTTCTTCATTTGGAAAATGGGGGTCATGCTGTCGTCCTGTTGGAGTGAGATTCAGAGCGAGGTATATAAACCATTTCACACATAGTATGTGCTCAGTGCATGATCATTTCAATTGCCCCCTCAGCATGTTGGATATGCCAGGAAAGATGGAGCCAAGATGCAGTACATGTCTATATAGCACTAGTTCCTGAGCTGGGGCTGCAGGCCAGTCTTGTACAATGATTACTAGGGTCATCACATCAACAGTTTAGGGGTTTTTGGAGGATTAAATTAGATAATAGCTATAAAGTGCTTGGCCAAGTGTGTGATCAGGTATGTGATCAGGAAACATTAGATGCTACTAGTTTTCTAAATGTTAGCTTGTTGGCTGTCACAATGACCCTAAAAGTACATGTTCTTTCGCCCATCTTCCAGGGGAGGCAGCAAGGCTTGGATGGAAGGGGCAATTTACCAGTTCAGCCAGCTAGCAGGAGACAGGGTTTGGACTGGACTCCAGCCTCCTTCTTGGCATTGTCACTATTTCAACCTCTCTTTCCCTTCTAGAGCTGCCCAAAACCCGGAAGCTGGGTCCTAGCTCATAAGTCGTCCCTGAACATGCTCCTGTGTGCCCCCTCACCAGGCAGTGCTGTGACTGCATGAGGAAGCAATATGTGGAAGCAAAATCCCTGCCCTGAGAAGCTCTTTGAGGACAACGCAAGCTCTTGAACTTGACATGGAACCACAAATGGGAGAGGAGCTGGTGGGGGTGGAGAGGGAAGGAGCCATGAATGATGGAACATGTGAAATCCTTCAGAAAAGGGTGTCTGCTGCTGTGCTTTTCAGGAAATGTTATTCATGAGTGTGGTTCATCTTATACACTGGCGTGGAAACAAGAATAGTAGGCGTGGCACCCCACCGGCACTCCGAGGCCTCCCAAGGAGGAAGGAAGAGAGGGAGGCTTTGCTCACGAGAATTATCCTGGAGACAGCGAGGGGTTCTCAAGGCAGAAACCCCAGATGGGCACACCTGGAGCCTGCTCCCTCCACGGCTAGGTCTCCCACAAGCCTTGAGGTAAGATCCAAACCCAGTGGGCAGCCTGGAGTGGGATGAGCTAGCTTGGTCACAACATCTGGACAACATATGCCCCATTCTGTCCCCTAAATGGCTCAATTCCAACCATGGGATGAGATGACTAACTGAGCCATCCTAGGGTAGGGGGGAGGTGAATGGAGGGGTCCTTCTGGAAAGAGGGCAGGAATAAAAATTATCAGCAGTGTCTTTAGTTGATAGGAATACCTGATAACACTAACCACCACCACCACCACCACCACCCGCAATTTTTGTATTTTTCCAGCTTGTCAGAGCTCTGATTTACCCTCTAAGTGAAGAGATTCCCATGTCTAGGTGCTGGCTGGCTGGCAGATGCCAAAACAAATCAAAGGCCTAGAAGCAGAGTGGTTGGCTGGGTATAGCAAGGTGCTGGGGTGGTATTGTAGCTGAGGGACTGTCACTTCTTAGAAGATGAACTGTCTTCTGAGCAGCAACTTTACTAGCATTTATTTATCCTCAGCCACTCTGCAAACATGATTCCAATTCAAGGAGCTTGCAACAAAGAGATTCCATTCCAGGCTTTTTAAAAAGAAAAAGAAGAAGAAAAAGCAAGACTAGGGAAAGAAGAAGAGAATGGAAATGAGCAGCACATCTGCTGTGACCGAGCACTGGATGAAGCTATAAGTTCCCTACCGGCCAAGGCAAAAAGGGAAACATGATCACTTAAGGAACTCTTGACATAAAGAGGGTAGAAACTGAAATTTGTTGAGTACAATCTAGGATTTTTAACAGATAGCCTCTCATTTCCTTCCTAGTACCCATGCCAGGAAGCCATGGTCAGTCCCATTTTCTGGGAAGGAAAGTGAATCTCAGATGTTGCCGTGGGTTCTGTGCTAGTGCCTCACTGAGATTCCCTGTCCTGGACCAACAGCCTCGTCCCACAGCTCCTGGGACTTTGGCTGCTGCCAGCCTGCAGTAATATTCCTCCCTGGGAGTCTGGCTGCAGGGAAGTACTTCATCCAAAGTCACACACCCTTCAAGAAGAGATTTCTACTCCTACTCTAAGGATCTAGAAGTCCCAACAAGCTCATGTTTCCATCAGGGGACACAGGGAGAGTTCCAATGAACTTTAAACCGTGGCTGCTGCCTGATTATTTTTGAACTCCTTGAGCTAAGAGATCATCCGCAAGGAAAAGAACCCCCATGCTAGCAGAGGTAATTGACCCTGGTCACAAGGAGATGATACAGCCACGCGGTTAAGCAACAAGAGCAGGGGAGAAGGTGTGTCATGCCCAGGTGATTTCCAGGGGTGTCCTTTGTGCTATTTGCCCAGTTTTAATGGCACATGGACAAGTCAAGCAGGTCATGGTAACACAGGGCTCAAACCCTTTGTGATGCAGGTCCGGGTCTCCACCACAAAAGCTCCCTAGGTGAGAAGAGACACTGGCAGAGAAAGTGAGGACACTCCAGGTGAGATGGTGTAAGGGCAATCACCAGTATCCATTATGACCTTGAAGCTTCTGCAGCTAGTGAGGTGGTTCATCCCACTAACCCTTCTCTTTTAAGTTTCCCAGGAAACAAAGCCAACCAGAATCCCGTTGAAGTGATTTCCATGTGGGTCAAACTTCATGGCAGGCAATGAATCAGGACAGGGCGGGGGATGGACTGTAGTGGATGCTCTGGCCGTCCAACCCAGATTTCCTCTTCAAGGCACACCACCCCTCCTCAGCTTGAGATAGTGACACACGGGTCCTCACCCAATGTTACCTCCCCCCCACTCCCAAAGGTGTCTTAACATGGAGCTGCAGTGTCTGCTACCTTGCCTTAATCTGGGACATTTCTGAAGGACCATCCCAGCTCCAAGTCTCTCTGTAGGATCAACCGAGTCTTCAATTAAAGCCACATTGCTGGTCAGTTTCTGCCTCCTACCAATCCTGCCTTCCTATCTGCCTTACAGGCACATCTCCCAAGAGCACTTCACAATAAACCTTGGGCTGCAACTCTCAAAGTCAGGGTTTCTTTCCAGGGAACCCAATTTTTTTTTTTTTAATAGTCTCCACACCCAGCATAGAGCCCAGTGCAGGGCTTCAACTCATGACCCTGAGATCAAGACCTGAGCTGAGATCAAGAGTCAGACACTTAACTGAGCCACCCAGTGTCCCCCACCACCAGGGAAACCAATCTTAAGTAGACATGTTGACAAACTTGCTCAAGGTAACAGCGCAGATAGACATGCTCCCCCTTATGTCATGGAGGCAGATTCTCAAGGAGACAAGAGTGTTCTTGCATTAAATTATAAAATTTTAATTATTTAATTGAGAGTCAAATGGTTTAAAATGTGTACACTATTTATAAGACAAATTCCCAGTTTTCCAGGTGCTTTTGTTGCATAACCAACTACCCCAAACCTAGTGGTGTAAACAATGACTCTTCTATGATGCTCAGGGATTGCTGGGACCTTAGACGGGGTACAGTGGGGGTGACTGGTCTCTGCTCTGTCTGGGAACTCAGCTAGCAAGACCCCAATAGCTGGAGGCTGGAATCTTTTGGAGGTTTCTTCTCTTACACATCTGGCACTTAGGCTGGGATGACTCAAAAGTTGGGCTCAATATATTGTAACTTGGGCATTTTACTCCCTGGCATCTGGGTTTCAAAAGGGAGAATCCTGAGAAAGAGCATTCCCCAAAGCCAAGGAAAAGGTACATGACTGTATGACCTTGCCTCAGAAGGCATGAATTGTCCCCTCTACTGTACTCTCCTGGTGAGAGCTGCACAAGTTCACCCAGATTTCAGGGAAGAGGATGTAGACCACACCCTTTGATGAGAGGAGTATCAAAGAATTTGCAACCATTTATTTCTTGAAACTACACACCATTGGTAGGGATTTATCAAAGGGAATAGATACACTTGTCTAACATCTATGTAAAAGGAAGTTTACCACAACATTGTTTATAATGCTGAAAAATTGCAAACAACCTAAATGCCCAATGACCCATAGGGATCGGTTAAATAATTTGTGGTACAGTGTGTCAATACTATGAAATATTACGTAGCTATTTTTAAAAATAATACAATATGATGGAAAGATTTTTATACTATATTGTGAGATGGAAAAAGTTGGTTGTAGACAGGGTATAAGGGTTGCTACACCCTGATTTAAAGAATAGTTTTTTTTATTACAGAAATTTTTTTTAAAGATTTTATATATTTATTTGACAGAGAGAGACACAGCGAGAGAGGGAACACAAGTAGGGGGAGTAGGAGAGGGAGAAGCAGACTTCCTGCTGAGCAGGGAGCCCAGTGTGGGGCTTGATCCGAGGACTTTGGGATCATGACCTAAGCTGAAGGCAGACCCTTAACTGACTGAGCCACCCAGGCGCCCCTCTCCTTTTAACCCAGAAAGGATTTGATCAGATTCACCATCTCAATGGTGGCAGAGAAAAGAAATGAAAAGAGCTGTTTCCTCAATGTTTTTGAACACTATACAGTGTTCATCTTGCTGCCAGGCCAAGTGAGATAATGGCTTTCCTGATTGTGTAAGCCAATGAGCAAAAGGATGTCTTGTTATTTGCAGCTGAAATCATGCCATCGCAGAACATTCCAGGTACCAGGAGTAGATGAGGGAGAATGGGCTGCAGTTCCGTGTGGCTTCAGGAGAAGATAGATGGAGAGGAGAAATGCCAAGGGCTGACAACAGAGAGGTCAATAGGGCCAGGTCATGACAAGATTATGCCATTGAATCTTCCAGGACCTCCTCCTGAGGGCAATGGGGAGCTGGCCAAGAGTTTTATTATTTCTTTTATTTTTTATTTTAAGTAAACTCTACACCATGCTTGGGGCTCCGACTCAGAACCCTAAGATCAAGTGTTGTCTGCTCTCCCAACTGAGCCAACCAGGTGCCTCTGGCCCAGGAATTTTAAACAGTGAAGTGATTTGTTCAAATCCACGTGAGGAAAATCACTCTTGTAGCAAAGAACAATTTGCAGGACAGAGAGAGAGAGACAAAAAGAGAGAGAGAGCAAGAGCACATGCAGGAGTGTGTGAGGAGATAGTTGGTGTACTTACGGGCGAGGGCAGAGAGGTGGAAGCAGGAGAAAGTCAAAGAGGTGGGAAAGGGGCAGAGCTGCCAGGCTGGATGAGCAACTGAGTGTGGTAGAGGTGAGGGGGATGAGGCTCCTGCCAGGGTTCAGGCATGGGCATCTGGGGGAACAGAGGTGCCATGCACTGAGAAAGGCCATGCGAGAAGAGTTGTGTGGGCAACAAAGGTTGGTTTGGATGTGGTCTGTGCATGGTGCCCCAAGATGCTAGCAGTGTAGAGAAGGCTGCTGAAAGGCATCTGTTACCTTTCTTCTGATAGCCACCTTGACTGGCTTTGGAGAACCATCCCCCAGACACTGGGTAGAGGCTTTGGGGCTGGGGGGTGGTGGTGTCTGCCATCGATTGGTCTAAAAGGTGGACCGTGATCAAGCCTGGACAATTAAATCGTCTCCCTGGAATCCAAACCTTGACTTGTCTCACAATTGAACCATTCATTCCCATCTGGTCTCCCTTGAACTTAGTGACTGGGCAAGGGCTTCTGTGCAGGAAGTGTATTTGGGAAGTAATTCCAAGGAGCAGGCGAGAGGAACTGGGAAGAGAAATCTAATTCAAGGTTATCACATTGGATGCTCCAACCCACCGGAAACTTCTGAGGAGGAAAGTGTGTCTCAGAATAGTCTGCAAGAGGGGGCGGGGAGATGTGAAGGGAGAGGCCAGCATCCATTGGCCCCTGAGCCCACTGGGTAAGGGTGGACACCCCTGCATCCCTGGCTTGCCCATGCAGGCATGCCCAGCGGGCTCCCACCAGGATATCAGGTGGCAGCATCAGGAGAAGCTGGGGCGGAAGTGAGAGGATGCAGTGCATCTCACTGGGAGATGAGACACTGCCCTTGCAAACTGGGTCAAAACCTGTACAGGAAAGACCACAGAGGCAGCATGGGTGGGGCGGGGTGGAGTGGGGGCAGGGGGTGTGGGTGAGGGGATGTGAGCCAGGGCACAAGAGACGTCTGTCATGGCCCCAAAAGGCTGCTGGATCCTGATGTCTGGGTTTCCAGCAATCTTCCTCCCGTGTTCCCTCCAAGGCCTAGCAGTCCAGCTTTTCTCTCGGTTCTATAAACCACACCGTAATCTTCCAGAGAGTTCCTTTTGGGCTCACATTAGCCATAGTTTCTGTGGCTTATGGGAGAAAAATGCTAATGGATGGAGTACCTGAGTTCACAGAGAGCAAACAAAAACTTGTGGAGAAAGTAACACAACATTTTCCTGTACTTTCTCTTCAAAGGTCCCTTGATAAAATCAGAGGGCTGAGGCTTGTCTCCTAAGGGCATAGCCTTCCTCTGAATCCGAGGAAGAACTCGAACCTTATGGGGAGAGCATACAGATATGCTTGCCTCTATCACCCATGCTTCTTTCTGAGAACAGCAAAGATGGCCTGTATCGCCTCAAAAGCCCTGGGTGGGTGCACTCCTAGGCCGAAAGAGGGTCTTCACAGGACAGCTTCTAGGAGTGGGTCTGCTTAGACCAAGGTCTTGACCCTAAGTAAGGTGCTTCAGGAGTTTATGGGCACAGAATGGAATTAACACTGCAACTGGAGCATGAGCCGCTGTGTGTGTGCACGCATGTGTGTGCACGTGTGCACGTGTGCACCAGCTTCCACAGTGGAGACAGGGCCAGTGGTCACCGACCCCATGTCACTTTTGGGAAACCATGAAGAAAAGGCTGGGAGAGAAGACATCTTGGCAAATAAAGACAAATTGGAGGAATACAGACATACCAAGCCATGTGTTCATTTTTTTTTTTCCTGTTCTAAGGGCAGTAAGCTTCGATATCAGGTACCTGCATCCTCACAGGAGCTTCAAGTCTAATAAAGCTGACAGATGCAAATATTGAGTTGAATAGGAAATCATAAGAGCTAAGATAGAGGGACACACAATGGAGTATTTTATCATGGGAAATCCAGAAAAACTGTCTAAAGGAGGAAGTACCTGGCCCGGTCTTGAAGGATGGGGAGGAGTGTCCAGGCAGACAACAGGGAGTAGGGAATGGCAGACGGAGAATCAGCAGGGTAAAATCCCGGAGCGGAAAACAACACCGTGCCTTGGGGGACCCGGAGGGAGGTAATGGTAGGAGGTAGCGAGGGATTTCGTACTTGATCCTATAGGAAAAGGGGAGCCTTTGAGAATATCATTTAGGAAATAAGACTATTGTATGCAGATTTTTACATGTTTTAAAGAAAAGGTGTGTGATATAAAAAAGTTTTTTTAAAAAGTTCAAGTGGTACAGAAAAAGTGGAAAGTGCAAGCCCTTGCTGTCTTCTCCTCCCACCTAAACCTTAACGCAGCCTTAATAGCTAACTAGCTTACAGTTAGCCATTTCCTGTGTATCCTCCCAAATGCTTTCTAAATGCCTCTACACACATTCACAGATATATCCTTTTTACTTCTAACAAATGAGTTTATGTTCTATGTGCCGTGCTGTGTACCTTGGTCTTTTATCTTAACAATATATCCTAGACCTCTTCTCATGTTACATAAGGGGACATCTCCTTCTTTGTAACAGCTTCATTGCACTCTGTAGCACAGGGAAACAAATCACCCTCCAAAATCATCATGCCCATTTCCATAGTCCCGAAGCACAAGTCAATGTTGCAGTTAGCTTTCCTCCCTGTCAACATTCTTGCAGTCTTTTTCATCTCGACGGTCTGATATCTCATCGACAGTTTTGACAATCTGGTATCTCTTTGTTTTAATTTACGTTAATTAATTTAATTATATGCGAGGTTGCTCATCTTTTTACTGCGTTTATTGACCATTTGTTTTTTTTAGCAAACAGCTTATTCGTATCCTTTATCTGCTTTTACATCTGTTAGTCATATCAACTTATAAAAATTATTTATATTTTGGGGCGCCTGGGTAGCTCAGGTGGTCCAGTGGCTGACTTTTGATTTCTGCTCAGGTTGTGATCTCGGGGTCCTGGGATCAAGCCACTCATTGGGCTCCATGCTCAGTGGGGAGTCTGCTTGGGGTCTCCCTCTCTTCTCTCTCTGTCCCTCTCCCCACTCTATTTCTCTCTCTCTCTAAAACAAATAAACAAAATCTTCTTAAAAAATCATATATTTTGGGGCACCTGGGTGGCTCAGTGGATTAAAGCCTTTGCTTTCGGCTCAGGTCATGGTCCCAGGGTCCTGGGATCGAGCCCCGCATCAGGCTCTCTGCCCAGCAGGGAGCCTGCTTCCCCCTCTCTCTCTGCCTGCCTCTCTGCCTACTTGTGATCTCTGTCTGTCAAATAAATAAATAAAATCTTTAAAAAAAAAATAAATGGATAAAATCTTTTGAAAAATCATATTTTATATTAAAATACATATTTTATATATTCTTATATAACATATAAATATATACTGTATATACATACATAATTAATTATATATTATAATTATTTAAAATTTTTTAAAATTATATATATGTTTATAAAGATTTTATTTATTTATTTGATGGACAGAGATCACAAGTAGGCAGAGAGGCAGGCAGAGAGAGAGGGAGAGGCAGGCTCCCCACTGAGCAGAGAACCCAATGTGGGGCTCAATCCCAGCACTCTGGGATCATGACCTGAGCCGAAGGCAGAGGCTTTAACCCACTGAGCCACCCAGGTGCCCCTAAATTATATGTATTTTTAAAATGTTTTATTTATTTTTTTGAGATAGAGAGAAAGAGTGAAAGAGAAAGCATGAGCAGGGGGCAAAGGCAGAGGGAGAGGAAGAAGAAAACTCCCTGCTGAGCAGGGAGCCTGATATGGGGCTCACTCCATGACCCTGAGATCATGATCTGAGCTGAAGGCAGATGCTTAACCAACTGAGCCATCCAGTTGGATTTGCCCCTAAAAATTATATTTTAACAAAATTTGACATTTGTTTATAAGTTATAATAGTTTATATATATATATATACAGATATATTACTGTATGTGAAGTATACATATATCATGTATATACATGTTTATTAATATATCTGTGCATATATTAGATATTAAATATCTTTTGAGTTTGCTTACAGGATTTTTGCCATATCGAAATTCATAGTTTTCTATGTTCTCAAATTTATCATTCATTTCTTTAACAGCTTTTAGGTTAATGTCGTCCTTAAAGGTCTGTGCCCATTCCTAGGTTATGAAATAATTCATCAGTGTTTTCCTCCAGCACTTTTTTTTTATAAAGTCTTTTTTTTTTTTTTAAGATTTTATTTATTTATTTGACACAGAGAGAGAGATCACAAGTAAGCAGAGAGGCAGGCAGAGGGAAAGGGGGAAGCAGGCTCCCTGCCGAGCAGAGAGCCCGATGCTGGGCTTGATTCCAGGACCCTGAGATCATGACCCAAGCAGAAGGCAGAGGCTTTAACACACTGAGCCACCCAGGCGCCCCCCTCCAGCACTTTTTTAAGAAAAGTTTTACTTTTTTATTTTTTTATGCCATCTTCACCCCTGCATGGGGCTCAAACATGACTGTGAGATCAGGACTACTATGCCCCACTCACTGAACCAGCCAGGCGCCCCTCCTCCAGCACTTTATGATTTCATCATTTATGTTAAAATCTTGATTCTGGGGCACCTGGGTGGCTAAGTCATTGGGCATCTGCCTTCAGCTCGGGTCATGATCCCAGGGTCCTGGGATCGACCCCCGCATCAGGCTCCCTGCTCAGCAGTAAGCCTGCTTCTCCCCCTCTCACTTCCCCTGCTTGTGTTCCCTCTCTCCCTGTGTCTCTCTCTGTGTCAAATAAATAAATAAATAAAATCTTAAAAAAAAAAAAAAAAAAAACTGTGACCAGGGCCAGTGAAGATGTGGTGGCCTGGGCATGCTCATGGGTGCTGCTGGGACTCTACCTGGATCCAGCCCTTTTGGAGGGAAGTGTGGCAACCTGTGCCAAGAGGATTCATGTGCTTTGACCCTAAGTCCACTTCTGGGGCTTAACCTTAACAAATCATCAGAGAAGTGGACACTTACATGCTAGGGAGTTCATCCCAACAAAATTAATCCCAACAAAATTAATAAGAAAGAAACATTGAAACAGTTGTAACAGCCATATGTTATGATTAGATAAATTAGTAATGCTTCAGTTAAATTACAGAATATTTTATGGCCATTAACAATCATGTTTTAAAGAAATAGTGTTAGGGCGCCTGGGTGGCTCAGTTGGTTAGGCCACTGCCTTTGGCTCAGTTGGTTAGGCCACTGCCTTTGGCTGAGGTTGTGATCCTGGAGACCCAGAATGGAGTCCCACATCGGGCTCCCAGCTCTGCAGGGAGTTTGCTTCTCCCTTGGGCCTTGTCCCCTCTCATCTCTCATCCACTCTTTCTCTCAAATAAATAAATAAAACCTTTTTTAAAAATAGTCAATGTTATAGAAAATGTTTATAATATAATTTTAGGTGAAAAACATAAGAATATAAGGTGCTTATATAGTATGAGACATTCTGCCCCCAATTTGTCTCGCATGATGTGTGTGTCTGTGTGTGATATATATATCAGAGTTAAGAGCTCTGAATTTGAGTGAGTCATATTTCCTCTCTATAAGTCGATTTTATCTTCTGTCAAATGGGGCACCGGGGTACTTACCTCATAGGGTTGTTGTGGAATTGAATAACATTGAACAATAACAGCAACAAAAATATGAAAAGGAATTAAAGACCAAAAAAAAAAAAAAAAAAAAGCCATGCCAACATGATGGGGTTGCAGATGTTTGGATTTTCTTCTTTACAATATTTTGGTACTTTTCAAGTTTTCTAAAGTAGTATTATAATTAAGAAATAAGAGAATGTGTTTAGGTAAGTGAGCAAATTGTTTCTATTGTTCTTTAAATAACAAGTTACATGGCTTGCATGTAAATGATTGAATTTTATATGAAAATATTAAAAATTTGAAAATACAGGGACGCCTGGGTGGCTCAGTCAGTGAAGCCGCTGCCTCGGGTTCAGGTCATGATCCCAGAGTCCTGGGATAGAGTCCCGCCCGCATCAGGCTCCTTGCTCAGCAGGGAGCCAGCTTCTGTCTCCGCCTCTGCCTGCTTGTGTCCTCTCTCTTTCTCCTTGACAAATAAATAAAATCTTTAAAAAAAAATTGAAAGTACATTATAATATTCAAAAAATGTTTACACGAGAAGAGAGTTATCTGCTGTCCCACAGCAACCCCCAGGGCCCATCTGTGGGTGCCACTGTCACCATTTCATTACATTCCTTTTTCCTAATGTGATTTTGGAGATTGAAAAAGGTTCCACACCTGGTGACTTAATTTGGATCTGACAGAAACCTAATTCAAAGTGGCTTATGCAAAACAGGACATTTTTTGGCTCAAGTAGCTGAAAAGCTCAGGGCTAGTGCTAGCTTTGGATCTGGCTGGGTCCAGGGCCTCCAATATTACCCTGACCTGTGTGTTTCTAACTTTTGGCTCTGCTTTCTTTGGCGCGGGCTTCATTCGCAGACAGGATCTTCCCAGAGAAAGCCTCAAAGATGGCCACAGTGGTTCCAGCCTTACATTCTACCGCTTGGTAATTCCCATGGAAAAGCAGCATTTCTCTCCTGGTAACTCCGCCAAGAATCCCAGGTCTTCCTCTCGTTGGCCTGATGTGGATCATGTGACTGCCTAAGAGCCAATCACTGTGCTCAGGGCCATAGAATGCTCTGATTGGCCAGGGAGCCTGAGGTTTCCACCTCACTTGGAGCCAAGAGTAAGACAGAGTGAGTTCCTGAAAGGGAAAAAGCAAGCATTGTCACCAAAGAAGGGGAATGAATGCTGAACAGGCAAAATAATATAGGGGGCCACCACCCTGCCTTAGTGCTTCTAGAAGAATACACGTTTACTGACTGAGGAACGCTCCCTTTTTTGGGCTCCACATAAAATTGGGGTGCCTGCATCCCTGCCAGGGGCTCTGCATGTGGATGGTGTGAACATCCCCGGAAGGCTTGAGTGTTGCTCAGCCCTCGTCCCAGCGGCTGACACTCACGTAGCTTCACACTGGCGAGCTGGTGAGTTTCTTAAGTTAATTTTGGGTTTCAGTGAATCAAGTGAACATTTTAAAAAGAGAGCAAAGTTTGCTATGTGTCATAAAAGGCTAGGAGAACAGGTCTGGGTGGGGAGAGAGGCTGTGGGGGAGGACAGAGCGAGAGTCAGGAAACTTTAGCTCGTGGCTCAGGGCAAGAGAGGACCCATTTTCTGAGGAACAACCCTAAGCCAGACACTTCCACAAACGTACAGATTCACACCCACCCAAGAGGGACGTGATATTTGTATCCCCATTTTATAGATGAGGGAACTGAGGCACAAGGAAGGAGAAACACTTGTCAAAGCCACTCAGGGAACAGTAGCAAAAAAGAAAAAAAAGTGGAGGGGGACTCAAGCGCAGGTCCATCTGCCTTCTTTTTTTTCTGTTCTATTTTGCTGGCTCAGGAACTCACAGAGACTCTTTCAGATTTCAAATGGAACCCAAAATTCTACCCCTAGTTCCAGCCCTCTCCAAATATTTCTTCCTACAGCAGGTAGAGCTAACCAGGAGGCTGAACTCTCCAAGCAATGTTAACAGCCCCATTTGTTATATTGGTCCACTATATTAGCAGCCTCTTATCTCCCTTACTCACTTCTGTTTGCCACCTACCACCTCTGCAACTACATCCCTTCCTCTGTGCCTCAGTTTCCCAGGTAAGAACTCTATTGCTGCTACAGTCCAAGTAGAAGAGAACTCACCCTCTTTATTAATCCATTCATTTGACTGTTTATTCATTCAACAAACGCTCAGTAAGCTTATATTGCTGTCAGGCTTGTGATGAGAGCTCAGTGAGACAGCTCCTGCCCTCAGGGGAATTTGTCATCTAGTGATGGTAGGGGAGGCCGATCACAGCATGTTAGCAAGTTGTTATCAGTGCCATGAGATCTGTAGGGCACCTAACTCAACCCAGGCAGCTGCGATGGGCTGGGAGCCAGTGAAAGCTTTCTGGAAGAGGTAACACTTGAGGATGCCTTTATTTATTTATTTATTTATTTATTTAAAGATTTATCTATTGAGGGGTGCCTGGGTGGCTCAGTGGGTTAAAGCGTCTGCCTTCTGCTCAGGTCATGATCCCAGGGTCCTGGGATTGAGCCCCACATTGGGCTCTCTGCTCCGTGGGAAGCCTGCTTCCTCCTCTTCCTCTGGCTGCCTCTCTGCCTACTTGTGATCTCTATCTGTCAAATAAATAAATAAAATCTTTAAAAAAAAGGATTTATCTATTGATTTGAGAGTTAGAGGGAGAGTGATCGAGGGAGCAAGAGAGAGAGCAAGCGTGAGCAGGGGGAGGGGCAAAGGGAGAGAATCCTAAGCAGACCACCCCCCAACCAAGTGTGGAGCCTGCTGTGGGGCTCCATCCCACAACACTGGGATCAGGACCTGAGCTGAAATCAAGAGTCAAACATCCAGCTGACTAAGCCACCCAGGTGCCCTTAGGACGCTGGGACAGAATGTCACATTCATGTCTATCATTTTCAAATAATCTTCTTCTTCACTTTTCTTTTTGTATTTGGAGTGATTCTCCCTAATGAGTCCCACCTTCCCAGGATAGAAGATGGAACACCAAATCCGAACTTCTCTTGCATGTTGAAGGCAGACATGTGACATAGGCTCAGCATAAGCATTTGTCCAGAACTTCGATCCAGGACAGAGTGACATGAGGACATAGCACCTTACTGGAGCAGGTGGTGTGGGGGACAGCCGGCGTGGCAGCGCTGAGTTCTTGACACACATGTGGCATAGGTGCTTGTGACACAGCCACACCAGCTGCCACTGAAGTTGAGGTGCTAGCTTCGGTGTTGGTAGTGGCGGCGACAGCATTTTCTCCAATGGCCGGTTCTGCAGTGTGTCCCGAGGAGTGAGGTGCATTACCAAGTCTGTTCCTCTCGCTCCTGATGACTCTCTGAACTCCCTCACAACCTGCATTGCACCCCAATTCTGCTTTTGCATGCCTGACTGGATTCCGTTGCTGACAACCAAAAGTGCAGCATGAAATGCAGAGGGAGGCAATGTCATGGGGGGCAATGATGTGTATCGGGGCCAGATCATGGAGGACCAGAACCAGCTCAGGGGTTAGGCTTCCGGCAGCAGGGAGCTCCCAAAGGATGCTGCAGAGGAGGGGCAAGGCCTGGGAACCACTTTGTGGAGGCCAAGGGGAACAGACTTAGAAATACAGACTTAGAAATCATGAGGTTGGAGGATAGGATCCTTATTTTCAAATCCATGGAGGGTTAGTTTTTAAAGTTTGAAAGAGGGATTATGGAGAAATGTTTAAGAAAATGGATTCTGTCCATGCTCTGTGCCTCAGTTTCTTCATCTATAAAATAGGAAATAAGTGTACCTATCTCATGTTTTGAGGATTAAATTAGTTAGGGGGTGCCTGGCTGGCTCAGTCAGTAGAGCACGCAACTCTTTTTTTTTCTTTTTTTAAAGATTTTATTTGTTTGACAGAGAGAGAGACAGTGAGAGAAGGAACACAAGCAAGGGGAGTGGGAGAGGGAGAAGCAGGCTTCCTGCTGAGCAGGGAGCCTGATGCTGAGCTTGACCCCAGGACCCTGGAAGATCATGACCTGAGCCAAAGGCAGTCACCTAATGACTGAACCACCCAGGTGTCCTTAGAGCACACAACTCTTGATCTCAGGGTTGTGAGTCTGAGCCCTCACATTGGGGGTAGAGATTACTTAAAAATAAAATCTTTTTTTAAATTTAAATTTATTTATTTATTTTAGAGAGCGAGAGCACAGCCAGAGAAGGGGCAGGGGAATGGGGTAAAGGAGAGGGAGAGAGAATCTGAAGTAGACTCCAGACTGGATGTGGAGCCAGATGTAGGGTTCCAACCCATGACCACACAATCATGACCTGAGCAGAAACCAATTAACTAACAGAGATACCCAGGCACCCCCAAAATAAAACCTTTTAAAATTTATTTTATTATTTATTTATTTAAGATTTTATTTCTTTATTTGATAGAGAGAGAGACAGCGAGGGAGGGAACACAGGCAGGGGGAGTGGGTGATGGAGAAACAGGTTTCCTGCTGAGTGGGGAGCCCAATGCAGGGCTTGATCCCAGGACCCTGGGACCATGACCTGAGCTGAAGGCAGACATTTAACCACTGAGCCACCGAGACACCCCATAAAATCTTTTTTAAAAAAGGATTAAATTAGTTGATATTATGAAATGCTTAGAACAGTGCCTGGCATTTAGTAAATACTTTGTAAATGTTAGTTATCATTATTGGGAGAAATACTGAAAAGGCTGGGACTTAGTATGGGACTTAGAGTGACATGTTTCTGGTCCTTGTTTTGCCACAGCTATGATGTGTGACTTTAAACAATATGCTTCCTCCTTTCATACTTCCTGGCTGCTCTTTTCTACATCTTCTTCCTGGCTTTTCATCTTCTACTTCTTAACTTGGGCGGGGGGATGCTTCCCTAGGTCTCATCCTGGGCCTCTCCACACTTCAGTCTTCACTCTGTCCCCAGGCCAGATCCTCTGTTCTCAAGGCTTCTATCACCTCCTTGAAGGTTCTGGCCCTGCATTGCTGCCTGTTTCCTGGACAGCTCCACTAGATATATGTAATACATCAAAGAGAATTTATCATTCACTATCAGGCCAGGCTTACAGTCCCCTTCCTAGAAGATGACACCACTATCACCCACTTAGATGCCAGACCAGAAGCCCCTGTTCTCTATGGGCCTCAAATCTTATTTGTTACTAAATCCTGCCCACTCTACCCTCTCAGAATATCTTGTTTACTTATCACAGCCTCTACCCTAGTCCAAGCCCTCCTCCTCTCACCAGGACCTTTGCACCAACCTTCTCACTGGGTTCACTGCTTCCAGGCCTGCTTTCTCTGCTCCATGTTATATGGATGGTTTATGGGTGTGATCAAGGGGGGTTTATTCTAGAAATTCAAGTTTAGTTTAATATCTTAAAATAGGTCAATATAACTTATTATACTTACAGAACAAAATAAATAGGATCATTTCAATAATTAGAGAAAAAGGACATTTAATAACATTCAGTACCAGTTACAATAAAACTCAACAAACTAGCAATAGAAGGGAACTTCTTCAGTCTGAGAAAGGACACCCACAATATCCTGTAGCTAAGATTACATTTAATGGGAAGTATCAAACATTTTCTTCCTGATGTCAGGAACAAAGCAAGAATGTTCTAGCACACCGTTTTTGTTCAGCCATTATACTAGTGGTCCTAGCAAGTGTGATAAGGCAAGAAAAAGCAATAGAATGGGGTGCCTAGCTGGCTTGGTTGATAGAGCATATAATAATTGTTCTCAGGATTATGAGTTTGAGCCCCATATTGAAGATAGAGGTTACTTAAGAATAAAATCTTTGGTATGCCTGGGTGGCTCTGTCAGTTAAGCGTCTGCCTTCAGCTTGGGTCATGATCCTGGGATCCTGGGATCAAGTCCCACTCCCCAAGGAGCCTGCTTCTCCCTCTGCCTGTCACTCCACCTGCTTGTGCTCTCACTGTCTCTGACAAATAAATAAATGAAATCTTTAAAAAAATATTTAGAGGCACTTGGGTGGTTCAGTGGGCTAAGCATCTGACTTGTAATTTCAGTTCAGGTCATGATCTCAGAGTTCTGAGATCAAGCCCCACATTGGGCTCTGTGCTCAGCAGGGAGTCTGCTTCAGATTCTCTCCCACTGTCCCTCCCCTCACTGGCTTCTCTCTCTCTTTCTGTAAAATAAATAAATAAATCTTAAAAAAATAAAATCTTTAAAAATATATTTCTTTCTTTTTAAATTTGATTTTATTTATTTGATAGACAGAGATCACAAGTAGGCTGAGAGGCAGGCAGAGAGAGAGGAAGGGAAGCAGGCTCCCTGCTGAGCAGAGAGCCCGATGTGGGGCTTGATCCCAGGACTCTGAGACCATGACCTGAGCCGAAGGCAGAGGCTTAACCCACTGAGCCACCCAGGTGCCCCCCACAAATATTTCTAAATGAAGTATTAGAATGAATTCAAGATAGTTCCTAGATATAGGACAATATGCAAAAATAATTATATATTTTTTAAAAGATTTTATTTATTTGAAAGAAAGAGAGCACAAGCAGGGGAAGGGGACAAGGAAGGAGCAGAGGAAGAAGCTGACTGCCCACTGAGCAGGGGCCCAATGCAGGGCTTGATCCCAGGACTCCAAGATCATGAATGACCTCAGCCAAAGTAAGAAACTCAACCAACTGGGCCACCCAGGCACCCCAAAAATAATTATATATATATATATATATATATATATATATATTTATTTATTTATTTATTTATATTTATATTTTATATATTAGCATCAAACAATTAGAAAATAAAATTTGAGGGGTGCCTAGATGCTCCATCAGTTAAGTGTCCAACTCTTGATATCAGCTCAAGTCTTGATCTCAGGGTCATGAGTTCAAGCCCCACATCGGGCTCTATGCTGGGCAGGGAAAGTACATTTAAAAAAAAAAATGAAATTTGAAAATAATACTACTTACAGTGGCACCCAAAAACATCAGGAATAAATGTAATATGCATAAGACCCTTACTCTGTACACTGTAAATATTGCTGCAAGAAGTAAAAAAAGACCTAAATAAATGGAAAGAGAAAGGACATACCATGTTCACGGATTGGAAGATTCATTGGAAGATATGAATTCTTCTCAAACTGGCCTTATAGACTCAATGCAATTTCAATAAAAATTCCAATAGATTTTTTAAGTTAACACCCTGATTTTAAATTGATATGAAAATGTGAAGAAACTAAACTGATAGTGCATTGTTGGAGAAGAAAAGCCTGAGGAGTTATACTACTATATATAAAAACTTACTATAAAATTTTAACAATTAAGACAATATAGTATTGGCATAGAGTAGACAAGTAGACCAATGATGCAGAATAGAGAACCCAGAAATAGACTCACACATGTATTATTACTTGATATATGAAAAAAAGGCCACTACAATTCACTGGAAGGAAAACAGTAGGGGTGCCTGGGTGGCTCAGTAGGTTAAGCCTCTGCCTTGGGCTCAGGTCATAATCTCAGGGTCCTGGGATTGAGCCCTGCTTCAGGCTCTCTGCTCAGCGGGGAGCCTGCTTCCCCCTCTCTCTCTGCCTGTCTCTCTGCCTACTTGTGATCTCTCTCTGTCAAATAAATAAACAAAATCTTTTTTTTTTTTTAAAGGAAAAGGGTATTTTTTGAAAATGGTGCTGGAAATTTGAGGGGGAGAAATCTTGACTGCTACCTTATGCCATATACAACTTTTTCTTTTAGTAGCCTCCATGCTCAGTGTGGGACTTGAACTCACAACCCTAAAATCAAGAGTCACATGCTCTACCAACTAAGCCAGCCATGTGCCCCACTATACACAAGCCTTTTTTTTTTTATGATTTTATTTATTTGAGAGAGACAGTGAGAAAGACCATGAGAAGGGAGAAGGTCAGAGGGAGAAGCAGACTCCCCATGGAGCTGGGACCCCGAAGCGGCACTTGATCCCAGGACTCCGGGATCTTGACCTGAGCTGAAGGCAGTTGCTTAATCAGCTGAGTTACCCAGGCGCCCCCACTATACACAATTCTTAATTCAACATGGATCAGAGTCCTAAGTATGAAAGATAAAACAATAAAACTTCTAGAAGAGTACATGGGAGAATCTTTTATGACCTTGAGGTAAGCAAAGGTTTTTTTTTTATCATATCACGTACTCACCAAAAAGTCAACCATGAAGGAAAAAGTTGAAAAGATACAAGATAAAGGAAATGAATGTCATTAAAATTAAGAACTTTTGGGGGCACCTAGGTGGTTCAGTCTTTAAGCATCTGCCTTTGGCTCAGGTCATGATCCCAGGATCCTGGGATGGAGCCGAGCAACAGGCTCCCTGCTCAGTGGGGAGCCTGCTTCTCCCTCCCTCTGCTGCTCCCCCTGCTGTGCTCTCTTTCTGTCAAATGTATAAATAAATAAAAATCTTAAAAAAAAAATAAAGAACATCTGTTCATCAAAAGATACCATTAAGGGGCACCTGGGTGGCTCAGTGGGTTAAGCCTCTGCCTTCAGCTCAAGTCATGATCTCAGGGTCCTGGGATTGAGCCCCACATCGGGCTCCCTGCTCAGTGGGGAGCCTGTTTCCCCCTCTCTCTCTGCCTGTCTCTCTGCCTACTTGTGATCTCTCTCTCAAATAAATAAATAAATAAATAAATAAAATAAATAAAATCTTTAAAAAAATTTTTTTTTCAGTTAAAAAAAAAAGAAGAAAAGAAGATACCATTAAGAGAGGCACCTGGTTGTCTTAGTTGGTAGAGTGCGAGAATCTTGATCTCAGGGTCATGAGTTCAAGACCCATGTTGGGAGTAGGGATTACTAAAATATATAAATAAATAAATACTTAAAACAAGATACCACTACGAAAGTGCAAAGGTATGCCACAGACTGGGAGAAGATATTTGCAATACACATCCAACAAAGGACTTGCACGTAGAATATTTAAAGAACTAATGCAACAAGAAAACAAACCAGACAACCCATTTTTTTTTAAGATTTTGTTTTATTTATTTGTCAGAGAGAGAGAGGGAGTGCACAGGCAGACAGAGTGGCAGAGGGAGAAGCAGGCTCCCCGCTGAGCAAGGAGCCTGATGTGGGACTCGATACCAGGACACTGGGATCATGACCCAAGCCGAAGGCAGCCGCTTAAGCAACTGAGCCACCCAGGCGTCCCAGACAACCCATTTTTTCAAAAATTAAGAAAGAAGGGTGCCCCGGTGGTTCAGTTACTTAAGCATCCGACTCTGATTCCAGTCAGGTCTTAATCTCAGGATTGTGAGTTCAAGCCCTGTGTTGGGCTTCACGCTGGATGTGGAAACTTCTTTAAAAAAACAAACAAACAGGGGCTCCTGGGTGGCTCAGTGGGTTCAGCCTCTGCCTTACGCTCAGGTCATGATTCCAGGGTCCTGGGATCAAGCCCCGAATCCAGTTCTCTGCTCTGCGCGGAGCCTGCTCCCTCCTCTCTCTCTCTCTGCCTGCCTCTCTGCCTACTTGTGACCTCTGTCTGTCAAATAAATAAATAAAATCTTTAAAACAAACAAACAAGAAACTAAACTAAATAAGAGACTTAAACAGAACCTTAACAAATTACCAATAAGCATATGAAGGGTACTTCACATCATTAGTTATCAGTGAAATGCAAATTTTTTAAAAAGATTTTTAAAAATTTCTTTATTTCTTTTTTTTTTGTTGTTATGTTATGTTAGTCACCATACAGCACATCATTAGTTTTTTGTGTTTTTTTTTTAGGATTTTATTTTTTTGACAGACAGAGATCACAAGTAGGCAGAGAGGCAGGCAGAGAGTGAGGGAGGAAGCAGGCTCCCTGCTGAGCAGAGAGCCCAATGCAGGACTCGATCCCAGGACCCTGAGATCCCAGGACCCTGAGATCATGACCTGAGCCGAATGCAGAGGCTTAACCCACTGAGCCACCCAGGCACCCCACATCATTAGTTTTTGATGGTGTGTTCCACAATTCATTGTTTGCATATAACACCCAGTGCTCTAGGCAATATGAGCCCTCCTTAATACCCATCACGGGCTCACCCATCCCCCACACCCTCCCCTCAAAAACCCTCACTATGTTTCCTGGAGTCCATAGGCTCTCATGGTTTGTCTAAAAATTTATTTTCTTGGGGAACCTTTGGTGGCTCAGTTGGGTAAGCATCTGCCTTTGACTCAGGTCATGATCCCATGTCTGTCTGGCTCCTTGCTCAGCAGGGAGTCTGCTTCCCCCTCTCCCTCCATCCTTCCCTCTGCTCATGGTCACTCTCTCTTTGTCTCAAATAAATAAGTAAGAAGTTTTAAAAAACTTTTTATTTTCTTCAGTAATCTCTACACCCAACGTGGGGCTTGAGCTCATGACTCTGAGACACTGACTGAGCCAGCCAGGTGCCCCAGTGAAATGCAAATTTAAATGACAATGAGATGCTATTATACACACTTATCAGAGCAGCTAAAATGAAATGGACCAATATTTCCAATTGTTTGCAAGGATGTAGAGCAACCAGAACTCCCATACATTGTTAGTAGGAAAATACACTGATACAATACTTTGAAGACTGGCAGTATTTACTGAGGTTCCCTGTATATGTCTTAGGAATTCCACTACTGAATACACACCCAGCAGAAATGAGGGTGTCTATGTGCACCAAAAGCAAGCAAGATAGAAGAATATTCACAGCAGCATTATTTATAAGAGTCAAAAATTGGAAGCACTGACATGTCCATTAACAGTAGAATGGATAAATAAAAAATATATGTATTCACACAGACACACACGCACACGCACACACTAAATTACACAGCCCTGGGTAGGAACAGACAATTGCCAATTGCTGCAATACAGATGAATCTTTTGAGCAAAATGTAGGGCAATCTGCCTGCCTCTCTGCCTATTTGTGATCTGTCAAATAAATAAAAAAATTTTTAAAAAATCTTTAAAAATGTAGGGCAAAAGAATCCAGGCACAGACAAGTGCATGCTATAGGATTCTATGTATATGGAGCTCAAAAACAAGCAAAAATAAATATATGGTGGTAAAAATCAAAATAGTGGTTACTTCTTGGGGGTATGGCTGGGTAGGGGCATGAGAGAACTTTCCAGGCACCAGAAATGTTCTGAGTCTTGATCTGAGTGGTGGTTATAATTCACCAAGCCGTACATTTGAGATTTGGGCAATCTACTGTTTGTAAGCTATACCTCAATTTTTAAAAGCCTTAAAAAGTTTAAAATGTCAATGTCCATCAGTGTGTCCCATTGCTTACAGGAGAAAATCCAGATTCTTTTTCAGACCACTGATCCCCACTGTCATTAGCTCATGGCATGGCTTCCACCATCCCCCTAATAGACCATAAGCTCCACAAGGTCAGGACCATGACTGCACAGGACCGAGCTGCACTTTTTGAGGCCATAACCCCAACTCCTAGCACAGTCCCTGGCAAACAGCAGAAGCTCAATCAATACATATTTTAAGTAAATTAGTGGATGAGTAGTGGCTTTATCTTGTTCCAATACTAACACTTCTAAGCTCCCTCTCCAGCCTCCCCCAAGAGGTTCCTGGAACCTTCCCAGCTCTCTCCAGCCCTGCAGAGTGGCTCACTCTTGCCAAACAGGTGTATTCCTGCATCACCTTCAGCCTTTCTGGAAAATCCTTTCCCCTTTCTTGTTCCACAAACTGCTGCTCCAAACCCTTCTAAGCCCATTGACAACTCCCTCCTTCACGATCTTAAACCTTGAATACAGCACACAAATCACCATGTCTTTATTTCTACGGCTCCACGACTCCCTGATTTTGAGACCTTAGAAAAGTCACCTAACTCTCTGGGTTGGTGATTCAGCGTGGACACTCCCACCAAGATTTATTCTTTTCCCTTGTGCCCAGAAGCCTGACCTCTATGGACGATATCACTGAAAAACCTTGCCTTCTGTTTCCCTATGGATTCAAACAATGGGAAGTCCCAGCAGGAGTGAGAGAAAAGGCAACTCATTCTTCTCCTCCTAACCCCATTTTCCACAGCCATGGCTCCCATTAGGTACCCCCACTTTCACAACCCCAGCTTCACTAGTTGCTAGTGACAGCCCTTCTCACTTCTTTTCCCTTCAGACCCATAGGTGGTAACGGCTCCCCACTGTTGCTAACCTTTGGGGCACCCCACCATCCCTTGTAGGTTTCCCTCACCCTTGCCACTTCTGTAAATAGTCCTTTTATGTGACTCTGCAAGAAACCCTTCAGTTGCCATCTGTTTCCTACTGGGACCCAGTGTCACATTTCCCTAACCCTCAATTTGTTCATTTGTAAACAAGGAGGCAACTGGGATGATTGAATGAGGTCGTGTGTATGCAGTACTTAGTGAAATGCCAGCCTTTGCATGAGTGCTCAACGAACATAAACTACCTTTATAATTATGATTTTGCTCCAATGCTGGGCTGTGAGTATCCTGCTTCATTTGATGGAGGCCCAATTAATATTGCTGAGTGAAAGAAAATGAACGAATGAACAAGTGAGCAGTGACATAGAGCAAGACAAGAGTCACTATGTTACTTATAGACTCTTTGTTTTAGCTGAATAACTTTCTTGAGGTAGTGAGCCCTCCAAGTTTGGAGGTGAGCAAGCTCTGGAGGTAGAGATAATCAACTGATGGTGTTGAAACAAAATGCAGCAAAGCAGTGGCATGGAGCAGGGGGAGTTGGTTAAACTTTCTGAGACCTTTCCAGCTCCAAGAGTCTGCAGTTTTCTGACCCTAGGAGTCATAGGAAGAGAAAATAGAAAATCCTTTGGGGGTACCTGGATGGCTCAGTGGGGTGAAGCCTCTGTCTTCAGCTCACGTGGTGATTTCAGGGTCCTGGGATCAAGCCCCATATCAAGCCCCACATCGAGCTCCACATCGAGCTCTGCTCAGCGGGGAGCCTGCTTCCCCCTTTCTCTTTCCACCTGCCTCTCTGCCTACTTGTGATCTCTCTGTGTCAAGTAAATAAATAAATAAATAAATCTTAAAAAAAAAAGAAAAAATCCTTTGGCTTAGGTTTGGAAGAAGATCTACACAGGGCAGATCTACACATGGACTCACAATATTTTGGTTCAGTTTTTAAAAACCACCCAGTTGGCCAGTCTCATTTACAGAGAAGCAAATGAAGCCCAGAGAGGGGAAGACACTAGTCCAAAATCACATGGACAGACCAGAGCCCCGTGGTCCTAACTCCCAGCCTGCTTAGGCCTCTACATGCGTCAGAGCATGTAGAGCATTTTTTAAGAAAAAAAAATTTTTTCTTAAAGGAGAAAATGGGGCATCTGTGTGGTTCAGTAGGTCAAGTGTCCAACTCTTTTTTTTTTTTTAAGATTTTTTAATTTATTTATTTGACAGAGAGAGATCACAAGTAGACGGAGAGGCAGGCAGAGAGAGAGAGAGAGAGAGGGAAGCAGGCTCCCTGCTGAGCAGAGAGCCCAATGCGGGACTCGATCCCAGGACCCCGAGATCATGACCTGAGCCGAAGGCAGCGGCTTAACCCACTGAGCCACCCAGGCGCCCCAAGTGTCCAACTCTTGATTTTGGCTCTGGTCATGATCTCAGGGTGGTGAGATCGAGCCCTGTGTTGGGCTCTATGCTCAGCAGGGAGTCTGCCTGAGATTCTCTCCCTCTCCCTCTGCCCCACCCTCCTCTGCTCACTCTCTCTTTCTCTCTCTCTCAAATAAATAAATCTCTTTAAAAAAATAAATAATAAGAAAAGAAGATGTTTTCCTCTTACAAATTCTACAAAATGACTTCTCTCCATACCTTTGCAGAATCAGACGCACATCACAGCAATAAGTCAGTGGGCTGGCAAGGATCCCAGCTCGAGGTAGGGAGGGGGCATCATGTGAGATCCTCACTAGACAAGATCTGGGGTGGGGTTGGAGAGAGGAGCATGTCTTCACCTTCTGGGGACTACTGGGACAGAGACAACAGATGTGGTTAGTGTGGCCCAGAGCAGAGCAGGGACCTCTGGGAATAGCTACAAGGAGTGAGCTCCCAGAACTTTCCAGCAGAGTGATCCATGGCTGGAGTGAGCTCCTCAATCCCTGTGGGGGCACAGCAAGGGCTTTGGAAAGGGACTTTGTTTCCAGGTTAGGGAGAGGAACGAAGACTCTCTGAGGTTCCTTCCCCAAGCCAAAAGATTTCAGGATCTTAAGGTTGGAAAAAGTCAAATTCATCTGGTTTAATGTCCCCCACAGGGCGTTGGAAGCATCTCTACAACACCCCGTTGACAGTCAAGATTTATCTGGAGCCCTCCCACCTGGACCCCTCCCGGGGCCTCCCACTGCTCTCCCCATCCCCTCCCCTGCCCCACCCAGACGCCAGGGTAGCGGTAATGGGGAATTACCAGATCACGCTCCCCTTAAGGCGCTCTGGGGTGGCCCTTTACGCGGAGAATAAAGTCCCTTGGTTCACAGGCCCTTCTGGGCTGGCCTTTGCCTGCTCTCTGACCACTGTCCTGGGACTCTCCTTCATTCCACGACATGATGCTGGCCTTCTTTCTGTGCCTTAGACAAGCTAAGCTCATTTTTGCCTCAGGGATTTTCACTTGCTGTTGCTCTATCTGGAATGTTCTTCCTGCAAATCATACCACACCTCCTCAGTGCTGAGGGGTGCCACCTAGGCTCCCCTTTAGGGCAGAGGTGCTTACTCCTGCGTCTGCTCTCAATTGAGACTCTGTTGGAATGTCTCCTCTGAAGAGAGCCAGCCTGCCCAAAGTCTTGCCCCTTCCAGCGAGCTTCTAGCTACCCAGTGGCGGCTCAGTGTGAAGGCACAAAGGCCAGGCTTGTTGCCTGGAACTGGGACAGCTTGGAGAGGCCCTCCTTGCTCCTAGATCCCCGGGGGGTCAGCAGAGGCTTTTGTTATGACTTTGAGTGCACAGTCCTCCCTCCTTTACTCTGCCCTGCTTCTCTCACTCACTCACCTCTCCCTGCCTGCGGCTCTCTGTCTTAGCATCTGCTTCTGGGAGGCAGACTGAGGCAGCCTGGTGGGTATCTTCATCTGAGTCCCTGCTCAGAGGTTACCCTCCTAGGACTCCTCCTGGCTCACCGTGGGGCATGTCGCCCCATCTTTCTGTCCCTGTATCCTATTTTGTATGTATCACCTTTTGAAACTACCTCTTATTTTTCTTTGTTTCATTCACCTGCTGTCTCTCTCCCAGACGAGAGTTACCATCAGTTTCACAAAAGCTGCTGCCTTGTCTTCTCTGTGCCCCAGGGCCAATGCCAGGGCCTGGTGCAAAGCTGATGCCCAGCAAATATTTGCGGACCCCACCAATGTGGGTGAAGGACTGAGCAGGTGAAGGGGTGAAGCGTGGCAGGAGCGTTGCCTGTGTCTGCCTTTCCTGCTCTCCCCAGCCCCGCCCTACCCCCAGAGCCCCCTAGCCAGGCTGTGGGACCCCTCCCCCATGTGACCCCGGCTGAGTGGGGCCTCCTGGGAGGATGGAGCCTGCAGCCGCCTTGGCTGCCTGCCCTGTATTGATCAAAGCTGGGAGGCCTGCTGGCTGAGGTCTGTCCCAGCCCGTGGGGGCAGGGGG
Source organism: Lutra lutra (assembly GCF_902655055.1). Classification (NCBI taxonomy): domain Eukaryota; kingdom Metazoa; phylum Chordata; class Mammalia; order Carnivora; family Mustelidae; genus Lutra; species Lutra lutra. Next base: position 153,632,814 of record NC_062281.1, on the reverse strand, counting down.
AGTGGAAGGGGGATTCTGGCTGAGATTCAGGCAGGGCTTGCCTGGGGCAGCGTGGTGCTGGCTAAAGATCCATCTGCTTTGGGGGCTGACAGCACCCCTTCCCCACACCTCTCAGGGAGGCCAGACCAGCTAGCTCCAGGAGGATGGCTGGGCAGGAGGGTGTGGGGACTGAGGCTGGGCTGGGGCTTGGACACTGGACGCTCCCAGCCTCTTGCTAGGCCCTGCTTTTGATGCACACCACTGTTTATGGAGATCCTACCAGGCTCCCTCTCCTGGGGGCGTGGAGTGGACAAGGGGCTCTATACAGGCCTGTCTTGTGCCCCTCTGTGCGCAGCACCTTGCAGGACCCAGGAATGAGGTTCTCAGTGGTCTGGGGAATCGCACTGGTCACAGCTCACTGTGATCCAGGGCACAGCCAAGGAAATGGAGAGGGAAGGCAGACGGCCAGTGGGGGGGGGGGTGGAGCCTAAGAATGCTGCCTTCCTTCAGAGGCCTGACTCAAGAACTAATAATCAGGGGCGCCTGGGTGGCTCAGTGGGTTAAGCCGCTGCCTTCGGCTCAGGTCGTGATCTCAGGGTCCTGGGATCGAGCTCCGCATCATCGGGCTCTCTGCTCAGCGGGGAGCCTGCTTCCTCCTCTCTCTCTGCCTGCCCCTCTGCCTACTTGTGATTTCTCTCTGTCAGATAAATAAATAAAATCTTTAATAAAAAAAAAAAGAACTAATAATCATGGGCACCTGGGTGGCTCAGTTGGTTAAGTGTCTGCCTTTGGCTCAGGTCATGATCCTGGGGTCCTGGGATCGAGCCCTGTGTCGGGCTCCCTCCTCCTCAGGGAGCCTGCTTTTTCCTCTCCCTCTGTTGCTCCCCCTGTTTGTGTTCTCTCTCTCTGTGTCAAATAAATAAATAAATCTTAAAAAAAAGAAAAGAAAAGAAAAGAATGAATAATCAGGGTAATTCCTATTTGGCCACAAAAGGTCCTTGGTCCAGAAAGGAGAAGCAACCGGCCCAAGGTCACAGGGCTATCAGCAGTTAAGCTGGGGCTGGAGCCCAGTCTCCCATCTGGCAGGTGGACTCAGAGAGCAGGGTGCCCTGGATCCCCAGCACTCTGCATGCAGGTACTGAGCACCTCCTCTGGGCGAGGCCAGGTGATGGGTGCCGGAGATAATATGGGGGAGGCGGGGACCCACCCTGACCTCTGGAGCTCACAGCCCGGGAGAGAACATGCATGCACTCATGTGTACACACACACACAACAGTAATCCACACTGGTCCGGTGAGGGGGGCATGCAGAGCTGGGAAACCAAAGGCAAGGAAGTGACTGCATCAGAGACATGCTGGGAAGACCCTCGGGAGGAAGTACTCTCTGAACCGTGTCTTAGATGGATGATTTTGAAAAAGCAGGGGCATGGGAAAGAGGCAGAATAGTCCAAGCCTGGGCACAGCATGAAGAAGGCACTCAGGCTGCCGTCTTCCAGGCCTCCAGATTCTGGCCTCCCTGCCCTTCTGCCCAGAAACCACCACAGTGTGAGAGTAAGGGCTCTGAAACATGACTGAGATCATGTGACTCTCCTGCTCAAAGCCATCAGTGGTTCCCCACTGCCCTCTGGCTAGGGTCGTGTCATCACAGAGCTTGAATGTGAGAGGTCAGGCATTCTGTGTCCACCCGTGCCCATTGTAGAGAGAAGAAAACGGAGGCCCAGAGAAGATCATACAGTGAGTAGCGGGCTACTCTGTAACTAAAGTAGGGACCTTCCGAGCCCTGAACCGGACTCTATTTCCAGACACTGCATCCTCTGCCCTCCCCTGAATGCCCAGAGAGTATTTAAGGAACATCCCGAGTCTGGAAGGGACCCCCATTCTACAGATGAGCACACCAAGGTCAGGAATGCAGGCCAACTTTGCAGTTCCTAAAATGCTTGCACAAAGGTTCTTATTTAACTCACAACTCTGGGAAGTAGACAGGGTAAAAGTTATCAGGCCCATCTGATAGATGAGGAAACTGAGGGCCCAAGAACAGAGTGATTGGTCAGGGTCCCCTGGTGGCTTCCTTCCTTCACCCTTCACACATACACTGCACGTGGGCTCTGTGACAGGCCCTGGGCGGGGTGCAAGCCGGGGGCAAAACCATCCTGTGCATGGGGTGCTCGCAGTGTCCTTGGCAATTCAGAGAAGCTGGAGCTGCAGTGAACCCCAGCATGGGAACCCCAGGGGCTGGGAAGCCCAGGGAGAGACTTTAGGGGGTGATAGTTCAGGGGAGTTCAGTGTGGGAGCTGCGGAGGGAGGGAGCATCAGGCAGGGCCTTGGCCCCTCTCAGGCTTCCTGCCTGGCCTTCTTACTGGAGCTCCTTCCTGGAGGATTTAAGACTATGTTGAGCAGTTGTTTTAAATTTCCGGGCAGGGGGCTGCAAAGGAGGGGGGTGTGCAGGCCGTCTGGGGTGTGGGCTGCTATTTACCAGGGCCCTTTGTGGGATGAAGCTCTCCAGGCTGGAGGCTTCCACAATTGCTTGCAGCTGGGCTGTCAGCCAGCCGGGGGAGTTGGGGGTAGGTTGGGAATGGTGGGGAAGGGGGAGGCCAGGGGCCTGCGGGGTCCCTTCCAGCCTCCAGGATGGCCTCTGCCTCCTTGGGTGGCGGCTCTTGGTGGGGTCTCAGACCTGGCTGAGGGTCCTTGCGCACAAATGTATCTATAAGCTGGGAATCCATCCGGCTGGACATTTCTGAGCTTTATGGCCTTGATGCACTTAATCTTTCATTTCCTCTCCCCTGCTTCATCTCCCCGCTCACTTCCCCTCTTTCCCGAGAGAGGAATTGCTCTGCTCCCCCGCCCCCATGGTGCGGGGAGGCTCCCTGGCCCCTTTGTCAGAAGCTACCTGTGTGCACAGCTGTCCCGGATCCCTCCCTGTCTCTGTCCGGGCCCACCGTTCACTCCCCTTCCGATGACAGTAGCGGATAAACAGGCCTGGCAGAAACCCCTGTTTCCTCAGCACCCACAGGATCAGCTCCTTAGCCAGAGAGCCAACAGCCTTCAGCCTCCTCTGTCTGCTCCCCTCAGGGATAGCCCACACTCTGGCCCCAGCCTAAGGAACCAGGGCACCTGTGTCGCTGCTCTCTCCCTTGCTCACGTGCCCCCCGCCACCCTCCCTGCCCAGAGTATCTGCTGTCCATCTTTCCCCCTTGGCTCAGGCATCTCTCCCAGGGCAGGTCAGGGCCTGTCCTCTGTATACCTGCAGCCTTATTTTCGGTGAAAGGAGAACACTATTTGGTCTTGTCTTACAAGCTTCTGATAGACCAAGGGGAGTAAAGGGCTTTCAAGGTTGTCTAGGACTGTATCAGTTCGAGGGTAGGGAGGCTAGATTCATTTGGGGGGGATCCTACTCTCACAGAAACATATTTTACCGTGAGAGTCATTTTGTGCTCCTTCTTGATGGGGTCCTAAAGCCAGATTCTGGGAGCCTGACTTGATCTGTGGTATCCCAGCGCCCGCCTAGGGTCCGGCTCAGGAAATCTCTCAGAGGAGAGACTCCCCAGGTTCTTTCCCTTCATCTTATACCGAGGAGACCAAGCCCCAGAGAGGGAAAGGAACTCACCCAAGGTCATACAAGAAATCAGGGCAGAGTTGGGACCAGTTTCTCGAACATTTACTTAAAAACCTACTTAGTTTTAAAGAGCCCCTGGCTGGGAGCCAGGAGAAGAGTAGGTTTGAGCCCTAACTTAGTCCCTACCCCAAACTCAAACAAGTCCTCTGAATGCGGTCCTCTCTTCGCCTCTCTGGCACCCTCCCTTTCCCCTCCCCCACCAGGTTTCCTTCCGGCCAATTCTGATGGTGGGGGTTGGGACTCTCTTTTGAGGCCCCTCCCATCCGCGCTCTCTCTCCTCCAGTGCCACGCTCAGAGAGCTGGGCCAGGCCTTGGGGGAAGGTGGCTGGTTCCAGCTGCAAGGCCTGGTGGGTCCCACACTGGGAGAATGAGTCTGCATAGGACAAAGAATGTCGAATGTCCCTTTTGTTTTGGGGATGTGGTGGGAACAGAGCCCTGGGCCAGCATGGGGAAGAATGGAGCAGGATGGGTATGTCTGGGCAAGGATGGTAGGATGGGGTGAGGGTGTGCTCTCAGGGGGTCCAAAATGGTGAAAGGTCAGACATGAGTCTCTAGTGCTTTGGCCTCGTTGTAGGGGAGGGGTGGGGGTGAGGGGAGCCACCTCCCTGGTCCCATAGCAAGGTGGTGGGAACCTTGTAGGCCAGGGTCCCTAGGTCCCTACACTGTCACTAGGCTTTCTCAGTGTGTTTCTCCCCACCACACGGCACCAGCAGTGGAGACCTCCCAATCTTCAGCGAAACCCCAGGGAGATGGCCTGATCACCCCCATTTCGCAGGCATGGGGAATAACTGATCTCTAGCTAGTCCACTTGGGAAAAGCAGAACCAGAATATGAAATCAAGCCCAGCTCTAAGCCAGGGCACTTACCACTTTTCCCTTGAGGGGAGAGGTCGATCTGGCCGGATTTTAATTGGACAAAGGGCTCTTCAGAAAGGTGAGGCAACTTGCCTCAGGCCACCCAACCTGTTTGGGACAGGGACTGGCCAGGCCAGCCCTCCTGCCTGCTCTAACTGGCTTCAGCCCTGAATGACCTTCTCTAGGACCCAGAGCCCTGGACAGGGGAGATGCTCTTCTTCCTCCAGGGTCAGTTTAAGCTCCCAGATTTCACGTGGGAGCCCTAGAGTAAGGAGGAGGAGTAGGGGAGCTGGCTCCTTATCAGTCGTGTGGTGCCTGTCAGAAGAGCTCTGCTCTTGGAGAGTGAGTCTGCTCCCGTATAAATAGGTTCTGCCTTGTGGGGTGACTCCGGGGGATCTCTAGGAGACAAGGGAGGCAAAGGTGAGCAGTACTGACCGGGTCTCCATGCAGGCGAATTCCCTTCTTCCCTCCTCCTTCCCTCCTCCCTGCCTCCCTCCCCTTAGCTCTTTGGCCTTGAGGTCAGATGAGGCTTGATTAATGGCCAGGGAAGCTAGTTCAGCAGGGCCCCAAAGACACAGGCAAGGAGTATGAGAAGGTAGGAGGAGGCAGGAGAGGGGACAGGGCAGAGCCTAAGGAGGAAAGAGAAGTGGAGTGAGAGAGCTGGTCTTCAGATTTCTGTTCGGAGGCAGGAATTCATTTCTGGGGGCTCATAGCACTTGAGTTACCCACTGTCATCTTACCCTTGAGAACCCTGGGCTACCTGACCTAGAAGGAAGGAACCACCCCCTGCTCTTTACTCCAAATTGTTCAGATAAGACCACAATGGGGCCTTGGGAAGGCTGTGACATGGCACCAGGAGAGCCTGCTGGAATTTCCCCATCTTGTGGGCCCACTGGTTGAAAGGGGGTTGGAACCGAACCAGGGGTGGTGGAAGAACTTGTTTTGAAGCCAAGGAGCACTCGGTGCCCCCCTCCCCCGCCGCCGCCCCTAAAGCTGCATGTTTACTTGGGGAAGCCCTAGGGGTCTGGAGGAGATTATGGGAGCTCTAAGGCTGGAGAGTCCCCCCATGGTGGGGTCTCTTGGACCTGGGTCTCCGGGGGTCTGCTCCACCTACACCCACACACTCCCCACCTTGCACTCAGGCAGAACCCTTAACCCCCTCGATGGAGTGGGGGCCGACTTCAGGTTGTCCCTCTCTCTGGGGCTGAACAGTTTCCTTGCAGAAGATGCTCAGGCCCTTTAAAAAGAAATAAATAAATAAATCCAAGACCAGATTTAAAGTCTTGCCTGAATGCTCCCAGCCTGGCTTCTCCCTTCCTCCTCCCCCTGGAGCTCTTACAGCCCCCACTGCCTGAGCACCCCCCCCCCCCCCAGGGCCATGCAGCCTTCCAGTTGAGTGGGAAGAGCAGGCAGGAATCTTGTGTTTTGGAGGGCCTCCTGTGTGCTGTGCTGTGTCGCTTACCTTTCTGATTTACTTCACCGAAGCCTTCCCAACCTGCTCAGGTCCTTACAGCAGGCCCTGTCATCCCCACTTGTCCAGAACCTGGCGGAAGAGAAAGGCTGGGCTGAGGGAGGGTAGGGAACTTTTCTGGGGCTGCATAGGGGCAGAGCTCAGGACATGTCCTGTCTTCCAAGTGGAGCTCCAAGTTCTCGCCTGTGCCACCCTGCCCAGGATCTCCAGCATCAGAGGGCAGTGTCAAGCTGAAATGGGCAGACATCAGAGCCAGAAGCAGACTCAGAGACCATTTCATATGGCCCTTTCTCGTACCGTTGGAGGCTGTGACCTGGAGGAGGCAATGGGCTCGCTCAGGGTTCCATAGCAAGTCATTCCAGGTGCCATGCAAGGTGCTAGGCGCTAGGAGACACAGAGCACAAAAATGACAAGATGCTGGTCTCATGGAGCTCTTACTGATGGAGCCCAGCAGGGCCTTTGGGGTTCCCATAAGGGAAGTATGGTGGCCTCTCATGACACAGAGCAGCCCCTCACCCAGAAGGGTTCCTGGACGAGGTGGTTTCTGAGAATGGAATGGTCACTGGTAACAGGCAGAGAAGGAGTGCTCCAAGAGCTGGAGTGTTGTTCTCCATTCTCCGCCCCTCACGGAACCACTGGAGGGAATTACCGGCTTAGAGTTGCCAGGTAAAATACAAGATGTCCAGTAAATTTAAATTTTAGATAAACAAACAAAAAAAAATTATTTAGCATAAGTATGTCCCATGCAACATTTAGGATATACTTGTACTAAAAAAATGATTCATTGTTGGGGCACCTGGTTGGCTCAGTCTGGTAAGCGTCTGCCTTTGGCTCCAGTCATGATCCTGGGGTTCTGGGATCTAGCCCTGCATCGCATCGGGCTCCCTGCTCAGCGGGGAGCTGCTTCTCCCTCTCCCTCTGCCTGCTGCTCCCGCTGCTTGTGCTCTCTCTCTCTCTCAGATAAATAAATAAAATCTTTTAAAAAAATTATCCATTGCTTATCTGAAATTCAAATTCAACGGAGAGTCCTGTATTTTTTATTTGCCACATCTGGCAACTTAACCTGGCTGTGCGCTGGGGAGATGGGGTGGGAGGGTCTGAGGCTGGAGGCCGTGGTGGGGCACCAGGGCGAGAAGGTGGAGACTCAGGAGATTGAGTCTGGATGGAGTTAAGAGGAGGAAGGAAGAGGCAAGTCTAACTCCCTGCCATCTGAGCAATCAAGTCAGGGCATGGAGGTGGCAGCCCCAGGGAGGATGGTGGGAGACAGGGAGCATGGTGAGTTTAGTTACTGACAGTTATGTCTGAGACTCTCAGGGCCCTCCTAATGGAAATGTCCAGGTGGCATCATGGCTAAGGTGCCACTGGCAGATTCCAGTGGAGAGAAGAGAAGGGGCTGACATGGACCAGTGGCTCCCCTCGCGTACCCCCACCACAGGGCTCAGTTGTGACTCAGGGCTCAGGAAGGGGCTGGGGGTGGGGGAACCCGACGCAACTGGTTCTGGTCCCTGGCAGTACCACCCCAGGTCTACCTCTGCTAGGCTCCAAGGACTGGAATTTGACTTTATCTTCCCAAAGGTCACCTTGCCCACAGCCCTGCCCTGGGGGGGGGGGGCGGTGGAGACGACATTCCTCACATTCCCTCCCAGGAGCTGGCTTGTCCGGGTTTCCAACCATCCTCAGCAACTCTTGGCAGGCCTTACTGAAGGCCTACTACGCATCTCTGGGGTCTGGGCTTGGGGGTCTGACCAGCCTATGTTTGAATTCTGACTTTGCCTCCCACCAGCTGGGCAATCCTGGAGCCAGTGACCTCTCCTTGAGCCACCCGGTCCCTGTCCTCACTCGTAAATGGGGATCATTCTGACAGGAGTGTTAAGTGATCATGTCTTTATATTTTTATTTTCATTTTTTAAAGGTTTTATTTATTTATTTGACAGAGAGAGACACAGCGAGAGAGGGAATACAGGAGAGAGAGGGAGTGGGAGAGGGAGAAGCAGGCTTCCCACGGAGCAGGCAGCCTGATGTGGGGCTCCATCCCAGGACCCCAGGATCATGACCTGAACAGAAGGCAGACGCCCAAGGACTGAGGCACCCAGGTGCCCTTGTCATGTCTTTTTTTTTTTTTTTAAGATTTTATTTATTTGACAGAGAGAGAGAGATCACAAGTAGGTGGAGAGGCAGGCAGAGAGAGAGAGAGGAGGAAGCAGGCTCCCTACTGAGCAGAGAGCCCGATACGGGGCTCGATCCCAGGACCCTGGGATCACCACCGGAGCTGAAGGCAGAGGCTTTAACCCACTGAGCCACCCAGGTGCCCCCCTCGTCATGTCTTTTAAAGCATCACCTCAGCCCTTGTCTTTCAGCAGTACTCTTAATACTGACTCCTCCTTTGCCTTGAGCCTCAGTGTCCTCGTTTTAAAGAATAATGTAGGGGCGCCTGGGTGGCTCAGTGGGTTAAGCATCTGCCTTCGGCTCTGGTTATGATCTCAGGGTCCTGGGATCAAGGCCCTTGCAAGGCCCAGGAGGGGCTCCCTGCTCAGAGGGAAGTCTGCTCCTCCTTCTGCCCTTCCCCCTGCTCATGCTTTCTCTCTCTCTCTCTCTCTCCCTCTCAAATAAATAAATAAAATCTTTAAAAAAAGAAAAAGAATGATGGAACCTGTCATGTCAAGCCAGGGACGGGCATGGATGGACTGTGATGGCCCACAAGGTAGCTGTATGGGAGGCCCCAGAACCCCATACTTCTCAGGTCCAGCAGAGTCTGAGGTGACCTTGGCCAGGGTCAGTCAGGGAGCAGGCAGATGGAGGCTGCAGGCTCCATGGTGTGGCTGCCAGGAAGTGATAGGCTGGCCAGAGGGCCTGGTGGCAAAGGCTGAAAACAGAAGCAGGGGAGCCCACAGAGCTGGGCAGCCAGACCTCTGCTCTGGCTCTGTTATCTCGGGTTCCCCTATGCCTGCCTCCAGTCCCACCCCTCCTCCCAGGTGTGGGATACACGGGGCCAAGGGGACAACCACCTGGAGTCCAAGTTTATCATTCTTGATTGTACTCCAAGAGCCTGGTATCTGGAATTCCCTGCCTAAAGGGCTCTGAGACCACTCCCAAGACCTATTCTCCGGGGGCTCTGCTGCAACCTTAGGCCTGCAGGATGGACAAGGAAGGAGCTTGGACATGGGGCCTGCACACAAGGACTTCTGGAGAGAAGGAAGAACCTGGCAAGGGGATTGCCATTTGAACTCTTGCCCCAGGGTGCAAATATGAGGGGTGGGCCACCCCATGGAAGGACCAGGGTCAGAGGAGTCCCAGCACAGTAGTTGGAGGCTTTAGTTCAATGATGGGCCAATTTTACCTGCAGATTCTCAGACCTACCCATGGAAATTCATATTCTTGGGCTTTGGAGAAGATTCTAGAATTTGCATATTTAGTAAGGATGGCCAGAGACCATGGTAGGGAGCTTTGTGCCCAGCACCCCATTCCCCATTTAATACCTTTTACTTTTAATTTAATTCTTATTGTTTAAGATTTTAATTTTATTTATTTTTTAAAAGATTTTATTTATTTATTTGAGAGAAAGAGAGAGTGAGAAAGAGAGCATGAACAGTGGGAGGGGTAGAAGGAGCAGCAGATTCCCTGCTAAGCAGGGAACCCAACTCAGGACTTGATCTCAGGACCCCAGGACTGTGACCTGAGCTGAAGGCAGACGCTTAACTGAATGAGCCACCCAGGTGCCCCTTAAGATTCTGTTTTTTAAGAAATCTCCGCATGCAACATGGGGCTTGAACACATAGCCCCGAGATCAAGATTTGCATGCTCCACTGACTGAGCCAGCTAGGTGACCCCTATTTAATTCTTACAATAACCCTACAAGGTAGGTAGCTGGGAGGAAACTGAGGCATGGTGAGAAGACTTGCTAAAGGGGGCGCCTGGGTGGTTCAGTGGGTTAAGCATCTGCCTTCAGCTCAGGTCACGGCCCCAGGGTCTTGGGATTGAGCCCTGCATTGGGCTCCCTGCTCAGCAGGAAGCCTGCTTCTCCCTCTCCCGTCCCTCTCTGCTGAAGTTCCTCTCTTGCTGTGTCTCTCTCTTTGTCAAAATAAATAAATAAAATCTTAAAAAAAAAAAAGGGGGTGCCTGGGTTAAAGCCTCTGCCTTTAGCTCAAGTCATGATCCTAGGGTCAGCGGGGAGCCTGCTTCCCCCTCTCTCTCTGCTTGCCTCTCTGCCTACTTGAGATCTCTGCCTGTCAAATAAATAAATAAAATCTTTAAAAAACAAAACAAAACAAAACAAAACGAAGACTTGCCTAAGTCCTCCCAGCTGGCAATGGACAGAGCTAGGACTGGTCAGCACTTGTACTCTCCTGCCTGTCCCTCATCCCCAAACTCCAAAACCTCAGTGATAAAGGCCCAAAGACAATTTGGGTCAGAAGTCATTTGGACATATTCTACTTGGTTCCAGGAAAACAAAGCTTAGAATCCAATTGTGAAGCATAAATCCTCTTCTCTGGTCTGGTGAGGCCTCCGCCCTCTGCTGACTCTGGGGCAACTCTCAGACCCTGGCAAGATCTGTTAGCCTCCAGTCATCCATGTCCCCAGGGCGATCTCTCCAGCCCAGGTCTCCAGGTCTCTTGGCTCCAAACTCAAGTGTTCTCAAGCTGAGGAGCACCTCCCATCCCCAGACTTGCCCCTCTTCTGGCCCTGCCACACTCTCAGTGCTCAAGTCTGAGTGTCTGTGCCCATCCTCAGCTCCCCCTCCAGCTACTTCCAGCCCATAGGTCACCTTTCTGCCGGGTCTACTTCCTTAATAGCCATGAATCTGTCCCCATCTCCCATTGACCTTGCATCTCCCCTCATTCGGGTTCAGGCTTCAGCATCTCCCAAAAAGACCACCGGCTCCTCCAAGCCACTGCATATATGGCATCTAGAATGATCTCTAGAAAACAAGGGACAGGTCATGCCTCTGTTCACAACTCTACAGCGGCTCCTGTCTCAGTGCCCTTTGACTAAAAGCCAAGTTTTTCTCTACTCTCCAGGAACACTGAGGGGCTTTGAAAGTCTCCGTTACACCCTTCCCTCCCCTCCCCTGCGTTATTTTTTCACGTCTATGTCTATGTCTTCACTGCTGCTGTTCCCTCTTCCCTTGGGTTTCCTGGCTAACAGCTACTTCCTCAGATTCCAGCAGCACCGCCTCCTGCAGGAAGCCACCCCTGCTGCACCCAGGCTGGGTCAGGACCCCTGCTGGGGCTGCCAAGGCTCTCTTGCAGCACCTGCCACCTGCACTCATAATAATAGCTGATATTTATTGAGTGTTGACTCCATGTATTTTTCTATATTGACCCACTTAACCTTCACAAGCACCCTATGAGACAGGTTCTATGATCATCTCCAATTTCAGGTGGGTAAAAGGTTAAGTAAATTGCCCCACACTACCTGGGGATCTGCAACCACAGTGGCTGGCTCCAGAAAGCTGGCCTCTAATCCTGAGATGCCGCCTGCTGCTGTATTGGGTGCACCTTCGGGGGGACGGCAGGGGCAGGGATGGGGTTTGTGTGGCACATCCTGGATGGTCCTTCTAGGGCGGCTTCTGCCCCATCAGGATGAACCCAGCGGCTAGCCCAGGTGCTGGCATGGGTAGACGCCTGACGCCTGGCGCTTCTGCCCTAGTCTCAGACCTCTGCGGGGCTGTGAGGGCCCCCCGCGACCGGGGCGTCGGGCGGCCCAGCTGGGGCGGGCTTGGGGCCAGATGGGCTGTGCGGCGGCAGGGAGGCCAGGGCGGCCGGCCGGGGCCGTGCGTTGCCATGGGGACGGGGGGGCGGCAGTCCCGCCCCCGTGGGCGGGGGAGCAGGTGGCGGGACGGTGCGCCGGCTGGGGGAGGGGCCGGAAGGGGCCCACGGGGGCCGCGGCTGGAGGGGCGCGCCCCGGGCTTCTCCTCCTCCTCCCTACCTCTCCACTCCCGGGGTTCCCTTGGCGATTCAGGCTCTGCCTCGGAGCTTCAAGTTAGGGCCCCGTCCTGGCCTCGGCTTCCCATCCCTGTACATCTGGTGCATATAACTTCCTCTGCTCTCTCCCTTTTAGCCTCAGTTTCCCCGACTGTGCAAAGGCGGAGTTGGGCTAGGAGATTTTCTTTCCTTTTCTTCCTTTCTTCCTTCCTTCCTTCCTTCCTTCCTTTCTTTTTCTTCCTTCCTTCCTTCCTTTCTTTCTTTCTTTCTTTTTTTAAAGATTTTATTTATTTGACAGAGATCACAAGTAGGCAGAGAGGCAGGCAGGAGTGGGGGGGCAGGCTTCCCGCTGAGCAGAGAGCCTGATGGGGGGCTGGATTCCAGGACCCTAGGAAGGAAGGCAGAGGCTTTAACCGACTGAGCCACCCAGGGGCCCCAGGCCAGGAGATTTTCATGCACGCTTCAGCACACATAGTTTTTATGGCTCTGGGATAGGCCCGGGAGGATTCAGGGTTGGGTAATTTCTCATCCTCTTCTTAGATGTAGGTGAGGTAAGTTCTCATCAAATGACGCCCTTCCTAGGACCCAGATGAGGGGAATGTCGGAAATAGAAGAGCTCGCGGAGCTGCATCCCCCCCCTCCCCCCTCCACACCCCTCTATTCCCAACCCTCCCACCCTCTCCCCGCCCACCTCGAACCCAAGCGTCCCCATTATACAGAGCAGGCAACGGAAGCCCAGAGAGGGTGAGGAACCTGTTAGAGTTACACAGCGAGTCGCAGGCAGAGGCAGGGTGGTGAGAAACTAGGTCTTAGCTTCCCAGTGCTCCACCCATCACCTGCTGCCTTGGAACCCAAACCGGTGTCAGGGTGGGGGGAGGGGCAAGGTGCTGTTTGGGGGGAAACAAAGGTCCCCACTCTGTGCTCTGCCAGCCCCAGCTGCCAAGATGGCGGGAAGGCTGCCTGTGAGCGCAGACCTGAGGTGCGGGCTCCGTGTGTGCAGCAGAGACCCCCATGGTGGTCCCGCCACCGCTCACTACCCTCATGGTCTGCCCCAGACCACTGCACCGCAGTCCCAGCCCTGCAAAGAAGGTGTGGTGGTTGTGGCCTCCCTTCACCGACCCCACCCTTGGTAAATGTTGAGCTGGGACCCCAGCCAGCAGTGTGGCCCCAGAGCTGGGCCTCCACACCTCCCCAGACCCCAGTCGTCTCTCAGGGAGGCCCTGCTTTCCTCAGGAATAAAGCCCCTTCCTTCTCCACCCTTTCTGAGCGCTCAAAGCCTCAGCCAGGGATGGGGGTTGTCGGAAAGGACTGGGCTTGCTTCTCTCCCTTCAGGCAGGAGTTGCGGCTCTGGTTCCCAGCTGATGGTGGTGGAAGGTGGCTCTGGCTGGGGGTGGGGGTGGGGAGGGGAGCTGGGCAGAGGCAGGGTCTGTGCCTTTAAGGTACAGCTTGCTGCTGGAGTGCCACACACACACACACACATACACACACACACCCCACACACAGTCTCCCTAGCACACAGTCACGCAGTCACACAGCCCCACACACACACTTCAGGCTCTGTTCCTCTCTCTCTCTCTGTCACCCTCTCTCTCCACAGGCACACGCACACTCCCAGGCTCTGTTCTCTCTCCCTCCCTCTCCCTCTCTCCACACAGGCATCCACATTCGGTCACACACACACAGAAGCATCCACACTCTCTGCTTTCCCTCCCGCCTCTCTCCCCAAGGTCTAGTTTTAAAAAACATGGGCTTGGGGAGGAAGAACAAGGGCAAGGAGTTCTGACCTAGAAAATGGGTCCTGCCTCCTCTCCCTCCCCAGCCCAGGAAAGGGGGCTTATTTCTCAATTTGGTATCACTGCCCTGGGTCAAGGTTACAGAGAGAAATGAAGAACCCAGGCAGGATGAGAGTCAGCCTCTTGGAGAGGGAGGGAAGGGGGCTGCTTGGCCATGGGCCCAGCCTATTGGCCAGGAACCCAGGAAACAGGGGGGCCTCTCCTTCCCCTACTCACTCAAAGCAAACTCACTTTTAACACAAAAGAAGCAGGTTTAGGGACAAAGTTATGTGGGTGGCTTAGCCACAGAGGTATGAACCATCTGACTTTTTAACCAGGTGACTTACAGTAAAGGGGCCCTTGACCCTTTTCAGGTCATTTTACACCTTTAGTCAAATCCTGGATTAGAATTCTTACCAAAGCTTGGGAAGAGAAGTCCTTTTTTAAAAATCTTAAAATGTTGCTTGCTGTAGCTCCACGGTGAGGCTGGGAGTTCTCTGCCTAAGTGACTCTCAGCCTCTCATCTCAATGTACTCTGACTACTTGTGGCGAGTTCCTAGTCATCCTTCAAAGCCCAACTCAAAGTTCCCTCAACTAGAGGGCTCTCCCTGTGTCATTCCGGGCAGAATGAGTTCCCGTTTAGCCCTGGGCATCTGGGCTTTCTACACTTTCTACAGTTCTAACACTTCCATGATTTAACAGGCAAGTGTGTACCTGAGCTGCGGATGGTGCTTTTCTCACTTCTTCTCATTTATTCATCACCCCCATCTGCTTCTGTGGTGGGGATTAGGATCCCCCTTTAAGAGGTGTCAGTACTCCAGTTCAGCTTCATCAGTTGAACAGATCAACAGGATTTGAATCCACATCTGCTGGATGTTGGCTGTTGGCCTTTCCCCTGTCACTCACTATTCTTCACAGGCACCCTGCCCTGCAGGGGACTCAACAGAGGAAGACCAGGTCTGCGCGAAAGGAACTGATGTCACCACAGGGACACGAAAATGTACCCTTTTCAATGCAGCAAAGCTTTCCCAGGCATCTCCCTGCTGCAGATCCTGTGTTGGGTGCTGGGGTAGAGAGACAAAATAGACACTGTCTTCTTCCGTCCTTGGGGACAACAGGCGCACAAACAGGCTGTGATGACCTAGGGTGGTTGGGGCTGGGATGATAAGGAGGCTGGGATCCCACAGGAGGCCTGGCTCAGACTGGAGAGGTTGAGAAGGGGCTCCCCAGAAATGGTGATGAGGGGGCTTGAAGCCAGGGCAGGAACCAGCCGGGTAGACAGGGCATGTGGAAAGACAGATTGGGGATGTCACAAAAGAGTCTTGAGTGCCACACAATCAATAAATAAAATCTTGGGGTGCCTGGGTGGCTCAGTTGTTCGATGCCACACAAGGAGGCTCACCTTCCTCCCAGGGGTGAAGGGGATCCCCACAGGTCTTTGGCTTCACTGGCCCCACACCCCCAAGGGCTGCGAGGTCAGACATTCTGCTGAGGACCCTCCTGACAGCTGGTCTGGACTCTGGGGGTGTGGGAGTCCCAGGGTTCCCTCCAAGAGCTCCCCCAAAATCAGGAGAAGGAGGTTGACAATGGCTCAAGACAGGTCACCTCAGCCTGGATTTCCTTCCCATCCCCACCTTCATGAGGGGGTAGGGGGAGGTTGCCAAGGCACTACATTTGGTATTGAAGTTCAATGAGGAAAATTCCTTGGCCAGTAGCATTGGTCCCAACATGAAATGACTGGTGAAATTCTTACCTTCCCCGCTTTTAAATAAAAAGATGAACAATAATAATAATAATAAAAAATTTTTTTTAAAAATGATGAACAACAGCACTGAGACCTTAGGTCACTTTCCTAGAAGAATGGTTGATGTTAGACCCACGAGTCTGCGGTGCCCCACCCAGGATTTCCCTAATGTCCAGTCATTGGTACCCCTCCACGCTTTCTGCTGTATCTCCTGACCTCATCCGCTTAGTGGTTTTCTTTGAATTAACTCACTTTTACAAAACTTTAACAAAGGAAACTGTGTCTGTACTCTAAATGTGTTGGCTTTCCAAAAAATAGAAGGTAACTATAAAAGTAAATTCAATGAAAACAAAGCATTTCTAGCTTAGATACTCTTGCTTGCTAGGAGGCCCCTCCCTCTTTGCCATCATGGGAGATGGGCGACTGTTAGAGAGGTGTTAAACACATACCAGCTTCACGCTGGCCCTGTCTCCTTCTTGACTTCAGCTGAAGCAATAACTTCCCTGAGATGAGCTTGAGGTCCCGTGTGCTGCACAGCTGGGTCTGGGCACCATCCGGGTCAGTGTGCCTGACCTAAACTTTGAGAGACTCGGTGTCAGTGGAAGCCCTTTGGTCCAGAGAAAGAGGAGACATAGCCAAGGTCATTCACTAAGGAAGTAGCCAACAGGAGCCAAGGACCCAGGATTTTGACCCAGGGTGGGGCTGCTTGAAGGCGGGGTGGTGGGGGGTGAGGCAAGCCTGGCCCAGGAGACCGAACCCTGGGTTGTGACACCCGAGGCTCAGTGTCACTATTGTCCATCTAGATGTCCCTGAACACGGGCTAACATGGCTCTGAGCCTCAGGTTCCCCCATCTGTGTGGGAGATCTCTACCCCCTCATGCAAGTCCTGGAGCTCTGCGATTCCTTCCCAGAAGACAGAAACCCCTCAAGACCTCCCCATAGCTGACAGGCTCACTCCCACCCCCGCCTGGGCGGTATGACCCCTGCTCCCCCCTCCAGCTCCTCCCCTTCCCGTCCAGCCAGTCCAGCCACAGCCATCTGCTGAGCAGAGTCCCTGGACCATCGTAGGCACACGCCATCGATATGTGTTGAAGGAGTGAATCAGTGAATACTTTGCTGCCTCATTTATGCATCAGCTGGTCCCTTTGCTTGGAATGCCCTTTCTTCCTTTATCCGTCTCTCAGCTTGGATTCATTTGCTAAAACCCTGCTTAGATGCACCCCCTTTCCTAAGAAGCTCTCCCTGAAATTTCCCAGAAGAGTTCATTACTCATTAGTTCAACAGATGACTGACTATTAGTGCTTCCTGTGTGCCAGGGATGGGGCTGGGGGCTGGGGGAGACCTGCAGGAAAGAGACAGAGGAGGGTCCTCCCCTCCTGATCTTCCCCTCTTCTGAGTCCCCCAGGGCTCGTGCTGCTGCTCTCATGCTGGCCTCCCGGAAGCCTTGCTGTTATTTGTACCTGTGACTCCTGGACTGTGAGTGAGCTCTCCTGTTCGGTCACCGGGGGCCCCAGAGCCCAGCCCTCTGGGCTAGGCAGGCAGTAGGTTGCCTTGCCAGGTACCAGGCCCCACTCCCCACCCCCAGAGCTGGAATTCATAGAACAATGTGAGCATCAACAGAAGTGACACTGGCCGCCATGGACGGAGGGATGGAGAGCCTACTGTGTGCCAGGCACCTAACCCACGGAGAGCACGCTGTTGAGTCGGTGACTGGGACCTGGGACTCAGGCTGGACCCTGTGGGCCAGGCTTCTTCCCCCGTGGGCCCCTCAGCCCTCCGGGAGCCTCTTCCAGAGGCCAGATTCCAGGAGCCTCCTCATTCTCAGCCCTGCTCTGCACACCCCCATCCCCCTCAGCACTGGCCTGGCTTCCTGGAATTTGTCCTCCTAATTGAAACCAAACACCGGGGCTCCTCCAGGGCTGTGCCCCAGAGGCCCCGGTGGGTTTCTCTTTCCCTGTCCTTCTCCCTTCCCCAGCTGGGGGTGGGGTGCTCAGCCCCAGGCAGCACTTGCTGGGGGGGGGGGGCGTTCCCCTGCACAGAGTGTGGGGTGGGGGGCCCTCCCTGCCCCTGGGGTCTGAGTGAAACTCTGCTCTTGCACAGGCTGAAGACATAGAAAGAGAGGGACGAGGAGGTAAGGGAAGAGGAGAGAATGGAGAGTGGTCCACTCGGACGGTCCCAGGAACACCCTGGGAAGGTCCTGTCTTAGGCCAAAGGCCTGGGAGCTGGAGGGCAGATTTGTTAAAGTCAGCTCCGTCCAGACCTACTGTGTGCCTTTGGGCCTTGGGCAAGTACTTCCCTCTCCAAGCTTCGAGTTCCTCATCTGTTCACAAATGGGCGTATATGGGGCCCATCTCACGGGATTATGGCAGGTGTGCGACAAGATTACCCTAAGTACCCTGTAGCCGGTGGTCGGGGCTCAGTGAGGCCCAGCCTGCTGTCTGTGGTAACATGGGCACACAGCCTTTGCTGGCAGGCACGTCTGACGATGTGTGGGACTGGAGAAGGATGTAGCTGGAAAGGTCACTCGGGGTGAGTGACTGTTTGTTGAACGAAGGAATTCATTCAACTTTCAACAAACATTCACTGGGCACCCCCCTGATCCAAGCCCTGGGACGCACTGTGAGGGAAGTGAGGCCCTGCCCTCAGCGCACGCTGTGGGGGAGGGGTGGGCAGCTGGTCACAGCAGTTAGAGGCGATGACAATGCAGACTGATCTGTGACAGGAAAGCAGAGGGGGCTGACGGAGCCCCCAGGGGGAACTAACCCAGACTGGGGCAGGGGACAGGGTGGTCAGGGATGGCTTCGCAGGGAAAGCAGGGGAGAGCTGAGAGGTGAATGCTGGCCTCCCCTTCTGCCAGCAATACTCGTCCCCGAGGGCCTGCTGGCGGCAGGTGCTGCCCATGAGGGCAGCTGTGCTGGGAAGCCGGAGCGGATCACCTGCCCTGTGCCTCGGGCGCCCAGAGTTTCCACACACATTATCCTTAGAGTCACTTATTTTCATGTGTGTGCTCTTTGAGGCGACTGGCCCATCCATGTGTCATGCAGGTGACAAATGTTTTAAAAAAGTAAAAATAGGGGCACTTGGCTGGCTCTGTCAGTAGAGCATGTGACTTGATCTCCAGGTCGTGAGTTCAAGCCCATGTTGGGAGCAGAGCTTACTAAAAATGAAACAAAACAAAACAGATGGAATTACTTTGAATAATATACTGTGTTAAACCCAGTATATCCAAAATATTATAAACACGTAATTGATATTAACAAATTGTTAACAAGCTAATGGATATTCTTCCTCTTCTTTTTTGAAATCTGGTTTGTGTTGTGCACTGAACAGCACGTCTCAGTTGGGATCAGCCATACCTCAGGCGCTCAGTCAGTCCAGTGGTGAGTGGTTACCATAGTGGACAGGTTGGCTCTAGAATGTGGCCTTCTCTAGGGCAGGGACCTTTACTTCTCGTGTCTTCAGTGTCGAGAAGGGTGTCCGCAGGAGAGGGCACAGTGGGGAGGAGAACACCAGAGTGAGAGAACAAAGTATGCCATTTGGTCTGGCTGCCTGTAGGGCAAATCAGCGGGGGGCGAGTGGTCAGAGGGACTGCATGGGTATCTGCAGCCAGGTCAAGAAAGGCCTCAAATGATGTGCTAAGGAATTTGGATTCTGGTTATGGGGTTATGGGGGCAACTCAGGTCCTCATTTATTTATGAGTAAAGGAGTGTTGTATTCAGGAAGAAAGCTCTGCTACGTAACATGGAGGATAATTTCGATGGGGCCAGTCAGGAGGCAGGAAGACCAAGCCAGGAAGCTGGTGTCATCACATAGGTGAGTGATGAGGGGCAGGGGCAGGAGTGATCGGAGAGACAGAGATGGAAGGTCAGGACTTGGAGCCTTATGGGTGGGTGGGGGGGGTATGGGCAATCAGGAATAAGTCCCAGGTTTTTAGCTGGTCTTGCCAGTTTTCTGATCCAGGACACATAGGAGGAGCGGATCTGTTGAAGACAACATCGAGTTCAATGCTGGTGCCTGCTGGCTTTGAGAAATTAGCTAGAGGTCTTGATGGACAGGAGTGGTAAGTGGTCAGGATATAGTGTGCTAGAGTTCACATGTGGTGTGTGCTGCTGATCACACATGGCATTCAAGCAGGAGGTGGACAAACACTAGCCTGGGATTTTGCAGAGGGTCTATGTGCATCCCAAGTGATCCAGGCTTGGTGACCTCTCAGCCTCAACCCCGTCTGACCCCAGGATTTTGCCGCATGTGTGTAAGACACTGTCTACTGCAACTTGGGCATGTCTGTAATTTGGGGACCTTTGTGGTCTAAAGGAATTCATGTTTTTGGACCTTGACCCACAATTGGAACTGGGGGTGGGATCTAATAGGCATGATGGCTGCATGGGGATAGGCTCCATGCAGACAGAAGCAAAAGAGCCGTGAGGTCCAGCTGGACCTGTATCTTAGA
This sequence comes from Lutra lutra, assembly GCF_902655055.1. NCBI lineage: Eukaryota > Metazoa > Chordata > Mammalia > Carnivora > Mustelidae > Lutra > Lutra lutra. The sequence goes on along the minus strand of NC_062281.1, from coordinate 153,613,011 downwards.
ACCAGAGCGTGAAAAGGATCCTTGATCTTCAACCAGCCTCCCTTCCTCCCCACAGTTTGATTTGTGGGGAAACTGAGGGCCTTGCCCACGTTTACACAGCAGGTCACGTATTCTCCGAGATGAGGTTTGGGGGTTCGTGCTGCGTCTTGGCACCACCTCCCCAAATCCCAAATGCCTAGAGCATCTGCATCTCCTTGCCCTTCCTGGGCACAAAAAAATGTTCTTTAACACATGTGGAAAGGGATTCCAGTCCTTTTTAATTAGGAGGATACAAAGAGAGAAGTCAGACGGCCGCCCCCACCCACGGTTGGAAGACTAAGTGCTCCCCAAATTACACAGCAGATGCCAAGGCTCCAGCAACAAGACCCAGCTTGATAGCTTTGTGGTAACCTCAGCCAGCACAATTTTATTTTTATGTTTTAACTCCTTGGTGATATATAGACCTCTCACAGGCAGGAGAAATGGCATCCAGAACTTCTCCCTTAAAAAACAAAAAACAAAAACAAAAAAAAACCAACAACAACTTATCTTTGAACTTGTGCAACACGAGCCCAATTTAATTAACCCTTTGGTCAGGCCACTTGGTTTGCCCTGGGCTGGACGAAGAAAGCTCTCCTGCCACGCGGGTGTAGCACAGAGTACTTGAGAAGGAGGCATGCCCCCCCCCCCACCACCACAACGTGTCCTTGCTCCTCTTGGGCCCTCTGGGCCCCCAGCAACTCCCTGGACAAACAGCCCTATGGGCAATCGTATGTGCCTCCTCTGGGGTCTGCTTTTTCCTGCTTTTCAAATTTCAGTCTAAGGTGCCTGTTCTAGAGGCGTCCCGGCATCTCATCTGGGCACGCTTGCTTCAAACCTCTATTTCTATACAGACTTGCTGTTCAGAACCGGAACCAGAAGGTTTTGAATCACAGCTCACCCCTAACCTCCCTTTACTCCCTCCTGTGCTCAAGGTACCAAGGTGGCACATCCCCCATATCCCATATCCTTTCCTCTCTAGCCACACTGACTCTGCCTCATGTCACCCATATCATTGCACACTCTTTGGTCTCCCTCATCCAGATTCTTTTTGTTTTGTTTTGTTTTTTAAGATTTTATCCATTCACTTGACAGATCACAAGTAGGCAGAGAGACAGGCAGAGAGAGAGAGAGGGGGGAGCAGGCTTCCCGCTGAGCAGAGGACGCCCCCCCTGCAGGGGTTTGATCCTAGGACCCTGAGATCACGACCGGAGCTGAAGGTGGAGGCTTAACCCCGTGAGCCATCCAGGCGCCCCCCAGATTCGTTTTTCAACGCTCAGATCTACTCTGTCATTTCCTGAACCAGAAAACTTGAAAGGCAAGCCCCTCCCCTCCTTGTCTGAAGGCTGAAGCCCCAACTCTCACAACTCTGAGGCATGGCACCCCAATACCACTCCCCCACCCCCTGTATGTGTGTTCCATGTGCCATTCCTTCCATGTGCCAGTATTTGTGGAGCTTTTGCTATGTGCCAGGAATTGTGCTGGGCACTCAGGAGACAGGTGATGGCACAAGTGCCCAGAAAGTGTGTTTTGAAAGCTGGGGGTTTGGGGCTCGGAGGAGGGGCACGGAATTGAGAGAGGGACTGGGCTGGGGCCAGCTCTCTTCTCATTGGTTTCCTGTTTACTATTAACAGCTGCCCATCCTGCCCAGTGCACAAACGTCCCAGCAAACCTTGGTATGTTTTCAGAGAGGCAGCTCAGTTACGAACATGAAGCAGGCAACTCAAAATTCGCCTTCAGCTGCCTTGAAAATCTGCAAAGGAACCCCCTTTAATCCTTCTCTTTCTACTCCACGCACTCCCCAACTTCTGTCTTCCTCTCCCTCCTTGGAGGGCATATGGCCTCTTGAAGTTTCTGTTTGCTTGTGGGGGGGGGCAGCTTCAGTGTGGACAGCCCCCCCCTTTTTTATTAAGCATCAAGAGATGTAGCAATCTGCTTGCAGATACTGTATGTGCATAATTAATAAAATCTCATTATTTATTTATAAAAAGACACATGAGGAACTGGAGAATTAGGGCTATCCCCACTATATATGATGAAGAGGGAGAAAAAGAGTAGGAGAGAGAGGCAAATACTTTTTTGAACGTTAGATCCTTCCAGAGAAGTGAATCTCTTAGTATGCAATGAATTAAAAGACATCTACTCCCCACGGAAGTGGTGCTCCGTGCCCAGGAGGCATCGGAAAGCAGAAACCTGGTTCAGGGAGCTTAAAAAAGGAACAAGACCAACTCGGTGCTGGCAGTGCCCAGCACGCGGCTTTGGCTTTGGGTAGTTGGCAAGAGAGCAAGAGGCACGGTGGAGGGCCTGGCGGCTGGGGAGGAGGCTTGGGAACCAGTCTGGGGCTTCTAAAGGAGGGGACTGGGGCACAGAATCCCTGGTAGGTGGGGGAAAAGTGGGCAGTCGCCGCATATATAACCCGGAGGCCAGCTGCGGGAGCCCCTGGTTTCTCTAGTCCATTACAAAGCAGATAACATTAACGGGGTGGGTGGGGGAACGACACTAGGGGGGGGGTCTAAGTGCCAGCTCTGCCCTTGGACCTCTTCATGCCAGATGCCCAGCCAGGACCGCCAGTATCAGTAACCCTGCTTATTATATAACAGATCCTGCGGCCAGGCAAGCAGGGGTCAGAGCCTCCCAGGCTTCTTGAGTTGGGGTGGACCTTCGCTCTCCTCTCTCTCATTTTTTCTTTAGACATGCTTTAAAATAGAAAACAGGCTTGTACAGGAACCAACCCCATAGAAACGGGTGGTTTGGAGGGATTCCCCCCCCACCGCCAAGTGCAAGCAACTCAAGCGGCGGAACGCTCAGCCTTCCTGGGGCGGTGGGCTTCGGAAGGGGGCGGGGAGAAGGGCTGGGGAGGGGTTCGGCCTGGGCAGCAGCCCCCGCAGGGTTACCCGGGCGCGTGCAGGGAAACGTCTCAGCAATTCCAGCGCCCGAGCGGAGCGCGCGGGGGGGATGGGGGGGGGCGCGCGGCGCGGGGCACCTTGAAACCGCCGGCGGCCGCGAGCTGATTGGCCGAACCGCCGCCTCGGCGTTCCAGCCAGGCGCCCCTCCCCCCGCGCCGTCCACCCCGGAAGGAATTTCCTCCTCTGGCGGCCGCTATTGTTGTCCGCCTTCGCTGTTTGGGTCGGATCGCGTAACCATAGTATCCAAACTGTGTCCACGCGGGGCCCCAGGCTGGGACCCCTGTGCCCCCAACCCCCCCACTTTTTTTTTTTTTTGCAGCCTACTTATCATGACTTCATCGGACTCGGGGGAGCAGGGGAGGGGGATGGGGCGGGGGGAGCTGGCCCACTTCTGGCGGCCCTTACTTCGAGATGTTTTCAATTATAATTTTTTAAAAAGTCTGCTTTGTGGGTTCGGGGCTTTTAAATTCTTCCCACACCCCTCTCTCCCGTTAAACCGTTGGACCAAACTTGAATGGGGTTTTCCCTCCGTTTCCCCTCTACCGCCTGCGCTCCAAACCCACACTTTGCTGCTCACAGCTGGGGGTGGGGTGCCTACCCCTTCACTGCAGGGGTCACCACCCCAAAAACCAGGACCCCCTCAAATCAGGATTGTGGTCTGGTCCCTGGGCCTCGGCTTGAGCTTGGGAAAGCAAGGCTGCTCGTGGGGTCGGAAACGTCGGATTCTGTAACCCCCCCCCTCCCGCACCTCCCCAGTCCCAGGGGAGGGTACTTCCTGGCGGGTTTGGGGGATCCCTGGAGATGGATATGGGGGAGGAGGTACGGGGTGGATGCCCGCCAAACGTAGGTGGGCTCAAAGGGATAAGGGGACGACGGGGGAAGCAGCTGACAGGTTCTTGGGAAAACAAGCCCCATGGCCCCTCAGATTTCTGCTTCGGATCTCTGTGCACAGACATCCTATTCCGCGCGAAGCAGACTGAGCCCAATACCTGCCCCCAGCTCTTGCAAAAAATAAAAACAAAAGCCCTATCCCTGCGAAGCGCATTCTACTGGGAGAGGTGGGGGAGCCAGCGGCAAGTCCGCACCGGGCAGGCTGCGCGAGGCGCGGGAGCCCCCGGGGATGGGGCCGGCAGCGGGGGGCGGTGAGTGTGTTGGGGGCGTCAAACATTCCCAGAACTCAAGTATTCTCCCGGCGCCCGTTGGGGCGGGGGCAGCGGCCGAGGATGCCCAAGTTCGGAGCAACACTGCCCCCTAGGGGCCGCCGCCGGAGGTTCGCAGCCGGGGCGGCCAAGGGGCCTTGAGGTTAGTTCTGGACTCAGCTGGGTGTACTTGGGCAGCGGTCGCAGGAACCACCCCTAGTGACTGGTGACAAGCTAGAGGACGGTTTCCGAGCGCCAGTTCTAGGGGCCTGGGGATAAGGGTTTGTCGGCTCTAGAGTTTAAAACGGACAGATAGTTGGGTGCATCTTGCAGACTTCCTGTGATGGACTGGATCATTAAGAGCAGTGGATCCAGTCCCCTGACTGAGCAGTTGGGGAAACTGAGACCCGGAGAGGGGTTATAACCTGCTTAGGGGCGTGGGATTTGCACCCAATCCTCCTGGGGTCCTGTGGCTTTGCCCTCTTTCATCCCTGACCTCAGTGGCTTGTCAAAAGAGGCATTATCAGGCATTTTCAAATGAGAAATCAGAGATGACTTGCTCAGTCACACAGCTGAATCAGAACACAGAATCCCCGCCTTTCAGCCCAGCTGTCTATGCCATGGGGACTTTGGGGGGACATAAACCATAGGCTCAGCTAGCTGGCCAGTCTTCCACTGGGGGGTCCTTGTGGTTCTCTATACCCTTGCTGCCAGTCCAGGGCAGAGGTGCTGGCTCCAGCTGAGGGGTTGTGGGTCTGCTGAAACTCGGATTCTAGGCGACTTGTCAGGGCCTCAGTTTCTCCATCTCTAAAATGGGACGTAGGCAAGAGGATCTGGAAGGCATCTTGCACCCCTAGTGTTTGATAACACTAGGCTGCTCCTACTCTTTTGTTTGTCGCAGCCTCTCTTTTCCTGCTCTCCCTGGCTCCTCTGTTCGGGTAGGAGTCGGCTGGGCTGGCAGCTTCCGCCAGCACTACCCCCCCCACACACACACCCCCACCGCTCCGCCGGCCGCCGCAGAGCTTCTGCGGCTGCCCCGCCCCTCCCCTCCCCTCCGCTCAGGGCTGGCGCGGAGCTGACTGTGGGAGGGAGCGGTGGGCAAGGAGCCAGTAGAGCGTCAAGTCAACCCCTTGGGAAAACAGGGTTGTGGGGGGGCGCTGCTGTCAGAGGCTGCAGCTAGGCGATGGCGGACCAGGGTCCCTGGGGGTTATTTGTGTCCAAGGTAACTGGTGTCCGAGTTGGCTGCCAGTCTCCTTCCTCTCTCCCTAGAGAAGCGGGAGCTGTGCTGGGAGTCATTTCTATTCCTCCCTCTCTCCAACTGCCCACGAACAATCAGGCACCAAGTCTGGTCCTTTCTCCCCTTAAATATCTCTCCAGTCCTCTTCTCCCCATCCCTCAGCCACCACCCTAGTCTGTCAGACTGCTGGTCTCCAGGGGGCTCTGAATTCGCCCACTTGAGCCTTCATCCACACTGTCCCCTGTGAGTAGCTTTCTGAACCACAAAGTGCATCCTTTTCTGCTTCAGTCCCTGCTCTGTTTTCCATTGCACAAGGATCAACCCGGCGTTGGTAGATAGATCCTCTGTGACCCGGGCCTGTCTGCCTCTCCAGCCTCATTCTGGGCCTTTGGGTCTAGTGTATCTTTTGGTTCCTAGTGACCCCGCATGTGACTTCAGGAACCTGTCTTGCTTCCTGGCCTCACACAAGTTGTGACCCTGGGTCCTTCCAGGCCTTGGGGATATTGAAGTGAACAAGAAGACCACTCTCTCCTGCAGAGAGCTCACAGACCACAGCAAACACAACCAGCGTGGTCATATTAGATATAATAATTGTTGATGGAATGTGGTCTTTTTTTTTTTTAAGATTTTATTTATTTGTCTGAGAGAGAGAGAGCACAAGCAGGCAGAGGCAAAGAGAGAAGCAGGCTCCCCGCTGAGCAAGGTACCCGATGTGGGACTGGATCTCAGGACTCTGGGATCATGACCTGAGCTGATGGCAGCAGCTTAACTAACTGAGCCACCCAGGTGTCTCTGGAATCTGGTCTTAAGATGATCCTCAGCCCAGCCCTAGGGGTGGGGGAGGTGGGGAGGGGTGGGAATCAGGGAAGTCTCCCTGAAGGAGGTGATTCTTGTGCTGAGTCCTAGGGGAGGACTAGGAATTGGTCAGATACATGGAGGTGAAGAGGGAACACAACCCAGGGGGAGAGGAATGACATGAATGAGCATCAGGGTGGGCAGGCACAGCTCATGAGAGAGCATGCCCCATAAGGAATCTGGAAGACAGCGTAGCTGAAGGGTCAGAGGGTAGGGCATCGGGGAGAGATGTAGTTGGGGAAGGAGCCAAACCCAGAGGGTCCATGCCTGTGTTAGGGAGCAGGGGAGTGTTCTGAGCCCTGGGCTGGACTGCATGCTGGGAATGCCCGCCCTGTTGCAACTGGGCCCTGGAAATGCAGAAATGACTACTTTTATTTACTCAGCCCGGCTTACTTCCTGCCTCTTTCCACAGAGGATCTGAAAGGATCTAAAGAAAAATCAGATATGGTTCTTGCCTTCAAGGAACTCGTAGGCTGGGATAAAGAATAAACTGGGTCGGGGCGCCTGGGTGGCTCAGTGGGTTGGGCCGCTGCCTTCAGCTCAGGTCATGATCGCAGGTCCTGGGTTCAAGCCCCACGTCGGGCTTTCTGCTCAGCAGGGAGCCTGCTACCTCCTCTCTCTCTGCCTGCCTCTCTGCCTACTTGTGATTTCTCTCTGTCAAATAAATAAATAAAATCTTAAAAAAAAAAAAAGAATAAACTGGGTCAAGCAGAATGAAGAAAGCACAGTGAGAACTTTGTGAAATATACACCTAAGTGTCCCTGTTCATTCCTGCTTGAAACCTCTTTATTGTGCCCTCAGGAGCAAGCCTTCCTCCTTTGCATGGCACTTAGGGCCCTGGTGGTCTGCCCTGATGGCCTCTTGGGCTCCCCTCGGCTGCACCCTTCCCACTCCTTCTCCTCTAACCAGCTGTTATCTGCGGCTCCCCTGATGGACCACGTTCTGTCTAGCCATCAGACCGGGGCCCATACTGTTTGCTCTACCTGGAATCCTACTTCCCAGCTCCCAGGCCTCTTGCCCCTTCTTCATTCACTGCTGGTTTTTTTCCAGATGTCACTGAGGCTCTCCCTCCCTCTTGGAAGCCTTCTGTGGTCCCCAAAGCTGGGCTGGGCTCCTCCCCTCAATTCCCCTTGTACTTCTTTATCCCAGTACCCATCCCAGCATAGTTGAATAATCCACAGGAGACTGGTAGCTGCCAACTCTGACTGACCCAGGGGTCTCCAGGTCGTCCACACCCAGGGCTCAGACTGGATGCTTAGTTGTTTTTGTTGTTGAGAATAGTAGTACTAGACATTTACTGTCTGCCTGCTGTGTGCCAGGCACTGTGTTTGCCTCTTGTCACCTGTTACTTTTCTCTTTTACAGCAACCCTCTAAGGTTGTCATCACCCTGTTTTGTAGGTGGGGAAACTAAGACTCGGAGAAGGGAAATGATTATCCAAACCATGAGGGTATTTGTCAAAACTCATCGACTTCACCTGCAAATGATACCTCAATTTTCTGAAAATGAAAAAAAGATAAGAGAACTACCATAGCATTTCATATTTCTTATGTCTGAAAAAACTCTGAGAAATAGTTAGCTTTTATTACAAAAGGAAAAAAAAAGAAGGCGTAGTTGACTTGAGGCAGGGCTAGAACTTGACCCATGTGGCCTAGTCCTAAGCTCTTGTTGGTCCCACCTCTTATAGTCCACTAACTAAGCCATCCCGGGGGGCCCCATTAGGCTTCCCAGGAATAAATGCTCCTTCTAGGGCATGGGGGTTCCACTGGCAGAGAAGAAAGCCTGAAAGGAGGTGTTCAAGGTGGCTGTGAAAGTCCACGGCAGGTCAAAGCCAGAGGCTCAGGGCGACATGGTGCCAGGGTTGGAAGCATGTAGGGAGGTCATGGGAGGCGAGGCTACCTCTGTCAGCTGGGTCTCATGGGAGAAGGCCTTGACCACCTGGACAAAGTGGGCCTTGGTATACAGGTGATAGGAGCCATTGACTTCTAGCTTTGAGCTTCTCTTGGAGGGATCTGTCCTTTGGGGGTTGGTGAGGGGTGATGGTTGCTGGCCAGTGGGGCTGGGTTTGGAAGGACTGGAGCTGGGGGCAAGGCTGGGGGGAATCCCAAGGCGTGGAGGTATCCAGAAGAAAGGCAGAGTCTGAAGAGGAAGCTGGGGTTTGAGTGTCAGCAGCCCAGCAGACACCCCAAGGCCATAGAACCTGCCAGAGGAGCAAGGCTGGGCTCATGGAGCTGAATTCAGAGTTCAGCAAAGCTGGAATTAGGGTGAGCTTGGGCAGGGCAGGGGGGGGGGCACCAATCCTAGCCCTGGGATCCAAACCTGGCACTTCCCCTGACTCCTGCAGCCATGTGACATTGGATAGCATCACGGCCTCAGTTTTCTCATCTGAAAAAAAATGGGGATGTTAGTGATCCCTACTTCAAGGAAGAGTCTAGAGATTAAATGAGATGATACATACAAAGTTCTTCATACTGTGCCTGCCTCATGGTAAATACATAATGTATGTTGGATTTTTCTCCCTCTTCTTAACTGCCCCCTGCCCCCTATTCAGTCCCCTCTGCAGGGAGCTTCTTTCCCAGAGCACACACACCAGTGAAGCCCACAGCACGTATCATTGTGAGATAAAGAGTGCGGTTTTGGGTGCTAGAGGTGGCACTCTGAATCTTTCATTTCAACCCCCTACTTACCACTACGTGTCTGAAGATTTTCCCGTTGCTGGATCGTTTCCTCAGTGGGAAAACCCATCATGTTTTCACATCCATTCTTCTGGTGAAGACATCTGTGTCGTCACCGATGTCTTCTTCTCACAAATAATTCCTTGAACAAACACCCTTGTCAATGTGTCCCCGGGGACGCTGGGGTGGCTTAGTCGATTGAACGTCCCACTCCTGATATCAGCTCAGGTCATGATCTCAGGGTCACGGGATGGAGCCCCGGGTCAGGCTCCGTGCTCAGCAGGGAGTCTGCCTGAGTTCTCTCTCCCTCTTCCTCATCTCCTTCCCCCTCACGCCTGCTTGAGCTCTCTCTAAATAAGTAAATAAACAAATAAATAAAAATCTTAAATTAAAAAAAAAAATGTGTTCCCAGACAAAAAAATGTGTTGCCTTGTGGATCTGTGTGATAATTTCCCTGGGATATCCAGGGGGACAACTGCTGTGTTATGGGACACACATCTACTTCATTTTACTAAATATTGTTAGGTTTCCAGAATGACTGAACCACTTGGTACCCCACCAGGGGCACCCGAGAGTTCCTGCCTCCACACCTGCCTGCCAGCACTTGGTATCACCCACCACCCTAATTTTTGCCGGTGTGATGGATGTCAAGTGCAGCACATGAATTTGTGAGGCTGCGTAGGCCTTCATGCACCTGTTAGCCACCCGGCCTTCTCCTTCTGTGAATCGCTTGTTATGCCCTTCGCACGTTCTCCTGCTGGGTTTCCTGATCTGTCTTCCTGTTGGGGGCTCTAAGGTCAGCATCGAGGACAGCTTATAGCAACTGCCTCAGAGCAGCTCTGTCCTCTGGGGACGGAGTAATCAGGTTGGCTTGAAGGGTCTGAGCTCCCGCTCACTGGTGTCACAGTCGTTTGATATGCTGTCATTTTGTAAACCTTTTCCGAGTGCTTTCCCAGGTTGGGTCCTGTGTGTGGGCTCCAAGGACCCAATGACTCAGGCTTTCTTACGTCTAAAAACTCACAGTGCCATGAGAGAGGCAGACTGGGCAGAAGAGTCGTTCCAAAGATGAAGTAAGTGAGGTGGTATAGATGAAGAAGCGGCTTCCTCATTAGAGCGTCCGTCCCACTGGATGGTCCTGGCTTGGGTGGTGGAGGAAAACATCCATTGCTGAATCAATGAATCCACCCGGAAACTTCTAAGGGAGGCAGCTCCAAACTTGGAAGGGCTTTTGTTCGAGCCTCCTGAAGGATGGCTGGGGCTGAGACAAGGGCAAGGGGTCCTGCAGAAGTGCTTAGCCTAGCTAACACAATGGTGGGAGGGGCCAGGGTCGTGAGGAAGGGATGAGGCAGAGAGTGGAGGGGGAGAAGGGATGGGAGGTGGGGTGAGGGGTGCAGCATGAAGAGGCCAGGCATAAGGCTTAGTTAGAGCTGGGTGCCTGACTCCCCGTCTCCTTAAACCCTCAGCAGAGACTCTACATTCTCGTCTGCCTCAGATAAGTGTTTTGGAAACTAGGGGGAGAGCTGGAGTTACTGTCCAAGTTCCCTGGCTTATGACAGAATCAACCCCACAGGCAGAAGCAGGAATTTGGAATCTGAGGTGATCAGCCCCTGGGGAATTTGGAGAAATGTGAAATGCGGGGGTGCCTGGGTGGCTCAGTGGGTTAAAGCCTCTGCCTTTGGCTCAGGTCATGATCCCAGGGTCCTGGGATCCAGCCCCGCATCGGGCTCTCTGTTCAGCAGGGAGCCTACTTCCTTCCCTCTCTCTCTGCCTGCCTCTCTGCCTGCTTGTGATCTCTGTCTGTAAAAAAAAAAAAAAAAAAAGAAAGAAATGTGAAATGTGGAGGAGTTAGCTTCCAAGGGGGGAATGGAGGGTTTCAGGTGATCTTATTTAAATCTAAGTGGGTTTTGTAGCAGATTGTATTTTACCAAAACGGCCTCCATAATATCTTCTGTCCCATATGCTCCTCTTCAATTTGACTTTGGCATTCCTCCCCTCAAATCAAGGGTTAATATGTCCGCTCTTTGAACCTAGGTAGACCTTTATGACTCTCATGGTGGAAGGCCACAATTTCTATGATGAAGGCCAGGCCATAAAAATGCCATGCCCCATCTGCTTTGTTTCCTTGGGAGATTCATCGTGGTGGAAGCTGGCGGCCACGGCTGGCTTGAAACCGCCATGCTGTGAGGAGGCCCAAATTCGCTTACACGGAGCGGTGCCACAGAGGGGTCCTGAGGCTAAATGAACACGGGGTGATCGGCCCTGGCCCAGCTGCTGGGCCCTCTGCCGGGCTGTCTCCGGGCACTGTCTGACTACAGCCCCTGGGGGTCCCTTAGCTGGAACTGCCCAGCAGTGCCCTTCCCTCGCGTCTCACCCACAGAAATCCCGAGAGGAAAGCACGTGATTGTTGTTTTAAGCCGCGAAGGTTTGACATGATTTGTTACAAGGCAGTAGATAATCCAGACAGGTTTATCTTTATTTTATTGTCAGTCTTCTCAGGCAGACTCTAGTTTTTGTTTTCAGTTCTGTTCTCAGCTCTGAGCTCGGAAGCTGTTATGCTTTTCAGATATTTGTTGGATAAATGGATGAACTTTGACAGTCCGTAGCAGCATGGTGTTGGGGGAACCGAAGGGTTTGTGGGACCCCAGGAGAGACTCCTAACCCGGCCTGGGAGAGCTGAGAAGGCTTCCTGGAGGAAGTGATGCTGCTCTGAGCTCCTGGGCAGGGCTAGGCACATAAGAATATCTGCTCCTCTTCTCTGGGTGCTACTTGCTTGTGTTTGGCCTCCCAAGTGTGGCTTCCTGGCTTGGTGTGTGTCCAGTAGGCCCATCCCTGTGTCCATGTAGGGGGTTCTCCTTCCCTATCCCTGCCCTTGCTCTCTTTTCTCCCTCCCTCTCTGGGCCTGCAGGCTCACTCCTCTGACTCTGGGTCTGGTTGGAGAAAATTAAGTCAATGGGGAGGGAGGAGTTGACAAATAGTCGGTCTGGTAATTGAATTTTTTTTTTTCCCCTCTAGCCCTCTCTCCACCCCCCAGAGAGCAGGAGGAATTAGTTCTCTAGACAGCAGTTTTCCCTGCTAAGGAGCTCTGGTGTTGCATCCCCTTCCCAGCCTAGACAAGTGGGAAGAGAGGGAGGTTAGCAGGAGCCTTCTTAGGATTCTCTGGGACTAAGCAGTGTACAGAGGAGGAAACTGAAGCGCTGGGAGGGGAGGGATTCTCTGTAGGCACTAAGTGGGTGGCTGTCTGAGCCAGGGCTAGAAGGGAAAGGCCACCTGGAGGCAGCCCTTTCACCGTCCCAGGAACATGGGGAACAGGGACTGGAAAGGGTTTGGTGTGAGACACAGTAGGGGCAGCCTGTTGCAAGAAGCCTGGAGCTCCTGGGTCCCTCACAGGAGACAGCCCCTTTACCACTGGTTGGGATTTCCTTGGCAGGGAGGCTGTGGAGTTGGTTGGAAGGCCCGCCTGTGCTCCTCAGGACCTGGCTATCCTGCAGGGCTGTCTTCACGTAGAGTCGCCTTGAGGAGCAGGGGTAGGGGCTCCTGGGTTGGTACTGACCTTGGGCAGAGGGTTCACAGGACTGAAATAACCCAGCTACATGCTCTACGTCTCTTCATTCTGAAAAATGGGGTGGTCTCAGGGACCTCACAGAGCCGTGAGAGTTCTGGAAGTTACTGGCTCTTAGCTGGCCCTCAATCCATAGCTTCTTGTATTGGCTTATTGTAGAGATGAAGACACTGAGGTTCCAGGAAGCCCACGTGGCAAGGGGCAGCAGGAGGATTCACACCCTAGGTGGCCTGGACTTCTAAGCCCTCTCCCCGCACAGGCTTCTAGGCTCTGTGGGAGAGGTAGCCACAGGTGGGGGAGTGCGAGCCCTCCCTGTTGGGGAGAGGGTACAAGCTGGGACCCCACGGGTTGGGAATGCCAGCCTGGCCCCAGGGGTGGACTGGCGGGTGTTCTGGGCTCCCCCCTACCCCCCAGGCCCAGTGGGGGTGGGCACCTCGATGCCCTGCCTCACGGAGCCGTGGCGGCTATGGGCTCCAGGAGCACTTGATTTATTAAGCTAATGTTCTAGCACATTTTCCCCATCCTGTAATGAGCTGTTTCCACCAGGGGGTGTCTGCAGAGCAACTGCGGGCTTCCGGCTGCTCCAGGAGGGAGGCAGGGCTGGCTGGCAGGCGGTCTGGAGTGGGGAGGGGGGTCGGGGTGTCTGGCTGCCCAGGGAGGGGAGGGGTGAGGTTGGAAAGTCTGGGTTGAAAAAAATCACCTCCTGGTGGTGGTAGGGGGGTTTGTTAAAGGGAGGCTGGAGGCTAGTCCTGCCCCTGCTGCTTGGAAGAGATCCCACATTTCTCCCTGTACCATCCTGGCTCAGCTTCCCACCAACCCCAGGGGCCTGGGAAGGAACACTGGCCCCAGCATTCTGGCCTGGCTCCCCAGGGCCTCCCTCCACAAACTTCTGAGCGTTCTGAGCTCAGCCTGCCTACTGCCTGCTTGTTAATGGCCCAGAGCAGGCATTCCTATGGCTTGATGTGACAGTCAGACAGATCTAGGTTCAAGTCCCAGCCCAGCCACCTCCTAGCTCTGTGACCTGGGGAATGAGGGCAGGGGGATCCCTGACCTCCCTGGGCCTCCATTTCCCATTTTAGAATTAGGATGAGAAGCCACATCTTGTGGGGTTCATGTGAGGATCAGCGAGAATGCAGGTAGAACTTTGTATAGGGTCTTAAACCCAGCCTTGGCCACCTGGCCTACTGACAGTGGGACAGACCTGCTGGGGAGATGGGATGACTAGCTCGAGTCTCTTGAGATCAGTACTCCCTGACATGGTGTGCAAGGCCTGCTGGCCTTCCCCAGGAACTATAGCCTTGTGTTACAGAGTGGGGTGCTCTGGTGACTTGCCCAGGCACCTAGTACGTAAGTGGTAGAGCAGGGCCTGGAACCCAGTCTGCTGGACTCCCAAACCAGTGCTCCTTCCTCTCCTCACTAGAGGTCCCTGAGGGAGCCTGTTGGCCTTCAGCAAGTCCTCAGGACAAAGGTGAGTTCTCTCAGCTTCCTCCTTACAGCAGGTTAACCAGCCTGTGCTGTCCCCTCTTCGATAGCTTCCCTCCTTAGGGCTGGCGCCTTTGAACATTCTGTCCTTTCCACCACTTCCTTCCCTGACTACGGGCTCCAGAGAAGCCTTCCAGTCAGCCCCATTGTCTTCCCAGCTTCTGCTGTGTTGGGGTCGCCGTCTGAAAGGACCTGGTTAGTTGCCAGTTCCCCTGAGGGATTGAAGCTCCGGGTGCCATGTGTCCAGAATACCTTCTGGGAACGCAGTCGGTGAATAACCCATCTACGTTCCTTTCTTCTCAAATTCACCTGTGCCCCAGCACCTTGCACACTCAAGAGATCTCAGGACCCCAGGGGCTTGATGTCAACAGCAGCCACTTTCCTCGCTGTCGCTAACACTTGTTGGTCTGGCTGTTAACAGGCACTGTGGAGTGCTTGCCATAAACTAACTCACTGAGCCCTTGCCACAACCCCTGAGGTAGGTCCCGTTCCTCTCAGCGTGCCCATCTTACAGATGAGCAAACTAAAGTCACAGTCCACTGGTCCTGTCTTACTTACACAGTCAGCCAGTGGCCGAACTGGGGTGTGAGGACTGAAATCCGGGTAGTGGTTCTCTGGAATCTCTACTCTAGACTGCTTCTAGAAGCAGCATGATGTTCGTACCTGCTTCTCAGAGGGCAGCCCCCCCCCACCTGTGGAATCTGCACAAGCCCTTGGAACTTGCATCCCCAAGTCCCTACTGCACCCCAAATGGTTTGTCAGAGAACACAATGCAATGTTTGTTCCCAACGATACATGCTTGGGTGAGCAAAGTTTCCTCTGTCTTTTACACATTTAAAAGAAACCAGAGTATGAGGGAAGAACAATATTTGAAGGAGGTGGAGCCTGTCTTGGAACCCACTGGAACGGGGTCCAGAGTCTTTTCTCTCTCTGTGCTCCTCTCCTTTCCCTTCTTCACGCCCTCCTGCTTCCCATGTCCTCTCTGATCTCCAAGTGGACAGTAACCCCCCATGGCTCCTGAGCACTTACGTACCCCTCTGGTCCACAGCCAGGAAGCCCAGTTCCCACGGGAAGAGAGAGCATCTAAGTGGCTGAGCTTGGACCAGGTGGGTCCAGCTGAGGCCCCAGTCACCTGTGACTGGGGGAGACGCTGTGAGGTGCAAACATGGCTCCTACGGCCTTTGCCGCAGTCTTCAAAGGAAGGGTGGCAGTGAGCTATGAGGCCAGCACGGAGAGTGCCCACCGTGTTCACGAAGAACCTCGAATGTGACACGAAGGGTCTTCTCCTTCAGGTGATGAAGGCTGTAAGCCAAGGAGTGGCAGAATTCGAGCTACAGTTTGAAAGCTCGCGTTAGCTGCCGGAGGGTAGAGGGGAGCCACAGGGAGACCAGTGACGAGAACGTTACTGCTGTGGAAGGTGGCAAGGGCCTGGCCGGGGGCACAAGATCCCTTGAGGACGAGGCAGCATACAGGAACTGTCTTCTTCTCTGGGCCACGTTATGTCCTCCTTGCTGGGCCATCGGAAAGCCTCACCCATTGTTTCTGAGCACCCACTGATGCCAGGTCTGTGCTGAGCACCGAGGCCCTGTCCTGAGGTGCTCACTGCCATGGGAGAGATGGGACATGGACACAGGCCTCAGTTACACGAGGGAACTGATGTGTGAGAAGGGTGGGCATAGAAGAAGTGCCCTGAGAGATCCCAGATGGCCAAAATTACTGGGTGTGAGGTGTGTGGGGTGGGAGAGAGAATCTGGGTCATCCTCCCCACCCCCCCTCCTCTGGAAGAACAGGTCAGGACTGAAGGCCAGGAACTATGGGTGAAGGGCTCTCCGGGGGAGGGCCAGCATGGGCAAGGGCAGGAGTTGGAAAATTACGAGGCATGGCTGGACCCGCAGGCCGTTCTGCCAGCAGGGTGTGCAGAGCAGAGTAGTGGGAGATACAGCTCCAGGAAGGTAGGAAACTTCCTCTAGGGGCGTTCCTTCATGGAACATTTAAAATCCCAAGCCAAGGTGTTTAAACGTATGCCTAGGCAGCAGGGAGCCATTGACTGTGAGCAGATAGCGGTGTGGCCAGTGTTTCCCTGCAGGATTCTGACAGCCCAGGTCCTATAAATTAAGCCAGTGGAGCAAGTTCTCCGGCCTTCAGAGAGCAGGGGCCTGGGGCACATCCTGGTGCCTTGAAATGCGACACTGAAATGCCGATCCCTGTGTCCTAGGGCCTTAGATGGTCCACAGGGCCAAGAGAGGTGTGCGTAGGCTTGGGGTGTCCGCGGCAGCTGCCGCACCGCTGAGGGCCTGCAGAAGCCACCGAAGGCCGGGAGGTAATTAACAATTGTAATCACTCCTGTCATGACATCATTAAACTCCGATCGCGCTGGCTGGGCGGCTGACGGATGGGCCTGGGAGTCACAGCTCATGGGAAAGGCAGGATCATTTGTCAGCAGGCGGTGGGTCAGGGGGCCCAGGTCTTGACGTGTGGGGTGCTGGCTGCCATCCCGGGCAAGGGCAGGGCAGGTGAGCCTGGGCTCGGACCCTGGGCTGCTCCAGTGTTTGGTGACCGGTCTGAGCGGGAAGATCTTGAGAAATCACCTAGTGGGGGTGCTCAGGAGCCCTGGCAGGCAGTGGGGGAGTGAAGGGGTCCCGACTAGGGCATAGGTTGTGGCTCCAGGCATCTCCTCCTGTCTCCAAACACTCTTTTCTCTTTCTAAATGGAAATTTTCTTATTGTTGATTATACATGAGTATGGAGAAAGAAATCCATGTGGTATGGAGGAAGCAGTCTTTCATGGTCCTGTTTGCAACACATAATCATTGTTAAAATGTGGTTTATGTTCCAGTTCCCAAGGTCCCTGGAGCCACCACCTGGCTTCCTGCCAAGATCCCTGCCATTCTGTGGGCTATCCCAGTGATCTCCCAAGAAACCCTCCAGTTTGCTTAAATAGTGTTTGATGATTTTCCTCCCAGGTGTGGTCAAACTCAAGGAATATGAAGAAGTTCCTGGGGTGCCTGTGTGGCTCAGTGGGTTAAGCCTCTGCCTTCAGCTCAGGTCATGATCTTAGGGACCTGGGATCGAGCCCTGCATCGGGCTCTCTGCTCAGCGGGGAGTCTGCTTCCCCCTCTCTCTCTCTGCCTACTTATGATCTCCTTCTGTCAAATAAATAAATAAAATCTTAAAAAAAAAAAAGAAGAAGAAGAAGAAGAAGTTCCTGCTCACCTCCCAGTCTGCCCATCCCTACCTAGCCCAGCCTCCCGGAGCCGGTTCCTAGGGTAGGCGGCCACTTTCATTCTGTAAGCTCAGGGACAAGCTGTGATGTCCCAGCTTTGGCTGTTTTCTCTGTGCAGGAGCCAGAGGCTGGCCTGTGTTTAGTTGGGTGCTATGATTTGACATAGGATGACTTGCAGGCTTGGGGCTGGGGTGGGATGGGGCTGGGGTGGCAGGGAGAGGAGGAATTGCCGTCCTGCTTGAAATAGCCACAGGAACTGAGGGTGGCACCCAGGGCATGGGGCAGAGGGGAGGGGAAAAGCAGGCCCAGCATGCGGATGTGGGCTGCGGAGAAGGTCCTGGCCTCCTCCCCCTTGCCTGCCTGCTGTAGTTGGCGACTGTTGCAGTGAACACTCTTGGCCCCCTCTCAACTTCTCCAGCCTGCTCCCCACGGGAATGGGGGTGTGACCCATCTGATTGATAAAACTGCAAGAGCCTGACACCCTGGGGCTAGGTTAGCCTGGGGCAGAATCACAGCTTTAAAATGTGGTGTATTTGGAGTGAGGGTTATCTAGTGCTGCATATCAAATGATCTGCAAGCCCAGTGGCAGAACACCACCCCATGTTCTGCTCACAGACTGAATCACAGCTTCTGGGAACTTCGGCTGGGTTCTTGCCTGCGGTCTCCTGTGGGGGAGTACAAGCAGCCTCTGCAGTGGATTCTCTCTTCTTTGGGTGGTTACTGTGGGAGAGGGGGTGTGGGGTGGGGGGACTGTCATCCTACAGCAAGTGTGCGCGGTGGGATAGGTAGAAGATTGCCCACTCCCCGATCCAACCCCACCAGCAATATTCTTCCCTGATTCATCTCTTTGACTCTCCTGGGCCTTCTGTCCTCACGGTGTAACAGGTAATGATGCCCCCCACCCTTGACCCCGGGTGTCCTGTGAGTTTGTAAGAGGAGTATGGCTTGAGAGAGGTACCCTGAGGGAATGGCCGAAGAGCTTCCCAACAGGGATGGCTGGTAAGGGCTTACAGACGTTTCCTGCCCTGGGTCCTGGGCCTGTGCTGCTGTGCATTCTTGGAGATGGTGGTGGTGGTAGCCATGAAGGAAGAGGGGTGTGCCAGGGTGGGGCTGGGAGGATCAGGCAGAATGGGCTAGCTGGGGTGGGGAGGGCTCTCATTAAACTTCCCATGGTAGCTGGCCCTCAAGATGGCCCCAGTGACCCACGCCGCCTGCTGGAGAATCTGAATTGGCGAAAGAGATAAGGTGGCTCTCAAGGCTGGATCGCAAAAGGCATTGCCCCTCAAGCTTCGGATTCTTGGCTGTGTTGCTTTAACGGAAGCCAGCTGCCAGGCCTTGAGAAGGCTGGCGCGGCCCTGGGCAGAGAAGCCCACATGGGGATGAGCCAAGGCCTTCAGCCAACCCCTAGCACCACCCACCAGCCACATGAATGGGTCACCTTAGAACCAGATCTTTGGGCCTGGTCAAGCCTTCAGGGGACTCCAGCCCTGGCCCACATCTGACTGCAATCGCATAGGAGACCTGAAATGAGAAGTGCCCAGCTTCCTGAAATCTCGACCCATGGAACTGGTGAGCATAATGAGATACTGTGTTGTGTCACTAAGTTTTAGTCTGATGTGTGACATAGCATTTGAAAACTGATAACGCCCATCTCCAGATACTTTAGAGGAAGACGGGAAGGTGGTCCTTGCGGGGGAGATGGTGGGAGGCAGGTAAAAGGAGATAGATAGAGCTCTCGCATCTGCTCCTGAGGCTGGGGAGAAACCCAGGATCTGGTCGGTCTGGAGCCCTCCAACATGGCGGTCTCCAATGTTGGGTTAATTCAAGAGGTTTTTGTAAGGGTTTCCATGGTTGGGGGGTGTAGGAGTTCTAGCATAATTGGGCCAAAGTTACATTATCATGAAGAATACATAGACACGATGAGGGTTTTCAATAGGAAACTCTTTTTTGAGGTGTGGAATATGTCTGATTTTTTAGCTGCATGGGGATGGTGAAAACTGCCCCCATTTCCATGACTTGCCTCCCTCACTGAGGGATCCAAGGTTCCTGCCCCCACCCCCACCCCCCACTCAGCACACAACCTGGCGGGAAGAAAAATGCCTTTGACTTAGAGGAGGCCAGGGACTGAGGAATTCACAGGACTTGAAGGGGTTATGGGGCACCTGGGACTCAATGGGGCTCAGGAGAGGAAGGGCAGAGGCCTGGGTTTCAGGAGGGTGGCAGGGTTTGGAAGCCAGAGAAGAAGAGCATTTGAAAAAACTCATCCTACTAGAAAAATACTTGACAATCGTCCACCTACTTGAACTCCCTCAGGCCTCCTGTACCCTCATGTTATAGAAGAATTGCGGGGGGGTAGCTTAAGTTGTATTTTCCCACAAGCAGATCCCAAGACAAGGATTTGAATGCAAGCCTGTTGGAGGGGTGATCCCAGGAAGCAGGGAAAGGAAGCGGGGGGGAATCATGGTGTGTTATCAGGCCAGTCACTACTGTGGGCAACTGGGTAGAACAGGCCCCACCCTGTCATGCCACCCACGGGGCCAGGAAGCTGGCCCTTATCCTCAGCTCCCCTGGGTCGGCAACTGGGGTTGGCCCTGGGCCCTCAGGGCCTGTCCCCCACCACCCCTGGGCAGAAAGGAGCCTGGGAAGAGTTGGTGGCAGGCTTTCACCTTGTTTTGGAGTGAGCGCAAAGGCATGTGGCCGGGGCCCTGGTTTCTATGTAGATAGAGGAGGGGGCTCTCACGGAGTCCCCAGCCTTGGAGATCTTTCCTGTGCAGTCATGAGGCCCTTTGGGCCCAGACCCCCAATTGGCGGCCAGCGGACCCGGAGGAAGATGGTTAGCTCCAGACTGGAGGCCTGGAGAGTGTTGCCGGATAATTACTGGGGAAGGGGTTTAAGATGGAGGCGAAGAGGAATTGGTTCAAGTCCTGACTCAACCCCTTACTATCTATGTGATCTTTATTAGGCTTATCTCTTTTTCCATCTACAGTGTCTTTACCTGTAAAATGGGTATTCCCCACCCCGCTAACTTGAATGCTTAGAACATTGTAGTGGGTATCAGTAGCTTGCCTTGAAGTCTTCTATCCATTCCCCCTCTTCTGATCGTTAGGGATCCCAAAGGCCCCTGCTCTCAGTCCACGTGGTTTGGGTAGGTCTTGGATGGGACACCCCTGGATCCAGCCCGACTGAGCATGACGTTCCCCCAGCCACGGTCACTGGATCAGAGGTGGGCATGTGCCCTGAGCCTATCCAATCAGCGCGAATCCCAGTGCTTCTGCGGGTGTTCTTAGAAAAGTGTTATCTTGGGGCTCCTGGGTGGCTCAGTGGGTTAAAGCCTCTGCCTTCAGCTCGGGTCATGATCCCAGGGTCCTGGGATCGATCCCCACATCGGGCTCTCTGCTCAGCGGGGAGCCTGCTTCCTCCTCTCTCTCTGCCTGCCTCTCTGCCTATTTGTGATCTCTGTCTGTCAAATAAATAAATAAACTCTTAAAAAAAAAAAAAAGAAAAGAAAAGCGTTATCTTTCCTAGTGAATTTGAATCTGAGGAAGGGAGGCTTATCACCAAGTGGAGCCTTAGAATGAAGCCAGCACATGGGCAAAAGTAAGAACAAGAGATAGAGAAAGGCAGGTCCTCATCACTTTGCTTGAGCCCCTGAATTGGGCTCCTTTTTTTTTTTTTTTTTACATTTTTATTTATTTATTTATTTATCAGAGAGAGAGAGAGCACACAAACGCAGGCAGAGTGGCAGGCAGAGGCAGAGAGAGAAGCAGACTCCCCTCTGAGCAAGGAGCCCAATGCAGGACTCGATCCCACGACCCTGGGATCAGCGCCTGAGCCAAAGGCAGCAGCTTAACCAACTGAGTCGCCCAGGAATCAGCTGTTCTTAAAGCTAGGCAGCACCCGTCGACTCCTCAGTAATATGAATCAATCCAGTCCCTGGCTGCAGCTTAACTGGGTTGGACTTTCTGTCACTTGCAACAGACACGTGTTATTTATTTATTTTTTTAAAGTAAGCTCCATGCCCAATGTGGGTCTCAACTCACAGCCCTGAGATCAAGAGTCGCGTGCCCCACGGACAGAGCCGGCCAGGCGCCCCGCGACAGACGTGACAGAAGTACTGGACATCAGTTGATGTGAGCGGGGGGTGCGGAAGCGAGTTGCAAGTTTTGGTGCCGTTGTGGTGGTTTAAAGGAGTGTTTGAGACCACCCAGTCCTAGATCACAGAAATGCTCTGGAGTATTTGTTGAATAGATGAATAAATGAATTACCCAACTGTTGTCCCCTGTTATCACTTTGGGGAATGGCAGGAGGGGAGGCTGGAAGAGGGATCTTGGAGAATTTTCTTTTTTCCCCCTAAAATTGAAGAAACTTTCAGGCTTGCTTTGTGGGGTAAGCCAAAGCCAGCAGTCGTTATAGGGATGAGGAAGGGTGCGAGGGTCCAGGCAGGATCCCGAGGAGAAGGCCTGAGAGAGGAAGGGAGGGGCCCTGGCAGGGAGTTCCAGTGGTTTGGAACTTGGGGGAAGTCTGGGCTCTCCATCCAGACAGCCAAGTCAAATGCTTGCTCCTCTGGTGACAGCCGGTGTCACTCTGCCTGCCTCACCCACTGTCATCGTGGATCTAACTTGCCTTGTGTCCGAAGTGCCTGCCTGGCACAGAGGTAGCACCAGGGTGGACTCATGGGATGAAGACCAGTGACAATGACATTGGTGACAGAGTCCCAAGTGTGTGTCCCTGTCCTCCCATCAATCTTCTTTCTCATCAGTGTTCGATTTTCTTCTCACCTCTGTGGCACAAAGCCTGCGAGCAGTCGTTTTCATTCTGTAAGCCGTCGGTTCCCCAAAAGCAGGTTACTTCCCCAAAAGCCCACCAACAGCAAGCAGATGAAAAATCCTCTTTCCTTTCTGCTGCCCCCTTGAAACATATGGTCATGGGGGTGTGGGGATTAGCCCAGCTCTGCCATTTGCCAGCTGTGTGGTCTTGGGCAAATGTCTTGGCGTCTCTGAGCCTCAGTTTCTTCATTTGTAAAGTGAAGATAGTGCATTTTTGTGGGCTTGTTTGAAGATCAATAAAATAATGTACATGGGAGAACTGAGCACGATGTCTGGCACCAACAATGTTGGAAACAATACAAGAGAATTTCCTTCCTCCAGTCTCCACCAAAGGCAGGGCTTGATTAAGAAAATCTCCCCTGTGGAGGGACGCATGGGTGTCTCAGGCAGTTGGGTGTCTGACTCTTGGTTTGGGCTCAGGTCACGATCTCAGGGTTGCACTCTCTGCTCACTGGGGAGTCTGCTCGAAGTTTCTCTCCCTCTGCCCCTCTGCCTCTCACGCTTGCTCGTGCTCTCTCTCAAATAAACAAATAAATCTTAAAAAACAAAACAAAACAACTTTCTGTGGATGGATTCCAGCTGATCCCACGTGTCTACATGTTTGTGTGTCCACGTGTGTGAATGTGCACGTGCACTGTGCTTACAGGTACATGCATGCTGTTTGTGAGCACGTGAGCTTGTGTGTGTGAACAGAAATGTACACATACGTATGTGCGCTGGTGTGTGCACATGTGGTTTCCCAGCGCTGTTAGTGGCAAGCATAATTATGCTTTACGGCGGGCAGTAGCAGCACGGTTCCCCTAGCCATTAAGCGGCCTCCCTCCACTCCTCTGGGGGTGGGGAGGAGCTGTAGCCACTGCGCCCTCCTTCCTCCACCCCTGCATGCTGCCTGAGAGCCTGGCCACCCCCGCAACTCCATATGCCTGTCTTTTACAGTTCTTTGGTGCGTGGTGCTCATCGAGTGGCTAATTAGCTAAATGAATTAATTGACATCCATACGTGTAATTAGCAAATGGTTATAAGCAGCTATTCTCCTTGGGATGTCTAAAATTTCTAGGGGTCAGATGCTGGGGGGGTGGTGCTTTAGGGATTAAATAAGAGTGGCCAGGACTTGGGGACTTGGCATGCCCCAGAGCCTGGCTGTGGGGGAGCCTCTGGGGGAACCCCAGGAAGGAGGGAAGAGGTGCCCATGAACCTGACAGGGTGAAAACACTGGGGCACTGGAAGTCAGGAGGTCTGTGTTCTGGTCTCATTCATGCGGCCTTCTCTGTGACCTTGGGCAAGTCTCTTTCCCCCTCTGGACAGTAGTCCCTAATTCTAAGAGGGATGGATGGGGCCAGCTGGTCTCTTGGACTCTCCCATCTCTGACATTCTTCTTACCTTAAACCGAACTCTCTAATAACAAACAGGCTGTATAAATATGGGGTGATGTGCACCCCTTTTTTATTCCAGAGCACAACCTCACCAGGCTCTCTCACAGCAGTAGGAGGTGGTACATACTTGCCCTCTGTTCCAAATGTGTTTGTCTACCTTCTCTGCCTTTAAGGTCCTCCAGAACAGCATGGTCCAATAGAACTTTCTGAAATGATGGAAATGTCCTATGTTGTCCTGTAAGGTGGCCATTAGCCACGTGCAGATACTGAACACTTGAAGTGTGACTAGTGCAACCAAGGAACTGCCTTTTTTATTTTTTTATTTTTTTTTTTTTAATTTTTTTTTTTTTTTTGAGAAGTTAGTAGAACTTTATTTAAGTAATCTCTACATCCAATGTGGGGCTTGAACTCACAACCCCGAGATCAAGAGTCACACACTCCGCTAACTGAGCTAGCCAGGCACCCAGTAGAACAACTTTAGAAAGAAATTCAAGAAATCGACTGGGCGGTGATTGGTGGGGATGCCTGTGTGGCTCACTTGGTTAAGCTTTTTTTTTTTTTTTTTAAAGATTTTATTGTGGTGCCTGAGTGGCTCAGTGGGTTAAAGCCTCTGCCTTCAGCTCAGGTCATGATCCCAAGGTCCTGGGATCAAGCCCCGAGTCCTGCATCGGGGCTCTCTGCTCAGCAGGGAGCCTGCTTCCCTTCCTCTGTTAAAAAAAAAGATTTTATTAATTTACTTGAGAGGGCTCTGGGACTCCAGGATCATGACCTGAGCCGAAGGCAGTCACTTCACCAACTGAGCCACCCAGGTGCTCCAAGGTGCTCCAAGGAACGGCCTTTTATTTTTATTTATTTTTATTTTTTTAAAGATTTTTATTTATTTATTTGACAGACAGATCACAAGTAGGCAGAGAGGCAGGCAGAGAGAGAGAGGAGGAAGCAGGCTCCCCACTGAGCAGAGAGCCTGATGCAGGGCTCGATCCCAAGACCCTGGGATCATGACCTGAGCCGAAGGCAGAGGCTTTAACCCACTGAGCCACCCAGGTGCCCCAGGAACGGCCTTTTAAATTTACTTACTTTTATTTCATTTAGGTTTCAATAGTCACATGTGGCTCGTGGCTATTCCATCAGACAGCCCAGCTCTAGATCCTTTAAGATCCAGTTCATTCATTTATTCATTCAAATTCATTCATTCTTCCGACAAATACTTTTTGAGTGCCAGCTGTGGCCAGCCCTGTGGAGGCTGTTGAGAAGAGCATGGCATGATCCCTACCCTCCTGACCCATTTCTAGTGGGAGGAGATAGGAGCGAGAGGTGAGAGAGAAAGGAACAGACGAAATGGTTGGAAATTAAAATAAGAACTATGGAAAAAAATCAGCTAGGGACTGAGACAGAATAGAAAGCTTAGGGAGACCTCCGTTACATGGGGGAGTCAGAAAATGTGTCCCTGCGGTGCCTGGGTGGCTTAGTTGTTAATCATCTGCCTTTGGCCTGGGTCATGATCCCAGGGCTCTCTGCTCAGTGGGGAGCCGGCTTCTCCCTCTTCCACTCCACCTGCGTGTGTCCCTCTCTCGCTGTCTCTCTCTCTCTCTGTCAAATAAATAAATAAATAATCTTTAAAAAAAAAAGAAAAAGAAAATGTGTCTCTGAGGCAGTGTCCCTTAAGCTGGATCCCAAGGGATGAGAAGGAGCCCTCCCAGGAGAAGGGGAGAGGGTACAACAGGTCTGGAGGTAGGCAGGCAACAGAGTTGGTGAGGTTTTTTTTTTTTTTTAATTTATTCTCAGTGTTCCAGAATTCATTGTTTATGCACCACACCCAGTCTCCATCCAATACGTGCCCTCCATAATACCCACCACCAGGATCACCCAAGAGTTGGTGAGTTTGCTGGAGTCAGCAGGGTTGGGCTGTAAGGTATGTCAGGGAGGGGACAGGAAGTGAGGGGCAGGGGCTGCCACAGAGGCCTGTGGGGAGGACTGTGGACTGAGGCAAGATCCACAGGGCACTGAGGGGCTCCAGCAGCCTGAATGCACACCTTCTGGAGCTGAAGGGGAGGAGGCCTTAGGGGAATCCAGACACAGTCGCCTAGGAGAGGGGCTCTGGCCAGGGTGGTGTAGTCAAGGAGCGCCCAGGGGCACCTCCACCGGGAAGCATTCCCTGGCTCCCCAAAATGGATCAGGCGTCTTTCTGTGATTATTCCACTCCCAGGCCCAACATGGTCACAGCATTTTCACCTCCAGTCATTCATTGCCTGTTATGGTGGGGCCCATCAAATGTGGGCCTTTCCCTATGGGGCCATCTCTGATCCTGTGTCCCCACCTGGGCAAGCTCAGCCTGTGTCCTCCATCTCCTGGGAAGAGGCTGCCCTGGGAAGCTGGTAGTGAGGGTGGGATTGGTGCCCTGGCCCCTGCCTCCCTGCTCCCCCTGCTGCCTCACTTTGCAGCTTAGAGCTTCTGCCCCATCCTGACCCTCTCAACAGTCCTGATCGGTAGGTGAAGCAGTCATCTGCCTCTACCCATTTTACAGATGCACAAACAAGAACCCAGAGAGGCCAAGTGCCTTGCCCGGGAGCAGGAGTCTCTCTCTGAGGACTCAAAAAGGAGTTACCTCTCCTCAAAAAGGATATTACAGATGATAGAGGTTTCCTGTATAGCTTTGGGTCAGACAGCCTGGATTTGAACGCCAGCTGTTATCGTCTTAGCTGTGTGACTTCAGGCAAAGTACGTAACCTCTCTGAGCATTAGTGTCCTCACCCCTAAAATGGTGGGAATAACCACATCTATTTCCCAGAGTGGTTGTGGGGCTTGAAAAATGCTTAGCAGAGTGCCTGGCCCATGAGAAGGGTTTAGTGCTGTTGGCAATAGTTATTTGGGAATCTAATGGAAGTTCCATACTTCCACAAAATGCACAAACCTTCAGAAGGTTCACAGAGCTTCTGGCACCCAGCCGTGGATGCCTTGGTAGTCATGAACCCCAGGGGAAGAAAATAGTAAGGAAGGCCCTAATAGCAAAAGTAGAATCCCAGGAATAAAGTACTTAAGGAATAGCATATGTGCAAAATCAGTACGGAAAAAAATTTTAACACTTAACCAAGGGTACATTAAAGAAGGCTTAAATAGAAGGAAAGACTTAACATTGATGAAGGTGCAATTCTCCCTAATTGCCTAAATTAATCTACTTCAAAAAAAAGATTTTATTTATTTGAGAGAAAGAGAGAGAGAGAGAGAGCGTGAGCTCAAGTGGAGGAAGGGCAGAGGGGAAGGGAGGAGTGAGATAATCTCTAGTCGACTCCTCACTGAGCCCAGAGCCCGCCCAACTCAGAGCTTGATCCCAGACCCTGAGGTCATGACCTGAGCGGAAACCAAGAGCCAGAGGCTCAACTGACTGAGCCACCCAGGCCCCACCCAAAATTAATCTACTAATATATAAACATATTTAATGCAACTCCAATCTGATATTCCAATAGGGATTTCTATGGAATTTGACATATCGATTCTGAAATGTGTGTATAAGAATAAAGATCCAAAAACTAGCCAAGCCATTTATTTATTTATTTATTTATTTATTTATTTATTTTTTAGATTTAAATATTTCTTTGACAGAGAGAGATACAGCGAGGGAGGGAACACAAGTAGGGGGAGTGGGAGAGGAAGAAGCAGGCTTACTGTGGAGCAGGGAGCCTGATGCGGGCTTGATCCCAGGACCTTGGGATCATGACCAGAGACGAAAGCAGATGCTTAATGACTGCGCCACCCAGGAGCCCCTAGCCAAGCCATTTCTGAAGAAGAATAAGGTGGGTAGACTTGCCCTGCCAGATGTCAGTATTTTTTATAAAGCTCTAATAGTTAAAACAGTGTGGGGTTGACACAGGAATAGACAAATTGACGAGTGAAATAGAACTGACAGCAGGACACAGACGCCTGCATGTAATTTGCACGATGGAAGCGGAAGGCAGTTTAGCAACATGGATGAAACTATGGCAGATTCTGGAACCCGACGGCCTGGCTTTGAATCCTGGCTTTGACGCTTAGTAGCTGTGTGATCTTGGGCAAGTTGCTGAATCTCTCTGGCCTCAGTGTCCCCAGTGTGAAGTGGATGACTTAGTTACAGATATGGAAAAATGAGATTGAATTTGAACCCAACTTTTTACCAGAAAGTCAATTTCAAGTTAGGTACTTAAATATCAAAAGCAACACTTTGAAACTTTGAGTAGAAAATTTAAGTGAATATTATTGAAACTTGGGGTAATTTAAAAAGACCTTGGGGCACCTGGATGGCACAGTTGGTTAAGTGTCCAACTCTTGGTTTTGGCCGAGGTCGTGATCTCACGGTTGTGGAACTGAGGCCCTCGTGGGGCTCTGTGCTCAGCACAGAGTCTGCCTAAGACTCTCTCTTCCTCTCCCTCTACCTCCCCCACTGCTTGCTCCCACATAATAAATAAATCTTGAAGAAATAAATAAATCTTGAAAAAATTTTTAAGAAGACCTCAAAAGCACTAAGCATAAAACCCTAATATATTTGAGTATGTTAAAATGTAGAACCTCTTTTTTTTTTCAAAAGAAATCTTCAAGAAAGTAAAATACTACAAATGTAAGAACATATTTTAAATGCGTTTAGTTGATAAAAGATGAGTATCAAGAACATGCAAAATTGGTAAGAAAAGAAAACTAGCCCAATCAAAAAATGGGGAAAAAAATGACCAAGCACTTCTTTTTTTTAAAAGATTTTTATTCATTGGGGCGCCTGGGTGGCTCAGCGGGTTAAGCCGCTGCCTTCGGCTCAGGTCATGATCTCAGGGTCCTTGGATCTGGCTCTCTGCTCAGCAGGGAGCCTGCTTCCCTCTCACTCTCTGACTGCCTCTCTGCCTACTTGTGATCTCTCTCTGTCAAATAAATAAATAAAATCTTTAAAAAAAATTATTTTTATTCATTTATTTGAGAAAGAGAGCGTGAGAGAGACCGAGCATGAGAAGGGGGAGTGTCAGCGGGAGAAGCAGACTCCCACTGAGCAGGTAGCCCGATGAGGGACTCGGGATCATGACCTGAGCTGAAGGCAGACATTTAACCAACTGAGCCACCCAGGGGCCCTGACCAAGCACTTCTTAGAGGATGAAACATGTATGGCTAATAAACATCTGAAGAGATGCTCAACTTAACTAGTACTCAGGGAAACAAAAGTCAAGACAACAATGAAATATCATTTTACATTTGATTGGCCAGAATTAGAAGTCTGACAATTACAGCAGGTGTGGCTCAGTGAGACTGCTTACTCACTGCTGGTGGAACCACAAACAGATACAAGCACTTTGAAAACAAGTTGTTGTTTTGGAGCATTGGTCATTATCCCAGCCTTTACCTCAGCAATTCTACTAGGTATACACCTAGGGGTTATGTACAAGAATCTTTGTAACACCAATTTGCAGTAGTAAAACAAGAGCAAATCTCCTTCCTCCTCCATGCAAGGGAATGATAAATACAGAATTTGGGATAGTAATGACACGGGATGGGGAGGACAATATAGATAAATGGAAGTTACTATTAATGCTCTAACATTTGAGTGGTAGGCTAACAGATCTTCGTTAAATCATTAAAAATAAATCAATGAGGGCACCTGGGTGACTCAGATGGTTAAGGGTCTGCCGTCAGCTCACGTCATGATCCCAGGATCCTGGGATCGAGGCTCACATCAGGCTCTCTGCTCAGCGGGCGGCCGGCTTCTCCCTCTCCCTTTGCCAGCATCTCTGCCTGCTTCTGTGTCTCTCTCTCTCGATCTCTCTGTCAAATAAATAAAATCTTAAAAAAAATAAGTCAATAAGCATTAGCAGATAAGCCACAGACTGGGAGAAAATATATGCAAAAGACACATCTGATAAAGGACAGTTAGCCAAAATATACAAAGAACACTTAAGTCTCAGCAAAAAGAAAACAAATAACCTGATTAAAAAATGGGACAAAGACCTTAATAGACAGCTTACCAAAGAAGATATACAGATAGCAGATAAGCATATGAAAAGATACTCCACAGCATATGTCATAAGGTAAATGCAAATTAAAACGAGATATCATGACACATCTTTTAGAATGGCCCAAATCCAAACACTGACAATAGCAAATGTTGGCGAGAGTGTGGAGCAACAGCCTCTCCTCTCTCTCCTATTCCGGAGACAGATAGCCTGTAAGCCCCTTACAACTGCAGCATGAAGGGGAAGCCCAGGGTTTCTGGATGGTGGCAGAGGTCTCTAAGTCAGGTCCAGATGTGGCTCACCCTAACGCAGAGAAATGAACCAGGGAATGAAGACATGTTACCTGCTAATCCCCTGTCCCCAATACAAATTGTGGAACCGGGACACGGTAATTATAATAAACACTCTTACTCAGAAAGGGAAAGAATGGAAGACACCAACAGGAGACAGTGACTCCTGGCAATTCTCAAATTCCATTAGGCACTGCGTATGAGGATTTTCCCATGACCCTCCTTGGTCACAGCTGAAGATGATGTTGGGGAGTGTACCCAAACTGGGGATTTGGTCATTGTGTCAGTCAACTTCCTACCCACAGATGGCTAGGAACCCAAAGGCCATTTTATTAACTTTTACAGTCTCTTAGCCCAAGCTAGTAGTTCTTTTGCGACTAGAACCCTCTTGAAAACTTAGTTGGCTTCTCATCTGTTTGTTTCTGGTCAGTTGCATATGCCACTAAACTACACCCAGAGTTCTTTACTAGAGATTCTTAGATTTGCTTTGCTTCTTTGTTTTCTCACCCTCATAAGTCCTGGGTTCAAGCGTGGGTATCCGGGGCCAGCATGCTTTGTTGGGGGTGCTGGCTGTTTTCCTGTTGTCTCTCAGCTCCAAGTTCACGGTGTATGTTTTGGTTTGTGTTGACTGGAACTCAGCAAACCACACTTCCCAGGTGGGGAAGCCTCATGGCTTCCTGTTAGGATCTTCCAGTGGCAGAACTGGCAGGAGGTGAGAAGGTGGCCGAAGGGGAAGCAGGACTTTCTTCTTCATTTCAGCACTGACTTGCATCCCTCCGGGAGCAAAGGACAGCAGTGACGTCAGCTTTCACCTTCCTTTGGCCCTTTCAGCCCCAGGCACATCATGTCCCCTCAAAATTTTCAGCCAGCTACACCTCGGTGGTATGAAGTCCGGTCTCCCAGAGGTCCCATCACCAGAGTCTTGGTGTCCCCCCTCAGATGTCCACACACCAGCCAGTGGTACCCCTGCCAGGTCTGAGTAACAGCCAAGTGGGGTTCCCCAAACCTTAGTTCTAGTAGCTACACCATTTCCTTTTTGTTCCTCATCCTAAAGACTAGCCTCTTTGGGCAACTACTAGTATTACCTCAGCCCTAAGGGTGGTAGCTGCTGCTTGGAGTTATTAATATCTGGGTTATATCAACATCCTCCTTTTGTTCTTTCAGACTTCCAACACCATGGAACCCCAACTCCCTGAATTAAATCTACTTGAGACTCCTGGTGTAGCTTCTGTTTTTCTAACTACACCAGATATAGCAGGAGAGTCACATCACTAGATCCCTTTTCCTGAGCTATTTTGTCCAACGGAAAGATTTGCTGGGTGCCGTGCCCTTAGCTGGACCTTTACTGTGGTACTGACCCCATAACACAGTTAGGGATTTTCACAGGGGGATGATGTCAATACCTGTGTTTTCACTTAGCCTTTCCACTCAAAATTCTTCTCAGTTTCACCTTTTATAGATTGGGAATAAGAAGCAATCTTGAAAGTCCCTGAGTATCTTGACTCTTTCTGGTCCATTTCATTCTTACTTGCAAATCGGTCAATTCTTTTCCTTTTCTTTTACATATTTAAAAAATATTTTATTTATTTGACAGAAAGAAACACAGCGAGAGAGGGAACACAAGCAGGGGGAGAGGAAGAGGGAGAAGCACGCTTCCCACCAAGCAGGGAGCCTGATGTGATGTGGGGCTTGATAGCAGGATGCTGGGATCATGACCTGAGCCAAAGGCAGACACTTAACAACTGAGCCACCCAGTTCTTCCTGCACCTTCTTTTACATTTTTTAAAAATTTAAGTAAACTCCATGCCACATGTGGGGCTCGAACTCATGACCCCAAAATCAAGAATCACATGCTCTACTGACTGAGCCAGCCAGCTGCCCCACTGAATTTTTCTTAAAGTGTGTCTTTCTTGGAGTAGTTTTAAAAAATTTCTATTTATTTATTTCTATTTATTTATTTATTTATTTAAGAAAGAGAGAGAGTGAGAGAGAGCATGAGTGGGGGGGAGGAGCAGAGAGAGAGGGAGAAGCAGACTTCCTGCTGAGCAGAGAGCCCTATGTGGGGCTCCATCCAGGGACTCCAAGATCATGACCTGAGCCCAAGGCAGAAGGTGAACCGACTAAACCACCCAGGTATCCTTTTCTTGGAGCACCTTGCCAAATATAGCTAACAGCAACCAATACACACTAGGAATGTTCTATTTCCCAACCTCTTGCATTGAGCTACAAGTTTATTAGATCCCTGATCTGCCCTCCCACTTACTGCACAGCATAGTTTCACCAAGCGTTTCATTGCCTCCAACAATTTCTTTGCTCCTCCCTGCCCCAATGCTAAGTCACTGTCATATATTTGGATTATAGCCGCGTTCCATCTCTGATACCAATTTTTTTTAAAAGATTTTATTTATTTATTTGACAGAGAGAGAAATCACAAGTAGGCAGAAAGGCAGACAGAGAGAGAAGGGGAAGCAGGCTCGCCGCTGAGCAGAGAGCCCGATGCGGGGCTTGATCCCAGGACCCCGGGATCATGACCCGAGCCGAAGGCAGAGGCCCCAACCCACTGAGCCACCCAGGTGCTCCACCAATTTTCTTTTTTTAAACAAAGATTTTATTTACTTATTTGAGAAAGAATGAGAGAGAGAGAGAGTAAGAGAGAGCAAGAGAGCACAAGCAGGGGGAAGGGCAGAAGGAGCAGGACAAGTGGACTGCCTGCTGAGTGTGGAGCCAGATACCCACCTCGATCCCAGGACTCTGAGATCATGCCCTGAGCCGGAGTTAGACACTCAACAGACTGAGCTGCCCCGGCGCCCCTCTGATACCAATTTTCCATGTCAGTTGGGAAAGGCTAGGTTATGAAGAGGTAACAAATATTCTTGTAGTCTCAGTAGTTTAACCCAACAAATGTTTATTTCTCATTCAGGCCTGTGTGTCCATTATAGGCCAACCAGGGACTCTGTTCCGTGTTCTCATTCCAGGACTATTTTTTTTTTTTAATTTTTAAAGAAGATTTTATTTATTTATTTGATAGAGATCACAAGTAGGCAGAGAGGCAGGCAGAGAGAGAGAGAGAGAGAGAGAGGAGGAAGCAAGCTCCCTGGTGAGCATAGAGCCCGATGTGGGGCTTGATACCAGGACCCTGGGATCATGACCTGAGGTGAAGGCAGAGGCTTAACCCACTGAGCCACCCAGGTGACCCCCAGGACTGTTTTGAATGCTGAGGCTTACCATGGGGGAGATAAAAGGAAGAGGGAAACATGCACTGACTCTTAGAGCTTTCAACGAAAAGAAACCATGTAACTTGGCCAAAGCAAGTCACATGGCCTCACTTCGGAGGGGTCAGGCACATGCAGTTCAACTATACATCTAGGTGGAGAACAGTGCTCACCTGGTAACCCCCGTAACACCCAGACCAAGTTGGAATGGGAGAATGGAGGGCTCTGAGAAGGAAAAGAGCGAATGTGATAAGCCATTTGAGATGATAGAGCAGTGATAGAGATAACAAGAGACATCACCACGAGTGTGAGGAGAGCACAGAGAGGTGAACCTGTCCAGATCTAATGAGTGAGAATAAATTAAGGCAAACAGTACAAGAAGTAATTAGAAAACAATAACAATTAGAAACCCTAGGAAAACCAAACAGCTCTGTAAGAAAGGAAATGTAATAGTACCCACTTGGCTCTGAAAAACTAATATTCCCCTAGCTGATAATAATGTGAACACAGTATATTAGAATCAACCTGTGGTCAAAGCTTAGAGGTTTTAAGGATGGCCACAGGACAGAATTTAATGTTAACAACCTTGGCGATTAAAAATTCAGACAGGGAAGCCGAGAGGTAGAAGAGGGAGAGGAAAGCTAAATGGGAAAGGAGGGACCCAATAGCCTCACTTGACAAAGTGCAGCGCCAAGCGCTCCTGTCTGTAGACTACGGAACGATGGAAAGAGTGTATGAGTATTACTTGACCTTACAAAGGTCGCCATAGATAGAACACTGTTGGGGTGGGAGTGGAGAAGAATTATGGCCGTAGTGTATGTTAATTCATCACCTGTCATGGCAGGACACTCACAGATCATGTTTAAAACTGATAAAACGAGAAATTGCTGTATAAGCATCTTATTTATAAAATTGTAGATAACAACTAGAAGAAATAGCTCAAAGAATTAAAAAGCGGTTGCCTCTTGGGAAGGGAACTGGTGGTTAGGAGGAAAGGGGCAGAGTACAAAATGCCTTTCATTCTAAATCTTTCAGGATTGTTTAATTTTCATACCCTATGGATGGAAGTATTTCTTAGGTAAAAAAATTATTAAAATACAATTATGTTTTTAAAAGGGCTTTACAGACAAATGAAGATCAAGGAAATTAAGTAACATGCTCAAGGTCATGGAGCTTGGTGGCAGAAATGGATTCAAACACGGGTTCTTTGATTTTCAGGCTGGAGTTCCTTTGGCTTGCTTACACAAGCTATCTGACAAACATTTATTGAGTACCTTCGTGGGAGATGATGTCAGGTGTAAGGGCCAAGACCCGAAAGGACTGTATTGTTCAGAGGCTGCACACAGTCTACACAGCAGGAGGGCAGACGCTTCAACCAATCCTTACAGGGCAGTGTGGTTAAACGATCGTGTGTGTAAGACTTGAAAATGCAAGTTATCTTAACCACATTCAGTTGACATTTGCTGCCTCTTTCGGCTTGGACTTCCTCACTGTAATACACTTAGGTCAGGTGCTGTTGGGATGGCTGTGGGCTTCTATAAGGTGAATAAAGGAAAAGTTGAGTTGGAAATCTATTCAGTAGGATATGTGTATGTGGTTTTCAGTCATTTCTATGTATAGTTAGGTGGGTGCTAGCCATGCCAGTGTAGGAATGAAATAACAACAAATCCTTGAATAATTCAAAAGGCATAAAAAGAGGAAAAGGGGAACAAAGGGCAGATGAGACAAAGAAACCCCAGCAGAGCTAGTGACTTAACCTAATCACACCAATAATCACATTATGTCTAAGTAGCCTAAATACTATAATTAAAGGGCAGAAGTTGTAAGATTGGATTCAAAAAAGCAAAACCCAAGTAATTTTATACTATTTATAAGACTATAAAAATAAACTTTTTTTTTAGATTTTATTTATTTATTTGACAGAGAGAGACAGCGAGAGAGGGAACACAAGCAGGAGGAGTGGGAGAGGGAGAAGCAGACCTCCCGCTGAGCTGAGCAGGGAGTCCAATGCCGGGCTCTATCCCAGGACCCTGGGATCATGACCTGGGCCAAGGCAGACGCTTAACGACTGAGTCACCCAGGTGCCCCAGAGATACAAAAGGTCTTAACAAAATTTTCACAAATCAAAACCCACAGTATATAAAAAGTAAAATATATCATTATGCAATATATATCCTAGGGATGAAAAGTTGCTTTAACATTTGAAAAGTAATCACTGTAATTCATCATATTAACAAATTTAAAAGGACAAACCATATGATTATCTCAACAGATGCAGAAAAAGCATTTGACAAAATCCAACATCCATTCCTGATTAAAAACTTGCAGCAAACTAGAAATAGAGGGAAGAGCACTTCTTCAGTCTGATAAAGGGCCTTTACAAAAAATCTAATATCCTAATGTCTTAATGTGAAAGATTGGGTGCCCTCTCCCTAAGGTCAAGAACAAGGACAGGATGTCAGGATCTTTCCATTTGCATTTAACATTGTGGGAGTTTCTAGTCAGGGCAACTAGGCAAGACAAGAAATAAAAGGCATACAGATTGGAAATAAAAAGGTAAAACTGTCCCTACTTGCAGACAACATGATCATCTATGAAATAAATTTTTTTAAGATTTTATTTTAAACACTCTCTATGCCCAACGTGGGGCTTGAACTCTCAACCCCGAGATCAAGAGTTGCATGCTTTACTGACTGAGCCAGACATGTGCCCCAGAAAATTTTAAAAAGTCTATAAAGTGACACTTAAGATGAGTTTTAAGGTTTCAAAATAGATGCAAATACAGTAATACACCAAAAGCAATTGTATTCTACATCCTAGCAACGTTCTGATTGAAACTGAAATTTTTATTTTTTTAAAGTTTATTTATTTTTAAGTAAATAAAAATTTACTACCTTTAACGTGGACCTTGAAGTCATTACCCCTTGAGATTGAGAGTCCCATTCTCCACCAACTGAGCCAGCCAGCTGTCCCTGAAATTGAAATTTTTAAAGTATATATATATATTTTTTTAAATCTTTTTTTTTTTAAAGATTTCATTTATTCATTTATTTGTCAGAGAGAGAGTACACACAAGCAGGACAGTGGCAGGCAGAGGCGACTAGAGAAGGAGGCTCCCTGCCGAGCAAGGAGCCCTATACAGGACTTGATCCTAGGAGCCTGGGATCATGACCTGAGCCAAAGGCAGTGGCTTAACCATATATAGGGACCCAGGCGTTCCTATATATATATTTTTAAAGATTTTATTTATTTGGGGCGCCTGGGTGGCTCAGTGGGTTAAAGCCACTGCCTTTGGCTCAGGCCCTGATCTCAGAGTCCTGGGATCGAGCCCCACATTGGGCTCTCTGCTCAGCAGGGAACCTGATTCCTCCTCTCTCTCTGCCTGCCTCTCTGCCTACTTGTGACCTCTGTCAAATGAGTGAATAAAATCTTAAAAAAAAAAAAAGATTTCATTTATTTGACAGAGAGAGATCACAAGTAGGCAGAGAGGCAGGCAGGGGGGGGGAGCAGGCTCCCTGCTGAGCAGAGAGCCCAATGCTATGCACGTCTCCATCCCATGACCCTGAGATCATGACCTGACCCGAAGGCAGAGGCTTTAACCCACTGAACCACCCAGGCACCCCTTAAAGTATATTTATAATGGTATAAATACATGAAATACTTAGTAACAAATTTGACAGAAGATGAGCAAGGCTTGTAGCTGTGAACTATGAAATACTGCAGAGAGAAATTAACAAAAACCTAAATAGATGGAGAGATACACCATGTTCATGGATCAAAAACCTCAATATTATTCATGTCAATTCTTTCCAAATTGATGGATCTGGCACCATTGCTACCAAAATCCAAGCAAGCTTTATTTTATTTTATTTCATTTTTAGAAATGGATAAGCTGATTCCAAAATTTATTTATTTTTTAAGGTAATTCTTTTTTTTTTTTTTTTAAAGATTATATTTATTTGACAGAGAGAGAGTGAGCACACAAGCAAGGGGAGCAGCAGGCAGAGGCAGAGGGAGAAGCAGGCCCCACACTGAGCAGCAGCTGGGATCATGACCTGAGCTTGAAGGGAGACACTTCACTGACAGAGGCACCCAGGGACCCCCGATTCTAAAATTTAAATGGAGATGCAAAGGACTCTGAATAGCTAAACCATTTGAAAAAGAACAAACCAGTAGGATTTATGCAATTTGGTTTCAAGACTTACTATATGTGAGAATAGTCAGGAAAATGTAGTATTGATGTAAAGACAGACATGTAAATCAACAGAACCAAGTGGAGTCCAAAACCAGATCCACACACATATAGTCAACTGACTTTTGATGGAAGGCAGCAAGGCAGTTCAACAGGGAAATGATAATCTTTTTAACAAGTCGTGTTGGAGGGGCTCCTGGGTAGCTCAGTCAAGTCTGCCTTCGCCTCAGGTCATGAGCCCAGGGTCCTGGGATCCAGCCCCATATTGGGCTCCCTGCTTGGTGAGAAGCCTTCTTCTCTCTCTCCCACTCCCCCTTTTTTGTTCCCTCTCTTGCTGTGTCTCTCTCTGTCAAATAAATAAATAAAATCTTTAAAACAAACACAAAATAAAACAAAACAAAAAACAAATATTGTTGGAACAACTGCATAGCCACACATTAAAAAAAAAAAAAAAGAACCTCTATCTTTACCTCACGCCAAATATGAAAATTAACTTGCGGGGCGCCTGGGGGGCTCAGTTGGTTAAGCAACTGCCTTTGGCTCAGGTCACGATCCCAGTGTCCTGGGATCGAGCCCCGCATCAGGCTCCTTGTTCAGCGGGAGCCTGCCGCCCCCTCTCCCTCTG
Source organism: Lutra lutra (assembly GCF_902655055.1). Taxonomy (NCBI): domain Eukaryota; kingdom Metazoa; phylum Chordata; class Mammalia; order Carnivora; family Mustelidae; genus Lutra; species Lutra lutra. Next base: position 153,575,441 of record NC_062281.1, on the reverse strand, counting down.
CGAACTGCTCCCCCTGCATGTACTTTCTCTCTGTGTGTCAAATAAATAAATAAATAAATAAATAAAATCTTTTAAAAAGAAGACTAGAAAAGAAAATTAACTTGGAATACATTATAGTCTAAATGCTAAAACTATAAAAATTCTAGAAGAAAACATAAAAGAAAATCTTAGTAACCTTGGAGTTGGCAAGGGTTTCTTAAGCAGGACACAAAAAGTCTATGGTACAAAATAAAAAATTGATAAATTAGACTTCATCATGATTTAAAAATTGTGTTCTTCAGGACACTGTTATGAAAATGAAAAGATGAGCCCCAGATTTGGAGAAATATCTGCAAAACATACATGCAACAGAGGACTTGTATCTATATATGTATAAACTTGTATTTAAAAATTTTTAAAAAATATTTATTTTAGAGAGAGTGCATGTGCGCACACATGCAGGGGGAAGGACAGAGGGGGAAGGAGAGGGAGAGAGAAAATCTCAAGCAGACTCCGTGCTGAGCATGGGGCCCACACAGGGTTCGGGATCTCAGGACCCTGAGATCATGGCCTGAGCGGAAACCAAGAGTCAGCATTTAACTGACTGAGCCACCCAGGCACCCCTAAAATATTTTAAATTGAGATAAGATATACATAACATAAAATTTGTCATCTTAACTGATTTTAAGTGTACAGCTGCTGTTCAACCAATCTCCAGGGTTTTTTTTTTTTTTTTTTTTTCTTGCAAAACTAACTACATCCATTAAACAGCTGCTAATTTCCTTCCTCCCTAGCCCCTGGCAGCCACTATTCTGCATTCATTAGACAGTATCTGGGGCTCTGACCATGCCCTTTGAATTTGACTACTCTAGTTACCTCATATAGTGGACTCATATAGTGTTGTCTTTTCATGATTGACTTATCGCACTTAGCATAATGTCCTCGAGGTTCCTCCATGTTCTAGCAAGTGTCAGAATTGCCTTCCTTGGGGCGCCTGGGTGGCTCAGTGGGTTAAGCCGCTGCCTTCGGCTCAGGTCATGATCTCAGAGTCCTGGGATCGAGCCCTGCATTGGGCTCTCTGCTCAGTGGGGAGCCTGCTTCCTCCTCTCTCTCTGCCTGCTTGTGATCTCTCTGTCAAATAAATAAATAAAATCTAAAAAAAAAAAAAAAGACTTGCCTTCCTTTTTAAGGTTGAATAGATTCCACTGTACGCATGGACCACAATTTGCTTATTCACTTATCAGTCGATGGCCATTTGGGTTGTTTCTACCTTTTGCCTATTGTGACTAGTGCTGCTATGAATATAGGTTGTACAGATATCTTCCGGAGAGCCTGTTTTCAGTTCTTTGGGATATATAAAGAACTCTTATAATTCAATAATAAGACAATCAATCCAGTTTTTTAAATTTTTTATTTTTTCAGCATAACAGTATTCATTATTTTTGCACCACACCCAGTGCTCCATGCAATACGTGCCCTCTACAATACCCACCACCTGGTGCCCCCAACCTCCCACCCCCCACCCCTTCAAAATTCTCAGATCGTTTTTCAGAGTCCATAGTCTAATCCAGTTTTTTTAAATTGGAAAAGATTTGACTAGACATTTTACCAAAGAAGAAACAAAGATCATGGTAAGTCCGCATACAAAAAGATGTTTCACAACATTAATGGACAGGAAAATATACATGAAACCTACAATGATAAAGCCCTCCGAATCCACTGAAATGATTTAGATTAAACTGACTGACCAAGCGCTGTGAGGATGTGGAGGAACTGGAACTCTCACGGGCTGCTGGTGGGAATGTGGACCAATACCTCCAGGGTGGAGAAATTTTGGCACTTTAAAAAACGTTAAACTTATGTTCTATCATATGATTTAGCCATTCTACTCCTAGGTATCTCCTAGAGAGAGGACAGTGTACGCCCACACACAGATTTGAACATGAATGTTCACACCAGCTTTATTTGTATACTAGCCAGCAACTAGAAACAATCCCAAGTCTGTCAGTGAATGAGTAACCAAATCATGCTATAACCATAAAATGGCATTCTACTCAGCGATAGAAAGGGACAAATTATTGGTGTGTGCAATGTACATATGAATTGCAAAATAGTTTTGGTGAGTGAATGGAGCTAGAGGAAGAAGAATGCACACTGTGTGATTCCATTTATGCAGCATTCTACAACCGCAAACTGATCAAGAGTGACAGAGGCGGATTATTGTTTGCCTGGGGAGGAAGGGGAAGGGGCAGTGTGGGGCAGAAGGGAGAGATGATGAAGGGCCATGGGAAGTTTTAGGGTAATGATGTCTTCATTGCCTCGACTGTGATGCTTTCATGAATATATATGTATATACATATTTATATATAATATGTATGTCAAAACTTAAATTATATACTTAAAAAAAGGTTTTATTTATTTGACAGAGAAAGAGATCACAACTAGGCAGAGAGGCAGGCAGAGAGAGGGGCGAAGCAGGCTCCCCGCTGAGCAGAGAGCCCAAAGTGGGGCTTGATCCCAGGACCCTGAGATCATGACCTGAGCCGAGGCTCAGGGACCCTGAGATGATGACCTGAGCAGAGGCTTAACCCACCGAGCCACCCAGGAACCCCACAAATTATATACTTTAAATATGTGAAGTCCATTGCATGTAATAATATCTCAATAAAGCTATAAGGCAAAAATAAGTAAATTCAAGTAGACCCATAAAGAGAAATACTATGTAGCAATGAAAACTATGGAAAGATATTTATGATAATTGTTGAGAGAGAAAAAAAAGCAGATTACAGAACAGTGTATCCAATCTGGTCACTTGTTTTTATTTTTAATTTATCTTTATTATTATTATTATTATTTTTAAAAGATTTATTTATTTATTTGACAGAGAGTGAGACAGTGAGAGAGGGACAAGCAGGGGAAGTGGGAGAGGGAGAAGCAGGCTTCCTTCTGAGCAGGGGGCCTGATGTGGGGCTTTATCCCAGGACGCTGGGCTCATGATGTGAGCCAAAGTCAGAGGCTTAACGACTGAGCCACCCAGGCACCCTTTTACTATTACTTTTTAAAAGACGTTATTTTTAAGTAATCTCTATGCCCAACATGGGGCTTAAACTCACAATCCTGAGACCAAGAGTTGCATGCTCTACCAACTGAGACAGCCAGGTGTCCCTGGCCAGTTGTTTTTAGATAACTTGATTATCCCTAGCACTCACCATTTGATTATAAAGAGTACCACACTAAAATCAAATCCTGGTTTATGCCAGCCCAGAGCCATCCTGCCCAAAGCCATCTGGGAATTCCCCTTCCCAGCCAAGTCCACTGTGCCTGTTTCTGGGTGTCCCCAAATGGGTCTCACGGCTCTCAGAAAGCAATATCAGGTGTCCTTTGTGTTGCTGACAGTGGGGGGTCTCTGCTGAGCTGAGGCTCCTGTAATGTTGCCAGCTGCACCAGAGATGGGCTCTGTCCGTGCTGCTGCTGAGCCCCAGGCATGGGGTGCCCGTCATTCCAGCCCTGACCCTCTTGTACCCTTAGGGTGCTCTGAGAGCACAGCTGAAGCCAAAGTGACAAGGGAAAGTACCCCATCTTGTTACGCAGTCAGAGGTCCCCATGTGAGGCTGGCTTGGGCCCCAGGAGTGGTGGCATGGCCTCTCTATGTCTAGAGACTGTCCTTCTCTCTGGGGAGGGGCTGCAGCAGGAGTTCAAGTACCAGCCCCTGGGAGGTGTCCCTGATGGCTGACGCCCGACTTTGCCCATCCTGGTGCAGAATGCACTCCTCTTTGCGAACCAGTCTCGTCCCAAGATCTGGTGTCTTTCAGGGACCACCCTCCTCTCGCCAAGGTCCAGGGGGGCGTTTCTCCCCAACATGAATACAGATAGAGATTTTTCTAGGCAGCTCCATATGCCTATGATCATATTCTATATTTCATATCACATCATATTACTTTATATCACAAAACATAACATATGTAGGCACACACGGTGGAGGAGGAGGGGGTGCCTCCATCTCCCCAGGGGGCATGTCTACATCTTTCATCTCTAGTTAAAAGCACATACCTTAAACTATGAACAGTGATTCTCTCCGAGGGAAGAGACCGTGGACGGTATTCACTTTGTTCTGTTCCAAACTGTCTACGTCATATTTTTCTCTGCGTACGCACACGGGCCAGATAGTGTATATTCCGGACCCCAGAGAGCGGGCCCGGAAGCTCGTCTCAGCATCAGGCTCAGTGTTGGGCGTGCAGCAGGTCCTCCCTAGAGGTGTGAACAAAACCGCGAGAAGCGGGTTCAGCAAGGACCGAAGGGCAGCTTTTGCGCTCTGGCGCCTGTCCTGCTCCACGTGGACCCTGCCAGGCCCGGCGCCCGCGTTTCCGGACTCTGCCCGGCGCCCCCGAGACGGACGCCTGGCGGGGCGGAGTGTCTGGCGCCCGCCAGAGTGCGTTTGCCCTTTGCGGTCGCCCGGCGGCGCGGGCAGTCCAGGCCGCCCCACCCCCTGGGGAGGGGAGGGCAGAGGAGAGGAGAGGAGAGGAGGGGAGGGGACCAGAGTCATCAGGAACTCGCCCAGGCCGCTCCCACCGCCACCGCAGCCGGTGCCTTTGCGAGGTAGCTTAGGGCGCCTGCCGCAGCCTCCCCCATCAGACTCTGGTCTGGGACTTGAGACTGCGCAGACGCCCGGTTCTGAGCGTCTCCCCGCCGAGCTCCTTCTTCGACGTTCCCAGCACTCTCCCCCGGGGCCTCTGCCCTGCAAGCTGTGGGGTCTAGAGGGCCTACCTCTTAGGTAAGACCACGGCCTCCTGCAGTCCCTCCCCTGCCTCCCATCTTGCAAAGGACCACACTCTCTAGGATCCTATGCTCCTGCCTCCTGGTCTGTCCCAGCACTTTCTTTAGGCGGAGCTGCCTCTACCCACCCCCCACCCCACAACGGGAGCACGCGGATGCCGGACAAGCTGCCTGGTGTCTGAGTGCCCTCTTACACAGGCAGGCTGAGGCTTGAAGCATCCTGGGTTTTGAGCAGAGATGGGCCCGCTTCTCAGTAGGTTGGGGGAGGCTGGCCCTGGGTCAGGGTAAGGGCCTATGGACACAAGGCTCAGAGTCCAGAGGGTGCAGCCAGTGTGACTCACTGGGACATGGGGTGGGTGGGGAAGCACTAGCCCTTGTTGTGCCGGCAAGGGTCTGGTCTAGGAGGTGAGGCTGGGTCCTAACCCCCAGCAGCTGGGCTCAGACCAGCAGCAGCTGAGCCCAGGAGTTGGTTCCAGCCCCGGGAGAGGCAGGTGGTGAAAGAGGGGCAGGCAGGTCATGTCTGAGCTGCCAGGTGGGATGGAGTTTAGGATTGGCTGGGCAGGTCCAGTACTCTGCTCATGCATCCCGCGTCGGGCCTTCGGGGCTTGTCGGCACCCCCTCACCCCCCATCACCACCACCTATGTCTTACTTCCTCTGCACTGTGGAGCAGGCTTCCCACTGCTTTCCTTGTAAAGCTTCTCTGTAAAGGGCAGCTTCTCTGAGGGGGGGCCGGCCTTGGAGCAATGTTGATGTCACCTCTACTTCCTGTCTTGCTTCCTTTGTTCCTCCCTCCTGTCCCCCTTTCCATTTATCCTACAACTTCCTTTATTCTGCCATGCCAAGCCCAAGGGGCCTCCAGAAGGAACTGGAGTCTTCAGCTTGGGGAACAGGAGAGGATGATTCATTCGTTTGATCATTCCGGTACACACATATTTACTCCCATTCACTCACTCTTTCCCATTCAGTTACTCCTTCCCTCATTCTTGGGAAACTTAATGAGCATCTACTATGTTCAAGACCCTGAGTGTTAGGTGGGTGTGGTGGCAGGATACTCTGATGAATCAGCTCCATTCCTGCTGCCCACTGTTCAAGATCAAGAAGGGGAAATGAGCACAAATCAGCCCAATTTAAGAGAAAAAGCAGTATGAGAGAGAGATGAAGGGCTGTGAAGTATGTGTTGGGGGGAGGCGGGGGAGGGGGACAGAGGGGACTGAGGAGGAGGATGAAAGGGTCACTTAGGAAGGGCCCAGAAGAATTCCTGGAGGTGATGCTGTTTGAGCCAGGCCTTGAACGGGGACAGGATTGGGATGTAGAGCTATCAGAAGGCATCAGGACAGAGGGAACAGCGGGAACAAAGGAAACCCCAGGTGTGCGAGGAAACAGTTGGAAGCTCTGTTCCTGGTTTGAGACAATTAGAAGAAATGAGTCTGGATGCGGAAGAGGACAGACGTGTGCTCCTATCTCCCTGCCTTCTGTTAGAGGCCGGGGGAGCAGCCCTGTTCTGGGTGACCCAGAGCCATGGTCATGGGCTAATGGCAAGACCCTTGTGACTGTTAGAGTGCTTTAATTGTTCAGTCAGACTTAGATGGGACTGAGCCCTTCAATCTCGGAGGTATGTAAGTGGAGTCTGGGATAGTGTGTGTGTGTGTCTAGTGGGGGAGAGTTACAGGTTCTGACCCATGGAGGGGTTCAGCTAGGGCCATTCTGAAAGTGGGAGTTGGAGTGGATGACATCGGAGGTCCCCTGCTAGCCCGAGTTTGTGGTCCTATCTGGAAAGGCTAAAAGGCCCAGCAGAGGGAATTCCTGGGAGTTTGGTTATTTATTCACTTACTCATTCCCTCATTTGATCCTCTACCCCTTCCTCCCTCCCTTCCTTCTTTCCTTCCCTCCTTCTTCTCACTCACTCACTATACCCTTGTTCTGGGCAGACCCCATGCTGAGGACTCAAATGACTCAGATGAACTCCCTGTCTGATGGGGGAGACAGACCCCTGCCAGACAGTGACAACCCAGTATCACTGTGGCATATAAATGGAGGTTACTTTACTGTGTTTTGTCACTGAGTGGGGTGACAGAGCTGGGACATGGGCTTGAAGAATTAATGCAGACACATGTCTTCCAGCTGAAGGATATTATATGGGAAACGAAGTGCTTGCGGGAGAAAATAATCAGGGTCCGGGGCTTAAGAGGCAGGCTTTCTTGATTCATGGGGCTCCCCAGAGGTACACTTGGGGACCAGCCCTTTGGACTACAGGCACCACAAGCTCATCCCACGTCAGCAATGAGCCTACGGGTTTTGGGCACTGCTAGAGAAGTCCTTGGTCCGCATGAGCTATGAGAGGCTACACTGAGTGCTGGTTACACCTGTGGGCTCTGGACTTCGATCAGGGTTCAAATCCTTACGCTAAGTCTTTTCAGCTGCATGACTTTGGACACATGACTCTTTGCCTTCAGTTTTCCTCTGGAGGAGAGTGATAAAGCTAGTGCCTTCCTCTAAGGGTCAGGCTCAGAGGTGGTACCATACCCGAGGGGCTGGCACAGGGCTGGGCATGTATGTGAGGAGCTGTAATGACAGTGACGGTGGCCATGAGAGTGAGGGACAGTCACAAGCCATCTCAACCATCTCTGGGTCTCATTCTCCCCACCTGTGTCCCCAGCTCACTGGCTCCCACTGTATGGTCCTTGGACCAGCAGCATCAGCATTCCTCTGGATCTTATTAGAAATGCAAATTCTTGGGCTCTCTGGGAGCCTTTGCTTTCAGCAGTCCGCATTTTAAACCGCTTTCTGTGTGATTCTGATGCAGGCTGAAGTTTGGGGACCACCGGCCTCACTCTCACTTAAGACTGGGTCTCTACCCACCTTTCCAGGACTGTGATTCACCCAGGGCTGCGGCGTGTTTCCTACGTTTAGGACCCTGGTCTGCGGGCTGACAGGGATTGGGGCCAGAGATGATAAGATGTGGCGTCAGCCCTCAGAGGACTTGTGGGAGAGTCGGGAAGGGGAGGCAGATGCCCATGGAGATCTTCACTGGAGTCACAGAGCTGCCAAAGAAGAGCAGAGAGGAGAGAGAACTTTGTGGGCTGCAGAGCCTTCTGCAGAAAGATCTGGATCTCTGTGGCCTGTTCCTTTTTTTTTTTTTTTAAGATTTTATTTATTTATTTGACAGAGAGAGATCACAAGTAGGCAGAGCAGCAGGCAGAGAAAGAAGGGGAAACAGGCTCCCTACTGAGGAGAGAGCCCGATGTGGGGCTCGATCCCAGGACCCTGAGATCATGACCTGAGCCAAAGGCAGAGGCCTAACCCATTGAGCCACCCAGGCACCCCCTCTGTGGCCTGTTCCTGACAGGATGCTGATTCAGCCTTGCTGGGAGTCCTCTCCTAAGTCTTCCTCATGGACTTTGGGTGGCTCGCCTCTCATCCCTGGGCTTCAGGGTACCCCTATGTAAGATAGGGGGACTAGACTGAGTCTAGTGTGTCTGAGACATTGTGAGCCACTGGTGAGAGGGTAGACTGGGGACCAGAAGCTCTCTGGGTCTCTGCACTGCAGAAGCCTGAAATTGGCCTTCCTGTCTGCTGGGATGCTGTGCGCTGAGCTGTGCCTTCTCTGGGCTGGTTTTCTTACCAGTCAGGTGAGTACTTATGATCCCTCTCCTGTTCACTTCACACGGCTTTTGTCACGTGGGACATGTGCTTCATTCTTCGAAGCTTCTTGCTGCCTCAGCCTGGTGGCCTGGCAATCCTCAACAGATTCCCAGCTTTTTACCGCAAGATGAGCATCCTGTTCTGTTCCTGTTAGGCCTTCCATCTCACTCCTCTTCTCAAACTATCCAGACCCATTCAGTCTTCAGGCCAGAAAGCACCACCTCCTCCAGGAAGCCTCCTTGATTGCCCCACCCCTCAGGGCCATCCTTGGACCATCTTGCTGTCTTTTTTTTTTTTAAAGATTTTATTTATTTATTTGACAGAGATCACAAGTAGATGGAGAGGCAGGCAGAGAGAGAGAGAGAGAGAGAGAAGCAGGCTCCCTGCTGAGCAGAGAGCCCGATGCGGGACTCGATCCCAGGACCCCGAGATCATGACCTGAGCCAAAGGCAGCGGCTTAACCCACTGAGCCACCCAGGTGCCCCCATCTTGCTGTCTTTAAGGCTTGATTTTAATTTCTCACTCGTTGACACTGAACTGCTGGCAGACCCCTGACCTCTTTCAGGGAAAGGCTTGAGCTCACAGGGATAGACATGAGAATCCTTTCAGAGGCACACGGAACGTTCGCGAGAGAACAAGGCCCAGAACCCAGGTGTCTTAGGCTCAGGGGGAGACATCATTAGCTGTGTGGGCAGTGAGCTGGAGGCAATGAAGGGCAGATTGGGCCGACCTGTGTTCCAGCATGGCTCTGCACTCAGCAGCCGTGCCACCTGGGCCATGTCACCTTCCTCCTCCAGCTCCAAGGGACCTTCCGGTGGGCTGGAGTGAGGACAGCACTAGGCCTTGGACACAGCAGGTGTTCGGTTATTGTGAGGAGATCATTATGACTCCTGATCCGTTTGCCCACCCTGGCTCCCCTGCCTGGCTCTGCCCTGCCTTCTCTTAACCTTCTCTTAACCTTCTCTTAACCTTCTCTTCTCCTTAACCAAGGACTTTATTTTATTGGCCCATCATGAAAAGCCCAAGTGTCAGTGTCAAGGCCTCCTTGTGAAACCTCTTGCAGAAGCAAGAACGACAAGAGAAAATCTGGGTGTTCTCTTAGTCTGTGGTGGCTACGGGGCGTCTGGGGTGGGATTTGGCAGGTGTCACTTTAAGAAGTCACACCGCTTATTTTAAGGAAGGAGGGGGTGTGCCTGTCCCTGGCCAGCAGCTGGCATTGGGCTGCACTTGGGGGCAGCACTCCCAAGGGTGAAGAGTCCTAGCAGGTGGGTCTGGTGTCTCTCTGGGAGGCCACTGGCTGCTCCTTGGCTTCCTGCCACCTCCGGCCTGACCCCTTGTGGACGGATGGAAGCCTGGTGACCGTTTTGCCAGTCTAACTGGCTGGGGCCAGTGAGGTGGGGACTTCCGGCCCCTGGGAGGGACCCCAGGGCCAAGAGACCCCGTGAGCAGGACGTCAGGGGCTGGCAGTGGGGGTGACTAAGTTCAGCTGTGGCTGAAAGTAAAGCGAGTGTCCCGGGAGGTGCCCAGCGGGCGGGCACAGGGCCCCCTGATGTGGCCGGGGTCCAGTTGGCAGCCTCTCTCCTTCCTGTCTGCCAGGCAGGCCCAGGAGCCTTGGAGGGGGGTGCTCTGGGAGAAGGGGGACAGAGGGCAGTGCCAGGAGAGGCAGGACTTGGTGATAACAGCTGGGCTCAGGAGGGGCGGGAGCTCGGGAGGAGGAGCAGAAGACGAGAGGCTGACCGGCTTCATTTGGAGCCGGAGCCTGGCTGTTGCTCAGGTGACCAGTGTCTCTCTCAGAGGGTGCTGCCAACGGGCCTGGCCGAGATGATCCAGAATGTTGGAAATCACCTGCGAAGGGTATGCAGGGTGGGTGTGAGGAGGCTGGTTGGAGGCCCAGGGGAGGGGGCTGGAGGCTGGGGATCCTGAAAGAGAATTGAAGTTTCCATTTTAAGCCAGAAGTTCTCCGTCTTCTCTCTCATTTTCCACGGGCCATTTCCTAGCTCTCCTTGGAAGGAGGAATTGCAGAACTCCTAGGCTGGTTTATTAGAGGCAGCAATCCTGAAGCAAGCCCCAGGGGCCATGCTGAGGGGAAGTTTTCTGCATCTGTAGTTCTATTTTGGGGGTGCGTGTTTCTCCCTGCCGAGTCCGGCGAGTGCTTCTGCCGGACATCAGAGCTCAGTGCCTCTGCAGCGTGCTGGAGTTCAAGGCTCCTTCCTGCTGGAGTTCAGGGCTTGGACCCTCGATGGAAGTTACAGGACTGGGGGTGGGGGCTGTGAGTGGGTGAGTGAGGGTGTGGCAGCCCGGGATTCTCGGGGACAATAACCTCTTTCAGAGAGCAAGCTCCGGACCAGGCATGGGCTGTTGGACAGGTGTCCTGCAGGGTGGCCTTACAGCCCACGTTTCCCTGGAGTGTCTTACCAGGGACTTTGGAGCTGAGATTAGATGCTGAGACATGGGATGGAGCCAAGTGCTCATCACTGCCTGGCAGGGGCCTTTGATCTGGTGAACGGGAGAAGGGTGCAGGATGGACTGGTGGAGGTTGTGCTGGGCACAGAGTGGGTGTCCTCTGAGGACATTCTCAGGAAAAGCCTTTTTAAAGGGGACAGGGACAAGTAAATCTCTTACTGATGCCATCCCTCCATCTGCATGACTGCCACTCAGCTCAGACCTCAGCACCCTCCCAAGTCTAGGGCACATCCTCCCTGCTTCCCCCATTCCACATCCAGCCCCTCCCAGTCCCCTTCCCTGGAGGGATGCTTCTAATAGGTAAGCGGGGTTATTCCGCACCTGCTTAGCCAGCTGCCTTCAGTACAGTGTTCATGTTCCTCACCTGATACAAGAGGCTCCTGGTAATCTTCTGCCTGCTTCTCCCTCCTCATCCCACCTTCCCCACCCCAATAGATTCAGCCATGCTGAACCGCTGGCCACTGCCTCAGTATACCACCTTTGTTCTCTCCTCTGTGCTGTGATCCCTACTGTGCTTTTTGCTTGGGTGGCCCCTAGCCTCCCCCATATCCCCTCCCCGACGTCCCCCTCAGCTCAGATGCCAACTCCTCCAGGAAGCCTTCCTAGATTTCTCAGGGCACAGAGAGCCTCTGTGTTAGTTCCTTCTCACACTGGACTGTGTAGTAGACTTGCACATCTATCTTTTCCACCAGCCAATGAGTTCCATGAGGCTGCTCTTGGTGTGCCCATCAGAGGGCTGGGCATGGTCAGAGCCCCAGATACTGTCTAATGAATGCATGGGCCTCTTGTTCCCCAGCTCCTGAGCTTGGGGCAGAGAGCTTTTTCCAGGTGGGGCTGTGTCTTCTCTTGTGCCTTTCATGATTTTTTCCCCCATTGATTCCCATCGATAATTGGGGGAGGAGGCAGTAGGGGAAGGATGTGTCCTTATCATCATTTTGCGGAGATAACAATAGAATCGTGGCAAATCTGTATGTAACACCACACTATGCACCACACCAAATGCTTTGTATATATTAATTCGTTCAGTTCTCTGTGAGGTGGGTACAGTTATTATCCCCGTATCCCAGATGAGGAAACTGAGGCTCAGAGGGGTTGAGGACTTGCCCAGGCTCAGAATCACACTGGTAGGAAGTGGCAGAGCTGGATTTGAACGCAGGCAATCTGGTGCAGTCTGAGCCCTTAGGGAAACTGAGGCACAGCCCTGCGAAAAGTGCAAAAGCTGAGTGAGACTCCAGGCCACAGGATCTGAGTCTGAGCCCAGGCAGCATTTTACTTCCCCATTCTCTAGCCCCTTCTCCCAAGTCTGGGAGTGGAGGTAGGTGTGGGGGTGGAATTGGGCCCATGAGGTGACATGGGTGACCTCATGCCGGCTGAGAACACTCTGGTCTGGATTGCCACCAGTGGACCATTGCCTGCATGGTAGATCTCCTTGGACTCCCCCAATTCCTCCTGAATTCCCTTCATCCCCCAATAATATAGGACAGTTTGGGATGGTTTTCTGAGTTGTTACCAAAGCTGTTTTTAATGAAAAGCAAGCAAATAAAAAAACCCCACCAAACACTCTTCACTGGGGACACAGAAAGCCAGGTTAACTGGGAACAGACGGGGGCCCTCAGAGAACCCACAGCCCTGCATCCCAGGGTTTGGGGGCCCTCGTCAGTATCCCGTGGCACGGCAGATGGTTCTGGCTTTTCCCTGCACCCAGCAAGACTCAGAACATGTGAATGAGAGTGAGGTGGTCAGCCTGCCAAGCTGAGGGAGCAAGGTGTGTGTGTGGGGGCACTGACTGCCTGTCTGCTGGTGCTGGAAAGGGCCTGCTGTCCTGTCTCAGTCCTCGCCTCTCTCAGTGCCCAAGGTGTCAGTCTGTACTGGGTCCTGAGTCCCATACTCCTGGGCTAGAAGGGGCCTGCTGGTCCCTAGTGGGAGACTGGGAAATTCTGCTCAGCCTTGGTGTTAGCCAGGTCAAGGGCACGTCCGGAGTACTTTATTTACTCTGGGAAAGGTAATGGGGCTGTCGATCCCAGGTCCCCTGAGAAGCCCCGCACCCTGGCCGTGTGGCCGACAGAAGGCTGGAAGATCAGGAACAGCCACAGGCATCTGCGCACCTGCTCACGCATCTACGGATGGACATGCGACTCCGACTGCTGGCAGTGATCCTGCTGCTTCACCTTGAACCTGGGGACAGCTGGAGGTTCTCTCCAGCCTGACCAACCAGCCTCCTGAAGGGCTTAGTTCAGAGTGTGATGAGGTTTCGGGCACCGTGTTTGGCCCCTCTTTGGATTAACATCTTATCTTCTCTCCATTGCTCATATATAACCTTGGGCCTGGTGCTCCCCCTCTTTGAGTGTTCTTTGAGGTTCCCACCAGCCTTGACATCCTGGGGGTCTGGACTTCTGGGAAGCATTTGTGCACCATCTTGAGGCTGGTCCTGACCGTGAAAGACAGGGCCTGTCTGCCTTGAGAACTCCACTGTGTGGTAGAGGAGGGGAGACCAACAGGATTAAAATGACACACCTATCATATAGTATGAGTGCAAAAACTATTGGATGAATGAGTGACTATGGGAGCTCAGAAGGGTGCTGAAGTGGTCCCAGAAGGCTTCCTGGAGGAAGAGGCAAGACTTAGATACATAGCCTCAGCCTGTTCAGGAACCCTATATGAACCCTGGTTTCAGCCATGGACAGACACCCTTAGTGTTTGTAGTCCGTCCGGAGGACTCGCCTTTATCCTTCAAAACCTAGCTCAGCCATCATCCCCCCCGTCCCATCTGCATCTTGCCTGCCCCTGAATGAATGGCATCTCCTCAGGATAGTATACTGATTTCAATTCTTCCCTGCACAGGAATTAGCCTGTGGCAGGTGCTAAGCAGCCTGTGATGAACCCAGGCTGGCATGCGCAGCTGCCGGCTAATGAAGGAGACACGGTGAGAAAGTAGTCAAGTAAATACAGGACCAAAACCTGTGCTAAGTGCCATGAACAGTAATGACAATGAGCATAGACGCCGTCGAAGTGCTCCCTGTGTGCCAAGCATGCATGAACTCATTTAGCCTTTGTAACAACTCTGTGTAGGAGATAACGTTACTATGCCCCTGTTGAAGATGAACCTGAGAGAGGTTAAGTAACTTGCTCAAGGTTACACAGCTGTTAAGTGGCACAGCTGACGTTGAACTCAGATTGCTGGAGAACCAGGGACTGTGAGAGAATAATGAGAGAGGTCAGGGGAAGGCCCTCTGAGCCGGCGACTACTGAGCAGAAACCTAAATGCTGAGAAGGAAACAGCCAAAGGAAGGGCTGGAAGTGTATCCCGGGCAGAGGGAATGGCATTCATTGGCAGGCTCCGAGGTATGAGGGGCTGGGTGCCTTGGAGCTACTGAGTGGAGGTGGGTGTGGCTGGGACAGGAGCAGGTGGGAGGGGCGGAGACAAGGCTACCGTGGGCTGCAGGCTGGGGGTTGGGCCTTGCAGGCAGGGTTTGGGGTCTGGAGTGCTAGGGGTTGTATTATCCTGCTCGTCAGACTGTGCGGTGCGTGGGGATGCTCTGGTCCCCAGGCTTAGTGCAGAGGTACACAGTCCCTGCACACTGTGCTCAGAGAAGCTCAGAGACCTAGGGAGACACATTGAGATGGTTCCTGTTTGTATGGCCAGCACGAGGAAGGTCCCGGCCACCTTTCCCTCCACTCCCTGACCCCTCACATCAGGCAGGTGGGTGATAGGCTCAGTCCCCTGGTGCAGACAAGGCACAGAGAAGTGAGATGATGTGCCTGGGCTTGTGCAGCTGGTGAGACACTTAGAATCCCTAACTGCCAGGCCGAGACCCCTTTCCCAGCCCCTGTCCTGGCCAGGGAGACCTTTGGACCCTCTGTGCATCTAGAGAATGGCCTCACTGTCACACCCAGACCCACCCCATCGAAGCTGCGTCTGCCCACCTTTGCCGGCTGATTAGGGCCATCACCTTCTCCCCTGCCTCACACATACCGGGCTTGTACCCCTGCCTTCCACCTGTGTTTGGTCCAGATCAGGCCAAGCTGGCCTCCTCAGCACCTCTGCACAGCTGCTCAGGAGTCTAGAGACCTGGGTTAGAGATATTAACACCCTTGACCCTTCGTTTCCTCCTCTATGAACCTCAGCTGTTCCTCTAGATCTTGCTGGGTCATTGGCAACGTGAATGACTTTGGAGGAGTACAGAGCTTGGCATACAACTGACCATGGTAGATATGGGTCCTTTTCTTTTCGTTTCATCTGGATTCATCTGGCTTTACCTATCAGAAAACCCAGGCTCTAGCCCCGAGCCACTTTGAGCTGGTTAGAGAATTCAAAGTCTTGTGCTGGTTAGAGAATTTAGTCTCATCTGGGCCCAAGCTACAGTGGGGCAGGGGCCCTGGTGCCATGGCTCTTCTCCTTGTCCTGGGCTGACCTGGCTAAGTGGACGGAGGACCCCTCTGCTTTGTGCCTGCTCTGTCCTCTGCCTCCAGGGACAGATGGTGCTCTGCCAGCTCCCTGGCTGTGGGCCACTATCCAGGAGCAGCCTCCTTGTGTGGAGGAGCTGGCCTCAGGGCGGCGAGGGAAAGTCTGGCACTTTGGGGACACCGGAATGAGTCAGACTGGACCTGTCCTCAGGTGCCCCCAAACTGATGTGGAAACAGGGAGAGGTACAGAACACTGGTGACAGTGGAGTGCAGCCAGGATGTGACAGAGGGAAGCCCAGAGGTGGCCCTTCACCAGCCTAGGGGGCAGGGCAGGCTTCCTGGGGGAAGTGATGGGTTAGCATGGTCTTGGAAGTGTTTTCGGGTCAAGAAGCCTGGTCCAGGCCGAGGCCTCCGTGCATGAGATGTGGGACTGAGCTTGTTCCGCTAGCAGTGGGGAGAGAGTGTGGTAGTGACTCCTCAAGGAGGCCCTCTCCAGCCGTCCTGTCCATGTAATATGTATGTCCTGCCTGGGGCTTCTTCCACGGTAATAATTGGCCCTCAGCAAATCGGGCCTTAATTAATGAATGTCAGCAGTCATTAAGCATCTGTTTTGAAGATACAGCTTTTGTAGTGAGGAAAGCAAAATCTCAGCGCCACCCCTGGGGCCCAGCGCCCTTAGGCAAGTCTTTCAGATAGGCTGGGTCTCAGTTTCCTTTCTTGTGCAAGACGGATCATTATCCCTCGTAGGGTTTTGGTGAGGATTACAGGATATTATGGATTCAAAGCCATTATACAATGTATGTAAAGGCCTGGAACATGGTAGGTCCTGAAAAAATTATGTCAAGGAGGTCGGGGAGGAAAGTGGAGATGTGGGTCAAAGGGTACCACCTTTCAGTTAGAAGATGAGTAAGTTCTGGAGACCTGGTGTACAGCGTGGGGAGCACTGTTAACAGCGATATATTACCAACTTGAAATTTGCTAAGAGAATAAATCTCAGGTGTTCTCATCCCCCACCCCAACCCTGCCCAAAACAGGGTAACTGCAAGGTCATGGGTGTGTTCATAAGCTTGATTGTGGTCATCACTCCACAATGCATATGTATATCAAAACATCATCTTGTGTGATCTGAATATATGCAACTTTTGTCAATCACTGGGACTCTAGGGAGCCATGGGACCTGGTCCCTCGCTCAAGGAGTCTCCTAGTTCCTCTGTCTACACCCGCTTTACAGTCTGGAAGCGCTCTACAAAGTTGGCAGGCTGCCACCAGTGCCACCTGTGCTGTGGCCCCGAGAGGCCCGTCCCCCGGGATGGATGCTCACTGCCCAGTAAAGGAGCCGAGCCCCAGCCTCTCCACTCCTTGCCCGTGTCCTATTTGTGACCTCCAGAACAGGCTGCGATCTGTCCCCGGGGGTGTGGCCCTGCCAGGTGTGGCCCATTCCCAAGCCAGGAACGTGGTCAGAGGTCGAGAAGGGGAGTGGCTCTAAACCCCTCCCTAAAGCAGCCTCAGGGGTCCAGCATTCTCCAGGGCTGAGCTGAACCAGGTGGGTCTCAATTTCCATTTGATTCCTTAGGGAGGGTGTGGTGAGACCCAGCTCCTGTCCTTCTCTGGGGATACTACCTGGTGTGAGCGGTGGCAGGGACAGAGGGGCAGGAGGTGGGGGTGGTGCAGTCTGGAGTCAGAACTGAGTCTGGCTGGCTCTGGGCTCCTGGCTAGTCAGTGGCTGGCTACTCTTTTCTCAGCCATAGTTTCCTCGTCTGTAACGTGGGGCGGTGGGTAGTAATGGGCCGGGTCACTTGAGACTGCTTTTGGCAAGCAGCCCTTCCACAGAGAAGACGAGTTTTCAGATTGAGTGGTGCGCCTACAGGCTTTGAGGGTGGTGGGGTACATGGGGGAGGGGGCAGGAGAGAGGAAGGGACCCAAGAACTAAATGACTTTGGGGCAAGGGAAGGGGCAAGCCTGGCATTGCTCCCAGCAACCTCCACTCCCCGCCAGGGCCTCCCCGGACTCCGAGTTTTCCAGATCCCACCCCCTTGCGTAAGACTGAGAGAAGGTGTGTCTCACCATGCAAACTAGTTCTCAGCAAGGCAGGCAGGAGACGGGGACGGATTTCTAAGCCCACTAGGCCCTCTGGATAGGCCATTGTGGGGGTGATGATGCTGGTTGGGATGCTGAGATCCCTATGGTGCTGGTGGGCTGGACTGTCAGAGACCACCATACTTCTAGCTCTTTCTCTACATCACCTAGAAGGCAATCCATGGAGGGTCTCCAAAGTGTCAGGCTCGGCCTCAGAAGTCCTGTGGGCTATATGATCTAATCTGCCTCAGGGCTGGTCTCCCTGCCCCCCCCTGCAGCACTGTGGCCAGGGTCAGAGAAACCCAAGTCCACTCTCCCCTCTGCCTCTTTTTTTTTTTTTTTTTTTTAAATAAACTCTATGCCCAACGTGGGGCTCGAACTCCTGACTCTGAGATCGTGAGTCACATGTTCTTCCCACAGAGCCAGCCAGGTGCCCCACCCCTCTGCCTTTTACTGGCTGCATGTTGTCCAGTGGATCTTTCCATGTTCCATGTCTGAATTTCCTTTTCCTCAGCTATACATGAGGACTCCTGCTTCAGAGTGGACTAGAGAATTCAAGGACCCCCAGGACTAGGCCTGGCACACAGTAGATGCACAATAGACGGTAGCTGTAGATTTCTAAAACGGCATCTTCAAGCTTCTGCTGGGCCAGTTCTTGGGTGGCCCCTGTCTGCAGGCAGCTCTCTGGCTTGGGGAGATCCCTCTCCTGCTAGCTGTGTCCCATCAGCAACCAGATGAGACCTCTGTTATCTCCCAGCCTCTAAGGCAAACAAGACCCCTTCCCTGTGCCCAGGTCCCCTTCCAAGTACTTTCTGGTTTCTTTGCTCGCTCTCCTTTCCCAGAAAAATCTCTGCAAGAGTTTTCTTTGGTCCCTGCTTCCACTTCTTTACCTCTCACCCTGTCCGTAATCCGTGACTTCTCTCCCTGCCCTCCCTCCACCCCCTTAGAGCTTCTCTGCCCATCTGCTGGGACAGCTCAGCTCCCTGACCAGCAGGTGCCCTCCTGGAGACCTGCCCCACCTTAGTGTCCTTCCGCCTCACCCGGCTCCCTCTTCTTCCTCTGTAGGCTGCTCCCTCCCACCACCCTCTAAAATAGCTCTGTCCTTGCTCTCTCCTTGGACGATGTCTCTTCTGTCTACTGTGGCTCTGCAGAAAAACTACCCCCATACCTAAACCGTTTTACTGTATCTTGAGATTTTTGTGGGTCGGGAATTTGGGCAGGGCTTGGTGGCGTGATAGGTCTGCTCTCCCTGGTGTGGGGTGGAGTTGACTTGGTGGTATTCAGCTGGTGGATGGGCTGGCCTAGGGAATCCAAGATGGCGTCCCTGGTATCTGGTCCCTCGGCGAGAATGGTCGGGGGTTGGGCCTAGCTGGCGCTGGCCGCCCTGCTGTTCCTCTGGCAGCCAGGCTTATCCCACATCCTCCTTGGGCTCTTTGCACCCTCTGTTCCCCTGCCTGAACCCGTACCTCCGGAGTTTTTGTGACCCGCTCCTGCTTTCATTCATTCAGATCTGGGCTTTGAAGGTTCCTTATTACCTGGGCTGAATTAGCATCTCCCACACCACCAGCTTCTCTCTCTTCATCCTACCCGCTGTTTCTTATAGCACTTTTTAGTCTCTAAAATGATCATGTTCCTTTGCTTGTTTATTGTCTATCCATCAGAGAACACATTTAATGTTGTATTCCCAGTGTTTGGAAGGAATGAATGGGAGTTTTAAAAAGATTGATGTTGATCCTCAGGAATCAGGGGCCTCATTCTAGCCTTGGGCACCCCTGTTTGCTCTTGTTTTTTTTTTTTTTTTTAAAGATTTTATTTTTTAAGTGATCTCTACCCCCAACGTGTACCTCAAACTCAGAACCCTGAGATCAAGGGTCACATGCTCTCCTGACTGAGCCAGCTAAATGCCCGTTGTCTTGGTTTTATCTCATACTGAAACCTCTTGTCCTCTGACCCAGCCAGCGTGGAGACCTGTCACTAGGCCACACGTAGCCCTACTCCCTAACTGTGCCCCTCCTGCCTGGTTGTCTTCCCATGCTACCCCTCCCCTCAGCTGCCGCTCACAGGGCTGGGGCTTGTGCTGCCCACCACACCCCAGCGGCCGCCCGCCTCCTCCCTGTCACTGTGTGGTTCCTGCCCGAAACACGTCCCCACCCGCAGCACAGCCGACTCAGCTGAGGCCGCTTCTGCAGATCCAGCCATTAAGCCAGAGCCTCCCCAGCAGCCTTATCCCTTCAAAGTGAGGGCGACAGAAAGACAAAAACACAGGCAGATACCATGAATCTTGTCCATTTCACCTGCCTGGTCCCGTGTTCGTATGTTACCGCCTTTCAGGTGGGCGTCTGCAGCCAGGCTTGTCTTCATCCCAGCCGTTTGATCACATGCTGAACGGAACAGACAAATGTGGTACCCCAGTGGAGACCCCTCCAGGTTCAGTCGAACACATTTTCACGTTTTTACCGAGGGTTTACGATGTTCTGGCTCTGTGCAAATGCAGACTGCACAGAACATGTCCATTCCTGCCTCATGATCTCTTCCCTTGTGCCTGGGATGCTGTGTTCCCAGTGAATCCGAGCTGGTTTCCAGGGATCGCTGCCTTCTCTCCCTTTGGGAGGGGTCTCGAGACTTTCAGAGGCCTGGGAAAGGAAGTTTCCTGGCAACCGCCGCATCTGCTTCAGCTACATGTAGACATCCGTGGGAGGCCTCTGTGGAGGGTCACAGACTTTGCCCGTTCAGCATCTTGATTCGTGGCTGAAGTGAAGCTCTGGTAGTTGGTAGACAGTTGGCGGCTTCAACGGGCAGAGATTGTCACAGAGCAGGGCCGAGAGGCCCGTCTGATGTTGCTGCTGATGCAGCTTCCCTGCCCCTCTCCTCTCCTGCCAAAGCCTGGGTCCTCGTCCTCATGCTCTGTGTGCGCTCTGCAAAGGCCACCTAGCCAGTCACGCAGGCATCTCTTACTCCCAGGGACTGCACAGTCTCCTCCTAGCCAGGGCGATTTCCTGGGTCGCTCATCAGGGCCTGGATTTGTAATAACATGAAGGGCTGACACTTTTTAATTACTTTCTCTGGGTCGGAGTCTGTGCTAAGCACCTTGCACATAAAATCTCACTGAATCCTGTCAGTGATATCATCATGCCCATCTTGTAAATGTGGAAAGTGAGATTTACGGTAGCTGAAGTAATAAAGGGCTTCGGGTTATCCAGGGAGACAGGAGGGGCCAGGATTCCAACACGGGTTCTGTCCACTGGGCCCCTCTGCAGCCCTCCTGTCAGTTCCCTGGCCTTCCTGTTTTCTTCCTTCTCTCTCTGCCCTGCTCACCCTCTCCTCAACACGCCTTTCTTGAATTCCTGAAAAGGTCACCTTGCAGCTGGAGAACTCGGGGCTCAGGGAAGGCTGTGGAGTGTGGGGTGCCTCCGTGCACTCCTGACCGTCCGTGTACCTGCTCAGGGCAGTAGCCTCTGCCAGACCCCAGGCCCAGCAACGTGGCTCTGACCTTCCCACCTGGCCCGTCAGGCCTTCCAAGCAGCCTGTTGAAGTTGGCGGTTCTTTGTGAGGCCCATTCTGAGGCCTGGTTCACTCCTTGCCAGTGTAAGGAATGCATCCGTGGATAAAGTCACAGCTTTATCTATATAAAGGGCACTCCTTTGCTTTGGAATGGTTTCTTGAATACTTTTGGGGAGGAAAAGTTGGTACGCTCTGAGAGGACTGCAGACCCCAGGGAGGGCAGGAGAATGGGGGGTATCTGGGGCCTCTTGCCTAAGTGTGGGAGAAGGGCCCCCCTGCCTAAGTGTGGGAGAAGGGTCCACGCCTGCCCTGGAGGATAGGACCCCATCCCTCAGCACGAGGGGCCTGCAGGGGCTGGAGAAGCAGCTGGGGCCTCAGAGGGACTGTGGGCTGACAGCTTCCTGGGGCAGGAAGTGCCGGCTATGTGGCCAGAATCCCTCCTGCAGGGGCTGAGAGCAGCTCAAGCCTGAGGTATGTGTGCAGCAGGGGAGGTAGGAGGGGGCCCCTTCCTGCCCTGTTACTTCTCCCTCTTCCTCTCTTCTGTTCCCTACCAGCCTCTGTGTAACCTCTCTCTTCTTCTCCCCACGTCCCTCTTCTGTCTCTTTCTCCCTCTCCCCCTTGCTGTCCTGGAGGGGCTCGGGGTACTTGCGGCTGCTGTGCCCAGCTCCAAGGTGAGCGGGCTTGCTCGCAGGATGGTGGGTGCCTGTTGCCATGGTGACCCAGAGGCAGATGGGGGGCGCTTTTGGAAGTCTGGCAGGGAGGGTGGGGGGTGCCGTGCTGAGGGGAGAGGCTGGGCTTGTTCTCCCCAGTCCCTGAAGGGCCCACCTTACTGCCAGGGGCTCCAGCATGGGGCTGTGTACCATGAACGTGGGTCTCTGGCTGGGTGCTGTCTGAGCGTGTTCCTTGAAGAGCTACCTAGTGTGGGCCAGTCGTACTGGGGGTTGGATTGCCAGTGTTCCGGTCCCTCCTGCCTCTTCCTGGGGTTTGCTGGAGGCTGGGGAGGGAGGTGGCAAACAGCCCCTGAGGCCGGGAGGCAGCTCCCAGTGTGTTGGGTGGGACTCTGACAGGCAGCCCGGCTCCTCACCTGGAAGGGTCCCTGTCAGAAAGGAGTGAGCGCCTGTCTCTGGGACTGAGCAAGCTCCTGCTGGATGGCCACTGAGCGGGTGGGGTAGCCAAGATCACAGACCTGGAAATCTTGCTGACCTGAGGTTTCCTTGCACTTCGGAGATCTGAGGGTTTACAAAGGACAGTGTTCAGCTCTGAGAGCTTGCTGTTGCCTCACTAGGGGCTGCCACCCCCCCTCCCTCCCTCCCGGGCTGCTGGTTCTGTGGGACCAGTACTCTGACCAGGGGAAGGGGCACAGATACCCTTGCTGTTTTCTGCAGAGGGAGTCAGAGGAGGGGAGCTTGTGCATATGGATTCTGGAAGGGCCCGTGGCTGGTGATGCAGCAGGAACTACCCTGCCTGGCAGAAGAGAGAGGCCATTACAGCCAAGCTGCCAAGCAGCCCCAGCCTTTGGGGGAAACAGACTTGAGTTCCTGTCCCAACTCTGCCATTACTGGCTGGGCAGTTTTGCACCTACGTGCCTGAATGTGTGTGTGTGTGTACAAGTTCTTGACCCTTTCCGAGCCTCTATTTTCCCGTCTATAAGCTGCAGGTAATAGCAAAGCTGATGACTACTGGAGCTGTGTGAAGATGAAAAGGGATAACACGATAATGCCCACGACGTACTCAGCGCAGTACCTGGCGTGTAGTAAATACTTAAAGAAGGGGGTTGGCGATTTTCTCAATCTCCTTGGCATGCCTACCCCTGTAGCTTTAAAAACGAGGAAACTGGGGCCAGCGAGATGAAAACACATGCTCCCCTCCCATAGGTCTTGGGTCTAGGGCACACTGCATGGACCTCGCCCAGTCAGTACGGAGGGGCTGGAACGGGGGTGCGGGCTGAGGGGTCGCACAGAGCTAGACCTTGGTCCTCAGCTTCCCCACACATTCATTCATCTCATTAATCTCATCTGATGGGGGAGCGGGTTCGGAGGGGTGGGGTGGTGTGCTCTTTTGAACACCTGAGTAACGGCGGCAGGGGGAGGAAGCGAGTTCCGGGGCCCCTGTATATCTGAGGGTAGGTCCGGGACTCATGTGCCATCTGCCTGCCTCCGGAACCCACTGGCCCATACCGCCTCCACGCCCCACGTTTCTGTTTCCCCAAAGTGAGGAAGAAAGACTGCTGGCATTGGTGGTGGTTTAGGAAAGACAAGTCCTTGTCCGGCCAACTGCCCCCTCACAAATGCACAGCACTTCACAGTTAGCCGGGTGCCTTGGTTTGGGAACCTCCCTTAATCCTCACTCTACTCTTGGATGGAGGTAGGGTGGAGGTATTTATCTTCCCCCCATCCCCCCAAGGAGGAAACAACTTCTCAGTAACTTACCCAAGGTCTGCCTGTCTCTAAAGACCTTTGGACAGAGATCTACCTGTGCCTCAGTTTCCCCATCCACACAAGCAGGCGACTGTGATCAATCTCAAAGCCCTTCCCACTCTCGTGGTGGAAGAAGGGTCTGTTGTGTAGATGGAGGGGAGTGCTCTGTGGTTCAGAGCTGGGGGGCCTGGACAGTACTTGGGACTACTCTGGGTTCGGGTTGTCTGTGTATCTTGCCAGGGACAATGCCTCCAATATTTGTCCATGGGACAGATGAGGTACGAATTGGAAAGCATTCAGAAAATGCCCTCCTTACCCTGGTTGGCTCCTGGCAGCCTTCTCAGTGGGATAGGGGGAGTTTTCAAGATGACCGGGCTGTGGGTAGGTGTCAGATTTCAGACGAAGTTATTTTTACCCTTGGGGGTGGAGGGAGGCAGGTGATGTTTAGGCTCTTTTCTAGAATGGGGTGAGGGGGCAGGGGTGGGAGTTGGGCCTCACCTGACCTTGTGGCTGGCGTTCTCCCCAGCCTACATGGGGTGACACTAGTGGAGATTGGGGACCCACTGAACAAACATTCATTTGGTCCACAGCAAGCCAGGCACTTTGCTGGGTCCTGCGGACACCAGGAGTGGAGAGACAGGGCTCCTTCCTGGTGGGTCTTCAGATCCAGGCCACCCAAATACTCACACAGTTTGTTGAACATTGTTGGCAGACGGCATTAGAGAGGGGAGGTACGTGGTGCCAGAAGCATGAGAGTGGGGCAGAGGTAATGGATTTGAGAGGTGAGTAGGCTTTGCAGAGATGAAGAGTGCTCCAGGCACAGGGAACAGCATGGGCAAAGGGCCTGTGGGGGGGGCAGCACACTCTGTGGGGCTGCCTGGGCCTTGGTAAGGAGTTCTTCCTGGAAGTCACACCCTTCAGGGTTGGAAAGAGTCTTGAAGACTATCTAGTTAACATCCCACTGGACAGATGAAGAAACTGAGGCCTACACATCTAAGAACGAAACCTATCATTTTTACTATGCCAAACATGCCTGCTTCCAGTATCTTTTTTTTTTTTAAAACGTATTTGGCATTTTACATTTATGTTAAACTAGCAGACCTACCTGATGTTCATCCAAAATGGTTTCTCATAAGAATTAAAAAAAAAAGTAATTTATCAAGGTGAAATACACATAATGTATAATTCACCATTTTCAAATACACAGAGCAGTGGAACTTGGGACATTCACAATGTTGGGCCACCACCGCCTCTGTCAAGACCCAAAATATTTCCATCACTACGAAGTAAAGCCCCCTACCCTTTAAGAAGTTTCTCCCCTGTCCTCCCGTCCCCAGCCCCTGGCAAGTACCAGTCTGCTTTGTCTGTACTGGAGACTTCACATAAACGGAACCATGCAATGGGTGACCTTTTGTGTTGGGTTTGTTTCACTCAGGATGATGTTTCTGAAATTCAGCCATGTTTTACGTATGGCTGCTTTGTTCCTTATGTCTGACTAACGTTCCATTGTATGTAAGACCACAGTGGGCTTATCCATTTATTCACCAATGGACGTTTGGACCGTTTCCACCTTTTGGCTATGGTGAGTAGTGCTGTCGTGAACATGGGTGCGGCTTAATTTGTTGGAGTCCTTGTTTTCTGTTCCTTTGGGTCTCTACCTGGGAATGGAGTTGCAAAGTCATACAGTGTTTCCGTGCTCAGCTTTCTGAGGACCTGCCAAACTGTTTTTCCATAGTGGCTCCAACACCTTCTATCCCGCCCCCAGCAGCATACCATGTTCTCCAGACCCTGGCCGACACTCGTTATTGTCCATGATTTTGCTTTAGGCATTCTAGTGGGTTCGCTGTCTTTTAGAATCCTTACTGTGAGCTCGGGTTCTTTTATGTATCTTTTAGACAGATGAGGAAACTGAGTCATGGAGAGGTAAAATAACTTTTTCCAAGGTCTTCTGGGAAGGATGAGCTGGTAAAAGTTCCATTTATGTTTACGTAAGACAACTAAACTGAAAATGTCCTGTGAGACTCTGCTTCTGAAGGACGGATGGGGCTACCCTGAGGAAAGCTTGTCCTTACCTCAGAGTTTCTATTATGCCCTGTATCCCTTCTCCCTTCCTCATAGGGCAGGACTAGAAGGCCAAAGGCCTTCCCTTCCCCCTCTTTCATGCTGGGAGAGCGTAAGAGCTGGCTGTCAGAAGTGCCTGGTCAGCCCACGCCAGACTGTGAGCCCTGGACAGAGACTCAAGGCCGTGGCCTCTGTTCTCCTTGGTCACTGACCGGCTGTGTAACTTGGAGTCATTTGCTGCCTGCATCTTCCCCAGCCCCAAGGCCCAGTGAAAGTTCTGTAGAGATGTAAATGTGGGCTTTGGCTGCGGGTCCGGGATTGCCATAAACTCTACCACTTCCCAGGGGCTGCTCAGAAGCAAGGTATCGGAGTGGGCTCAGCAGTAAAATGGGTAGAATAACAATGCCTCACAGGGCAGATGTAAAAGTTACTGAGATAATCCGTAGGAAATGTCCTAGCAAAGAACTCCATATATAGCAGGTGTTCCATAATGGTCGAACCGAGTGAATGGCACATAGGAGGTGCTTCCTACAAAATACTGGCTTAATTTTCTACCTTTCCTTCCCCAGAATCTTGACAAATGTCAAGTGCCAACATGGCCTGTAGCCAGAAGTAAAACGAGGATGTTTGCAGAGGGTACCAGGGACCATTATTTATCCTATAGAATGCAGGTGTGATCTGATATAACACGATAATCAGAAACCTACGGAACAGCCCACGCGTGTCCTTCTCCCAGCCCTTAGGCTGGCTTCCTGGAGGAGAGCTCTTTCTTTTTATCTCTGAGTTTGGTACCCACTGCTACCCTTTCCCGCCTTGTTTCATCTGCTGGGAACCTTAAGACAAATTTGCAGTTCTCCGAGGCAGACTTTTTGAGCAACTGAATTCCTAACATAATCCTCTCTTCCCTTATTTGGTTCCTCGGCTTTGTTTGCATTTTGGCTCTGGGTGCCTGGGGGGTCTGTGTGCTATGGCAGTGCAGGCTGCCTCAGAGCCTTTTTTGGGAGGGAGGTAGGGAGTAGGCTTGAAGGGAAATTTGGGAGGTTGACACATGGTCCGGCTTTGCTGGTGGGGAAACTGCTAGGAGGACACCCTGGTTTCTCTGAGAGGCTGGATTCCCCCTTTGTGGGGACAGGCCATCTGGTTTGGACAGCTTCCTTTCACTGATCGGAGTGGCCTGGCTCAGACAATCAGGTCTTTCATGGGGCCTGGCCAGTGGCTCCTAGAGTGGCCCAAAGGTGCTTCTCCATGCCTGACTGCCCACCGCCCCCAGGCCGGCTTTCTTATCCCCACCCCCTTAGGAAATGGGGAGGGAGGAACAGGGGCTTTGCAGTCTCCTATCCAGGTGGAATTTCTGTTCCACTGTCACTAGTTTGAATTCTCACAGAACCTCTCAAAGGGGCTCACAACCTTGTCCCCTCACTGGGTTGCCCTGAAGTTCTGGTGAACCCAGGTCAGAAAGTATCATATAAACACTCAGTGTGAACTATGGTTGGGTCTCTCCCGGCTCTATTTCTGTAGAAAGCCCAAAATTCAGCTTTAAATTGCTAACATTAAGTGCTCTATCAATGTTCACCCTAGGATGGGTGTGTTCTAAGAGCCTCAAACACTCACTCTTGTTTAATTTCATCTCTACAATGACACTTAGAGGTAGGTCTTATAATCCCATTCTTACAGATGGGAAAACTGAGGCCCACAGAAGTTGAGCAGCTTTCCCAAGGTCACACGAGTTAGTTGTGGAACTGGACTCGAACCCAGGGCAGGCTGACCCCTAAGGCCTGTGTACAGACAGCCTCATGTCATGATGGGTTGGCTGAGAGGTCACGCAAGGCTACTACTTCCTGCCAGGACAGGTGGGTCTCCTCTGCTGTAGGCCTGTTGTTCCAGATGGTTCTTGAAGGCACTGAGATCTCTCCGTTGGCTGGTCTCCTTTCCTGGCTCATCACTGTGGGCCACACCCTTCTCCAGGAGTCTTCTGTGGTTCCTGGAGACTCCTTGGCCCCTCTCCATCTGACTCCACCTAGTGCTCTCCCTCCTGCTTCCTTTGGCCCCATGGGTCACATCACCCAAGCCGCTGTCATTTCACTCCCCCTTTCCACTGTTCTTATGTCCTTTTTGCCTCATTTTCGAGCTTCAGCTCTAGGGCCATCTCTCACATTTTCCTTCCTTTTCCTTTTCCGTAGGTGTTTATTCGGCACCTGCTCCATGGCAGGCCTGAGTCTGTCCCTGTCCTGTGCGAATGCCTGTCTGATGCGGGAGGTGGCTCACAAAACAGTGACCACATGGCTTGGTTAGGGCTGTGATAGAGGCACCTGCTCCATGGCAGGCCTGAGTTTGTCCCTGTCCCTGTCCTGTGTGAATGCCTGTCTGATGGGGGAGGTGGCTCACAAAACAGTGATCACATGGCTTGGTTAGGGCTGTGATAGAGGCAGCTGAGGATGTGGGGCCAGGGAGGCCCTAACTCTCTCTGGGGAAGCTGTGGTGGGAGCTTGAAGGGGGTAGAGGAAGGGCTCACCTAGCACATAGGACAGATAAAGGGATCCTAGGCAGAAGTAGTGCCCACATGGTGGGAGGATGGAGCTGGGTGAGAGTGGTGCTCTGAGGAACGGCGTGTGGCCTGGAGCTTATGAGAGCAGCTGCAGGAGCCACAGAGTGGGGCCTCTGAGTAGTAGAGAGCCATTGAGGAGTCTTGAGCAGGGGAGGTATCTGGTCAGGCTTGCTCTTCAGAAAGGTCTGTACGGTCCTAAGGGACAGAATGAAGTCCCACAGTGGAGGGAGTTACAAAGACTGGGCCTAGTATCCCTGTAAGGCAGGGTACGGAAAGTTACGGTTATTGTTTTGGTGGATTTGCTGTTCGGAAACATGTGCCTGGTGCTGGAAGCTCGAAGAAGGTGCAGAGAACGGAGGCCTGTGGACAGGAACAGTCTAGTGAGCTAGCAGTGCCTAGGGGGGGCCCGAGTTGTCACGGTAAAGGGGGGCCCTGAGAGTTTAGGGGGGTGGGTCCCTGGGACTTGGGACTTGGAAGAGAGAGGAAGTCAAGGTTAAGTCTGTTGGTGTGGGGTTGCTGTAACAGGAAGGCTCATCCTGGTTCCCTGGTGTGACCCAGGGCCAGACTTTCTGTGTGCGTCAGTCTCCTTAGCTCTGAGGGGACTGGGTGAAACGGCCCCTCCTGACCTGGCCCAGCAGGTCTGTGACATGGCTGTGGCCCAGGAAGAAGGACACAGAGCCCATGGTGTAGCCAGTCTGGGATGACCAAATCTAGCCAGGTCTGCTGTGGTCTGGGGCCAGTGTAGGCACATCTGCCATCCGAGAGGGCACATCTCTGACCCCCAGATGCCCTTCCCACCTTCACAGCGGGCTCTGCTCTCCCTGTCAGCTGTCTTGGCTCAGCCTGGCCTGGCTGCTCCAGGCCCTGACTCCATCTGGGGCCTCTGCTCTCCCTGTGACTGGCCCTGGGAGGGGTGGCCTGGCTCTGGGGCCCCATTGGCCAAACGTTGTCTGGGCTGCACACGCCCCTGCCTCCCAGGCTGGCTGCCTGCCCACCTTGGGGTAGGAGGCGGGCCAGCCTGGCTTGCCATGACGTGGGCAAGACTGCCTTGAGCCAAGGAAGGAGTTGGAGTCTGAGAGGCCATGCCTGGGGGCAGTGGCGCTGCTCTGTCCCTTCCACTCATGCTCCAGCCCCCGGGGCTCTGTGCCCTTCTCCTGGACAAGAGCAGGGGATGGCCACCATGGATCTTGTCCCTCAGTTTTCCTGAGAGCTCAGCCCTGCTCCGAGGAGCACGAGGTTGCCTGTCTGACAGTGACGGGACCTCCCAGCTTTCTCAACAGAAATGTCAGCTGGGCCTGCGAGAGCCCTGCAGGGGTGGAGTCCAGTCCAGTTGGGGCGTGGCAGGACTGGGGCTGCCTTAGGAATTGGCAATCTTCCCCTGCCCCTGCCTGCCCAGTGAGTGACCGATGAAGCTCAGGAGGGGCGGGGATGTGCTCAGAATCACCACGCACTGGAGGCCCAGGACTAGGATTTGAACTCAAGTCTGTCTCTGCTTGTCCCTCCACAAACCTTTGATGAGGTCCTACCGTGTGCCAGGCCCTTCTAAGCATGAGCAGTAGTGTAGGGGCTTTTCAGAGGGAACAGACCAGTTTATCTTTGTTCTCTCAATGTTTGGTCCAGGGCACAGGGGAAGTGCTCGGTGAATGAATGAATGAACAAATAAGGCAAAGATTCTGCCTCCTCCGGGCCTGTACAATCCAATGTGAGGGTAGTGACTCCTTTTCATGGAACAGGAAATAGGAGGCTGGTGGGAGTGGAGACTGACCAGGTGAGAAGCAGAGGGAGGACTGGAACTCAGGTGTCCCACTTGCTGGTCTACTGCTGTTTCCATCCTCACTTTCCACATCTGTAAAATGGGGTCAATAGTTCTCATACTCTGCCTTCCTTGCGAGGACCTGATGAGATGGTAATACAAAAATCGGTTTGTGAAGCAGGGACATTGTGTGTCGGGCTTCCTGTGTGCATGCCTGGAACTGCCCAGAAATCCCACCTGGTCTGCTCCCTTTCTTCTGACCACCTACCCTTAACATCTTGCCTCCCCCATTTTCCCTAGCATGCTCTGTGGCTTCTTTCTGGAAAGTTCTGCCCAGAACCCCTGGCCATGGGACGGGTTTGGGAAGAGTACAGGGGACTGGAGTCTGCCTGCCTCCTCCCTCTGCCATCTCTCACACCCAGAAAGGCAACCGCACAGCCGCATCTATGCAGGCCTGCAGTGCACAACAGGCCGGAAGTGCCTTGGCAGTGGTTACCATGGTGATGGGTCCTGCTGCTTGGCCACCATAGTGGCCTGCCAGATGCCGGCAGGAGCCCGGAATCCTGGCAGCCTGGCACCCTGCAGGGCTCTTCCCAGGCTGAGCGATCCTGGGGCTGCCCTCACTCTCTCCTTGACATGGAGCATGGTACCTCAAACCTGGGGGCTCTCTGGAATGAGCTGCCTCTCCAGGGACCCAGAAGCTGTTCTAGGTCAGAAAGGCCTGGTTCGAATCCCAGTTCTGCTGCTTGGGGGGTCCACGACCTGGAATGAGTCACCTTGGTATGTTTTGAATTTATTGAATTGGCTGTGGGAGCCTCGTGGGGGAAATTATCCAAGGAGGACAGACCGCAGCACAGAGAGCTGTCCTTGCCCCTCTCTGGGGCTGTGGCAGGGTCAGTGTTGGGGCGTGGCAGTGGGCCATCTCAGCCCCAGGAGCAGCCAGTGCAGTGTGGTGGTAGGACCTCAGGCTCTGTTGCCAGACCTTGGGTCACAGCTGTGCTCCCCGCTTCCTGGAGCCCCACCTGCAGACTGAGGGTAGCAATGAACCCACCTCAGGGGTTTGTCATGTGGCTCCAGTGGAATTTGTACACACCAAGTGCTTAGCGGAGTATTTGATCCCTAGTAAATGTGATAGAAATGTTTGCTGCGACTGTTACCCGGGCCACAAGAGCTGGGACTTGGGTCATTTCTCTCACACAGGCAGGGGTGCTCAGCTCTCGCTCACAGCCTGTTAGGGAGAGCAGGCCAGAGAGCTAGGAGGCCCCATTCTTCATCCCAGCCCATCCAAGGCACTGCCCTGTACGTCCCATCCCTTCTGCTTGGGGACAGGCAAGCGAGGCCCTGGTAGAAACTCCACCTCCAATTCATGAGTCTGAGGCCTTCCTGGGCGGCTCCTTCAGCTGGCAGCTGCGGCAGCCTTGGCCTGGATCAGACAGCTGGTCGGTGGTGGCCTGGAGCCCTCCGGGTCAGGAAAGCCAAGTGCCAAGGACAGACGAACACCCAGTGAAGGCGCCGCCTCTGAGGTCATCCGGAGAACGAGGGAGCCTGAGGAAGGGCGCGCTGGGGGGGGGGGACATAGGAGCTGCTTCTGGGAATACTTTATTGGGAACAGAGGCCTCCCTACGTGGAGCGGGGGGACCTTTCAAGAATGAAGATCAATCTGAGGCAGAACTTTAGCCAACTGGCCCTCCAGCAGAAGGGAGGACTGAGCTTCCCTCCTCCTCCCCTCAGGTTCAGCCAGGGTCCTGCTAACACGGAATTGGTGGCCAGAGGGAAACTGGGCAGAAATGGTATCCAGTGAGCACCCTGGCCTCCGAGAGCCTAGGCTGGAGGGGGGTGGCCACTGCTGGAGTTCGGGGCTGGTAGGAGGTGGCCCCTGGGGTGTCTCTGCTCCGGTGGCCCCTGGGGTGTCTCTGCTCCCCCTGTGGCCCCTGGGGTGTCTCTGCTCTGGTGGCCCCGGGGTGTCTCTGTACCCCTGTGGCCCCTGGGGTGTCTCTGCTCCGGTGGCCCCTGGGGTGTCTCTGCTCTGGTGGCCCCGGGGTGTCTCTGCTCCCCCTGTGGCCCCTGGGGTATCTCTGCTCCCCCTGTGGCCCCTGGGGTGTCTCTGCTCCGGTGGCCCCGGGGTGTCTCTGCTCCCCCTGTGGCCCCTGGGGTGTCTCTGCTCCGGTGCCCCGGGGTGTCTCTGCTCCCCCTGTGGCCCCTGGAGTGTCTCTGCTCCCCCTGTGGCCCCTGGGGTGTCTCTGCTCCGGTGGCCCCGGGGTGTCTCTGCCCCCCTGTGGCCCCTGGGGTGTCTCTGCTCCGGTGGCCCCGGGGTGTCTCTGCCCCCCTGTGGCACTCAGGTCTTGGGACGGTGGGCCTGGGAGAGCTTGCAGCAAGCTGACCTTTCTGTCCCTGCTGTTCCCCAGGGCATCGCCTCTGTGTTCTCGAACCGCACATCCCGGAAGTCCTCCTCTCACACGGAGACTGCCGCTGGGGCCATGGGGGACAGCGGGGGGTACAGGAACCCCACGGAGGTGCAGATGAGCCAGCTGGTGCTGCCTTGCCACACCAACCAGCGTGGCGAGCTGAGTGTCGGGCAGCTGCTCAAATGGATCGACACCACTGCCTGCCTGTCCGGTGAGGCTCTGCCGGGCACAGGTGTGCTCCCTCGGGCAGCCCCGCCACCCGGACGGGAGGTCCCCATGATCAGAGATGGTCACCGTCCCCTCCAGGCACAGCCCTCATTCCTCATCCTGCTCTTTGCTCATGCTGTTCCACCTGCCTGCAATGCCCCTTCCCAGTTCTTGATGCTCAGCCTGGGCCTACCCTCTCCCCACAACGTGCGTGCAGCTCTGAGGGCTGGCCTGCACCCTTGGGTCCCTGCTCCAACAGAGGGCCACCTCCAGTGGGGCTGCTTCAGACTGGCCTGAGGGTGCCATGAGCTCCCTGCTCTGTAGCACGGCTTGATGGGGGCTGGGCAAGGCAGAGTTGGGCCCTGACCCCGCCCTGGGGGCAGGGGAGGGATTCTGGGGGGACTAACGTGGCCACGAGCATAGTCCCGAGGGTGAGAGTGACTCAGGCATGGAAATGCGGGTGATGTCCACGGCAGAGGCGTGGCTCCTGGGAGAGCTGGGAAGTAGAATAGCCCAGGCTAATGACTCAGTCATTGAACAGCTGCTCACTGGGGGTCTCCCGTGGGCCACCTGTGGGCCAGGCACCATTCCTGGACTGGGGCCCAGCAGTGAACGAGAGGGACAGAACTCCTGGCCCTCAAGTTTCAGTCTCACAGCAGGGAGAGATGCCAGACAGACGATCAACAGACAGGGTTGGGGGTAGTGAGCGAGGTGGAGAAAGTAGAGGAAGGTGGGGGTGTGGACCAGGAGGCACAGCCTCAGCTCGGGCCACCTGACATTTGCTCAGAGGCCTGGTGACATGGGGATGCTGCTAATGTATGGCTTTCTTCCAATGCCAGCCGAGAGGCACGCTGGCTGCCCGTGCGTCACCGCTTCCATGGACGATATCTATTTTGAGCACACCATTAGGTAAGTGGCCCTACCTACTTCTTGGACCTCTTGGTCTGCCCACCATGAAGCTAGGGCCCCTCCCCCATCTCTCCACCTGGTCGGCCTGTGAGCTGCCTGGAACCCTGGAACCCAACTCGACTAACCAAGGGCCTCTGCGGAGCAGGTACAGACCTGTTTGCGGGGGCTCTGGGAGACCCATGGACTGGAGCTGGCCTGTCGCTGGGTGCCGTAGGGTGGATTCCCGCAGCCAGGTTTGCAGTTGGACGTTGCTGAGGCAGCATTGTGGGGTGCTGTGTGTCTCTGGGGAAGTCAGTCTCTTTCTCTGGGCCTCAGTTTTCTTATCTGCCAAATGGAAGGGAATAGACTTAATCGGTGCATGTCCTTTGGAACTTGGGCATTGTCTATGGGCCATTGGACACTAGATTGTTAGAAAGGTTTCTAGGCAAGGTCCCTCGGCAAAGCCTGAGTCAGAAGCTTGGGCCATTCAGCCTCTGCTCACATACCCCCAGGAACGAGGAGTTCATTACCTCACAGTTTTTTGTTTTGTGGTTGCTTTCTAAAATGTCTGTACTAGTTTCAAAACTCTTCATCACCCTGTGCTGGGCTTTCCCTCCATTTAGCTTTGCTGGGACTCAAGGAGCATTCCAAGCCCTTGGCCCAGGACAGGCCGCAGGGGGCTGCACACAGTGTTCTGGCCTTGTCCTTAACGAACAGGCCACATTTCCTATATGTCTGGGGGTGAGTGTGATGGCATAGAGGGTAGTCAAAGGGGGCTTCCTGGAAGAGGTGTTCGAGCTGGCTTCAATACCATCAACACCATATGTAGTGCCCCTCTAAAAGCCAGGGGAGTGGTGTCTGGGCCAGTTCTAAGTCTCTGCTGTCAACACAGTTTTTGTCACTCTGAGGAGCTAGGGAGGAGAGGACTGGGGGTAGAGAGTGGGCATGTGTGATGGATGGACCTGCTGCAGGACTCAGAAACTGAAGGTGAGTCTGGGCCAAGGAGGATGTGGGTGGAAGGGGAAGCCAGAAAAGATCCTGGGAAGGAGGGCCAGCTGGGGATGGGTCTGGAGCAAGGCTGGTGACCAGGAAAGGCCTAGCTGCCCCTGAGGAAACCTGCAGAAGGTTTTTTTGGTTTGTTTTTGTTTTTGCCATTTAAAGATATTTCAAAATGTATCTCTCAGTGGTAAGAACTTTTAACATTGCTACACCTAAACAAAACTAGCAGTAATGTCTCACGAACGTCAAATATCCGGTCAGCATGCAGGGGCCCACACTGTCTCCTGATTTTGTTTTTATTTTGCTTTATAGTGATTTTTGTTGTTCAAGTCAAGATTCAGATAAGGTTGCAGTTGGTTGCTGTGTCTCTTAAGTCTTTTTTATCTACAGGGGCTTCCCCTCCCCCAGCATCCTGCCCCCTCACCATCTCTCTCCTTTTTCCCTCACCATTTATTTGTGGAGGAGACCTAGTTCTTTGCCCTCTCAAGTTCTCCACCATCTGGGTTCTGCTGTTAGCATCACTGCGGTGTCATTTAATATGTTCTTCTGTCCCCCGCCAGTAAATTGGTCCTGGGGAAGGGCTTGCACAGGGCTCAGACTGTGGGAGCTGCCTCTGTGGGATGTGAAGTACACCCAGAGGCAGAGTTGGGGAGCTAGAGGCTGGAGGGGGCCCCTTAGGAGGCTGGGCAGTGACCCCGGGGAAGGAGCCAGTTTTGGCCTGAGCTGTGGGATGGAAGAGTGTCAGGAGGGAAGAGGAGCTCGGGAGTTCAAATGGGTGTCTGCCTGGCTTTGGGGAAAGCTAGTGAGGAGGAGGGTAGCGGGAGGAGTGGGATGGGAGGGAGAGGAGGAGGAAGAAGAGGTAGAGGGGGAAGAGGAGGAGGAGGAAGAGGGAGAAGAGGAAGAGTAGGAGGGGGAGGAAGAGAAGAGACACAAATATCTCTTTAGCACCACAGAAAGTAGACTGTTATTTTAAGGATCATGGAAATTTTTTCTTAATTTCTTATCATGAAAACTTCCAAGACTCTAGAAAACTTGAATAGTGCAATGATCACCACCAGTGAGATTCAAGAATTAACTTTCTTTTTCTCAGTATGCTTTATCTATATATGGATAAATAGATACACATACTTCTCTCTCTCTTTTCTCAAGTATTTGAAAGTAAGTTACAGACATCATGACACCTCATCCCTCCATGTGTCAGCACGTATCTCCTAGAAACGACAGTCCTTCCATGCCTATTAGGACTGAGGGCAAAATAAACAGAAATGGACAAGTCCTTGGCAAACGTGAGCTTCCATTATTTATGGAGCTTGTGCTGTGGGGCTAGGCCTGGCACTGGCTCTGTTACACCTCCTCTCACTTGACCCTCAGTAGTCGTGCATCTTGGTACTTGATAGACAAGGAGCTAGGCTCAGAGACACAAAGCAACTCATCCAAGGTCACACAGCTCCGTAGTGTGACAGTTATGCCAGAGCTGGACTGGAACCCAGGCACCTGTGACTCTTCTCACTGTGGCCACTGCCACCCCTTGAAAGGCAGGCCTGTTGGAAGGGACCCTGCCTAGTTTTAGGGAGGAGGCTGTGCATTTGATGAAGAAATTCGCAGAGTGCTCTCTATGTTTGTGAGCCAAGGCACAGAGAGATGAAAGGACTTGCTCAAGGTCACCCCAGACCCTGTCTGGCTCTTCCTCCTTATCTTTCAGAGGGGCACCCTCAGCTGCCTCCAGTTAGACACGGAGCGGGTGAGGTGGCTCCTGTAGGGATTCTGACTGTTTATCTGGACACCGGAATTATTCCAGAGGGACGGGCTACAGCTGGAAAGAGTGGGGTCCCTGTAGTCCACAGAACCCTGGCCCTGTAGCCCACAAAACCCTGCAGCTGGAAAGAGTGGGGCCCCGGTAGTCCACAGAACCCTGGCTCTGCTACATTTTAGCTGGGTGATCTTGGGCAGATAGCTTGCCCTCTCTGATGTTTGATCCCCCTAAACCCACCTGTCAAGTTTATTTGGAGGCTCTAATGAGGCAATGCACAGTGCTGGGCACAGAGTAGGCATCTTTTAAACGTTCCCATTTTCCTTTTCACCCTCTTGTTTATAGTTCCTTGGACTTAGTAGGCATTCAGTAGATGTGGAATGCATGAATTCAGTAGGCCACTATTTTTGGAGGACCTACCCTGTGCTGTGTGCTAGGCTTCAAAGGGTCAAGGGGGAGCAAGACAGGTGTGATCCTGGCCCCGGTGGAACTTAAGGATTGTTGGGGAGACAGAGGCCCATCTGTTGGAAGGAGTATCAGAGGGTGAAACTTCTTGAGGGACAGAGGGGTGGGGCAGGGGCCCCCAAGGAGGGGACTGTTGAGCCACAAGCCAAGAGAAGCTTGAGCATCCACGGGATAAGGGGAGATGAATGAAGTCATGCCACTTCCTTCAGCCTCCGCCTTCCCACCTGTATAGTGAGATGCTGACACTATCTTGCCAGCTTGCTTTGGGACTCAGTGACATTGCTGATGTGACCATGGTCTGTAAGCCATGACATTGCCTTGCTGGGTCCCCTCAGCAGAGGCCCTGCCAGTATCCAGGACTCCTCTTCCTTCCTTCTCTCCCCTCTGGAAGGCCCACCTCCTGCTTTTCTCTCCCCAGTGTCGGACAAGTGGTGAATATCAAGGCCAAGGTGAACCGGGCCTTCAACTCCAGCATGGAGGTGTGTGGGGTGGTTGCTGCCTGGCGGTGGGTGGGTGGGTGGCTGGGGTTTCTACCTCCTCTCCCTTCTCAGCCCCCTAGGCACACTCACACTCATGGGGCTCTGGTGGAGGCAGCAGGTTTCTGAAACAGCTGGCAGGGCTGGGAGGATCCTAAGGCTCTTCCTGTCTGATACCCAATAACACAGAAGGGAAAACTGAGGCCCACGGAGGGGAAGAGACTTGCCTTAGGTCACCAGGTTACATAAATTCCAACCTGAGACTTGACTTTCAGCCTCCTAGGTCTTCACACCTCCCCTCAGACCCTGTTCAGCAGCCAGGTAATCATGGGAAAGTGGGGAAGACAGCCACCAGGCCTGACCCTGGAGGCAGCAGGGCTGGAGCAGGGAGAGCCCTGGACTCCATTGCATTAGCTTACCTCCTGCAGCCTCTGTCTTCCCATCTATGAAGTGGGAGCGTGATTCCTATGCTGTGGGGTTCTTAAGTGAGCTCTGTGAGTTCTGGGGGAGAGACTGTCTTTCCCACTTGTGGATGGCAGGTCTGGGCAGCTTCCCCTAGCCAGGCCACTGGTTACTGAGGGGCCACTGAGGACAGAGTCCTGATTGCCTCTGGGTACCCCGGACACCCCCCAGATGCCTGTCTTTTCACTGTAGCCAAGATTTTACCACTTTAAGTGCTTTCCTAGATACAGTCTCATTTTCATTCTCTCCTAGGTATGCTCACTCCCATTTCTGTCATTCACTCATTCATTCACTCATTCATTCATATTTTAAGTAGGCTCCATGCCCAACGTGGGGCTTGAACTCGCAACCCTGAGATTAAAAGTCTCATGCTCTACCAACTGAGCCAGCCAGGCACCTTGTGCTCACTCCCATTTTATAGATGAGGAAACCAAGGACCAGAGGACAGAATTGACTTGCCCAAGGTTTTCCAGGGATCCAGGGGTAGAATCAGAACCTATCTCAGGTTTCTGGTTTTCGAGACTCAGTAGGTGATACAGAAATACAAGGCCAGGCCTGGGCCATCGAGTTGTGGAGCCTCAGGGTGGGAGCTCCATATCCCCCCTCCTTACTCCTCCCGCCTTTTCTTCCCTTCCAGGTGGGCATCCAGGTGGCCTCTGAGGACCTGTGCTCTGAGAAGCAATGGACTGTGTGCAAGGCCTTGGCCACCTTTGTGGCCCATCGGGAGCTCTCCAAGGTAGCACCTGGGTGCTTGTCGTGGCAGGCCAGGACTGGGGCTGTGAGGCTGGGTGTTGGCAGAGGCGTGGAGGAGGGGGCACTTCAGGGAATTCACAGAGGAAGCTTCCCCCAGCTGTGGCCAGACCCCAGGCACCTTCCCTCATTCCTCTTCCCCACCTCTCCCTGTGCGTCTCACGTGGGAGTCTTCAGATCTCACCATTCCCTTACGTGTCCTATAGGACCTCCCACCCCCTGCATCCTCTGTGCCTTTGCCCAAGAAAGGGGACTGGGGACAGTTGCAGGATGAAAGTGACAAATCAGCCAGCATGGAGACAGGAGGACAGGGACAGAGAGGGGACGAAGACTTGTAACAATCTAGCAGCAGCCCCAGGTGTGTGATGGGGCACAGCCCTTCCTGCTGCTTCAGGAGACCTGTCCTGAGCATCGCCCATGCTGTCCTCCGCCCACAGGTGAAGCTGAAGCAGACTGCGCCACGCACAGAGGAGGAGAAAACAGAGCACAGTGTGGCTGCCGAGCGCCGGCGCATGCGGCTGCTGTATGCGGACACCATGAAGGACCTTCTGGCCAACTGCGTCATTCAGGACGGTGAGCAGTCGGGCGTGCGGAGGGCAGCTGGCATCCTGAGTGCCCCCCTCTGTCTTCAGCCCCCACTGGGCAAAGGGAGGAAGAGAGGCTCCTTGGGACGTCTACTCACCGGCCTGATGGCCCTCTTGTCTCAAGGTCTCCTTCAGGGAAGGGCGTGTTTGGGCATCTTGTTCAGTTCCCAGGAGCCGTGAGGATGGAATTAGGATGTGAGGAACCCTTTGTTATCCACGGACTGTATTTGGATCTTTAGGTTTCGGGGTGTTTGGGAAGGTACTACTGAGCATGGCTGAAGACTGTAGGATTTTTTAAAAAGCATATCTGTCTATCTATCCATCCATCTATCTGTCTGTATGCTTTATATATATATAAATATATGCACGCACATATATATACATATAGATATATATACACACACATACATAAATAATATAGATGTAGATAAACATATAGAATAAAAAGCGAGACTCTCTCCTACACAGAACCTGGTCCCCTCCAGTTACTCATTTTGGGGCACCTTTCCAGAAGATTCCCTGCATACTTAAGCATACTATGTATTATTTAGCCCTCTCTTTTTACCCAAAAGAGAACAGACAGTACATACTGTTCAGTGTCTTACTTCTTTCCCCTTAAGAGTACATCTTGGAGATTGTTCTATACCAGCACATAAAGATCTCCTGTGGAGTGGTAGGATTTTAACAGATGGAGAGACAAGGAAAGGTTTTCCTGACGGAGAGCACAGGCTGGGCAAAGGCCCAGAGGGGTAACCTTGGATTCACTCACTGATCTCCAGAGCAGTAGGATGTGGAGTCTTCCTTGAACCCTAGACAAGGGAACTGTAGGACAATTCAAATGTAGTTCAGCGGCCCAGAGTGGGAAAGAGCAGGTACGAGCAGTTGGCCCCATAAAGCAGCGAGAGGGGCTCCCAGTATGTGGGGTCTGGGGGCTGTGGCTGGGGAGGCCTGGCTCTTCCTACTGTCTTTGAGACCCCCCTAGAGCCATCCATCCACTGCAGCCCTCCCAAACCCCTCTTGTCCTGACAGCCCCTCTACCCCAGGGTTAGTCCAGATGCCTTAGTGCGACATCCAGGCCCTGGGCTGGCCATTCAGCTTGACCTGGTGCTGACCTATTATTTGCCCTCGGCTCCATCTAAACCAAGGCTTCATTGCTTCCTATGACTGTCCTACCTGTCCTGTCTCCAGATCTCAGCTCAGGCCCCCTTCCACCTCTCCTTGTGCCTGTCTGTGGCATCTCAGAGCAGCCTGCCAGTGAACGGCCACCTCTTTGATGGGCTGTCCCTGACGAGGTCTCTCTTCCTGGTTGATGGGAGATGCACGGCTCCCCCTTGGGTTGGAGGGGGGGGTCATATCAGCATCTGCTCCTCTGACCCCCAAGGCCCTGCCTGCTCTTGGGCCTCTCCTACTGAGGATCTCCCGATGCCATTGCCCCTGACGGACAGGGCCTATCAGGGCAGAGGGAGGGAAGAACTATCCTTCTGAGAGTCTGTCTCCTGAGTTTGGTGCCAAGCTCTCTGGAATCACTATCTCACTTCATCTTCACAAACCTCGTGGGTTGGGTCTGACATACCCCTTCACCAATGATGAAACTGAGGGTCAGAGAGGTTCCCTGACTTGTCCGAGTTGTGTCCAGGTGTGTCTTCTCTACAAGTGGGTGTCCTGCCCTCTGCCCTTCTACGACCTCACCTCCCTCATCCTGAGCCCTCCTGTTCCTCAGCTGAGGCCGGCGCTCTCGGTGCTTAGTCGATACAAGACTCTGGGTGACTGGGAGTGCTGGTGGCAGGGGTCCCCGGGTTTGCCCTGTGGGAGGGTCTGCCCTTGAGAACCTTTCCCCTTCCCACTCTCTCCCTCTGCCCTTCCTGGGTCAGATCTGGAGAGTAGAGACTGCAGCTGCACGGTACCGGCAGAAAAAACCCGTGTGGAAAGCGTGGAGCTGGTCCTGCCCCCCCATGCCAATCACCAAGGCAATACCTTTGGGGGCCAGATCATGGCCTGGATGGAGAACGTGGCCACCATCGCAGCCAGGTGAGGAGAGAGAGCGCTGCCTCTGCCTCCCCTCCTTTCTCTCCCTCCTTCCTTTGGCTGGCTCCCTCTGGGGGGAGAAACCCCAGCTTGGAGTTGGCATTCAAGGCTTCAGGAGCTTGGCTGTTCTGTCAGGGGAAACCTAGGGCTTTGAGAGCCAGAGAGGAGTGATTTTTCTGTGAGCTGGCGGTCCCCTCCTCCACACGGTCCTCATCACCTGCGTGGAAAATGCCACGCCCCTGGCCCAGCGCTAGGGCCTCCTCTTGGCTGGGTCCTGCCTGCTTTCTTCCAGTATTTTATGCTTGCTGCACCTGAAGCCATCTGCCCTTCCCTGTTCCCATTCTCCGTGTTCCCATCCTCTGCCTTTGCTTCTGGCCACTTCCTTTCCTTTTGATCTGCTAAAATCCACAAAGCCTCTTTAACTGTTCCCTTCTCCCTAGAGGTGAAAACAATTCCTTCCTTCTTCTAGAATCTCTGCCCTTGTCCGGGGTTTGTTCTCTAAATATGGGGGTATTTTTTTATAGCCATGATAACTGACACTCACTGCCTGACCCTCCTGCCTCTAGGGCTTTGTGTTTCTGTTCCCTCTGCCAGGAGTGCGCTCTACCCCAGGGTTAGTCTAGATGTTAGGTTAGTTAGGTTAGTCTGGATGCCTTAGTGTGGCATCCGGGTCCTGGGCTGGCCATTCAGCTTGACCTGGTGCTGACCTTTTACTTGCCCTCAGCTCCACTTAAGCCAAGACCTCATTGCTTCCTGTGACTGTCCTACCAGTCCTGTCTCATCCTATCCTCTCCCAGGAGTGCCCTCCTCAACCCACATCTTCCTGAGCCAGAGGAATTATTCCTCACCTCTAAAGAGCCTGGCCCACACGGCCCCTCCCCTCTATTGACCCCCTGGGACCCAGTGTACAAACAATGCCATTTTGGGCAGACCCACCTGCGTGTCCGTGTACGATAAGATCTCAGAGGAGGGTCACAGCCCAGATAGTCAGGGAACCCTTCCTGGAGAAAGCTCTTCAGCTGGGCCTTGAATGACAAGTAGCTTTGGGTAAGGGGAGGGCTTCTAGATAGTAGAAGCATCTGGTGCTGGGGTGTAAAGGTTGGGGAACAATGGGAAAGGAATTAGCCCCAAGCCCTGTCCTTTCATCTTCCACCTCAAGCTCAGCTGCTTGCTAGTGCTGCATAGACCTGAGTGTTCTAAGCTACAAAATGGGACTTTATTTCTATTCCCCTGGGCAGAAGCATCCCAGGTTGGGTGGGAGTGGGTGGACCAGAGGGCAGTGCATGTGGGCTGGGTCTGTGGCTGGGGGCAGGGGGAAAGGCTGGCCCAGGCCTGTGGCTAAAGCACTGGGGTGTTTGTCCTGTCTCCCCAACCCCGGCCTCCTTTAGCCGGCTGTGCCGTGCCCACCCTACGCTGAAGGCCATTGAGATGTTCCACTTCCGGGGCCCCTCCCAGGTTGGGGACCGCCTGGTGCTCAAGGCCATCGTGAACAACGCCTTCAAGCATAGGTAAGGAGTGGGACCAGGGCCCCTTGGGATTGAGGGCTCTTTTGGACCTAGTAGCAAAGCTGCCAATGCCGCAGATAAAAGGCCCATGAAGTCTAAAGCCTGCCCAGCAGCAGGGCACCCTCACCATGACCGAGATGCAGCTCTGCTATTCCCTACTCTGGGCTCTCCAGCCCTGTGGCTCCTGGGGTCTCCAGTCATTCCCTATGCTCCGTGTGTCTCTGTCTCTCTTCCTGGCTCCTGCCTCTGGGCTGTGCTCACATCATAGAGCCCTCTCTTGCCAGTATTCTGTCATTTATCAAGTCTTTCCATACCTTTCTCCTAAAACAACAATTCCTTCCCAGAGTCCTTAATTTGGAATGAATCAGATACTTCTGAGAAAGCTTACTTTAAATATGTATCTTTGTTGATTTCAAAGATCATAATGGAGTTGTTAAAAGTGAGGGAACAATGGGACACCTGGGTGGCTCAGTCCACTAAGCGTCTGTCTTCAGCTCAGGTCATGATCCAGGGTCCTGGGATCGAGCCCCACATCAGGCTTCCTGCTCAGGGGGGAGTCTGCTTCTCCCTTTCCCTCTGCCCTTCTGCATTCATGCTCTCTGTCTGTCAAATAAATAAAGTCTTAAAAAAAAAAAGTGAGGGAGCCAGGCTCCCTGGATTTAAGTTTGGCTTACCTTTTATTGGCTGTGTGGCTTTAGGCAAGTTATTCAACATCCCTGAGTTTCAGTTCTCTTTTTTTTTCTTTTTAACAATTATGCTGTTTGTTTGTTTGTTTGTTTGTTTATTCATTTATTTCAGGGAGAGAGAGAGCCTGAAGAACAGGGTTGGAGGGGGTGGGGTGGGGGTGGGGTCTGGGGAGGACCAGAGGCAGACGGAGAAAGAATCACAAGCAGGCTCTGTGCTCAGTGTTCAGTCCCACACGGGAAACCACCCCACAATCCTGAGATCATGACCTGAGCCGAAATCAAGAGTCAGATGCTCACCCGTCTGAGCCACCCAGACGCCCCACTTCAGCTTCAGTTCTTTGGCCTGTGAAATGGGGCTCAGCATGATGACATCGCGGTTGTGAGGGTTCAGTACGGTCTAACTGGCACATTGACAGAGGAACCGTGCTGGGCAGCGTTATCACTGTTCTGGCCATTCCTCACGGTCTGACCCACACACGGTCTACAGCTGTGGTGGGGGAGGGGTGGTGGAGGGAGCGGGGGTGGGGGGGTGGGGGAGTGGGTGGGGTGGGGTGGGGAGCCCTGAACTAGCAACTGCAAGTGCAGCCCAGCTTCCCTTCCTGGCTGCTGTGGGACCTTGGCCCAGTGACTGTCCCGTCCTAGGTCCTGGTTCACCCTCTGCATAACATCCACATGCTGGGATCATCAAGCTTCTTGAGAGGGGGGCACAGGGGTGGCTGCTTTTTATAAGCCACGAAACAGCAGTGAGT
Source organism: Lutra lutra (assembly GCF_902655055.1). NCBI lineage: Eukaryota > Metazoa > Chordata > Mammalia > Carnivora > Mustelidae > Lutra > Lutra lutra. The sequence goes on along the minus strand of NC_062281.1, from coordinate 153,531,875 downwards.
TAGCTGTCGGGAGCACAGCTGTTAGGGCCCTCGTGAAGGTGTGTGTAGGGAACATTATTTCCAAGTAGGAAAAAGTACTCACATCCTTCCAGAATCCTTTGCAGTTTACATGTGTTTTATATACATGATATGTACATATCTACATATATGTGTGTACGTGTTATATACATTTATTCCATTACATAGTATATATACATAGACATGTACATACATGTGTGTATATACTTGCTTAGTGCCCTATTCCCCAGCTGTTAGCACATGAGCACACGGACCGAACCAGTGTATTCCTTTCTGGGGCCCCAGTGACTAGCCTAGGGCCAGGCCTGTAGTAGGTGCTCTGTAAACAGTGATGGAAGGGAACATTTCTGGGTTTCCTACCAGAGGGATTCTGATCTGGGCTGCTGGGAGAGCCGCAGGAGTGTGTGTGTGCACACGTGCACGTGTGTGTGTTGGGGAGGGGGCATGCGCTCAGGAAGGTGGGTCCAGCATGGAAGCGGCCATCCTTCCCCTTCAGCATGGAGGTGGGCGTGTGTGTGGAGGCTTACCGCCAGGAGGCTGAGAGCCATCGGCGGCACATCAACAGTGCCTTCATGACCTTCGTGGTCCTGGACGCGGATGACCAGCCTCGGACACTGCCCTGGATTCGGCCCCAGCCGGGGGTGAGTGGCACCCTGCCCCACCACCAGTTCCCCTCCCCTCCCTCTCTGCCCAAGGGTGGTGGGGCCTGCTAGCCCCTGATGTAGCCGGGAAGTGATGGGCTCAGCCCTGCCCCTCTGCGGGGGCACAGCCAGCTTGCCCTGTGACCCGCAGAGACACCCCTTGTGCAAGGCAGGCACCCTGGTCTGCCTGCAAGAACAGGGCGCCGTGAATGGGTATAGCTCAGTTAGGTGTTAGCAGGCGTTCAGCGAGCCTGCAGAGTCAGAGGAGCGCTGGCTTTGGGGTCAGATGTGGGTTAGAAGCCCCCTCTGCCATGTTCTAGTGGGCGCCCTCTGTCAGTTTCCAGTCTCCACCCATACAGCAGGTGTGTCTGCACTCCTGCCTCCCGGGGATGCGGCGGGTATCTGAGGGGTGCTGAGCCCCATAGGTACTCAGTAAATGGTGACCATTATGAGGAGATGACAAGAGAGCAAGAAGCATAGAGACCAGAGTCAGGGGCTTGGGTTCAAAGCCCGTCTCTTAAAAAATGCCGTCTTGGATCTCCTGGGGCTTCCTTCTGGGGGTGCCGAGGGGTGACCTTGGAGAGGCATTCCCTCTCTCCAGGATGGTCCTCCACCCTGCCTACCTCACAGGGCCAAGCATTGGCTGTGAAAGACCCCCACTCCACAGCTGGGCTTCTGCGGGGGAGGGGTGGAGGAGGGGTGGCAAATAGTTCACAGGCACTCTCACCCTGGGCCAGGTAACGCTCATGAGTGGGGAGACATCAGAAGCAGTAGTTAAGAGGCTGGACTCCAGGTCAGGCTGTCAGGGTTCCGTTCCTGGCCCCACTCCTTACATCTACAACCTTGGGTAAGCCACCCACCTTTCTGTGCCTCAGTTTCCTCCTCTGCAAAATGAGGGTAAGATGAATACCAACTTGAGAGGGCTGTGACGAGGCTTGACACCTGCACGGAAGGCGCTTCAGAAGCGTGCCGGGTAGCAGCAGGTGCCCAGGAAGCGTGGGTTCTTACTAGCACTGTCTGTGCCCTTTGCGATCCCCTTGTGGAGAGGAGGATGTTGAGGCCCAGTGAGTGCAGGTGGTGCTCCCAGAGTCACTCAGAGAGTCTGGGGGCAGCAGGGGCTGCGGCTCAGAGACTTGGCCCTTTCCTGTCCAGGTTGCTTTGCCTTGGGCTGCCCCCGTGAGACCCGAGCTCCACGTCAGGGCTGCAGGGCCTCCTCATGCCTTGGGGGGGCAACAGTAATGTGGGTGCTCGCCTGGCCCGCAGCACAGTCTGTCCCTGCGTCTCTCTCCAGGATGGCGAGCGGCGCTATCGAGAGGCTAGCGCCAGGAAGAAGATCCGGCTGGACAGGTGAGTGTAGGTGGTGGGAGGGGACACAGGTTCAGGGCTGTCCGCCTGCTCCGCGGGCCCCAGGGACTGGCATTTCTTCAGTGCCGCCCCTGTGCTGGGCACTGGGCTGGGGCCTTTATGTCCACACAGCCTTACTAGCCAGTGGTCTTCCGGACCCAATGTCTGGGCGAGGACACTGAGCAGAGGGATTAGGCGGCCATGGGTATACAGATGGGAATGATGGGCGGAGTGAGACGTTGATCCTGGCAGGGTCTGGCCACTTCTGAATCCTGGGTTCCTTCCCTTGACCGCGATGAGTGTTGGGTAGGTCCTGAGAACAGAGGCAGTTGCTCAAGACGCACAGCCTGGTGTGGCCCATGGCTGCTGAAGCACTTTCCACGCTGGAAAGTGCTGGAAATACGCTGGGGTTTGCCATCTGTGTGGACAGGAGAAGTGTGAATCTACAGATCACTTACCATAGGCCGACCCTCCCCACCATGATGACCCTATGAGACAGGTGCAACGCCCAGCCCCAATGTACGGAGGAGCCCACTGAGGCACGAGGGCAAAGCTGCTTCAGCCAAGGCCATCTGCTCGGCGAGGGCACGGGAAGCGAGCCTTCCCCCAGCACCCTGCCCCTGGCTTCACTCTGCTTCTGGATGAGTTCGTATGCTCTCAGCTCCCATTTTCTGGGTGCCCAGCCTGTTTACGTGGCTGGACAGGAGTCCCTCCCCTGCTGCAGGGCTGAGCACTGGGAGCGAAGTCTTCTGAAAGACGTGGGCTCCCCAGGGACCATGGTGGTTCTCTTCCCTCTCCCAGGAAGTACATCGTATCCTGTAAACAGGCAGAAATGCCCCTCTCTGTCCCCTGGGACCCTAGCAACCAGGTAAGGCCTCTGCTCTGAGGGGACAGTCCACAGGCCCGTGTTGGGGGTGGGGGGTCACTGATTCTCTGTTCTTGTCAGAATGGGTTTGAAAGTAGGCCTGAGGGGGACAGGATACTGTGTCATGACTCAAGATTGGTGCAGTTAGCAAAGGGCTTTCCTCTGTCCCCGTTTGGCAGGAGGGAGCTGAGGCCCTGAGAAGAGGGTCACACAGTGAGTCTGCCCAAGGCTGGGCCTCCTATCCCGAGGCCCAGGGCCTGGTACCCACCCCCGCTTCTCACCCCTTCACTGCCCAATGTCCCCTCCTGGCCCAGAGCCCCCACGGAAGGGGAGAAGGTGAAGCTTCTCTCTGTGCTCTGTCCAGGTCTACCTGAGCTACAACAACGTCTCCTCCCTGAAGATGCTGGTGGCCAAGGACAACTGGGTGCTATCTTCTGAGATCAACCAGGTAGCTGGCCCCACCCACCAGATGGCTGACCTCAAGCAACAGAAGTTCTCTCAAACCACTCATGTCCAAGGGGGATTTCTTTCTTTCTTTTTTTTAATATTTTATTTATTTATTTGAGAGAGAGAGAGTAGGGCAAGAGAGAGTACACAAGTGGGGGAGGGGGCAGAGGGAGAGGGAGAAGCAGACTCCCTGCTGAGCAAGGAGCCCAATGCAAGGCTCAATCCCAGGACCCCGAGGTCATGACCTGACCTGAAGGCAGATGCTCAACCGACATCTATTTATTTATTTATTTATTTATTTGAGAGGGAGAGAAAGAGAGAGAGAGCACGAGAGGGGGAGGGTCAGGGAGAAGCAGACTCCCCACTGAGCAGGGAGCCCAAATGTGGGACTCGATCCCGGGACTCCAGGATCATGACCTGAGCCGAAGGCAGTCCCTCAACCAACTGAGCCACTTAGGCACCCCTTAACCGACCTTCCTTTTTTTTTTTTTTTTAAGATTTTATTTATTTATTTGACAGACAGAGCTCACAAGTAGGCAGAGAGGCAGGCAGAGAGAGAGAGAGGGAAGCAGGCTCCCCGCTGAGCAGAGAGCCCGATGTGGGACTCGATCCCAGGAACCCGAGATCATGACCCGAGCCAAAGGCAGTGGCTTAACGCACTGAGCCACCCCGGTGTCCCCTTAACCGACCTTCTTAAAAGGAATTGGTTTCTCCCATGAAACCATCCCAGTTGGAGAAACACGGTGCTCTCACAGTACCTGGAGTGGAGAACCCCCAAATCTTTCTCTCCTGCCCACCCACCATCTAGCCCCCAACCCCTCATCTCTGCTATTCTCTGCCCTGCTGCTTCCTCCCTCTCTCTGCTCCTTCCTCCCTGCGCAGATAGGGCCAGTGGACAAGCCTGGGTTGAGGGAAGACATGAGCTCTGCCTGTGCCCTGAGGAGAGTCATTGCCCCTCATCTGTGACATTAGGGGCTTCACCAGGTGCCTGGCTCTGAGGACCCTTTCTGTTGTTGCCTTAGTCACTGCTTCCTAATACACCCTCCTGTCCACCTGTGCCAGATTCTCCCAGCGGCCCATTTCCATGGGGATGAGCCTGAGGCTCAGAGAGGTTTAATCGCTTTCTCACAGTCACACAGCAAGTCAGTGGCAGCCCTGAGCTTCCAGCCCCCGCCTCCAGCGTGGAGTCAGCTCACCCCATGGCCCAGCATAGCCTGGGGAGGAGGTGTGGGACCGAGGCTGCCCTCTGTCCCATACAGGTCCGCCTGTACACTCTGGAGGAAGACAAGTTCCTGTCCTTTCACATGGAGATGTTGGTGCATGTGGATGCCACCCAGGCCTTCGTGCTGCTCTCGGACCTGCTTCGGAGGCCCGAGTGGGACAAGCACTACCGGTGAGGGCTGAGGTGCGGGTGGGGCAGTGCGCTCCGCTCAGGCCTGATGGGGGAGCGGGGCCCTCGGGTGTCCCTTGCTGAGCCGTCCTCCCTGACGCTCAGCCCCTGCTGGCTTTTAGCGGGGCGTGGGGGTGGCGGTGTGAGGGGAAGTGCAGTTACGTGTTGGGCGGGTGTCAGAGTTGAGGACATTCTGAGCCCTCTGGAGGGACTGAGCCTGAACTGGAGTTGGAGGCCTGGGTTTAGGTCCTGTTTCTGGACCAACCGGCTCTGTGATCTTGGGCAAGTCCCTTCCTTTCTAGGCCTCAGTTTTCCTCCTCTTAACATGGGTACTTGAGGTGTGGGTCATGCATTTACACTCTGGGATAGATCAGTGATTTTCTTTATTTTTTTTTAAATTTCCCCTTTTTCTTTTTTTGTCTTTTAAATTTCCGTGTTTGGTTTTTCTTTCTTTTTATTTTATTTATTTATTTGAAAGAGAGAGTGGGGCGCCTGGGTGGCTCAGTGGGTTAAGCCGCTGCCTTCGGCTCAGGTCATGATCCCAGGTCCTGGGTTCGAGCCCCACATCGGGCTTTCTGCTCAGCGGGGAGCCTGCTTCCTCCTCTCTCTCTGCCTGCCTCTCTGCCTGCTTGTGATTTCTCTCTGTCAAATAAATAAATAAAATCTTTAAAAAAAAAAAAAAAAAAAAAAAAGAAAGAGAGAGAGAGAGCACGCGCGCAAGTGCACGCATGCGCACACGGGGGCGGGGAGGGGCAGAGCAGAGGGAGAAGCAGGGAGCTCACTGTGGGGCTGGATCCCAGGACCGTGAGATCATGAACTGAGCTGAAGGCAGACGCTCAACCAGCTGAGCCACCCAGGTGCTCCTAGATCAGTGATTTTTAGACCATGTTCTGTGGCATTCTGTATCCCCATAGGAGGCTCAGGACCACTTGGTGGGGGTTAGAATGCTGAGGGGGCTGGTGGCCCCCTCCCAGCTTCAGGGGAAGGCATCGAACGGCCAGTTTGATGAATTCACCCAGTCTGCCAGCTCTTCTTAGGGAAATGTGCACGTATATATTATTTTTGAATGTAGTGAGTTACTGAATATAAATGTTACTCCTATGAATACATTTGTTCCCCGAATTTACTGATTCTCCATGTGAATATTTTCTTCCTGAATTTAGCCAAGGAAGATAAAGCTGTTCTTAGGAAAACAGCCAAAATTTCAGTATTTAATATGAGAATGTTAAAGTTGAAACTGGTATTTTTTCCCAGTTCCCTTAAAGTCATTTTCTGTTGTGCCAACACCTTACTTTGGTCATTTCTCCTGTGGCTGCTCTACGAGGCGCCTGTGTTCCCAAGTCAGTCCATGAGGAGGATCCATGCATGTGGGAATTCAGTGACAGGTTGTCTGGCAAGTTGAGTTTTGACAAATTGCCTTCCCCTTCCTACCTCCATCTATCTTACCAGAGCAGGCCTACTTGTGGCTGTTTCCACACAGGCTTTCTGTTTAATCAAAGGTTTTGGTGCACAAAAGACCATTGCTTTAAAAAGCCTAAGTCAGGGGTGCCTGGTGGTTTGGTCCGTTAAGTGGCTGCCTTTGGCTCAGGTCATGATCCCAGGGTCCTGGGATGGAGCTCTCGCCCACCATCAGGCTCTCTGCTCAGCAAGGAGCCTGCTTCTCCCTCTTCCTCTGCCCCTCCCTGGCTTGTTCATGTGTGCATGTGTGTGTGCACGCGGGCACATGCTTTCTCTCAAATAAATGAATAAAATCTTAAAAAAAACAAAAAAATAAAAAGCCCTGGTCTAGGTGACCCCAAGCCTGTTAGTAGTGACATTCTACAAAGCTGGGAGGTGATTTGGTGGTGGGGGCATTGGGCCTATGGTAGGAAGGCCTCTTGGAGGAGGCAGGCTGATGTGGGCCTTGAAGGCAAAATCAGATCTTGATACTTGATGGGATTGGCGCAGGAGAGTGTCCTAAGGGGAAAGGGAGCCCTTAGCTGCTTCCCTCTACCCTGCCCATAGCACCCTGTTCATGAGGCAGCCTCTGAGGAAGGGTGAGAGAGCAGGGGAGGAGGTGGTAGGGTCAGACATGGTCATGTATGTTTTTGTGTGTGCGTATTGGTGTAACCCTATGTGTGTATACCTGGACCCACGTGCAGTATGCCTGGGCCTGAGGGGATGTGGCTGTGGGCAGGCTATTTGCCTGAGTCTCAGGCCCTTGTCTATACAATGGGGACACCAAGAGGACCTATTGCGTCAGCTGCTGTGGGGTTAAATGAGACAGTACATGGAAAGCACCACGAACAGTGTCACATGGCAGGCACTCATGACCAGGACACTGTCACATGTCTGTGCAGGGCCGTGTGCGCACTGGCAGGACCTGTGTCTGTGCATATCTTTGTTCCCATGTCTGTGTGCATTTGCCTGCCTACCTGTGTGTATGTGTTCACACGTGCTTGGCCTGACCTTCCTGCCCTCCTGTGGCCCCTGCTGAGCAGTGTAGGTGGCCAAGTGTCCCCCCAGACTCTGTTCAAGAAGGCTGAAGCAGGGGCACCTGGGTGGCTCAGTGGGTTAAGCCTCTGCCCTTTGGCTCAGGTCATGATCCCAGGGTCCTGGGATCAAGCCCCACATTGGGCTCTCTGCTCAACGGGGAGCCTGCTTCCTCCTCTCTCTCTCTTTCTGCCTGCCTCTCCACCTTCTTGCGATCTCTGTCAAATAAAAATTAAAAAAACAAAGAAGGCTGAAGCATGGGAGGGCCTGAGCTGGACTGGCTTGTCCTAGGAGCAGCCAGTGTGACTCTCGAGTCCTGACCTCTGGGCCTCCCTATAGGAGCGTGGAGCTCGTGCAGCAGGTGGACGAGGACGACGCCATCTACCATGTCATCAGCCCTGTCCTCGGCAGCGGCGATGCCAAGCCCCAGGACTTTGTGATCCTGGCCTCTCGGCGGAAGCCTTGTGACGATGGGTGGGTGCCAGACTGCTGAGGCCAGTGGCGCGCAGGGCTCATCTCCCTCCCTGGGAGGGGACAGCATCTTGAACTCAGGGCTCTTCCTGTTTGCTGTGGGACTCCAGGCACTGCTTGGCTTGTTGGGGCTGCCGGCGTCTTGCTATGGGTAAAATGAGGGGTTGCAGCTCCCTTCTGGTTACATGTGCTCTAAGGCAGGGTGGTCTCTGTCCCTAGGGGAGAGGGGGGCGAGGCTGCCTTTCCCCAGACATGGCAGGCCCTTGCTCATGGGCCACCTCCTTGGCCTCCACCCTCTGACGGCCCCATGTTGACTAAAGAGGGGCGAGGCCAGGACGCACAGCATCACTTCTGTTGGGGACAAGCACAGAAAAATGAAGCACGAAATCCCAAAGTGTGGGACTCCTTTGAGCATCTGTAGTGGAGCAGCTTTTCCAGAAAAATCTGTGATGAAGCCATGCTGGCTCCTGGCAAATACGGGGCTGCTGACACACAGGCCCCTCCTTTTTAGCCTGGCCCAAAGCCCCTGTCCGGCCTTTTAAGAGTTTCTGTGCCTCAGCCTCTGGTGGAGTCCTCTGTGTGGAGGGGGCTTTGGCGCCTGAGCTGGGGGAACAGGCCCTCACCTCCTCCATCCTGGCTCTGCTCCAGGGACCCCTACGTCATCGCGCTGAGGTCAGTTACACTGCCCACACACCCTGAGACGCCAGCATATAGGCGTGGGGAGACCCTCTGCTCCGGTTTCTGCTTCTGGCGAGAAGGGGACCAGCTGACCAAGGTGAGGCCCGTGTCCCCAAGCCCCAGATCCTTCCCCAAGGCCACATGCCTGTCCAGAGCTTGGTGCTGTGGGCTCAGTCAATTGCATACCTGGGCCCCACCTGCAGGCTCTTTTCTAGCTTTGGGGAGCCAAGGAGTGTCAGGGGCTGGATCTAATTGGTGCGGAGGAAGACAGCAGGGTCTCCAAAACAGCCCTGGATGCCGAGGGCAGAGGCCTGGGTTTCTGATCTAAAATTCATCTCATTATTTATTTACTTGTATACCTCTCTTTTGTCTAGGAAGGCTTTATATGGCTCTCAGGGCCAATAAAACTCAGCAAGGCAGTTAGCGCTAATTGAAAATATGGGGGAGGCGGCTGAGGGCCAGTGTGTGTGGGAGGGCAGCACCCAGGTGGGGACGTTGGTGTTTGCTACCTTTATACATGTAACCTGAGGGGCTTCTCGCCACCATCCCTGGGCTTATTTCTAACTTCCTTCCATGACCCTAGAGCAGCATTTCTCTGTGCAGGGCTTGGGAGACCCCTTCCCTGTCCTCCAGAACCTCCCCCATCTGACAAAGGGGGCACAGGTTGGCAGTACCGTGTATGGTGACTGAAGGAAGCAGGGTTGTCAGCCACCAGGGTCACACCACATCATCCCCTAGAGCCCCGGGGTGTTGGCCCAGATTTGCTGCCGTCCCCCGTCCCTGAATGTGGCTTCCTTCCTACCTGGCAGGTGTCCTACTACAACCAGGCTACCCCAGGCTTTCTCAACTATGTGACCACCAATGTGGCTGGTCTCTCCTCGGAGTTCTACACCACCTTCAAGGCCTGTGAGCAGTTCCTGTTGGACAACCGGAGTGATCTGGCCCCCAGCCTCCAGACCCTCTAGCCCCTGCCCCACAGTGGCCACCGCATGCCCACTCCCCCTCCATCCTGCTGCCCCTAGGGACACATTGGCAGTGCATCGAGGAAGACAGGAGCATTTATTCCTTGCTGCCTCAGCCGTGGAAAGCCTGGACCCAGGCGACCGCCGGCCCAGCCCCCGCAGGTGCTCAGTTCCTGCCAGCATCTGCCAGCAAGTCTTCGCGGTCCCTCTGAGGCAGCCTGTAGTAGACTCGGGTCCTGTCCACAGCCCTGGCAGCCAGCAGCACCTCCCGCACTGGTGCATAGCCGCCCCCCTCAGAGCTGTGCTCCACTGTGACAGTGGCCTGGGGCGAGGCTGCCAGCAGCCTGGCCACCACCCCAGCCGTGTCCCGGCCCAGTAGCCCAGCCTGCAGCTGGAAGGACACAGGCTGCCAGAGACCCTGGCACAGGCCCAGCATATCTGCAAGCAGCTGTTCCCCGTAGCCACTGCCCAGCGCCTCCTCAGGCCAGCCTGGTGCCACTGTCACGTGGGGGAACACCTCTGCCACGGCTGTCAGCAGCTCCCTGCCGGCCACGTGGCCAGGGACCACAAAGCTGCCGTGGGAGACTGTGGCCCCAATCCACACAGGCCGCAGCAGGTGGCCATGAGCAGAAAGGTGGGCCAGTGTGGTCAGGGCCGGCCGGAGGGCCAAAGGCTCGGCTATGCGCAGGTAGATACCCCAGCGTCCAGGCCGCCCAGCGAGTTGCAGCAGGCAGGACTCCAGCGTCAGGACAGGACCTCCTGGGGCACGCACCATGGCCACGGTGTCCTTGGCTGCAGGCCCCTGGAGGCCAACGTTTAGCAGGATCATGCCTTCTCTGTCTGAAAGGGGTGGTGGAGACAACGGTGTCAGGAGTTGGGGTGATGGGGGGTATCCAGGGGTGGTAATGGGGGCAGCCAAGGAGAAGCTGGTGCCCTATCCGCTGAGATCTGTCGATGATGGTCTGAGCTCCAAGTGGAAGGCTGCTTTATAAATGTGCCTGGGACTCATCAGAATGACATGATCGGCAGCTAGCTCGGCTCTGGGCCTTTGACTGGGACTCAGTCCTGAGGTCGTGGCCTGCCTCTTCCACAGCAGACAGCAGATAGGGCTCAGGACTCAAGGGCACTGAAGGTTAGGGCCCCGGGCTCTCCACCATGGCATCTAGCACACCGCCACAGTCACAGAGGCCCTAGATTCCTGCCCCATACAAAAGGACAGCCCCCCCCCCCCCACCGCCGCCAAGCTACCTAGTTTAGCTAGGAGCACAGGGGCTCAGGGGCTGAAGGCAGGCCTTACCTGGGAGGCTGACTGTTGCTCTTCTCCTGTTGCCCTGGAGGTCAGGAACCAGCCATTCCACACTCAGACCGTCCCCGCCAGGGGGCTGGAGGAGAGGGATCAGGCTGCCTCCCGTGTAGTAAATTCGCTTCCGTGTAGCATTCGCTGCGGGGCCCCAAATTGTCAAGATGAAAATGCCACCGTTCCCAGAGCACCTTCTCTGCGCCCTATGTCTACACACATTCTCTCCCTGCCTCAAGGCACCCCACCAGACACACGTCCTCCCATCAGAGATTACAAGGAGGGGCTGGCCAAGGTCCCACAGCCGAACAACAGAGTTGCTGGGGTTGGAGCCTGATGGAGCCAAGTCTGCCCAGCCCCAAAGATGGAACTCCCCGTCCCCACACCAACATGGGTCCCATGGCAGGAATGTTGAGTCTTGTGGGTTCCCTGGGAGATAGTTTAACTGGTGGCTCTCCTAGGTCCAGGGTCAAGGGAATAAGGGGTTTGGACAAGTTAACAGGTAGCATCTGGGTCACTGATTAGTAGGTACACTGGTGCAGAGGGGGCAGGCTCTGAGAAACTATGCTGCAAGGGAAAAGTACACGGGGTTTGGGATTTGCTGGGTTCCCATCTAGGCTGTGCTGTGTACAGCAAATGACTTGGTGCAGATTACTTAAGTGGTCTGAAGGTCAGTTTCTCTCTCTCTAGAATGGAATCACTGCTTCCTGGATATCTGAGGCTGACACAGCACACCATACCCACGTTTGGCCTACAATACGTGCTTAGAGTCCACCCAGAATTTTCCCTTCTCTAGCTCTGCTCTACTCTCCACCAAATGCTGTCCTGTGCAAAATTCAGGCCCCCTACCCTCCCTGGCTGCTCCACGCCCCTCCCTACCGGCCAGCTGCTTGAACTGCGACAGGACAGGCTCAAAGAGGTCATAGTAGACTTGGTGGGGTGCGGTGTTGTCTCGGATGTAGAGGAGATCATCCACTGACACGGGGTCCGAGGCACCCTGCCACAGCGTCAGGCTGTACCTGGGGCCCAGAGAGCCAGCTCAGCTCCTGCCTGGGCCCAGCAAGGTCTTCATCCCAGAGCAGCACCCTAGCTGTGCAGGGATGAGAGTAGCTGGCCTCCAGCTTCCCACCAGCCCCTCCTCCCTGAGAATTGCTCCTGCCTTCCCAGGGGCAGAAGTTGTCACAGGGGCTTCAGGAAGGGAGAGAGAAAGATTGAGCAGGAGGGGCTGCCCCATCCTGCCTCCTCCCTGGGAGTGTCTATTTCTGGTCCTGTCTTAGGAATGGGACAAGGATAGACAGGGATGGGTACAGGCTGTGGGGGAGAACAGGTGTGGAGGGGGAAGGAGACAGCTCTGGAACTCCTGTGGGAGGTGGCCGAGGAAGGTGGGACTAGGCAGCTGGGTGCAGACCGCACGAGTACATATGGGAGTCCCTCAATCCCTAGAGGATGATCCTGGGCACAGCCGGCTCCCAGGGAGGAAGACTGGCCACTAGGTCAAGCTATCCACCAATGCACTGGCTGCTTCGGATGATAGTGAGAAGCCCATCACCAGAGGTATACAAGAAGAGAGCAGGGATGCTGCAGAGAATGCGAACACCAGTGGGTGCTGGACAGATGTGGTTAAGGGGGTGGGATCTCTCTAGGGGGCACTGGTGCCCGGGGGCAGGTTTGGCAGATCAGGGGCTGTGGCAGGGGCCTGGAGTTTTCACCTCTTGGATTGGCCCAGCAGCCAGCTGAAGTGGGGCCACGCAGCCCGTACCATGACAGCCCGCACGGGAAAAGTGACCCTCTGTGGCAGTGCGCCCACCAGTCCCTGCATCCTCTCCACCATGGCTCGGGTGTATGTCATGTTCGGGAACACGGGCACATAGAAGGTGGTCCAGCCCGGAGACAGAGTGGCCTCAGGATACTTCTCCTGGACCAAGGCCAAGAACCTGCAGAAAATCAGAGACACTGGTCTTTGAGAGCTTTGCTGGCCCCTTCCTCATCTCCTGGGTTCCCATCACTGGGCTAGGAAGTGGAAGTCCTATGGAATGTAGAGTGTAAGGACAGAAGCAAAGTCCTGAAGAACAGAAGTGACTTATTCAGGTCTTACGAATGAGGCATGGACTTTGGAGTCAGGGGGTTCTGGGTTCAGGTTCTGACTCTATAACCTTGGGCAGTTTAGCTCATTCAACCTCTTTTAGTCTCAAAGATGTTACCCCTTCTGGTAGGGCAGGGCCCCTTCAGCATCCCCAGCTGGACAAGGGGAGACAAGCCAGAGCCCCAGATGTGGCTTTCTAGACTCTGCTACTTGTCTCTGAAGGTTCAGGTTTTATTTTTAAATCCCATGTAAATTTTTCCCTGGTAGGAATTTTAATGGAGCAATAATGTTACCCTCTCCTCCCCAAACTATCGAGTAAAATCCACACTCCAAGAAGATGAGCCATTATTTATCCTGGGCCACTGACTACATTTTTCCAACTGCTGCTTTCCAAATTCACCTCAGTTTGAGAATCATAGTACTGGATGGATGGATGGATGTTTGGCTGGCTTTCTGGATGGATGGACAGATGGAGAGATGGATGACTGGAATCAGAAAGGCCTGGCTTAGAATCCTTGCTCTCCATTTTTAGACCTAGGCCACTCTTTTAACTTCAATGCGATAGTTCCTGTGTTAATAAAATGAAAATAATAGTACCTACCTCATTCTCTTGGTAACTACAGTACTTTTTGGAAACAGTGCCTGGGCACATAATAAACATTCAACAAATGGAGTCTCAATTACTGTCAGCTTTCCCTTCTGCAACATGGCAGGAGATGCTCTCAACACTGCGCTGCTATGTAAGGGTCAAATTGGACACATTTTCTCCTTCTGTGTGGCCCTTCATTATAAACTGGAGTACCATGAGCTGGTGAATGGGGGGGGGGGGTGTTGGTGGCAGTGCTAGGATTTCAGGGGGGGCTGGGGAAGGAGTTAGCACTTTTAGGCTTTTCTCTAGCAAGCCAAGCCCTGCCTTGGTCCCTGGGGATATGAAAGGACTGGGCCCTGTCTGCCCTCTAGGGGTCCACTGTGGAGTAGGGGTTATAAACTGGTAATCTGGCTGTGACAGCCCCCCAAATCAGGGCTGTGTTAGGAGGACGTGCGGACTGGATGAAGGCTCTCAGCAGGCTGGGATGTCAGGGTAGATGTGGCAGGAGGTAATGACTGGGCAAAGGTTCACCAGGGAATAGGGGAAAGGCATTCAAAGTGAAGGGAACAGCATGTGGAAAGGCTCAGAGGTCTGGTTCCATGGTGTGGCTGGAGGTACACTCGGCAAAGGGCCCCTGAGCACTTTCTGTGCCAGACGGGAAAGAAGAGCGCTGGCCACAGCTGGGGGAGAGAAGTGGACACTCACCGTGAGGCATTAACCTCGACTGAGATGGGCACATTGGGGCCCCTCAGGATGTCAGCATTGATCCACACGGGCCTTCGGACTCTCCCGTCCTCTGTCAGCCGCCGCAGGAGGTCCAGTGAGAGGCCCACAGCCTTGATGCTCTTGAAGTCCAGTTTGATGCCTGCGGGGAGGGGCCAAAGGGCTTGGGGAAATGGTCCCTCATGCTCAGGGCAGAAGGAACCAGCAGACATGACTTCCTGAAGTGTTTGGGGTGGGGTGGGTGATGAGGTGGGCAGACAGGGCCCAGATTCCAGCTGGGTGTGAAGAGGGCTTTCAAACAGGCTGAGCTACCACAGAGGAGGGACCTGCCCTGTCCCTGTAGGGAGAAAGCAGAGGCCAGCCCAGGGCTCAGACTTGGGCAGGCACAGGGGTTGTCAAGCATCAGAGAGAGGAGACCATGGTTCTTGGACAGGGCAGGCTAAGAGTGTCTTTAGCCAACTTAGCCTGTGTGGAGGTCACTCAGTCTGCAGGAAGGGGCGTGTGCATAGAGGAGGGCAAGGCCCCTGTGAACAAAGGCCTGCCCTATTCAGGCAGTGAGGGGCTGGGGATGAATGGCGATGAGGGGAACCGCAGGGGGATGAAGCTTGAGTTTAGAAAAGGTTGCTGAAAGCCAGACCAAGGAGAGGACACGCTGTCCCAGGGCAATGGGGAGCCATGTAAGGCTAAAGAGGGGAGTAACAAAACTGGCGTTGGGAAAGCTCACTCAGATGTATGTGTTGGTGGTGATGGAGGGAAGACAGAGCAGCCAAGTCTGGGGGCGGGACATGGTGAATGACAGATGGGAGGTGGAAAGGTAAGGCCTGGATTCTGACCAAAATTGACAAAGGGACCTGGGAAGCAAGGGTGGAGTTGGGCTTTGAACAGTTTGTACCTAGTTCCGGGGGGATTCCGGAGGCAACAACCTGAACATGTCTGCACTTCGCGGTGTACCCCCACCTCACCTAGAATTCCCTGGGCCCGGGTGCCTGGCAGGGGTTGGGGCCCAGGCAATGAGCAGTGAGTCTGGGGCTGGCCTGGAGGGGTGGAGAGGGGCTCGGGGAGTCCTTACCCTTCTGGGAAGAGGCCAGCACAGCCTCCAGCCACTGCTGCAGGGTGTTGTCGCTGTAGATGGCTGGGGGGTGCGCCATGATAGGGACCCCTGTCTCGTTGACTGTGTCGAGTCCTTCTACCGTGACATCGGCCTCCAGGACCATGGTATTGCCTGGGCAAGAGGCAGAACTGGATCAGCTCCTTTGAAAAAGATTTTTTTCTTCTTTTCTCATCATCCAAGTCTTACCCATTTATTGAAGAACATTTGGAAAATACAGAAAAGCAGGAAGAAAAGTACTCAACCCACATTTCCATCACAGTTCACATTTTGATGTGTTTTCTTCCTTTTTTGTCTATGCACGCTTTTTACGCAGTGGAGACCCCACTGCGTTTATAATTTTTAATCTTTTTCCTTCAATATTATGACATTTTCACCATCTATGTCTCTTTTTTGTAAAGGCTACAAAAGCTCTGGTTAGAGTGCTCCCGTGATTTTGTGAGCCACCTCTTACTCCTGAGGCAGTTTGGTAGTTTCCAATTCTTTGCTACTAATAAATGATGCACAGTCTTTTCTGCTTTTTGAATTATTTCTAGAACCTACTTGTGGAATTAGAGTTAGGGCTATGTGGGGTCACTTTTAAGGCCCACATTATCAAATTACTGTCTAGAAAAACTGCTCTGATTCATGTTCCCCCCTGGAGTACACAAGCTTGCCCATCTCCCTGCACCTTTGTAGCACGGAGCCTTGTTATTTTAATTTTTTAAATTTCAGTTTTTAAAACCCTGTCCTCTAGAGTTTGGTCTAGGAGGGAGCTAAGGCCTTCCCAATGGATGTGGGCTTGGAAGACCCTGCCAGGGCCACTGGCATTTGGGATGCGCAGCATAGGGAAGAGGGGAGGAAGGGAGCCAGGGCTCACGTTCAGCTCTGCACACTGGCGTCAGAAGGGGCCTCTTGTCCTGGTTCACACTCACCACCTCCTAAACTCTCACCTCTAGCCCTGCCCCCCGGAAGTCCATTCTCTACACAGCAACTACAGGAGTATTCTAAACATGCACCCGCTCATGTCACTTTTTGCTAAAAAACGAAACAAAATGGTCCCACCCATTGCCCTTGGACTCAAACCCCAATTCCTTACCACAGCCTTTGCGGTCCCACATGACTAGGCCCTGACAAAATTTCTAATCTCACCTGGAGTCCCCCTCTCCCTCAGTTTCTAGGTTCCAGCCCCTCCAGCTTCTGCAACATTACTACCCATCACCCAGGAACTGTTAAAATTCAAGCTCTGATCAGCAGGTCAGGGGCGGGGCCAAGGTTCTACATTATCTCCCAGCTCCCCAGCCTGGACCAAGCTGCCGGGCCGTGGACTGCACTTTGAGTAGTGAGGCTTGAGTATTTTCTGTCCCCCCATCTCCGGGCTCTTACTCCTGGTTGTTGCCTTGGCAACACTCTTCCCTCTGCAGCTTTACTAGGCTACGTCCTGCTCATCTGTTAGTGTGGGCTTAAAATACCACTTCCTCAGGGAGGCCACGCCTGAACCCCATGTCCAGTCCGACTTAGTCATCTGCTTCGGGGCTACCCTTCTGAGGGCTTGGTCCCATGGAACTGCTCCTGTGTGTAGGCATCAGGGTGCAGGGTCTGGGTCTGAAGTGACCATCACTTGAATTTCTGGACCCAGATGGTATCAGGCCTAAAAAAGGAGCTTCAGAAATGTTTGTTGAATGATGAACACCTGACTGACTGAATGACAGGAAAGTCAAGCTCAGTAAAGCCTAGGTCTGGAAAGGTAAGAGCGAGCTCAGCCAAAGTCACAGAGAATTTCTGCAGATTTCCCTAAAATCTAGGTGCCTGGATTTCCAGGAGGGGAAGGAAGCGGAGGGCCAGGATGTCCCTGGCAGTGAGCCAAGCATTTCACATCATCCCATTTCCTCCAAATGTTACGGATCCTGCTTCTAGAACAGGGGACTCCCAGGTTTCCTTACTGGCAGGGTGATGATGAGCCCCCCAGGGCCATGGAAGTAGGACGTGAACACAAACACATGTTGTTAAACCATGAAGGGCTTTATGAAGGCAACCTTCATTTTCTGACTTGAGCGCAAAGCTTTTTCTCATCTTTTTTTTTTTTAAAATATTTTATTTATTTATTTGACAGAGAGAGATCACAAGCAGATGGAGAGGCAGGCAGAGAGAGAGAGAGGGAAGCAGGATCTCCGCCGAGCAGAGAACCCGATACGGGACTCGATCCCAGGACCCCGAGATCATGACCTGAGCCGAAGGCAGTGGCTTAACCCACTGAGCCACCCAGGTGCCCCAACTTTTTCTCATCTTAACTTATGGTTACTTCAGAATGCAGAGAGAGGGGTCCAAAAGGCTCGGGGACCCAGTGAAGCCCAGAGAAGCTGGGCTGGAACCGGGTTGGGGTGCAGGTAAGATGGTAGCTCCTGAGAATGGTTCCCATCCAATGGGGGGCAGTTCCAGTCTTGGGGGACAGGGGTGCATGGAGAGCCCTCTGAGTCCTGGTGACCCCAATGCTGCTGCCTTGCTGAACTTGCACTAACCGCCTCCCAGGAGACACGTGAGCCCCTTGGAGACAAGATCACAGCTCACTCATTTTTAAACCCTTCTCCTGAGATCAACCTGGAGCAGGGACCCAGGGAATGCTCAATGAATCGAACTGTAGACCAGTGGAAAGTACCTTTTGGCCCTAACCTGCCTCCCTGCGCTTGCCACCTAGGCCCAGCTCCTTTCTGGAAAAGTCTTCTCTTACCATGAAACGTTGTTACTCGCCTTCCAGATGCTGAGTCTGGAGGTGGACATGTTTGGGGTGGGGTGTGAAGAAGGAACAAGCGAACAGGAAAGGTTCCATTTCCTGTGGCCCCAGGAGGGGAGGAGGAGGGCTGCCCAAACCCCCCCCAACAGACAGGAAGTTACAGAGCCCTCCTCCCACCCTCCCCCAACTCCTCCTCTGTGAACCCAGACCACAGGCATGAGCCCTGCGATAAACAGGTCATCTGTGTTACTCCTGCAGGTTACTTGTCTTCTCTGTGCCTCCTCTTTCTCATTTACAAGAACTAAAATAATAAGATAACCCCGGTTAGGTATTCACTAAGTGTTAATCATTATTTACAGCAAGTAGGCTCACTTAACTAGAGCAGCCATATCCCCCCTTTGCCTGGGAGTCTGGTGTATTTCTGCAGGCTCAGTGTGATCTGGTTTGGACGATTAATAATACAGGAATTCTACTAATCCACATCATGCAGAGGGAAAAACCGAACTGCGGACAGGGGAAGTCACCTGTCCCAAATCACTGTGACAGTAAAGGACCAAGGTAGGATTTGAACCCAGTTCTGTCTGCCTCCCAGATCTTGGCTCTGGCCTCTGCTCTCCTCATGGAAGCTCATTCACGTCCAAGACGCCTTCACGAGCCTGGCCCCAACCCTGAGTCTCACCCAGGGTCCTCACCCCAGCTGTGGGTCAGCCTTACCAGCCTTATACTGCAGAGACCTGGTAGAACCCCCAGGGAGCAAAATGGGCCTCTGGATCCCTGAGCTAGGCTAAGGGGTGCCTGTCCATGCTCCCTGCTCTTGGGCACTGCCTGGTTGGGGCCCTCGGCCGCCTTCTTGGCCAAGGTCCTGACGATGTGGGGCCAGGTCTGCTACTCCAGGGGCCACCATAATCGCTCCGAATCAGAGGCTCAGAGGCATTCTACAGTTTGCTCAGCTTTCCACAGCTCATTTTTGATAACACTGAGCCTCAAATTCACATCTTCTGGCTTCCACTGGCTTTGAGGGCAAGGACCTCCGAGCTGGGACAGCTGGCAGCTGGCAGGTCATGAGAGGGGCAGCTGGCAGGTCATGAGAGGGGCAGCTGGCAGGTCATGAGAGGGGCAGCTGGGGCAGAGGGCAGGACACCATGACTTTGGAATCTGTCTCATCCCCACCTCTGCTCTCCCCTGTCTCCTTCACCTCTACCCTGGCCTGCCCCAGCCCTGGCAGCCAGACTTACCTCTCAGGGCAGCTTCCATCTCCTTCCGGCTGTTGGCAGCGTGGTACCAGGTGACCAGCAGGCCGTCCCGCTGGCTGATGTGGCCCAGGCTCTGCAGGTAGTCCAGCATGTCTGCGTCGGGGCGGCACACCGCCTCAGGCTCACAGTCTGGAATGGAAGCCGAAGGAGCTGTCGGCCTCAGTTCTTGCCTCTGCCCCACATTCCTCTCTGTTCATCCCACTGACGCCCCATGGGGTCCCAGGGCGTGTCCAGCTCTTCATCTAGCAGAGGGATGGGGACCCAGAGACACCAGTGCTATGAGCGAGAGAGAGAAACATGTGGGCTCCTGGGCCCAAGGAGCCCCCTAACCAGCCTAGGTGGTCAGGAAGTTTACAGGAAGAGGAGGGAACATTTAAGGGGGCTTTGAGGAAGGGTGTAACGCTGAAAGAAAAGGGGGACAGAGAGAACGGTATCAGCAAAGGCTGGGAGGAAGGACAAGAGTGTGGTCACCTGGACGAACAGCTACTGGCCGGGTACAGATGGGAGCGGATACAAGGAGAGGGCAGGCCTGGAAAGGGGCCTTGTGATCAGACTGTAAATGGCCATGAACGCCAGCAAAGGGGCTAGCTGTGTGTTGAGGGCGGCAAGGGGATTTGTGATTAGCAAGACCTCATGGGCTGCAGAGCTAGCACTAGCTGGGAGAGTAGGCTGCAGACTGAGACTGTGGGCAGGAAAGCTGTAGGAGTTAAGGACACCTGAGGCCTGGGAGCTTGGGGGGCAGGGAGAGCAGAGGGTGGGGAAGCAGAGGCCTCAAGACACCAGGCCTGAGGGTACAGACATGAGGCAGGAGAGGGAATGAAGGCTGCCCCCAGATTTCTGTGGGAAGGGAAAGGTCCTTCACCCAGAGAGGGCCCATGGAGGACTGGGTGTGGGGAAGGATAAATTGAGCTGAGACTCGGCCTCTGCGGAGTCTGAGATGCCTATAGGACCCCCTCAAAAGGAAGGTCCATTCAGGGGCACAGGAGGGAGGTCTGGGCTGAAGGCAACAAGCCTGGTGGAGGGGGAGGGGAAAGTTGATGGGGAGAGTTGTAGCGGGGATGTGGGGTGAGAGAGAGGAGGAGTCAGAGCGGTGGATGGGGAAGCCAGCCAGATGGCATGACAGGGGCCCCTACCCAGCGGGCTGTGTGGCTGCAGGACAAAGCTCAGGACCAATCCAATGGCGATCACCAGAGCCACGCTGGCACTGCCCAGAAGGGCCCACTTGGTCCGACTGTTCGAGCACGTCTTCTCGCAGGCCATGATGAGTGTCTCTGCAGAACGCCTCCAAGTCCCCGCGGCCCAAAGGTCCCCAAGGCTCCCTGTAGCTGGGACCCACTGGGACGTGGGAACCCCGTGCAGCATCTACTACTCCACCAAGTCCTGCCTGCGGAGATAGCTTCCGAGGCTCCTCCTCCTCCTTCCACACCCTCCCAGGATCTTAACAAATCAGGCAAGTTCTACCACCTCCAAAATGACCTTTGAGCACTTTGAGAGGCCAGAAAATGTTGGACCAAGCTTCTGTCTGCTGCCTGTCTCTGCTCCTGCCTGGGAGTTCCGAGACCAGGGACCTAGACCCAGCTTGACCTTGCCTTCCTGAGACCTGGACAAGGGGTCTTCTCCTCCCTGAGCCTGGTTCTCCTCCTGTGCAGAAGGTGGTTGCTGGATCGTTCTTTCCCTGTGTTACCTTGTCCCAGGAAGTCACCAAGGTCAGGCAAGTGTTAGTGACAAGGACAGAGTAGATCTGCCAGAGGCAATGAATTTTCCTTCCATCCCAGATTGTGGTTGATAGATTATCTACCGGAGATTGAAGCTGATAGGCTTGGCGTGCTGGCCTAGGGTACACAGGTCACTCCTGGGACAGCAAGTTGACAAGGAAGGGGCTGAGTCACTAGCTTGTGCTGAGAGTGTCCTGGGTGCTCTGGTGTGGGAAGTAAGTTAGAGACTATCTCTACTTCAGGGACCCTGGAGTTAATTTTCTCTTTTTTTTTTTTTAATTTTATTTATTTATTTGTCAGAGAGAGAGGCAGGAGAGAGAGCACAAGTAGGGGGAGCAGCAGGCAGAGGGAGAAGCAGACTCCCTGCTGAGCAGGGAGCCTGATGTGGGGCTCAATCCCAGGACCCTGAGATCATGGCCTGAGCTGAAGGCAGACGCTTAACCAAATGAGCTACCCCTGTGGGGGGACCCTGGAGTTTAAATGAGTCCAAGAATCACCTGTAATGTACACAGGGACTTTGGTTTATTGATGTTCACAGAGAAATCTATCAGGGTGACTGGTGGACTGATTCAAGAGTGTGTGTGTGTGTGTGTTGTAAGAATATCTAGAATGATGAATGATGAATGATGCCCACATGGGCAGAGGGAGGGAATCTGGAGGATGGGGAGCAGGTGAGGAGGAAGTTTGGTTCAGGTCTCATGGAGTCGGGGTTGGGGGTCATCCCCATAGAGCTACCCAGAAGGACTCAGGATATAGAGATCTGGGGTTTGGGACCAAAGACAGGGTGAGAGCATCATCTCCTGCCCAAAGGCAAAGAGAAGAAGCATCTCATTATCCTTGGGAAAGATGCCAGTGAGGTCTGAGCTTGCCTGCCTCTCTTGGTTCTGAGGGTTCTAGAGGCTACGTCTTGAAGAAGAGGGACCTTATCCAGCTCTGGCTTTTGGCAGGTGGAGCGGCTCTGAAATGGACACCAGGTCTCAAAAGACTCCACTGCCAGTGATACTTGTGAAAGAACATAAGAACAAACAGCCACCATAAGGTCAGGACACAGCCCCAGTATATTCAGAAGTGAAGATGGAGCTGACACACATTTTGACTTATCTCCACAGGATCTCAGCCCCTCTGAACACTGAGATAGCAGACCCACTGAAGAGCCAGAGACTTGGTGATGTTGACCCTTACAGGCCTCAAGATTCTGCTCTGGGCTGAGTCACCATCACATGACTTTGGCCCCAAGTCCATGCAGATTCCCCACTGCACATCCGCCTTGGTGACTACACGTGCAGCCGTGGCTTAAAAGCCCCCCGGGATGCCCTTTTCTTGTTGCTGGTAAAACCCTTTCTGTTCCTATCCTTGGGCTTGGCTGTGTATTTTGGTTCACCACCAAGAGGTGAATCCAGTTTTGGGCAACAGAGTGGGAGGGAAAGAAGATTCTATGTGGAGGGCCCATCATGAGAGAAAGGCAGAGAGGCCAGGACCATTCCTGTGAGTCTGGAGTTGTGTTGCTACAGCAGAAGTTGTGTAAGAGGGGATGGGAGGAGAGGAGATGGGGGCACAGTTTCCAGCAGTGTAATGAGCTACACACACTGGATAAGCCTCCCAGGGAAAACAACTTAAATGCTGGATAAAATATAATAATCTTTGAAAGGGCATCTCTCAGCTGATGGGATAGGAAATTCTGCAAGATGACATGTAGCTGTCTGAGGGGTAAGCAACTGTCAAGGCTGAATTTGGTCCTGAGGAATTTTGCCAAACCCTGGTGACCCTGAACTTCCACTCTGGTGCTTGTACAGATTGAGGTGACAAGGGACAAAGCCTAGGACTCCCCTCCAAAGTGGGGATTCTAGTAGGATATACCTTCATGAAAATGGAATCCAAAGGCTGTACCCTTTATAAGGGTTAAAGAGAAATAAACCCACTTGCTGGTTTTGATATTGGCACTTGGTGAGTTAAAAAAAAATCCCCTTGGCGGTGCCTGGCTGACTCAGTTGGTAGAGCACGTTAGTCTTGGTCTTGGGGTCATGAGTTCAAGTCCCACATTGGGTGAGGAACCTACTTAAAAAAATAAATAAATTCCTCTGAAAATGATCAACCACAGGTTGTCCCTCACACTGGTCCTTGGTCCAAATTCATACCCCCTAAGTGGTCCAAAAACTCTAAATGGTAGAATTTAGTTTAAGGAGTCGGGGGTGCCCCAAGGTGACCACCAGGAGCAAAAACAAATCTTTTCAAGAGGAACATAGCTTCAACCAGGACTTACGGAATTCCCAGGCAAAGAGTCAAGGAAAATGAACAGCTCATAGTCTGCAACCCCAAAACTCATAAGAAAACAAGGCTCCAAGAGTGAAAAGTGACAGAAAGGCAAACAGCAGAATCAGACCCAGGAGGTATTTAGAAGTCAAAACAACCAGACATGGAATAAAGCAATATGTTTAAAGAAATAAAAACTACCTTGAAAATATGAACAAACAGCAGTAGACTATGCAGAATGACCAAGTGAATTTGAGAGGGGGCAAAAGAGAACTTCCAGAAATGAAAAATACAATTAAAATTAAAAAATTATTTTTATTTATTTTTAAATCTGTTTATTTATTTATTTATTTGACAGAGAGAGAGAGAGAGATCACAAGTAGGCAGGCGGGGGTGGGGGGAAGCAGGCTCCCTGCTGAGCAGGGAGCCCAACATGGGGCTCGATTCCAGGACCCTGAGATCATGACCTGAGCCGAAGGCAGAGGCTTAACCCACTGAGCCACCCAGGCGCCCCTAAAATAAAAAAGTTAATGGGAAGACTTAACATAGCATAGACACAGCTGATTAGCGAATTACATAAGATCTCTCCAGAAAGCCACGAGATGGGAAGTGGGAGAGGTGAAGATAGGGAGAAGGGCTGGCATGTGGGTAGTCAGAGCAGGAGAGGAACTGAGAGAGAAAGCGGGAAAGGCAATTATTTTCTTATATTTGTGGAAAAACTTCCAAATGACTGAGCACCAACCTCCAGCGTGAGGAATCACCATGGATCCCAACTAGGAAAAAATAAAATAAAAGTTATGTATAACTACATATGTCACAGAAAGACTGCAGAACTCAAGTCAAAGATCTCAGAAGCAGCTGATCACCCCGAAGCTGGCAAAGTGACTTCTCAAAGCATTGATGGAGCCAGGTGGCTGTAGAATATTGATATAACCATTGCTGCACTCGAATAAAATAACAGACACCCTGAATTCTGCATACAGTAAAAATAAGAAAGAGGATAAAATGAAGTTTTTTTTTTCCAACAAAAACTAGAACTCACCACTAACAAACTCTTACTAAAGAAATGATAAAGGCTATTTTTTTTTTTTTTAAAGATTTTATCCATTTGACAGAGAGAGAGAGAGAGAGACCACTAGAGAGGTCTCCCACAAGCACAGGGAGCGGGAGAGGGAGAAGCAGGCTTCCTGTAACGCAGGGAACCCAGTGCAGGGCTGGATACCAGGAACCTGAGATAATGACCCGAGCTGAAGCCAGATGCCCAGCAACAGAGCTACCCAGGCACCCCAAGGCTATTGTTTTTTTCTTTTTTAAAGATTTTATTTATTTGACAGAGATCACAAGCAGGCAGAGAGGCAGGCAGAGGGAGAGAGAGGGGGAAGCAGGCTCCCCACTGAGCAGAGAACCTGATGGGGTCTTGATCCCAGGAGACTGGGATCATGACCGGAGCCGAAGGCAGAGGCTTTAACCCACTGAGCCACCCAGACGCACCAAGGATATTCTTTTTAAAAAAGATTTTATTTATTTATTTTCAGAGAGCGAGTGAGCGATGGAGAGAGAGAGAGAGAGCGCGCACAAGGCGGGGGCGGCAGGCAGAGGGAGAAGCAGATCCCCCACTGAGGAGGGAGCCTGATGTGGGACTGATCCCAGAACCCTGGGATCATGACCTGAGCTGAAGGCAGATGCTTAACTGACTGAACCACCCAGGCGCCCCAAGGCTATTTTTTAAAAAAATTTCTTTATGTTTTAGAGAAAGCAAGCTGGTGAGTGGAGGGAGGGGCAGAGGGAGAGAATCTCAAGCCAATTCTTCGCTGAGCACAGAGCCCCACGTGGAGCTTGACAGCACAACCCTGAGATCACAACCTGAGCTGCAATCAGGAGTCAGACACTTAATGACTGAGCTGCCCGGATGTCCCAATGAAGGCGGTTCTTCAGGTGGTGGGTCCGAGATTCAGTTTAAAAAATGTCAGTAAAGCTGAAATTGATCTCAAAAAAAAAAAAAAAAGTCAGATATTAACCAAGGTATTGGTTAAACCTAAGCAACCACGGATCACATAAAACAATAGGGTCTCATTGGCAGGGTTTAGAAAGCAGAACTGGGCTAAATAAAGGGTGATAGCATCAGATTTGGCAGGTGGCTGACTACAACTCTTGCAAGGTCCTTTCGGTTTTTATTGGTTGGCTTTCCGGAGGTGGATGACACTATTACTTAATTTCAGACTTTGCCAGTAAGTGTGTATGTTCAAATGGCTAGAGTAATAGACATGAAAAATGTAACTTTCACCAAGCAGAAGAGAGAAAAGCAGAGTAAGAGAAGGCGGACCAATTCAGAAATCCTAAAGCGAGTAAGGAAAAGAAAAGTAAGAAAAAAAAGTTAAAAGGCGAGATTCTACTTCTAGTAATGGCAAAGCAGCTCCTTTCAAACAACCATCCTAGAGATAATGGCTGTAAACTCTGGACAGAATATAAAAAACAGCTTCCTGGGGACACCTGGCTGGCTCACTTGGTGGAACACATGACTCTTGGAGTCGTGAGTTCAAGCCCCGTATTGGGCGTAGAGTTTACTTAACTTAAAAAAAAAAAAAAAAAGAAAAAACTTAAAAAGAAAACCGAAAAACAACTACTTGAAGATTCTGGAAAGAGATAAAAAGCAGAAAGAGATCAGAGGGGGGCCAGCATTTGGAAGGAGCAGCTACCACATGAAAAAATATATGAAGTCTCACAAACAGTATTCAACCAAGGAAGCCAGAAACAAGAGGGTGGGCTGTACAATTCGGCTTAACGAAGTACAGAAACAGGCAAATCTAAACGATGGTATTAGAAGTCGGGATAGTGGATACCCTTGGTGGGGGATAGTGATAGGTCTCTGGGGTCCGGGTGATGTCCCATTTCTAGGTCTGGGTACTGGTTACGTGGTGCGCTCGGTGAGAATTCACCAGAATTGGCATGATACATTCAATTTCCTGTATGCATATGATGTTACAGTATGAATTAACAAAATCCAAAGGGAGCAGAATCGGGCAGGCAGGAACAGACCGTGAGGGGCCTTGACACCAGACCAAAGAGCTTGGACGTGCCCTGTGGGCAGTGGGAGACATGGAAGGTGTGGGAATGAGTTGTCAGGGAGGCTCCCTTGCTGCACCATGGTGGCGGCTAGCCCAGGGGAGAGCTGGCCCCGTGGACAGTATTTAGAAGACTAGCCAAAATCTGGGCTTCCAGGGATGAGGACCTGAGCCAGAGTGGAGGGTGTGGGGTTGGAGGGACAGGACAAAATTGGAAGGACTTTTGGTTAATTGAGTGCATGAAGTCAGGGGAGAGGAGGGAGCAGTCAGAGGGGGTTCTTGGAAGAGGCTTGTCACTGCAGCTGATGGACGAGGAGGGGCTACTGGGACAAGACAGGAGTTCCTGCCCCATGAGGATTTTGTGGAGAAAGAAAATTTGGTCATACTGCTTGGTAGGCCATGTGGAAGAAGCAAGTGGGTGGGAGCTCTAGATGGCCCAGGCCCCTGAGGCAGCAGGTGGAGGGGCTGGGGGGCAGAGCCAGGAGCAGGCAAGGCAGGGGCCCAGAAGGCAGAACCGGGAGGGGGTTAGAGAAGGGAGATCTGACTTGGCAGGAGGGAATTCACTGTTGAGCACTGAGACGCCTGGGGGGGGGGGACCTGCGGGGGGAGGTGAGGCGGATTTCCAGACAGACCTGGGTAACCCGGAATACAGCTTAGTGGTTAGTTTCACTACAGCTTTTTAAATGGTGCCCAGCGACGTTTGTCAGTGTAGTCATCGGTAATCTTACTCAGCATAGTAGTAGTGTCTTTATTGCCTTCTTCTGGAATCGAGGTTTCAGGGTCTGGGTCTTCCGGCCTGGCCCTCATTCCCGCCCAGCTCCTCACTGTATCTGTACCTGGGGCAAGGAGGCAGGGTGGAGCAGGGAAGAGATAAGGGACTGTCATGACCTTGGGCCAGGGTTTTCCCTCTGTGGGTCTCCTGTTTCCTTCACAGGGACTGCCTGATTCCAAAGCCCTTTGCACACAGCCTGCTACCCACACCTCCCTCTCAGGTATGCTGTACCCCAAACCTGCAATGTTTCACAGAACCAGTCACCCCAAGATAAACAAATACATAAGGTCATATGGTGAGGGGCTTTGATGGGGAGACTTGAATGCTGGGCAAGAAACCTGATCTTTGTTTGAGTAAGGTCATTTCTCAGTAGTGGTGAAGGGTTCTTCTTTGAAAGGATACCTCCCAGCTTCTAGCTACGGTATAGGCAAAAGGAGGGACCTCATTGGCTGGGAACTCCTGAGCTATGGTGACCTCACAAAGACCATAACACCAGCCTGGGCTAGGGGGAGACTAGGTAAGCTGAGGAGTGGCTCTGGGAAAGTCCCAGGGGTGGGGGCAGCCTCCACAGCCTCCACAAGGCATTTACCACCTTGACCCCACCCCTCCTGGGTAAAAGTCTCCCCCTGGCTGTAACTCCACAGTTAGAACTTCATACCTTTGGCTTAAAGCTGAATTTTCTGTAACCATGTGGATGCCCCAGGTGGAGGTAACACATTGAACTTTATAGCAGCAACTCAAGGCCCGTGGAGAAAGTTTAGGCTTGTTTTGAGAGTACAGTGGGTGGGAGTTGGGGGAGGTGAGAAGACCCAGGAAGGAATGCTGTAGACTGGGCTTGGTGGTGGTGGGGGCAAGAAGTCAGAGACCTTGGAAGCCAGACTTGGTCTTTATCTCAAGTTCCTCCACCCTATCCTTACTGGTGGGGGTGGGGGAGGGATGATGGGGAGGAGCATTTACTGGGGAACTACTGGGGGTCAGGTGTTGTGATCCTCACTATGTACATTACCCATTTTATTCCCTATGCTAATCTTACGGATTGAGTGTTAAGACTGATGCTGAGCATGGTGAGGTCATCTGCCCACACTCACACCACTGGTGAGAGACTGAGTAGGTTTCAAATTCCAGTCTAGTTGACCCCAAAGCCCTGGGCGGTGCATTTTAACTGGGCATCAGGAGAGTTGTGTTGTTTTCTTTGGACTTTTCCGCTAGGGTAGGGCCTAAGTGGCAACGGGAATGGGGAGTGAGAAACAGGGAGATGTGGCTTCACTGAGTGATTCATGGCTCAGAAATCTCTGGGGTGTTGTAGGAAAAGCTGTCCGTTGAGAGGACCTGGATTTGAATTCTGACTGCCATTTTCTGGGGCTTTGTAAACATTACTTTAGATTCCTGAATAGTCTGAATTAACATGCCAGTAAATGAGGATAATGATTCCTATCTTAAAGAGTTGTCAGACAGCCACCCCCTCACCCATCCATCCCCCACTCACCCATCCCTCCCCCATCCATCCCCCACCCACCCATCCACACATCCATCCATCCACCCATCCATCCCCCCACCCACCCATCGATCCATCCACCCATCCCCCCATCCATCCACCCATCTACCCATCCATCTGCACATCCATCCATCCATTCCCTTACTCCATGTATGTTTCTGAACCTCCCCTGTATGTTAGGCACTGTGCCATATGCTGGGAAAACAAGGGTAAAAAGATAGCCAGACATAGATAAACTCATTTTTTTTTAGAGTGGAGACATACAAATAAACAGAGTGATCCTCTAGAATAGAGTGATCCCACCTACATTTGAGGGTCTCAGGAAGACTTCCTGGAGGGACTCCTAAACTGGCATCTGAAGTGTTAGATGTTAGCCAGGGGAAGTGATGGAGGTTTAGTTGGCTAATCTTGGGGAAGTTTACAGGAAGAGAAAAGCATTTTACAAAGGCCCCAAGTCAAAAGGAGGCCAGCACATTTGAGGCAGTGGGAGAAGTTGAGAGGGATTCAAATATGGGGTTGGGGAAGGGAATGGAGGGAGCAGGAGAGGAGGGGCAGGCCTGTGGGCTGAGGATCCTGGTAAAAGAAACACAGCAATCACACTGTAGACAGGGATATCTCCACCAGCGGCCTACCCACCAGCAATGTGCCAATCACTTCGGGGAAGGGTGGAAGCGGGGAGAGCTTGATAAAAGTCTGATTCCTCAGCCCCTTCAGAGGTGCCAAGTGGAGGCCCAGAAATCTGTCTTATAAAAAAATATAAGGTTTACCTACACCCCATCATCTGAAAACCCATGAGGAGTCGCAGAGGGGTTCTACAGGGGAATGGCATGGTTGGGTTGGCATGCATTTTTCTTTTGTCCTAGAATATCTTTATTTCCCCTTCATTCATGAGGGATAGTTTTGCCTGATCTAGAATTCATGGTTGACAGGTTTTTTTGTTTCAGCACTGGAAGCATGTGTGCAACCTCTCTCTGGCCTCCCTGGTTTCAGATGAGAAATCCTCTCTCATTCCAATTGGTGTTCTCTGATATGTAATGCTCTCTGGTTGCTTTGAAGATTTTTTTCATCGTTTTTAGTTTTGGGGAGTTTAATCCTGATGCATTTTGGCATGGACTTCTTTGGGTTTAACCTGTTTGTGGTTTTCTCAGCTCCCTAGATCTGTATGTTTATGTCTTTCACTAAATTTGGGACATTTTCAGCTATTACTTTTTTTTAAAGATTTTATTTATTTGGGAGAGAGAGAGAGAGAGAGAGCATAACCAGAGGGAGAGAAAGGCAGAGAGAGAGAGAAACAGACTCCCTACAGACCAGGGACCCCGCTTGGGGCTTGATCCTGGGTCCCTAGGATCATGGCCTGAGCCAAAGGCAGGTGCTTAACTGACTGAGCTACCCAGGTGCCCCTCTGCTATGACTTCTTTGAATGTTTTCAGTACGCTCTCTTCCTCTGGAACCCTAAGAGTGTTAGATATTTTGTTTTGCACCACAGGTCCCTGAGGTTCTTTTCCTATTTTTTAGTCCATTCTCTCTCTTGCTCAGATTAAGTAAATTTTATTGCTGTCTTCAATTTCACTGATTCTGTCCTCTGCCCCTCCACTCTATTATTGAGCTCACCTAGTAATTTAAAATTTTTTCAGTTGTGTCTTTAAAATAACTTCTATTTTCATTTCAGTTATTGTATTTTTCATAACTTCAATTTCTTGGCTAAAATTTTCTAGTCTTTCATTTGTTTCAGGAGGATTGGTAGTTGCCTGGTGAAGCATTTTTATAATGACAGCTTTTAAATCATTCTTGCAGACTCCAGCATCTGATTCATCTCAGTGTTGGCATTAGGTATTTTTTCTCGAGATGAGATTTTTTCCTGGTTTTTGGTATGGTGGGTAATTTTTGATTGTGTCTTTGATATCTTGGACATTATGTTAAGAGACTTTTGATCCTACTTAAATCTATTTTAGCTGGCAATCAACCTGTTAAGGTTTAGAGTGTAGGTCCTGGCCTGCCTTTATGGACTATAGTTCCAATGGTTGTTTTAAGAGGCTTAGTATGCCTTGTTCTTCTGGCCCTGATGGGGTTCTTGTTCATTCCCAGTGGTACCACCTGCAGGGACAAGACGGTGCTTCCCTTGGCCACCTGTTGTCACTAGGAGACCAGGAGCTGTGGGACCTGGTAAATTCTTTGCCATTGGGTAGAGAGCCCCAAGAGGCAGGGCTCTGCTGACACTGCTCCTGCAGGTAGATTGGCCTGCTGCTGCCCCAGATATAGAATGGGGATTAGAGCTCCCCACCGGGGGCCTGTCTCTTGTTCAGCTTCCCCTACCCTGGTCCTTTGGCCACAGGGAACAGGCTTTTTTTTTCCCTTTGTATGTGTGTATGTACACACATACTCTTGGCAGATCTGTGTCTGTGGGCCTCTCTGGTGCCCAGTCTGGATATACGGGAGATGAAAAGAAAACCCCAAGGAATGCACCCCGTGTCATCTGTCCAGTCCTGAGGTTCCTAGCTAGTCCCTTGCCTTCTTCCTATCTTTCAGAGTCCTTTTATGGTTGTCGGTTGAATCATTTCCAGGATATTTAGTTGTATTTGGAAAGGAGGAGCAGGGAAAAGTGAGTCTATACCCTGTTACCTGGTACATGCATTAAAAAAATTGTGGCATAATGTACGTAGCATAAAATTCACCATTAGTGACATTTAGTACCTTCATAATGTGTGCAACCACCGTCACTATCTAGTTCCCAAACATTTTTGTCACTCCAAAAAGTAAGCCCATACCTAGCAAACAGTCACTTCCCATTCTCTTTCCTTGGTCCCTGGCAACCTCTTTCTGTCTGCCTGAATCTGCTTTTAGTCTCTCTAGATTTGATTATTCTAGATATTTCACACAAGTGGAATCATACAATATGTGGCCTTTATGTCTGACTTCTTTCACTTCACATGGTATTTTCAGTTTGTCCTTACTTAGCGAGTATCAGCATGTGATTCTTTTTTTATGGCTGAATAATATTCCATTGCATGGATAAGCATCTTATTTATCCATTTGCCAGCTCACGGATGAGTGGGTTGTTTCCCCACTTTGGCTCTTGGGAATGTGCTACTGTGGACATTTTGGTACAAGTTTTTGTTGGAACATCCATTTCCAATTCTTTTGAGTGCATAGCTAGGGGTGGAATTGCTGGATCCTAACTTCTTGAGGTAGCACCAGCCTGGTTTTTACAGAGGCTAAACTATTTTACCTTCCTATCAGCACTGTTTGAGGCTGTCAATTTTCTGTATCCTTGTCAACACTTGTTATTTTCTTTTTTTTAACTTTAAACTTAATTTTTTAATTTTTAAAAATTAAATTTTAAATTAAAAAATTTTTAACTTTTTTTTTAACTTTTTGTTTATTTTAAAAGTAATCTCCATGCCCAATGTGGGGCTCAAACTCATGACCCCGAGATCAAGAATCATATGCTCTGCTGACTGAGCCAGAAGGTGCCCCTTGTTATTTTCCATTTTAAAAATTATAGTGGGGGGGCGCCTGGGTGGCTCAGTGGGTTAAGCCGCTGCCTTCGGCTCAGGTCATGATCTCAGGGTCCTGGGATCGAGTCCCGCATCGGGCTCTCTGCTCAGCAGGGAGCCTGCTTCCCTCTCTCTCTCTCTCTGTCTGCCTCTCCGTCTACTTGTGATTTCTCTCTGTCGAATAAATAAATAAAATCTTTAAAAAAAATAAAAATTATAGTGGGTATAAAGTAATATTCCATTATGGATTTGATTTGCATCTTCCTAAGGACTAATGATGAGCATATTTTTGTGTGCTTGTTAAATATTTGTATATCTTCTTTGGAAAAGTGTTGAATTCAAGTCTCATTTACCCATTTTTAAAAATGGATTGCTTGCCTTTTGGTTATCGAGTTTTAAGAGTTCTTTATATATTCTGGGGGTGTCTGGGTGGCTCAGTCAGTTAAGTGGCCGACTCTTGATCTCAGCTCAGATCTTGATCTCAGGGTTGTGATTTCAAGACCCACGCTGGGCTCCATGCTGGGCATGGAGCCTCTTTAAAAAAAAAATAAAGTTCTTTATATATTCTGGTTACTGGGCTCATCAGATATATGACTTATAAATATTTTCTCTCATTATGCAGGTTGTCTTTTCACCTCTTGATGGTGTCGTTTGATGCACAAGTGTTTTAATTTTGATGATGCCTAATTTACTTTTTTTCTTTTGTTGCTTGTGCTTTTGGTGTCACATCCAAGAAACCAGATCTAAGGTTGTGAAGATTTACCCACATATTTTCTTCTAAGAGTTTTATAATTTAACTTTGACATTTAGGTCTTCATTTCTTTTCGAGTTAATTTTTATATATAGTGTGAGGTAGGGGTCCAATGTCATTTTTTTGCCTATTGAAACCTGGTAGTCCTACCACCGTTTGTTGAAGAGACTATTCCACCTCCAATGAATGGAATTGGCATCCTTGTCAAAAATTAATTGACCGTGGATGCATACGTTTATTTCTGGACTCTCAGTTCTATTCCATTCATCTGTATGTCTAGCCTTACGTCAGCACCACATGGCTGAATGCAATTTTAAAGGCGGATATGTGCAGCTCAATTTGTAAAATGGTGTGTTGGGAGCAGTCCCTACATACAGGGGTCTTAGGCAATGGGATCTGCTCTAGGGTCTGGAAAGGGTGATGGAGACAGGGGGAGATATTTGGGAGCTTTTCTGGAACCAGAGTTGGCTGAACTTGGCCAAAATTGGATGCAGCTGGTGAGAAAGAGAGTAGTCAAGGATGATATCATTCCTGGATTGTATAGTAGTGCCAGTTTCTAGAAATGGAAGAGAATAGGAAGTTCTGATATAGGGGAAGGTGCCCTGATGTCAGATGTGTGTGTGCACACACAGATGTGTGGGTGCATACTTACAAGTACTTAACACGTTCCAGGCCCATATAGCTGATAAGTGTGTTCTCCATGAGGACCTAGAAGATCCACTGATAGTTACACCCCTGGAGAGCTCCAGCAACCCTTTTTCAAGGCCTGGAAGGGTTCATGGAGGAGAGAGGATGGGAATCCATCAATGATTCTCTCAGTCTTAGATAGGATCAGCTAGTTGCTTTATACCTTTCCTCTGCCCTCCCTATTTGGGGCCCCAGAACTTGGGAAGCAAAGGCCAGTAGGTAGCTTGTGGCTGCCGAGTCAGTACTGAGCTCCTTTGGCTCTGCAGTGTCCCACCCAAGCCCGGCAACAACCACCACTCTTCCCAATGCACGATGTCCCTTTGGTGGAGGGTGAGACTTGGGCTGCCCCAGTCACTGGCAGGTGGCCCTGAAGCCTTGCCTGTTTGTTGCAAGATGAAAGAAGAGGATGAGGGAAAGAAGAGGGGGAAAAGTGGGGGAGATCTGTTCATTTCTCACGGAAGAGGGAGGGTCAGCTAGGGTTGAGAGCTGTAGCTTTCTGCCCGGGAGCCTGTACTACACACCTGCTCTGTTAGAGGGATGGAGTGTTAGAGGGATGGGGATTGTTCTCTTCCACAGCCCAAACCATGGAGGCCTTCGAAAATCCAACACATGGCCTCAGAGGCTGCACCTGGTGCATATTTTTCCAGGTTGAACGCCTCTCTTTGATAACTATGGTGTGTGCATGTGTGTATGCACGTGCGCACACACACGCATACCCACAGGTGGGAGGGGTGATGAAGGGAAGATCCAGGGTTTTTTGGAGATGGAAGATTTTTTTTAGCTCTTCTTTAAGTCAAAGAAGACAAAACTGTGAACACAAATTAAGTATAGTGCACTTGGAAAGGGGGTATGTAGGCCAGGAGTCCTGAATTTTTTAATTCCATTAGCTTCAGGGTCCAATCAGCTCTGGGGCTGAGGCAGGATGTGAAACTATTCATGATCTGCTTGCTTGGAATGAAGGCAGCTCTCACTGGGCTCTGAGCACCTTACTCCTCTCTGCCCGCAGTGCCTGGCAAAGAGTAATGGAAAGGTAGCTTTCATTTAGAGAGGACCTTCGGTAGCCTGCGTGTTTTGTGTTGGGCACTGAAACCACCACCACCATGGATGGCAGGCTTGATTCTTCCTGTGTTAGAGATGAGCAGGATGAGGGCCAGATGGGGAAAGTCTCCTGCCCAGGCTCACTCAGACTAGTAAGAAGTTGAACTGGGACGGAATCCAGAGCCATATGACTCCAAATCTATGGTCTTTCCAAAGCCAAGCTATAAAGATGCAGAGCAAAATTTAC
The DNA here is from genome assembly GCF_902655055.1 of Lutra lutra. Lineage (NCBI taxonomy): Eukaryota > Metazoa > Chordata > Mammalia > Carnivora > Mustelidae > Lutra > Lutra lutra. The sequence goes on along the minus strand of NC_062281.1, from coordinate 153,497,313 downwards.
AGAATGAGTAAATGAGTTAGTGAATGAGTTAGTGTGTGAATGAATAATAAATGAATGAGTGATGAAATGAGCTAGCGAATGAATGAGTGAATGAAGAAGACATAAAAAGAGGAAGCAAGTAGCTTATTTACCGAACAGTTTCTGTGTGCCAGGTGCTGTGCTAGACTCTCAGAGACCTTGCTACCTAGTGGAGAGACCAGATATTATTATGCGCCAACAAGGGAGAAGTGGACAAGATACCCTGGGAACTTACAAGTGGACCTCACCTTTCCAGGGGAACTGGAAGGCTCTTAAGTTGAAATTTGAAGGGAGAAGCCATAGGTGCTAGCCAGGGAAGGAGTCTGGAGAAGGGTGTGCCCAACTCCTGGAAGACCCAGACCGAACCCGGGAGCCTGGCTCTTTGGAGAAACACAAAAGCGTTGAGTGGTTGTGGCATGGAGTGGGGAAGGGAGTATGAAGGGGTAAGAAGTGAAAGGGGCAATAAGACCAGACACAGAAGGCCGTTTTAGGTCCTGCTGAGAGTTAGGGACACTGTCCTGAAGACAGTGGGAAAAGTTGGGGAGGAGTTAGGTGGGTATGAGGCAATAAAGAGAGGGTCTTGACTTCCCTGAGTGCTGGTAGGGTGGGTGACATTCTTTTCCTTGACCTCTATTTCCTTAAGTATATAATGGGGCATTAATATCTAACTTGAGGACTTCATGTGTGTGTGTGTGTGTGTGTGTGTGTGTGTGTGTGTGTGTGTGTGTGTGTGTGTAGGGCAGATTTGCTTAGCATATGTGCATGCCTGGCCTGTAGACTTTGCTCAGCAATCACTGAGAAAACACACTTCAGCTGTCTCGGTCTTCTTCTGTCTCCTCCCAGGGGCCCAGTCCTGCTTAAGAACACCATGAATGCAGGTGAGCTGTCCCAATGGTTCCAACGGGGAGAGGAGCCCAAGTGTGGGAGTGGGGTAGGGTGCGGGGAGGGTTTGGGAGTTCACCCAGCAGCTGGATTGCTGGTGTGAGGCGGCTCTGGTCTTGTGGCCTGCCCCCCGGTTCTCTTCCAGGTAGCCTGCCTCCCCCAGAATAAGCAAACTGTCAAGGCCAGTGGGTAGCTCTGCCAGGGGCTGCTTTGAAAATCTAGTGCCACAGCTGTCTGCAGAGTAATTCTAGAAATTTAGGCTGGAAGTTGGCTAACCCCTAAAGGGGGTCCTCCCTGCCCTTTTCTACCTTGGTCTAGTATTTATGGACTTCCCACTGGGTGCTAGAGGCTGGGGATGTCCCAGGGACCTAAGATGAGCATGGTTCTTGCTACCTCTATCAGAGGCTAGATCATGAAATGGGGCACTGGAATAAAGTAGGATGAATATTTTGCTGGGAGGAGTGGGCTTGGCAAAGGACAGCACGAGGAGGTTCCAAGCCAAGAGAATTGCATGGGTTAAGGGCAGAATGCTGAGAAGGAGGCAGGGTGTGGTCAGAGAAACAAGGTGGGGGGGGGGATGAGGATCTGGCTGGGACCCAGAGCTCAAGGGGTGGGGCTGTGTAGATGGAGCTGGAAAGGTGGGCTGGGTGTGCTCACGACGGACCTGGGAAGTCCTGCAAGGGTTTTCATCCTAAGGATAGTGGGGAGCCGTGGAAAGGTTTTAAGCATGACTTAGAAGGTGAAGCACGCTGAATTTGCCTTTTTCCCTCCCAGGAGCATTGCAGGGGGCTCAACAGTTGGCTATTGGAGAGAAGGGAGCAGCGGCATTGAGAGACTGCCAGACTGGGGCATGGCCCTGAGCCCAGGGGCTAGTGTGGTCCTCCGTGAAAACCTGGAAATGACACCTAGTCTCAGCATCACCGAGGTCACAGATGTAGGCTCTGGTACCATCTCTGGGCCCCACTCAGACATGGGCCTTGTTCCTGTCATGAGCCCACCTCCGAATCCTAGCTCAGCCCTTATTCCAGAACTTAATCCAAGTCAGAGTCCCGTGTCAGAGGAGATCCCTGGCCTGGTGACTGGTAACACCCCCAGGCCTGTTGACAGCTGGGCTGTGGGTCCCGCCTCCCTCCAGATCACCACTTCCCACTCAGGTGAAGTCCTGGGCGTGAGTTCAAAATATGTCTCCAGGTCTAACTCCCAGAAGGCCATAAGTCTAGTCTCAAACCTCGTTCTGAGCCCCAGCTCTACTGGGACCCAGGGTCTGAGCTCAGGGAGCCACACAGGGCCCAATTCTAAGGAGGCCTTCAACACCCACTCAAGCCAGAGTTTTGATTTGGGTCAGAGTAACTCCAATCCTTCCAGGCCTGAAGCAGACACATTTATAAGGCCCTATTCAAGAGAAGCCTTGGTTGTGGGCCAGTGTGTCTCCAGGCCAGGCTCGAAAGCACTCCTTATTCCAGCCTCAAACTCTCCTCTGGACCCAGACACCAACCAGATACTTGGTGTGGGCTCAAGAAACACCTCCAAGCCAGACCTGCATGCAGCTCGAGGTTCCAGTGGGACCCTGATCCCAGATGTCGACGAGACCATCACTGTGGTATCACATAAGATCTCCGGGTCTGTGGCAAAGGGAACCTTTGGTGCAGCCTGGAAAACGAGCTCCAAGGAAACCATCAACGTGGCTTCCAGTGGCAATCCCAGGTCTGACTTGAACATGACCATCACTCAGGCCTCATGCTTGACCCTGATTCCTGGCCCCAATGACGGTATCAGCCTGCACTCCAGCACCCATGGACCCAACCCCACCCTTTCTCCACCCTCGTGCATGACCCTGCTCCTGGGCTCCAATGAGACTGTCAGCCTGGGCTCCAGCCTCATCTTCAGTGACACCTCCACCCTGACACTGAGCAGCCAGCAGGATTACTCTGAGGGCAACAGCATCCACACCATACCCTTGGATGAGAATCTGGGGAGCTGGGGCGAGATGGTCACCACTGAGACAGGTCAGTTCCCGCTGGGGTTCCCCACCTGTGCCACCACAAACGAAGACACCAAAGCCTTCCAAAGCATCCCAGAGGGTGAGTACAGCAGGGGTGACAGCCCCAGAGAGGGCACTACCCGGGAAGAATTTTGTATTCAGACTCATGGGGCAAGGAGGCTAGAGAAGAGGAGTGGAAAGAGGAAGGAACAGCATATAGTGGGGAAGGAACAGCATAAAGTGGGGGAAGGAACAGCATGCAGTGGACAGCATGCAATGTATTAATTAAACACAAGAAATCCAGCGCTCAGCCTCTGCTTGCTGTGTTACTTGGGACAAGCTGCTTAATCTCCCCAAGCTTCAATTTCCCTGACTGAAATATCTCCATATCATAATGCATTATTATGTCCAAAATATGAGGCACATAACTAACTATGCGTTTCTTTCAAACTGTATGCCTCTTTCTTTCCAGTTAAATTTCAGACCTGGCTTCTCAGGTTCAAGTTTGACCAACGGAGCAGGCAGGCTCTAGGCTCAGCTCACCTCTGTTGAGTGTCTGCTGTCCTCACTTAAGTGAAGCCTTAAGTCCTGTCTGGAGCCTGCCCCTCACTCAGCTGGGATACACAGGAGTTCTGTAAATTAATCCCTTACCGACTTTTGATATTGTAAAGATCTTTTCCCAGTTATTTATATCTCCAAATATTTTTGTTTGTTCATGCATCAATACCATATTGTGATTTTTAAAAATATACCACGGCTTTGTAAATCTGTATTTACAAAGGTACAATAGGTATCTGGTAGGATGAGAATTCCTCTTTGAAGTTCTTCTCAGAATTATTCTGAGGACAATAGCATCCGCACTTTGCCTTGGAGGCTATTAATAGACCCTCATTTTTCCATAAACATTTTATTTAAAAACTTTAAATTTATTTAAAAATTTTAAAGATTTTATTTTTAAGTGATCTCTCCACCCCACATAGAGCTTGAACTCACAATCCCAAAATAGAAGCTCATATCATAAAGCAACAACCCCCAGCCCTCTCTCTCCAGGCTCTGCTAAACTCTAATTTCTTTCTCTGAATTTGCCTACTCTAGAGATATCATGGAAGTGAAATCATATACTATTTGACCTTTTGTGTCTGGTTTATTTCATTTGCCCTACATTCATCTATGCTGTATCGTGAATCACTACTTTCTTTTTATGGTTGAATAAAATTCCAAGATCTGTACCACATTTTATTTAGGCCATTTCCCCTTGGATGGACGCTTGGGTTGTTTCCACTTTTTGGCTCTTGTGACTAATGCTGCAATTATAAACACCAGTGGGCAAGTACCTGTTTGAATCCTTCTTTTCAAGTCCTTTAGATATACACCTAGGAGTGGATTTGCTGGATCATCTGGTCATTCTGTCTTTAGCTTTTTGAGGAATTGCTAAGCCACTTCCCAGAGCAGCTGTACTATTTTGCATTTCCACTAGCAATGTACAAGGGTTCCAGCTTCTACACTACTAATCTCTCCTTGTCAGCACTTGTTATTTTCCTTTCTTTGAAAATACTTTTATTATAGACATTCTAAAGGCTGTAAAGTGGTGTCAAATCGAGGCTTTGATTTGCATTTCCCTAATGATGACTGATGTTGAGCATCTTTTCATATGCTTATTGGCTGCTTGTATATCTTTGGAGAAATGGGTGTTTAAGTCTTTTGCCCCTTTTCAAATTTGGTTGGTTGTTTCTTGTTGTTGAGTTTTAGAAGCTCTTTATATATTCTGGCTACTAATTTTTTTAATCAGATATAGATTTGCAAATATTCTCTCCTATTCTGTGAGTTGTCTTTTCATTCTCTTGGATAGTGTTCTTTTTTTTTTCCCCCAAAAGATTTATTTATTTATTTATTTGAGAGTGAGTGCATGCATATGTCCATGAGCAGGGTAGGGGGTCAGAAGAGGAGGGAGAGGGATAAACAGACCCTGCCCTGCATTCTGAGCCGCTCACAACCCTGTAATCATGACCCGAGCTGAAATCAAGAGTCTGATGCTTAACTGACTGAGCCACCCAGGTACCCTGGTAGTGTTGTTTGACACACAAAAATGTGCAATTTTGATGAAGTCTGGTTTATTTTTTCCTTTATTGTCTTGGTCTTTTGGTGTTGTATTCATGAAATTATTGTCATATCCAATGTCATGAAGGTTTCCTCCTATGCTTGCTTTGAAAGGTTTTACAGTTTTAGCCTTTAATCTTTGTCTTTGAGGCAGTTTTCATATATAGTGTGAGGTGGGGATCCAGCTTCATTCCTTTACATGTGGAAATCCAGTCTTCCCAGAACCATTTGTTGAAAAGGCCATCATTTTCCCACTGAATGCTCTTGGCACCCTTGTCAAAAATCAGTTGACTACATTCATCTCTGGGCTTTCTATTTTATTCCATTGGTCTATATGTCTGCCCTAATGCCAAGACCACACTGTCTTGATTACTATAGCTTTGCAGTAAGTTTTGAAATCAGGAAGTATGATGTGAGTCCCCTAACTTTGTTTGTTTTTTCAAGATTATTTTGGCTAGGAGCGCCTGGGTGGCTCAGTGGGTTAAGCCTCTGCCTTTGGCTTAGGTCATGGTCTCAGGGTCCTGGGATTGAACCCCAAATCGGGCTCTCTGCTCAGTGGGGAGCCTGCTTTCCCCTCTCTCTCTGCCTGCCTCTCTGCCTACTGGTGATTTCTGACAAAGAAATAAATAAAGGCCTTTAAAAATATATTATTTTGGCTATTTAGGGTCAATATTTGCTTTTTTTTTTTCTTTCTTTTTTTAATCTTTATTTACTGGGTGCCTGGGTGGCTCAGTCAGTTAAGCATCTGCCTCTCCCTCAGGCCATGATCTCAGAGTCCCAGGTTGGAGTCCTACATCAGGATTCCTGCTCAGCAGGGAGTCTGTTTCTCTTTCTGACCCTCCCCCAACTCCTGCTTTCTCTCTCACTCTCTCTCTCTCTCTGTCAAATAAGTAAATAAAATCTTTAAAAAAATAGTTTTATTTAGTTAAGTAATCTCTATACTCCATATGGGGCTCGATTTGACCCTGAGATCAAGAGTCACCTGCTCTTCTGATTGCAGCTAGGTGCCCCCAATCTTTGCTTTTTAATAGGAACATTCTGTCCATTTGCATTTTTTAAAGATTTTATTTATTTGAGAGAGAGAGAATAAGCAGGGCAAGGAGCAGAGCGAGAGGGACAAGCAGACTCCGCCCCTGAGCTTGGAGCCTGAGTGGGAGGTCATCCCACAACCCTGAGGTCATTATGGGAGGTGAGGAGAAACCAAGAGTCAACGCTCAACCAGCTGAGCCACCCAGGCATCCCTTGTCCATTTGCATTTGTAAAGACAAAATGTTTTCAGGGAACAGACCCTATATCAGTAGAATATGTAAAGTGTACTAAGAATCTCAAATACAGCTCCATGAGTATTTACATATGTATGCAAGTTGGTAACCATGCAGAGAACAAGACTGAGATCTTTCCCAGCAGCCCAGAAGTGTCCCCTGTGACCTTTCCCATTCAATACCCGGTCTCCTGGGGCTAGGCTTTCTCAACCTTGGTGCTCCTGATGTTTTGTGTCGGATAATTCTTTGCGGCATGGATGTGGGTGTGGAGGGGCTGGTCTGTGCTTTGTAAGATGGATACCCTGACTGTCCCCGGTAGACGCTTGTGGCACTACCCGATGTTTGTAATAGATGTTGTGTGGAGAGGTACGCGGAGACTATGTAAACATCCCATTTCCCATCAAACTTTCAGCTATTTGTGTACTTGTTTATATTAGTACAGACTCATGATTCCTTAGGTCATTCAAGGAACTGTAATCTGTCGCTACTGCTGTTTATCGTGATCCTCAAATCGTCCCCAGTTTGGCCAGTGGGATCCCCTTTAAGCGAGCTTTCACGTCCCGTTGACATGTCCCCATCATTCTTGGAGCTCTCTTGTTTTCTGCTACCAGATGTTTCGGGCTCATTCTGTATGTTCTTGCCCAAATCCCAGACTCAGCCATTTCTCCGAGGAGGCTTGTATCTTTTAGTGGAAAAGGGAACCTAGGAGACGAGATCTTGAAGCAAGCGATGTTCACAACTATTGGTGTCTCTGCTTTTCCCTATTGGCTCCATCCTCCCGAAGCCCCAGTGGCCGAGATGGTCCCTCAGAAGGAAAGAGACCTATTTTCTTTTGGGTTCCCCTCAGTCTCTTTAATAAGGGGCTCTATCAGCCCTGTTCAGTGTGGTGGGGGGCATGGGATGCTTTTATTGGTCAAACCTGGGTTCCAGTCCCACCCCTACCTGAAGAAGAGGTGATGTGTGTGCTTGCATAATCCAGCTTCTCTAGATCCAGGGAAAGGGTAGCCCACAGAGAAGAAGGGCCTCTTTCACCAGAAAGAAAGATGAGGAAATCCAGGGCTGACAAAACAGATATTTACTATTATAAATCAGAGTTTAATTATATGTTGTGGTAGCAGCTCTTTAACCCTGAAGGTCAGGGAGGCCTCTCCAAGCAGTGGCAGACAGGCAGAAATTTGAAGGAAGGGAGCCCTAGCTGGGCAATGGGGTGTGGTAGTGGAAGCGTCCAGGTAGAGGAGACCACCTGTGCAAAGGCCCTGAGGGAGAAGGTTGTCCTGGCCCGGAAGGAGGGCTGAGGCCAGAGCATGGCGAGCGAGAGGAGAGCAGCAGGAGACAGGCTGGGGAGGTGGGCAGCGGTCCCAGATCAGGCAGGGACTTGACGGCGCTGACAAGGATGGTGGCTTTATGCTCAGTGGAATGAGGTGCCACTGAAGGCATTTGAGGAAGGTAGCTCAGTCTGGCAGCTAGGGGCATAAGGATTGGAGGGGGCCAGTGGGGGAGGGGAGACAGGGCAGTGGTGCCAGATCTTTACCTTCCCTCTTGTCTCCTCATTGAAACTGTGACATTCAGGAATCTTCGATGAAGTGACCTCATGCCTGGTGAAGGTGCCAGGGAAGAGAGATGATGACAACAAGATGGCTCTGGTAGGCTTCCTGTCCAAGTCCCAGTGGACTTTCCTGGGGTACCCCTTCCCCCTCCTCCTCCTCCACTCTGCAGCCCCAGTGGTTCCTGTTTCTCTGCCCGGCTCTTCTCCATGGGATTCGCCACCATCTGGTATACACTGTGCTTTACTAGTTCACCTTGGTTTTTGTTAGCCTCTCACACTGGAATGTATCCTCCATAAATCAAGGATTTTTTTTTTAGAGAGAGGGGAACACACACGAGTGGGGGGAGAGGAGCAGATAGAAGGAGAGGGAGAAGCAGACTCCTCTCTGAGTAGAGAGCCTGAGTTGGCCTTGATCCCAGGACCCCGAGATCCTGACCTGAGCCAAAGGCAGACGCTTAACCAACTGAGCCACCTAGGTGCCCCCTGAACCAGGAATTTTGGTCTGTCTTACTCTCAGCTCTATTCCCAGCATCTAGAATGGTGCCTGGAACATTATAGGTGCTCAACAAAGGTTTTTTAAGCAACTGAATCAATTGTGAGAGGATCTCTAAAAGGGGAAGAAAGGTTAGAAATGCCCCTTTTCAGGACACAGTCCCAGCCCAGGTCTTGGGTCAGGAGGCCAGAGAAAGCCAACACCCATATGACTTGGTGAAGGCCAGTGGGGGCAGACTGGACAGGCTGGTGGATGTGAGTGTGAACACACCCATAGTCAGGGAGACTGGCTGGTGGATGGAGCCCAGAGGTGGGATCCACCCAGGGCCTGCCCTGCGGGAGGGAGGCTCTGCCCTCAGGCTGCTTCAGAGGCAAACTCCAGTCCCTGGAGTGCCCCAGGGTGGGGCATGGGGACAGGGTGCCAGGACTAATATAAGAGGTCTGGCATTTTAGGAAAATCCATCCTCATCCCATGGCTTTCCTTTGGTTGTCTACCTTGCTCTTGCCACACTGGCCTTTCTCGGTTTCTCACACATGGCATACTCATTCCTGCCCCAGGGCCTTTGCACTTGTCTTTTCTGCCAGTAAGTTTCTTTGCAGCTACAAAATGGGTGTAATAAAGTTGAAGTGGAGGCCTGTGTTAATGTATGCACAACACTGAGCACAGTGCCTGCAACAAATAGAGTTTATTACTAGAGTTATTCAACTCATTTTGTTGAGTCCCTACTATGTGCAAGGCATTGTTTCAGGTACTAGAGATATAACAGTGAAGTAACAGTCTAGATTGGGGAAATAGGCAGAATTTCCTCTAGTTCTTTACATGGTTACCTCCCCCCACCCTTTTTTTAATGGTTACCTCTTTGTTGTCATTCAGGACTCAACCCAAACATTGGCTCTTCTGAGAGGTCTCCCATGACTATTCAGTCTATTAGCTATCCCTCTATCATCACTTTGGCAGTTTAAGTTATCAGTAGTTATTTAGCAAACCACCCCAAAACTTAGTGGTCTAAAAGTTCACTCTGCTGGGGGAATAAGGACTAAGGGGCCCAATTTCTCCTGATCCTGAAATTTTTGAAAAATTTTAATTTTTATTTATTTTTAACTGAAGCATATACAATATTGTAAGTGAATATAGTATTATGTTCGTTTCAGGTGTACCACATAGTGATTCAGCATTTAAATAGAGGAACGAGAGATCACCAGGATAAATCTAGCTACCATCTGTCACCATACAAAGCTGTTAAAATATTATTAACTATATTCCCTATGCTGTACATTGCATCCTTGTGTCCTAATTGTTTTATAATGGGATGTTTGTACCTTTTAATTCCCTTCTCCTGTTTTGCCCAGCCCTGCCCCATCTCCCGTTCTCTTTGGCAACCACGAGAACATTTTCTGTACCTATGAATCTGTTTTGTTTGTTCATTTGTTTTGTTTTTCATGTCCCACATGTAGGTGAAATTGTATGGTATTTGTCTTTCTCTGTCTAACTGATTTCACTTAGCATTATATCCTCTAGGCCTATCCATGTGGTTGTAAGGGGCAAGATCTCATTCTTTTTTATGGCCATGTTATATTCCTCTGTGTGTGTGTGTATGTGTGCAGATCTCACATACCTTCTCTATCCACTCATCTATCAGTGGACACTCAGGTTGCTTCTGTATCTTGACTGGTGTGAATAATGCTGCAGTCAATGGTAGAGCCCACACCTTTTAGAATGAGTGCTTTGTTTTCTTCAGCTAAATGGACTTGCTGGATTGTGTGACAATTCCAAAACTGTCTGGGCTCAGTGAGGTGGCTCTTCTGCTCTCTGTGCTATAGCCTGAGGTTACCCGGGAGCAGGGGCTGGAATGTCCAAGATGACCCTCGCCTTCCACATGGCATCATCGTCCCATATCTAGCCCAGCTTCCTTGTGGCATGGTGGCTGGGTCCCAGAAGGAAAAGGCAGCCAGTTCCCTGAAGGGCTAGGCCAGGAATTGGCACATCATCACTTCATGGCCTTCTGTTGATCTAAGCAGGCCCTAAGATGAGCCCCGATTCAAGGGCTCTCTGTCCTCTTGATTGCGATGGCCAAGAACGTGTGGCCTCTCGCACCCACCACACTGCCCGTTGGGTTCACTTGCTTTTGCTTTCTTCCCTGGATGAAGTTAGTTTATCTATTTCATGAGTTTTGTTCTTCTGCCCTAAGATGATGAGAACGCATAGATTAATTGGACATTAGTGAAGGTATTCCCTCTCTCAGCTGGTGGGACACCTTGACCTGACTAGAATGTGCCCTTAAGAGTGGGTAATAGAAAGCCCTTGAAAGGTATCACTCATGGTGGGATTTCGGCGGGAGGTGACAGTACCGATTCTGTCCCCTCAGTTCCTGCCTCCTCTCCCCCAAGAGAGGGAGACCAGAGAGGGGGAGTGCTTTGCAGGGCCTGAAATCTGGTCCTCCTCCAAATACCCCCCTTCAGGGATTATCCAACCCCTCCCCCACTGCCACCACAGCCTTCCCGAATCTGTACCCCACCCCAAGTGTCGCCGTGGTTTCTCATTTCTCTGGAGCCCATGCTGGGGGCTGGCAGCTGGGGACAGGCTGGCCTTGTATGGTGGGGATGTGCGGGCCAGCCCTGAGGGCAGGGGTCCTTGTGACTCTCACCCTGTGGTTTTGCCCTCTGCTGCCTCCTAGGTGGAGAATGTCATCGCCCTCCAGAAACGCCAGGAAGGGGAAGGCGAGAAGAAGACCATGATGAAGAAGATGATGGTGTGGGAACCCTGTGCGGGCCTGTGGCATTGGGTGGGGAGGAGATGGGTGTCCTGGTCTGCCCAACGGACGAGACAAAGCTTGAGGTGGTAGGAGGACAGAGATGGGGGCAGGACACTTGGATGTGAGCTGCGGTCCACCTCTAACTGCCCTCCACCCCGCTGAGGGAGCTCAAGCCCTTTTCCTTCTGTGAGCCTGGCTCTTCTCATCTCCTCAGTACCTGTGGTAATAATGCCTGTGCGTGGGCTCTCTTCTTGGGAGGATGTAACCCAGTGGTTAGATCACTGTAGAGCCCAAGCCCCTGTGAACAGTTGTGACTGTTTAATACATTCTTGTTCCAGAAACTCCTCCTGGTGGGAAACTTTCAAGAGTTTCCTTATTATTTGGCAAAATACATTCACTTCCCAGTTATCCACCGGAATGGTTTGGGCCGCTGAAGTCCCCAAATTATATTTAGCTTTGCGTCCGTTAAAGAGAGCAAATCCTTGGGATGCCTGGGTGGCTCAGTTGGTTAAGCAGCTGCCTTCGGCTCAGGTCATGATCCCAGCATCCTGGGATCGAGTCCCGAATCGGGCTCCTTGCTCGGCAGGGAGCCTGCTTCTCCCTCTGCCTCTGCCTGCCATTCTGTCTGCCTGCACTCGCTCTCTCTCTGACAAATAAATAAAATCCTTAAAAAAAAAAAGAGAGAGCAAATCCTTGCCTTTGATAACTTCATTCAACCAACATTAATTGAGCCCCTATTGTGTGTAGATGGGAGATCAAAAGTGAGAAGTAATTATTAGGACGTTTTAATTTTATTATTTATTTAAAAGATTTTATTTATTTACTTGACAGAGAGAGATCACAAGCAGGCATAGAGTCAGGCGGTGGGGGGTGGGGGGGGAAGCAGGCTCCCCGCTGAGCAGAGAGACTGACGCGGGGCTCGATCCCAGGACCCTGAGATCATGACCTGAGCTGAAGGCAGAGGCTCAACCCACTCAGCCACCCAGGCACCCCTTTATTTATTTTTAAGATTTTATTTATTTGAGAGAGAGAGTGCACAAGCATGGGGGGCGGGCAGGGTGGGGTGTGTGGAGCAGCAGGCAGAGGCAGAGGGAGAAGCAGGCTCCCCCTAGAGCAAGGACCCCAATGTGGGGGCTCAATCCCAGGACCCTGGGATCAGGGCCTGAGCCACAGGCAGAGGTTCAACCCACTGAGCCACCCAGGTGCCCTTTATTTTTAAAGAATTTATTTATTTATTTGAAAGAAAGAGAAAGTGCACGCGCAAGCTGAGGGAGGGGCAGAGGGAGAGGCGAGCAGACTCAGCACCAAGCAGAGAGCCCGACAGGGGGCTTGATCCCAGCACCCTGAGATCATGACCTGAGCTGAAGGCAGACGCTTAACTGACTGAGCCATTCAGGCGCCCTTAGGACAATTTAAAAGGAATTCAAGAGGTCCCCCTTCCAGAGCCACTCATGGTGGTTTTTTTGCTTTGGGCCAGCCCATGGCTTAAATATATCTCCTTGCCACGGGGCTGCTGAAGCAGTTCTTGCTGGGCCCTGCGTGCGGGGTGCTGCTGGTTAAGGTGTGGTGTGTATTTGGTGGCCTTGAACTGAGCCCAGGACCGGGTTTGAGCCATGAGCCAGCTCTCCCCAGAGGAGGCCCTGCATGGTGTGGAAGTGGGGAGTTCTGTCCAGGCCGAGGGGCTGGCAGAGCCCCGCGCCCTGTGAGGAACAGTGGCCTCGGTCCTGGTGGTCTGCAGGGGACTTGCCCCCTCATTGGCCCCTCTGTGGTCCCCTGTCCAGAGGCAGATCCAGGAGGAGCCACTGGATTCCCTCTCAAGCACTGTCCGCTGGAAAGCCATGGAGACCCTGACCCAGCTGAGGTGTCCACAGACCCCTCCCCTAACCCCAGCCCTTTCCCTTCTTCCCTGGGCTCCACCTGTCTCCTCTGGGGCCTGTCCTCAGTGCCCCACCCACTCCTGGGCCTTTTCCTCTCCTCAGGCCCTGTCTTGCACACCCACTTCCCACCTCCCCACCTCATCTTGCTCAGGCCATGCCCAAGCCTCCAGCTAGGTGCCCTCCTCCCTGCCCCTCATCCTTAGCTTCCTGCTTCTGGCCACAGGGCCCCTCCCTCACTGCCTCCCCTCCCGCCTTGCTTTCTGTCTCCGCCAGTCACTCCCAGCCTATCCTGGGCTGGCAAGAAAGAACAGAGCTGGTGAGCACGTGCGTGAAGAGTGTGTTCTCCCTCCCCTCCGTGCAGGCCATGCAGGAGAAAGACGAGGCCAAGGCTGAGGCCATACAGGTGAGTCCTCAGGGCTGTCCGTGTCCTTAGACAAAGGTGCATTTCTGACCTCCTAGCGGGGAGAGAAAGAGCATTGCAGAAGGTAGATGTGAATCTTCACACCCCTACTCAAGCTGCATGACCTCGCCTCTCCTGGCCTGAGTAGGCTCTTGATAAATATTCGGTGAATGAGTGAATCTTTGGAATAAGGAATTGCTCATTTGGGATGCTCTGTCCACTTGTGGGTCCTGCCCTAAGAGAGGGATGTGAGCCTGTGTTGGTGTGGCCAGTGGAGGTGGCTGGGAGTGGGAGGAGGAGGGCTGAGGACTGGCTGAGCTGGGGTGATGCCTAGCTGGGATAAGGGTAGAACGTCAAGGGGCTCCTGTGAGTGTCTTCCAGCCTGGGAAGGGTGGTCCCAGAAGTGGGTAGAGGTGACCCTTAGTGTAGGATGTAGGGTCCAGGGGAGAGGTTTAGGGAGGGGAGTTTCAGCCCAGAGGGAGGCACATTCATTCATCCTTTCATTCAGCAAATATAAACAGTGCCCACTCCAAACTACCAGGGGCTGGGGGATACAGTAGAGGGAGGGGAGTGGGGAGAGGGACACTGTCAAAAACCATACAAATAAATGCACATTTATTCATGGTAAATGTTGCAAGCAAGCTTAGGATGGGTATCCTGGCCTAGGTGGGGTCAAGGGTCATGGTGCTGCAGCTGAGAGGTTACAGAAGAGCTGGTTCGCTGGGGTGGAGGGGTGGGCAGAAGGAAGGGCATGCCAGGCAGAGGGAACAGCCTGTGCAGTGGCCTGAAGACTGTGAGAACAGGGTGACTGCAAAGATGACAAGGGGGCAATGTGGCTGGAGCCAGAGGTTGAGGCAGGAGGGCTGGGAAGCGAGTCTAGAGAGCAGTAGGGGCCCGACCACACTGGCAGCATGAGGACTCTGGGTCCTGGAAGGTAGGTGGTGCACTGAGACAAGGTGGGGGAATCCTTGCTGCCTGGCAAGAGAGCAGGAAGCCCTCTTGCAGTAGCAGGCCTAGACACCAGAGGTCAGTGCTGCACAGTAATGGGTCCGTGGATGGGAGGGAAGGAGGAGGCAGTGGAAAAGCAGGGCCTGGCTTGGTGGTTGTGGTGTAACCTAGTGTGCACAGACTGGGGAAGCCTGGACGAGGACACCCTGGGAGACAAACAGATGTGATGAGCTGGAAGAAGGAAAGGATGCAGGGGACAGAAGGTCTTCCCAGAGTGGCCCAAACCCACTCTGTAGCCTTGTGTATGAGTAACGCCTGCACCTTCCTAAGACAATTCTGGGTCTGGGGTGTGGCTGAGGGAAGGGGAACTGGGGCAGGGGAGACATGACTCCCTGCAGGGGCAACTTAGAAAGTCTATTTGGGTCTAGGAGTAGCAAGTAAAAACACCCGAGAACAATAATAAAAGTAAGGCCGACCCTCCCGTTTTTTCCGGCTCTTACCGCTCTGGTGCCATTTCCCCACACAGCCTCTCCTTTGTTCCTCACCACTGGAAACCGTGTGAGCTTGGATAAGTGCATCCTCATTTGCAAAATGAGAAAAACGCTTTGAGGGCACATTGATATGGTTGTGTGAATCTCCACACTGACCTGGCCCATGGTAGATTCTCAGTCAATGCTGGGGCTCCTCTTCCTCCTCCTTTAAGGCAGGAGTGCAGGGATAATAATCACCAATTTGCTGTTATTTTTTAAGATTTTATTTATTTATGAGAGAGAGAGAGAGAAGGAGCCTGGGAGGGGCAAAGGAAGGGAGAGAATCCCAAGCGGACTCCATGTGGAGCACAAAACCTGATTAACAGAGGTCAATCCCAGGACCCTGAGATCATGACCTGAGCCAAAACCTGGATCCAACACTTAACTGACTCCGCCACCCAGGCGCCCCACTGATTTGTTGATAAGGAAACCGTAACCCATGGCGGGGATAGTAATTTGTCCAATACGACACCTCAAGTTAGTGTCTGAGATGGGGCCAGAAAACAGCTCTCATGGGATTGGATGCCCCTCCTCCCCTGACCCATAGCAGGGGTTGCAGGCTGGGTTTGCTACAGGAGCCTCCTAGTGACTTGGTCCTCCTTCTGTCCACAGACACTTTACCGTCAGACCCTGGAAGCTCTGCAGACACTGCTCAACGCCCTCTTTGTGGAGGACCCCACTCCTGCCGGGCTGACGAGCATCTTGGAGGTATGGGGGCAGGGAGCAGTGCAAGGGCAGAGGGGAAAGGAGAACGGGCTCCAGAGCCTGGGGAGGCTATGCCCAGGAGTGGTTGGACTTCTGGATGTCACCTTGGGCCAGTGTTCCACCCCCTGGTCCCTCTTATAGGCCCTATTCCAAACTCCTGCCCCTTCACTCTCTCCCTATCCTTCATGTTCTTGCTCTAGCCTCCTGCTTAGCGTTCCTTTTCTGTGCTCATTCCTCCCTCTCTTCTATCCTCATGACTCTCCACCTACCATCTCTCTCCCTGTTGACCTTCCTCCTCCCTCTGGTTTTCCAGTCCTAGCCTCAACTTCTGGACCCCATGCCTCCCTATGCTCCTGGAGGAGGATGGGGGCTATGGACAGTTGCATTTATGCCCTCCTGGAAGCTTCCTGCTGACTGGTGAAGGCCGACCTGCCCACCCAGGCAACAGAAGGCTGGTGTCCAGCCTGCAGCTCTGAGTCTTGTCCTTGTCCTCACAGCCCCTGGGGCCCTGGATGAACTCTGGGAAGGCCCATGAGCGAGCACGGGCTGTGAACAGCAATGTCTCTGTGTTGAACCACATGCTTCTGACCCTGCCTTTCTTTGTGAGTGGCCCCTGGGAGGGGAGGACACTCTTAGGGAGAAACTTCTTGGCTCTAAGGGATCCGGTGCCTCTGTCCCAAGGTTCCCATGTGGCCCTTGTCATCTTCAGAGGGCTCTCCTATCAGGGCCAGACCATCCGGCTCTGTTCACTAATCACTGTATAGTGCTATTGAACCTATAAGACTCAGTCCTTGAAGTTATGACGCAAACAGATGTCCTCGGGGTTCCCGGCGCTGGGGCTTCTGCTGGGGAGACTCATCCTTCGCATCGGGGATCCTGATGAGGAGATCGGCCGGGAGGCCCTGGACGGCATCATCATCCTCTACACCATCCTGGAGCTCCAAAAACGTAAGCCCTTTGCAGCGCGTCTGTAGCAAGCTTCTGAGCAGATGCTCAGCCTGGGAATGGACTGGAGCCCTGGCAGCAAGGGCACAGGTAGAAGATGGAGGAACCCAGCACAGGGTCCGATGGGCTGGCGCGATGCCTCAGTTCACACAGACCCAGAGGACGGGGGCTACAAACAAATCTATTTTGATTTAAGCCATCCTTCCATCGGAGCCCCTCCTCCTCCTCTCAAGTATAATCTGTGACTCTCACTGTCACATTTCTATGATGTGCCAAGAGCAGGGAAGGCTATGTCTTCATCTCCACTCCATTCCCACGGTCTCGCCCTAGGCCTGGGCACATGGTGGGTGTTCAGTGAATGTTTACTGAGTGAACAAACAAAGACCAAGTCCCACATTAGGGTCTGGAGTGGATGCAACCTGTACACCTCGCATTAGGGAGCTGGGGGCGTGAAATGGGCTGACCCAGGTACCAGGCTGGCACTGTGCCTAGAGATGTGCAGTCTTAGCGGCTAACTGCCTCCATCCTTTCTCCATGGTCCCAACCCACGAGCCTTTGGCATGTTATTTAAACTTCTCTGGCTCCGGTGGCCGAGTGACCTGGCCATCTAAATCGCAGTTAACTGGCTATCCTGTATTTTGTCTGGGGACCCCCAGACATACACTGTCAGACTTTCAAGGGTGAAGTGCTTTGTCTGGGCCCCCTGAGTGTAGGGAGCAGCAAAGCTAGGCTTTGAACTTGGGTGTCTCTGATTCCAGGTCTCACGCTTCTTTTCTTTTCTTTTTTAATATTTTATTTATTTATTTGACAGAGAGAGATCACAAGTAGGCAGAGGGGCAGGCAAAGAGAGAGAGAGAGGAGGAAGCAGGCTCCCTGCCAAGCAGAGAGCCCGATGTGGGGCTCAATCCCAGGACCCTGAGATCATGACCTGAGCCGAAGGCAGAGGCTTAACCCACTGAGCCATCCAGGCGCCCATCATGCTTCTTTAGGGTCATGGTCCATAGGGTCCTTCTGCCTCGATGGCCCTTCCTTATGTTTATGGCTTGCACACCCTGGGGCATCCAGGTGGGACCTGGGCCAGGCCGCAGAAAGGCCTAAGGAAATGAGCCTGAAATGTGTTTCCTTCCACAGAAAATATGAAGTTGCCTTGTGCCAGGTCTAGTCTAGGCACTGAAAACAGCAATGAAGTTAAATAATCCTTCCTGTCAGGGGCCCTTCTCGTTGTCAGGAGACAATAAACAAAATAAACAAGTGATACGTATAGTGAAGTTAGATAACGAGCACTAAAGAAAACACATCAGAAAAGGGGGTTTGGGAAGGTCGGTAGGGGGACCACAATTTAAAGAGGGATCACCACACACCCACCAGACCAGCAGAAATCCACATGACAGCTCACTGGTGGGACTGGAGGCCCCTGGAGCGCTCATGTGCTGCTGGGGGTAGGGGGTGCATAGTCGGCCCGACTGAAAGACCATTTGGCAGTTTCCCCTGAGGCTGAACCCATGCCTACCCTGGCACCCAGCAAACACACTTCTGCCTCCATACCAACAAATGTGTCCCTCCATTCACTGAAAGGCATGGGCTAGGCCTACCAGAATGTTCCAAGCAGCACCAATAGCTGGATGTGACCCCAATGTCCATCAGAAGCAGAAGAGAGACATAGACTGCACTGTATTCACACCATGGGAAATGATGCAACATCATGACCAATGAGCTCAAGCTACTTGGGACCGCGGGGATGACTGTCACCCCCATGACGCTGAGGGAAAGCCGGCACATAGGTCCAACAGCAAGAAATCTAACCTGTGGCTTTAGGAGTCAGAATAGTGGGGTCCCCTGGGTGGGGGAGGGGGCAGGGGAATGGAAGGAGCACCAAGAGGGGGCCTCTGGGGTGCTGCTGATGACGTAGTGTTTCTCAACCCAAGAGCTGGTTACCTGGGTTCTGGACCCGGGTGCTGGTTCCGGAAAAACATACCTCGCTGCTTATCTCTGATTCGTGTACTTCCTACATCTACGTTTAGCAGAAAGTTTAAGAAAAAAGAATAGGATGGTTGGGACTCACTGAGGCTTTCTTCTAGCAGGATCCAGAGATAAGGAAGAGACCAATAAGGAGGAGCTGTATGAGAGCAACAAGCGATTCCTGGGGCCCTACAACCCTGTCAGCCCATGCCAGAATATTCTGCGTGTGATCGCGGTGACCGCCCACTGCCCACCAGCTCTGGGCCTTCCTGGGAATCGGGGAGGGGCAGTGCCAGCCCACCCCAGTGTCTTCTCCCCATGTTTCCATCTCTCCATGCTCAAGTCCCTTTAAGGAAGCCTTCCCCAACCACACAGGCCTACCCTGAGTGCCCCCTCCTCCTCGGTTCAGAGCCGTGCCAGGGGGATGTTAGCTCATTCTGGGGGCAGGGGCCATGTCTCCCCTCTCTTTTAGCTCCTCCCCAAAGGGATGGCCACCCGTCCGTGGGGTCTGTATCTCTGTGCCTCTGTTTCAGGAGTTTGGAGACTTCCTGGGACCCCAGCAGGTTAAGGACCTGTTGCTAGCAGTCCTAGAAGGCTTGAAAGGCAGCTCAGAGGCCCGGGGGAAGGACTCTGGGGAGATGATGCAGCTAGCCTCAGAGGTCACGCTCAGCTCGGTGCTGGAATGGTACCGCCACAGGGTGCTGGAGGTGGTAAGGCTCCCTGTGGGAGGTGGCTGAGGTGGGAGTCCCCACAGGGCTGCTCATCCCTTGGGACCCACCGTCTGGCAGTGGCAGGGTGGGGAGGTGGGAACCCCTAAGCCCTGGAGCAGGGTAGGGGTGGTAGTGGCTGAGTTCTAGGTGCCTCCTACTTGTGGGCAAGAAAGAACTCACTTAATGATCTGGGGGCAGTGGGGAAGGCAGTGTGAGGACCGCTGGTTGTCTCCCAGGGTAGGAGCAGGTGCACTGTTCCCCCCCCCCACCTTCCAATCCCCGTTTGTCTGCTGTTGCCCTCTCTCTCTCCCCTCTCCCCTGCCCCTCTATCCTGTCACCCCCACTTCTTTCCTCCTCCCTCTCCCTACTCTCCCCACACCTGCCTTGGCTTCTCCAACTGGCCTCCTGGCTGCTCACGGCTGCTCTGGCTGCGCCCCAGATCCCAGAAATCATGCAAGGCATCTATGCACAGCTGAACTGCATCCAGGAACCACGGGCCCGCGAGGTGGCCCTGCTCCCCGTCTCCCTCCTGGCCAGCTCCTTCATGACCGAGGTGGTTGTGGCCCTGCTCACGTGCCCCCTCCCACTGGACAGGTACCCACGGAGGGGCTCCCGCCATCACACCTCCGAGGGTTGGAGCAGCCCTCACCCTGGGCTGGGAACTTGTCCTGCCACCCAGGGCAGGCCCTGGCCCTCCCAGCTGGCCCCTTTTCCATATGATCTGAGATGCTTATGACAGCCATTAAGCACTTCTGAAGCCCTGCCGGGTGTCCATGTGGAGCATTAATCCCTTCTGTCCTTAGTACAACAGCCCCACTCTGCAGATGGGGAGACTGAGGTGAAGTTCCTTGTCCTTGCTCACCCAGGGAGCAAGAAACAGGATGAGGACCTAAACTCAGATTTGGCCAGCTCTGAGCCCAGATCTCTAAGGAGGTCCTAGAAAGGAGGTCTGAGTGTTGGCCCTGACTCTGCCTCTGGCTATTCTGTGGTCTTGGGTGGTTCACTTGCCCTCTCTGGGCTTCATTTCCCCCCAGAGACAAAAGAGGGAAATACTCCCTGCATGATTCCCACTCCAGGTGGCTGGTTGTGACAAGCAACGCAGCCAGCTGAGCTGAGGGCCTGCCCAGGGCTGGACTCTGCAGGACCAAGCTTCCTGCTCTCAGCCTTCAGGATCTTGTGGTCTGATGGGCAGAGGGAACTGTGGCCAGAGACACCAGACTGATTGCTCCAGCCTCCCAGCCCAGGAAACACTCCCACACCTTTGAATGAATAGAACAGGGCAGCCAGAGTGTGGCCCACACCTTAAGATAGTTGTACAGGAGCTCACGCAAAATTGCACCAAGGTGTGTGATGAGCTGTGCTTCTAGTGGGGACAGCTCGTGTCATTCATAGAGGCCAGGGAGACTGGCTAGGAAGGTGAGAGCTAGGGTGTCAGGTCCCCGTGCTCCCACTTGGAAGAATTTCACCCTTTCTGCCCACACTAGCCCCCAGAGGGTTTCTTGGAATCACCAACCCTTCAGACTCAAGACTGGCAGGGCCACACCTGTCATCAGAGTCGCTCAGGATGGAGGACAGAGCAGTGGCAGGGGCTCCTGCTCCCAGAAGTCCTTGTGGCAGCCCAGTGGGTCAGCCAGACAGAGCCGATACAAGATGGAAGGAGGCTGGGCTCTCAGGTGCCACGCTGGCGCTTGTGAGAGCCCGAGAGATGGCCTCCTTCCATCTTGTGCCCTGGATGCCTCACGTGCCTCACCCTAGTCTTCCCTCTGGGCTTGAGAGCTGGACTCTTGGGCCTCCCAGTGAAAGGTGTAGGAGCTGCCCTGGCTGAAATGGCTCCTAAGAATTGCTCTTGCTCCTTTTTTTTTCCCCCCAAGATTTTATTTATTTATTTGACAGAGAGAGAGATCACAAGTAGGCAGAGAGGCAGGCAGAGAGGGGGAGGGGAAGCAGGCTCCCCGCTGAGCAGAGTGCCCTATGTGGGGCTCAATCCCAGGACCCTGAGATTATGCATGACCTGAGCTGAAGGCAGAGGCTTTAACCCACTGATCGACACAGGTGCCCCTAGAATTGCTCTTTTACGAGAGATCTAGAGACTTTGCTTTTGGGGTCCCCATGGGGACAAGCGCAGTCCCAAGAGTCACTGCTCCCTGGGAGGATCAATGCAACAGCGTCCTCTTTGGTTCTTATAGTTCATTTATAGTCCCTCCCAGCCCAGATGCAATTTACCAACTGGGTCATTTTCACCATAAGCAATGTTGCCTAGCAACATAGTTGACATACTATCTTTATCAGGTTTCCAGGGGAACAGAGCTGGAAAGTTAATGGAAGGTTCAAATGCTCATGCAGAGAGGAAAGGGGTTCCGTTAACCCTTTTGTGCACCACTGGCCTGTCCATGCTTTCGGCTCCCCACAATTGATAGGAATGCCCACAGTCTGGTGCTGGCAGGTCCAGAGGCTTTCCTCTGCCTGGAGTACTGCCTTGTAAGGAGACAGGTGCAGGCACTCCTTGATATTATGTGACAAATGCAAGGTCCAGGCCCTAAGGGGCCCCCTGGCATAGAGGAATGACTGACTACTGGCTTTGAAGGTGCCAGACCCAGTCATTTCCTGATGCTGCAGCTCATTATCTGTAATATCTCAGACTAATGATGTCACCTCTCTGAGCCTCAATTCCGCATCTGTAAAATGGGAATAACAACCCAACTTGAGTGTCCTTTGAGAATTCAGTGAATTTGAGTGTCTTGAATACCTTGTTCACATCTATACGCCCAGGGCTTTGCCTAGTGCCTGGGGTACAGCAGATGCTCCATGTTTGCCAAATAAATTGAGTATAAAGCACTTGGTACAATATGTGGAAATAGAGTTTTGAAGAATTGTGAGCCCTCTGCCTCTTAGAGAGTGTTTTCTGAATCATTCCTTGCTGGGTCACCCATGGATACCATTTTGATGGCATCTTCCCTTCTCCATGCCCAAACCACGGGGAGGCAGGGTGGACCCAGCGCCCTGGTCCTCACTAACCATCGCCACCCACCAACTCCCCCAGCAATGGTGCGGAGATGTGGAGGCAGCTGATACTGCGCAAGCCCAGCTGTGACATCCGAGACCTCCTGGACCTGCTCCTGACCAGCCTGAAGGAGAAGCCCTTCACCAAGAATGGCCGGACCTCCATCGTGCCCCTTGCGGTGAGCCCCTGCCTGGCCTACCTCATGACTGCCCCATCCTGCGCTCCCTGCTCCTGCCCTCCTGTCCAGCTCAGCACACCCTGCTCTGCCAGGAGCTAGTTGTATGGCTCAGGTAGGTCTGTCTCCAGCCTGCTATTTGTGACCCCCTGGACGGCATCTTGCTGCTGCTTACAGGGAGGGCAGCAGGTGGGGAGGGGGGACTCGCAGACCCGGGTCTAAGAGCTGGCGTGGATTCCCGTACTAATCTATGACCCAAACAAGTCACTTCTCGGCTTGAGGCTCAGCCCCTGCGTGAATGGGAATCTGCCTCATGTGGTGGTGGTGAAGATAAAATGAGGGAACTGATTCTTTCATTTAGTGACACAACATGTTTACATGCTTGCTGTGGGGCTCCGAGCTCATCCCTGAGAACACAGAGGGAAAGGCAGCTCTGACTGCAGGGAGGTGACTGGGTAGAGAGACAGATTTCTCTCTGCCTCTGTCACCGTCACGCTGGCCCTAGCCCTCTGGACAGTACCCCTGCTCATCTCGCTGCTTCCACTTCAGCCCCTGCAATCTGTACTGCAGCCAAAAAATCTTTGAGAATGCACCTCTGCTCTTCTCAATCCCATCAGTGGCTTCCCATTGTCCTTGAGAATAACACAGTATTTCTACTGATGTTGCAAGGCCCTGCACCCCTCTTGGGCCTTACCACACTCCATGGTCCCTCTTACTTGCATGACTCCAGCCTTGTTCTTTGTCAGAAATTCTTACATACCATGCTATCTCTGTCACAGGGCCTTTGCACATGCTGTTCCCGCTCCTGAACTGCTCTCTGCTAACCTAACTTCTACTCGTCCCTCAGCTCTCAATTCCAGCATCACCTCCTCAGGGAAGCCCTCCCTTACCTCCCTGACCTGATCAAATCTGTGCATATTACACTTTGCTTCACATGCTTTATCTTGGAGGAGTTTACCCCGTTGTGATTTAATTTGACACTAATGTGTGGGGTCCTTTGAGTAATCTGTGAGATGCATGAATTCAGTGCCTGAGCCTCTTTTGCTCACCATAATATCCCCAATGTCTGACATATACCTGGCGCAAACTCAAAAAACGTTTTGTTGGACTGATTTATTTATTCATTATTCATAATTGAGCACCTACTATGTGCCAGGCACACTCATGAGTTCTGGGGATTCAGCAGAGAGCAAGATATTCTGGTGGAGGGAAGCAAATAAAGATGTGGCTGGTTGAGGCATGGGTGGTAACCCCTTTACGGAGGGGGTCACTGTGGCTCAGTTATCCCAGGGCTTAGCTAAGGTCATAGAGCTTGGTGGGGCCAGCAGTCAAGTCCAGATCTCCTACCTCTGAATCCTGTGCTTCACCACTGGGGGTCTCGGCCTCTCTCCCCCAGCGCTAAGGTCTACGAATAAGGCATGAGCCTCCATTCCTTCCCTGATTTGGTCCTTAATCCTCTCGTCCCTCAAGGAATGTGTCTTGCTGTATTCATGAGTCACTCATCTGTGCATTTTGCTGAAGCATAGTTTGAGCACAGATACAGCCTGGACAGATTTTTAACTCGTGGTATTGATAAACAGTGACCAAGATTGAGCCAAGAACAGAGCCCTATGGCCCATCACTAGAGATTTTCTCTACAGCATGACCATGTTCTTTGGATACAATCGTTATCTTTGGTCTACTGAAAAATGTAAAGGCTTTGAGTCCAAGAGGCTTGTCTTAGCTCTGCCACTGCCTCACTATATAATCTCGGTCAGTCACTTCCCCCTGCTCTAGCCTTGGTATATTGATCTGTAAACTGGGCAGTAATAAGTCCCACCCTGTCTAGCTTCCCTTTTCAGAAGAGTGAAATACTGTGTGTGAAAGAGCTTCCTAGGGGCACCTGGGTGGCTCAGTGGGTTAAGCCTCTGCCTTCAGCTCGGGTCACGATCTCAGGGTCCTGGGATCAAGCCCCGCATCAGACTCTCTGCTCAGCAGGGAGCCACTTCCCCCTCTCTCTCTGCTTGCCTCTCTGCCAACTTGTGATCTCTGTCTGTCAAATAAATAAATAAATAAATAAAATCTTAAAAAAAAAAAAAAGAAAGAAAGAAAGGGCTTCCTAGGTTGTAAAGTACAAATAAGTGCCACTCCTGATTCTCATCCAGCCCGCATTTTGTCTCTTATCTCTCTGGGGACATGCCGTGGGCTCTGTCACTTGACAAATTCTCTTCCCTTGGGCCAGCTAGCATGAGAGCACAGATCTTGGTCACTTCTTCGTAAAGCACTTTCACCTCTCCCCTCATTCACTCTCCACCACACCTGTGGGGCTGGTGACCCCCCAACCCCTTGACAGGATGAATGGATCTGAAGCTCAGAGAGGGCCAGGGAACTGTGGGGCCGGAAAGAGCCATCCAATCTGTGACCCCAGCACCACTGCCCCTTCCCCTGCATTGTCTTCCTACCAGCGAGAGAGGCCTTGGTGGGCGGAGCAGGAGGCGGGCCCAGGCCAGGACCAGAGATGAATGGCAGGTGGAGAGGGTGGACGGTGAGCACCCCGTCGGGTCCCAGGGACCGTCGTGGACAAAACACTAATAAAGCCAAGTTCCCAGGACTTCGGGGGGCTGGTGTGGGCAGTCGTGGATAGAAAAGGCAGGGTGTGACCTGTAGGCGTGGAGTGACAGAGCTGAGGACTGGGCCTCCCTGGCTCCCACTCAAGCTGGGATTTGTTTCTTCCGGTTTGCTGGGCAGCAGGGAGGCAGTGGGGGCAGCCAGGTTTAATGGCCTGAAGTGAAGGGACAACGGGAGCGCCATCATGGTCTCTGTGCCCATGTTATGAATGAGGAAGAGGGAGGGCATGTGCAGCTGGTGTCTGAAAGCCTGGGCTCCAGTCCCAGCTCTGTCCCTAGGGCCGGGCAACCACGGTAAGTGCCTTCACCCCTCTTGAGGTGTCTCCTCGCCTGCACAACGGGATCAAGACTGCACCTCACCCACGGTGAGAGAGGAGCCCCCCATCCAGTTCTTCTACAGTTGTGTCACCACCAAAGAGGCAGGCCGCTGTGCTGGTCTAGGGCTCACCCAGAGAGCCAGGAGTTGGAGTGTGTGTTGGGGCATGGTGGGTGGAGAGATCTGGGCTCTATCAATTGGAGTGAGAGAAGAGCAAAGATCCAGGTCCAAGCTGCTAGAGAAGCTGTCCAGGCGCCTGCCAGGAGCCTCCAGCCAGCCTCCCCTCTGCCCGCAGGCAGCCAGCGGCCTGTGTGAGCTCCTGTCGGTCAACAGCTGCGTGGGTCGTGTGAGGCGTATCTATCCCCAGCTGCTCCTGGCCCTGCTCATTCAGGTCCATTACCACATCGGGCTCTACTTTCCCAGCCGCACGGCTTTCTGCAACGATGCCAGGAAGGACACTCCGCCTTCCATCTTCATACCTGTGCGGTATGTATGTCTTGCTCTTCCTGGCTGGGGGAGGCCACTAGCAAGGGCCTTTCCTAAAATCTTGAGGGCAGTCAGTTGGTAGAATTAGCTTTGGGACTAAAAGAGAAAACAGAAGCATATTTTTAGCAGTGCTGTGTTTCAGACCTGCCCGGTGCTGGATGACAGCAAAAAATCCGCCTTCCCCCAAGGAGCTCACAATTTCACGTTTCGTCCTCCCTCCCTAGACCTATCATTTGTTTTAGATTTGTATCCAAGTTCCACCTTTTTATTTTATTATTTTTATTTTATTTTTTACATGGACTCCATACAGGTCTTGAACCCACGACCCTGAGATCATGACCTGAGCTGAGCTCAAGAGCCGAATGCTTAGCTACTGAGCCACTCAGGCACCCCTCACCATCTTATTTTTCATTATTAACCCGTATAGGTAACACATGCATGTGGGTAAAGATCTCAAAAGGCATTAAAAGTGAGTTTCCTTTCCTCTCCTTACCCAGTGAGCCTCCCCAGAAGAACCAGGTTCTTTCATACCCTTCCACAGGTGGTTGATGCAGAGCTAAGCACACGTGTCTGTTTCTGCTTTTATACTAATAGTAACGTCCTTTACAGTTACAGTTTTGCTTTTAGCATATGCTCTGTCCTAGGAGAACAGACATAGAGATCTGTGTCATTTTTTTTTTTTTTAAAACAGCTGCATAATACCCTCCCGAGTGGAATGTACCATAATTTATTTAACCAGGATCCTCTTGGTTTAGGTACTTTGCACTTACAGACACAGCTGCAATGAGCTCGTTTATATGTCTTTATGCACACATGTGATCGTACAATGTAGGACAAATTCCCGAAAGGAGACTGGGTCCATTGAAGGGCTTCTGCATTTTAATTGTGAGCTGGGCTAGGGATATGGGGTGGAGAACGTTCTTGACCAGTGAGTGATGAAAAGGAAGATGGAGTGCCCTCTCAAGCACTCAGTTTGCCACATGGCCTCTGCCAGGGGTTGCTGCGTCCAGGAGGGCGTGAGAATGGCTGTCTCCCACACCTTGGCTAGCACAGTGGAACAGAAGATATGTATGTCTTCGCTGATCTGAAAGTTGAAAAAAAATGCTGTCGTTTTCTCTTATTATGCTTGAGGTTGAGGTTGAAGTGCCATATGTGTTTTCCTTTTTTAAAGATTTTATTTATTTGAGAGGGAGAGAGTGAGTGCATGTGTGAATGGGGGATGAGCAGAAGGGGAGGGAGAGGGAGAGAGAGGATCTCAAGCAGACTGTGCTGAGCACAGAGCCCCACGTGGAACTCCGTCTCACAGCCCTGAGGTCACGACCTGAGGCAAAACCAAGAGTCAGATGCTTAACCATCTGAGCCACCCAGTGCCCCTGTGTTTCCTTTTCTTTGAGCAACGTTTGCCCAATTTTTTATAGGACTGTTGAGAACTTTTTTTGTTGTTAATTTGTAAGGCTTTTTATATATTAAGGATGGTAACACTTTGTTACATGTATTCACTTAACTGGTAACTATTTTATGGTCTTTGCCATACAGAGGGTTTAAGTTTGTATGCAGGCGAGTGTCTCAGTCTTTTCTTTGGCTTCTATTGTGTGGGATGCTTAGAGAGGCACACTTTGAGGGGCTGAGTGCAAGCCATTGCAAGGCTGGGCTTGAAGTCCAAACATCTCAGATTTGAGTGTGGTTCCATCATTTAGGCTTTGTCCCTTGGGTAAACCACTTTAACCTCTTGGCAGCCTGGTGTGCTTGCCCATGAAATGAGGTAAGTGATTTCTGCCCTGCAGGTGTGTTGTAAGGACCAAACAGGACCCTGCGTCCCAGTGGGACACCCCATGCCAGGGCCACAGCACCACCTCTGACTCCCTGGTGCTTGTGAGGGTGGCAGCCCTGACTCAGGAAGCTGGTGGGCTCCAGGGGAGACAAAACCAAGGGGAAGTAGAGAAGGCGCTGGAGGAGGAGGAAGAGGAGGAACACACGGTGGAAAGGTCTCAACCTCCAAACACACGGTGGAAAGGTGTCCCCCTCCAAAAGGTCCAGCTGCTGTGCCCTGTGGCAGCCTCAGGCTTCAATGCAGCTCCCTGTTGGGTCCTTGGCCCCCCCATCCCACTGCAGGGACAGGGCAATGCTGGCTCCACTTCACTGGGAAAAGCTGAGAACCTTCTGGGAAGGTGAAGCCTACAGAGTGGGCATTTCGGGGAGCCAAAGGACCTGCGCCACTACCCACAGCCTTCCTCCCTACGCTGTCACCTCTGCCTTTTTACAAAGCAGCACAGACCTCACCTGGGGCTCCTGGAGGTGTATCTTTGCGAGTAGGGTGGGGAGGAAGGACGATGGGTAGGGTCATTTTTGTTAAAACTTGGAACCCAATCAAGGGTGTGGTGGAAGAGTGGAGTCACCTACCTAGGAATGATGTGGCACTGTGTCCAAAAGCTTTGGCCTAATTTTGAGTTCCTCGGCTGCACACACTGACACCGGGTAGGTGCAGTCTGGGTAAGAGCTATGACAGTCTGAAGCCAGGTAGAGAGAAAGTGACC
Source organism: Lutra lutra (assembly GCF_902655055.1). Classification (NCBI taxonomy): domain Eukaryota; kingdom Metazoa; phylum Chordata; class Mammalia; order Carnivora; family Mustelidae; genus Lutra; species Lutra lutra. Next base: position 153,469,090 of record NC_062281.1, on the reverse strand, counting down.
GCTGCTCCTGGAGATGGGGACACTGGGTGGTCAAGTCATGGAGCAGAACATTACACAGCTGGCTCACTCGGTCTTAGTTCAAGGTGCTGATGCTTGGCATGGAAGGTAGAACCTTCCAATGAAAACGTGCAAATCTCCGCTTAGCTATTCAGCCAGTGCTCTGGGGGGAAGGGAACAGGTGGGGGGAGGGAGAGTTGGACAGGGCAAGCCCTAGGCTCTTGGGGTGGTCAGCACTGGGAGCCTGCCTCCTTCTCCCTCCACGTGTGTGTGACTTTGCTGGTCTAGGACTGTAACTGACAGCACGTGTCTCTAAGAATCAGCAGGAAGCTTGCATGGTTCTGAAAGCCCAGGTCTCGGTAGAAGCTTGACTTTTCACACTGATCAGTAGTTATTACAAAACCCAAAACATGAAAACTAAAAGTGAATTACTGAACATTACGCAATTTCCAGAATGCTTTGCTGCTTTGTCTTGAATCATGAGGACCACCTACTCTCAGTATCTCCTGACGTATGTCCACATGTGATAAATTCTTTAAACATGAGGGCTGACGTTTCTAGAAAACTTTGTCTAAATGTAAACTTCATTCCACACACTGTCCGTTTCCATTTTATTAAAGGTTTATCTATAGGTACACATACACATCTGCGGACACCCAGTGCCCAGGACATAGTGGGGCATCAGCATGGGGCTGCACCCCCTCCCGCTCCTTCCCAGCACCACCCTGGGGCTTCAAAAACACAGAGGACTGGGTTCCAGCCTCCTCTATCCACAGGTTATAAAAGCCCCCCCACCCCCCACCCATACTGCCCATGGCCTTCTGCTGGGCATCCAGGTCAGGGAATCCCTCCATAAGTGCCCCAAGAGGGTGAAGGCCTCAGGCCAACAGGAGACTGTGTGCAAGTGAGGAGGGATGACCTCTCCCACAGAGAGCTGCCCAGGCATGGGCGTGAGGGGGAGAGGTGGGGGGGAGAGAGGCAGACCCCAGAGGTCTGGGGAGGCCTGGCTCCAACCTCTCCCTCTAGGGAAAGAGGCTCAGGAGAAAAGGAAGGGTAAAACACCACTTGGGGGAATTTTGCTTCTGTTGACTCTCTTTCTCAAAGCTAATAATTTTTTAAAAGCCGCTCTTGGTGGGTACACCGATGACTGCTACCTCAGCATCAGCAGGGCTCAGAGAAGCTTGTCTGGCCAGATGGGAGCTGACAGGCCGGGGTGTGGGAAGAGGCCGGCTGGAGGGAGGTCCGGCCCCTGTGTGGTGGGGAGGGGAGTGGGGGTCATGAGGTCTCAGCTGCCTTGTCTTGGCAGCTGGGTGGTCAAAGTGGTGAAAACCTTGCTGCTGAGGATGGGCTGCTCCTATGAGGCCACCTTTCTGGAGGACCAGGGCGGCTGGGAGCTCATGGAGCAGGCGGAGAACCACCACCGGGGAGTGTCCCTGCTGGCCAGGTGAGGCTGGGATGGCCCGGTGCAGGGTTTGGGGGAGGGAGAGATTTGGGTTTGCATCTCTCTCTGGGCAAGACCCTTCCCTCAGTCCTGCACCTCTTCTAAGTGGCAGGGTACGGTCGACCTCAGTGGGCGTCCCGACTCACACTGAGTGTGGCTAGGACAGTGCCTGGCAACCGCACAGCCCTTCGCTTACTTACGAAGCCCCTTTTCTCACTGTATGGGGACCTTAGTTCCTATGCTCATACAGCCATGGCGGTATAGCCAAGGCCTTCAGAGTGTGGCCTTAGGGCTGGTCTGCCTGTGTCCAGATCCCAGCCCACCACCTCTCAGCTGTGTGACCCAGGGCAAGTTCTTGCCTCTCTAAGCTTTACCTTCAGTCACGTGGAAATAATAATAGGACCCATCGCCAGAGCTTAGGATGAGGGTTAAAGTACTCTGTATAGCCCCTGGTATATGGAAGGAGCGCAGCACAGGTTAGCTTTCACGGTCATTATGCTGACTGGTGGGACAGGGATCATCAGCCTACATTTGGCACAGCAGGATGCCAAGGTCCCAGAGAGGGACAGTTATGTATCAAAGGTCACACAGCCAGGAAGTGGCAATGCTAGGAGATGATCAGCGGACCCAGACTGGGGTCTTCCCTGGCCCCCATACACAGCCTCCCCTGGGGTTGGGAAGGGGCACCTCGATTCTGAAGATGTGACTCCTGTAGGAACAGTCTGTTCCTTAACCTTGCACCTTGAGTGCCCAGGATGCTGCCGCCCCCCCAGGGGTCTCAGGATACAATTGCATTTATTGAACACCTACTATGCTCTAGGCATCGTGCAAAGAGCTGTGTGCTCTGTGCTCTTGGGCAAGCTTTCCCACTCTGAGCCTCAGGTTTCTCCATCTGTAAAACAAAGCAGTTAAACTAGACGGCCTCCGAGATTCTGTGCAGATGGGAAATCCTGGGAACCCAGGAACCCAAGGTGCCCCTGACTTGCTCGGAGTTTAGAGTGTCAGGCCAGACCCTCCCAGCCCCCCAGGAGGTCCCCTGGGGCTGGAGAGCCTGAGGACTGCTCACCCTGCCTCACCCCCAGGGCCATGGTGCACTACTCCTGCCAGGAGCTGTGCCGTATCCTCTACCTGCTCATCCCGCTCCTGGAGCGAGGCGACGAAATGCACAAGATCACGGCCACCGCCTTCTACGTGGAGGTACCAAGCGGGCGCGGGCACTGGGCAAGGCTCCTCCCCCGCTGCCCGGAACCCAGGCCTCAGTTCACATTATCAGTCATTTCTCCTGCGCAAACAGTACTTAGCAATGGAGAATTTCACAAGCAAGATTGCTCTAGGATATAAAGACCTCGTAGGATCTCCCTTTGCTCCTCCTCTCTCCACTCCTTCACCCCATTCTACTCCTTCCAGATTCCCCGTTCCCAGGCAACCCCCAACCTTTGGTGGGCACTGCCATGTGCCAAGCACCAGACTAGAGATGCAAGGTTGGAGGTACAAATAAGAAATTGACTTTGCCCAGACCTCAGGGAATTCTCAGTGTGGCAGAGAAGCCAGAGGATGCCCCAGTTATAAAATGGGGTGCCATGAAGTGACTTGTGCTCTGATGGGGGCAGTCCAGGCTGTGGTGGGAGAAAGGACACTTGAGGTGGTAATGGTGGTGGCGGGAGCATCAGGGAGGGCTTCCCGGAGGAAGTGACATCTAAGCTGAGTTGAGTGTGTGGAGGGTACTGGGGGTGCTGGGAGAGATGAATCATGAGGTTGGTTAGGGTTGGACCCAGAAGAGGAGACCTGCCAGCAATAATAGCTAACATTTACTGAGCATTTACTCTCTTCTAGGCATGTTCTTAGAGTTTTACCCATATAGATTCACTTAATCCTCATGATAATCCTATGATTATCTGTGATGAAGAGACTTTTGATGCAGATCCCATTTCAACCCCCGTTTTAGAGGAGGAAACTGAGGCACTGATTTAAGTCAATTTTGCAAGACCACGCAGTTTGTAAGTGGCAGACTCAGGATTCAAACCCAGACTCTTGGGTTCTCAAACCCACTCTTTCCTCCCCTGTCTCTCTATTTTATTTTATTTTTTTAAAGATTTTATTTATTTATTTATTTGGCAGCAAGACAGCAAGAAAGGAAACAGAAGCAGGGGGAGTGGGAGAAGGAGAAGCAGTCTCTCCACCGAGCAGGAAGCCTGATGTGGGGCTGAATCCCAGGATCCTGAGATCATGATCTGAGCCAAAGGCAGACACTTAACCACTGAGCCACCGAGGCGCCCCCTCTTTAATTTAGAAAAAAATTGTGGTAATATACACATCACATAAAAGTTATCATTTTCACCATGTTTTCACCACTGTGCCACCATCAGCACCTTCCACAGAACTGTTCATCTTCCTTCCCAAGTGCAGCCTCTGTCTCAAACTGAAACTGTATCCATGAAATACTGCCTCCCCATTCGGCCTCCCCAGCCCCTGGCAACCAGCATTCTACGTTGTGGCTCTGAGCTTGCTGTTGTAGGTTTCGAGGAGACAGTCACACAATATGTCCTTTTGTGTCTGGCTTATTTCACTCAACATAATTAGTCTTTGAAGTTCATGCATGTTGTTAACAAGGCTCAGAATTTCATTCTTTCTTTTCAAGCTGGATAATAGTCCCTTGTATGTATCCACCACATTTTGTTTATCCATTCATCTGTCGGTAAACATTTGTAAAGCCCACTCTCCTAACTGCCAGTCTTGCTGTCTCCTGTGACTTTCTGGGCAAGGTCATGCTGGGGTCTGTGCTGTCATCAGGGTCTGCGGTGGGGTCAGAGTAGCAGGCTCACTTTCTGCTCGGAGAGTAGAAGACTAAGGAAGGCTTCCTGGAGGAGGTGCCCTCTGAGCTGCCAGATGGACAGGAGGCAGCATTTTCTTCCAGGCACTTCCTGCATCTCTTCTGCTTCTCCAGCTGGAGTGAGAGTCTGGGGAGGAGGGACCATGTCGTGCTGGCATTGCATCCCCAGCCCCAAAAGCTTCTCAAGAAGTGGGGATCGCGAGAGTGAGTGAGTGCCCAGATGAACACTTGGCCTGGCCCCACAGGCACCAGTAGAATGTGTCACCTCCAGGAGGACAGATGAGGGCATGCTTCAAGGTCACACAGCTCAAGGAGTCCAGAGAGATTCTGACTAGGTTTGCCCAACTGGTCGGCCACTTCTCTCTAATTCTGTGAGTGGCCACCACTTGTGGCTCTTGGGGGAGATGGTGGTGGTGGCACTTTACAAACCTCAGAGGATGCTCCCATGTCCAGCATAAGGCCAGGGGCACTAGGCTTAACCTTTCCTGAACACTCCCCTGGAAACCTGAGCAGTGGCCCTCCGCCCTGGAGCAAGTATCCTCAGCCATGTTCAGTCCTCCGGCTCCCCCAGAGAGGTGAGCTGCGGTCGGCCAGAGCCGGGCCCACCACATTCACTGTGACACCTTGATGCAGCTCACATATCCCGCCCCGGCCTCCCCAGCCGCCTATGCTGTGATCATCAATGTGTGTGCTTGCTGGTCCCAGCGGCTAGGCAGCTCAAGGGAGCTTGGCAAGTTCCGGAACCTGCCCGTGCCTCAGTTTCCTCATTTGCAATATGGGGATGGTGAATTGCCCACCTCATAGAGCTTTTAAAAAAAGATTTATTTATTGTAGAGAGAGAGAGTGCTAGAGAGCTCATGCGAGCAGGGGGAGGGGCAGAGAGAGAGAGAGAGAGAGGGAGAGAATCTCCAGCAGACTCCCAGCTGAGTTTGGAGCCCGACTCAGGGCTTGATCCCATAACCCTGAGATCATGGCCGGAGTTGAAATCAGAGGCTGGATGCTTAACTGACTGAGCCACCTGGGTTTTGATGAGGATTAAATGAGTTCACATAAAGCTCTTAGGGTAGTACCTGCATCTAGGAAGTATTGTCTGTGAGTCAGCTATATTGCTATTATTATTATTATTACTATTTATTATCATCAGTACCCTTTTCTGCATATCTAGTGTGCAGCCCAGAACCTGGTGCAGAGCAGGCCTGACTTTGAGTTGTGTGGTCGGGCAGAGGGAGGGCAGTGGGTGGAGCCCCTTCTGTACAGTTCCTGTCCCTCTGGGCCCTGGCCCTGTCCCTCTCCCCAGCTCTCTCTTCTCATCATAGCAGCTCAGGGTCTCCGTAGTCACAGTAGAGCTAAAGCCAGGGAACAGATGGGAGAAGTGTTTATGAGGATGACCAGGCAGGAACCGAAGACGAGTTGGCTGCTGTGGGTGGGAGGGTGGCAGGGAGAGGAAGGAGATGGGGGTGATGTTGGGTTTAGGCTAGGACTGCAGGGGGAGTGGTGGTGCTAGACCTGGCAATGGGAACACAGGAGGAAAGGCAATTCTAAAGAGGAAAGGAACCAAGTTTTATGTTGGACCTGAACTCTTGCACCAAAGTGTTTTCGAAGCACATACTTTCCCCAGAGCTTGTGTTGGGTAACAGGAACCCAGGGAGTAACGCTCAAGGAACCCAAGGAAGCCCCGGGGCGATGCAGGAGCAGATGCATAGGCAGACAGGGGCACTCGGGTTTCCACGTTAGGGCTCCCAGGGGCCCAGAGAAGGGGCAGTCCAGCCCGGTGCCGTGAGGTCCAGGGGCATCGTCAAACACAGCCTCAGGGGGGCCTGGGTTTTGGATGGAGCCATGCAAGGTGAGCTGGAGCTCTAGTGGAGGTGGCCACCCTCGCAGAAGGGCATCCTGCCAGCACAGAGAGGACAGAACAGTCTGGATCGTTCCACAAAAATGCGCAGCTTGGTTAGAAGCTGATTGGTAATAAGAGTGTGGGCTGTACACTTTGGAGAACAGTGTGGAGATTCCTCAAGAAATTAAAAATATAACTTCCCTATGACCCTGCATTTGCACTAGTGGGTATTTACCCCAAAGATACAGATGTAGTGAAAAGAAGGGCCATCTGTACCCCAGTGTTCATAGCAGCAATGGCCACGGTCGCCAAACTGTGGAAAGAACCAAGATGCCCTTCAACGGACAAATGGGTAAGGAAGATGTGGTCCATATACACTATGGAGTATTATGCCTCCATCAGAAAGGATGAATACCCAACTTTTGTAGCAACATGGACGGGACTGGAAGAGATTATGCTGAGTGAAATAAGTCAAGCAGAGAGAGTCAATTATCATATGGTTTCACTTATTTGTGGAGCATAACAAATAACATGGAGGACATGGGGAGATGGAGAGGAGAAGGGAGTTGAGGGAAATTGGAAGGGGAGGTGAACCATGAGAGACTCTGAAAAACAATCTGAGGGTTTTGAAGGGGCGGGGGGTGGGAGGTTGGGGGATCCAGGTGGTGGGTATTGGAGAGGGCACGGATTGCATGGAGCACTGGGTGTGGTGCAAAAGTAATGAATACTGTTACGCTGAAAAAATAAAAAATTAAAAAAAAAAAATACTAAAAAAAAAAAAAGAGTGTGGGCTGTAGAGTGGCATGGAGTGGATGAGGCCCCAGAGGCAGGTGGGGCCCGATGGTGAAAGGCATCGGGGAGCACCGGGCCTCAGAGCTGGAGAGTGACATGTGCCGCCTTGCCATGAGGTGCTGATGGACATCGGGTGGAGGTGTCTGGCAAACTGTTGGTTTTCCAAGTCAGAAGCTCTGGACCACAGCACAGACTAGAGATGGTGACTTGGGCATTATGTGCCCGGGGACACTAGTTAAAATCCTGAGCAGAGGAGCTCATGGAGGACAGTGGGCAGAGGGAAGCCAGGCAAAGAGGACAGAGCTCAGCGTCATCAACACGGACGGCTGGGTAGGGACAGGAACGAGTGACTGTCCTAGCCAGACCAGGGCCGTCCAATATGATAACCGCTAGCCACAATGGGGCCTATCAGCCCCCGAAACGTGTCTGAATTGAAATTTGTTGTAAGTTTAATATTCACACCACATTTCAGACTTGGTTCAAAAAAATTTTTTTAGAGCGTAAAATATATCAGTAATGTTTATACTGATTACAAGTCGAAATGATAATACTTTGGATATATTGGGTCTGGCATCACTACCATTAACTTCACCTATTTCTTGCTCTTTAAATGTGGCTACTAGGAAATTTAAACTGATGCTCATGGCTTGTCTTGGACAGCACTAGCCAGCTAGCCATCCTTCATGCCCCACGCTCAGCCCCTGGTCATCCAGCGCAACTCCCCTGGGGAGGCGGGGCGGGGGGCTACCCTGCTCCTCGGCTCAGGGAGTCCTTCCTGTTACTCCCGCAGCTCCTGCAGATGGAACAGGTGCGGCGGATCCCCGAGGAGTACTCGCTGGGGCGAATGGCAGAAGGCCTGAACCACCAGGACCCCATCATGAAGCTGCTGTCCATCCGAGGCCTGGTTATCTTGGCCCGCAGGACTGAGAAGGTGAGCGGAAGTCAGGGGAGAGCCCGGCCCAGCCAGGCCCTGAGCCAGAAGAAGGAGGGAGCCTGGCCATCACTGACTCTCAGATGCTGTACTCCATTTCTGTACCTGCCTGTAAAGCAGATAGCCTTTAATAATTCCCCATACACTTTATTCTCATTGGAGTAGTTTCTAATCCAGTTGTTTTCACCATAACCCTGAAGGCTGTACGTCTAGGAGGGGCTGGGGATTGTAGTAGTTTTTCCTATTTTACAGATTAGGAAACTGAGGTCCAGATTGTTGGTGCATCTTAACATTGTTAAAAAAAAAAAAAAAAAAAAAAGTGCTTTGTTTTCCTCTCCCAGGCACTGTGGCAGCTCATGGCATAGAGGGACGAAGGGACAGGATGTAGGTTCAGAAAGCTAACTAGCAATGCAGATCTTCTACCTGGTGCCAGCAAGGGGGTGGCAACAGAGGCCCTTGGCTGCCCAGACCCGGAAGGAGTCAGTGAGGCCAAAGAGGACTTTGGGGACAGCAAGAGGCTGAGGGAGGGCATTCCAGGCAGCTGGGATGGCATAATCAAAGGCCTGGAGGTGGAGCACCTGTCCTACCAAGGCCATCTCAGTGAATCAGAGGCTGGGTCTCCCACCTGGCGGCCCCTGCTGCCAGGTAGGAGCCCGCATCCCAAACGGTCCTGCCCCGCAGACTGCCAAGGTGCAGGCCCTCCTGCCCTCCATGGTGAAGGGCCTGAAGAGGATGGATGGGCTGCTGGTGGTGGAGGCGGCCCACAACCTCAAGACCATCTTCAAGGGGCAGGACCGGAAGCTGACAGACAGCTCGGTCTATGTGGAGATGCTGCAGATCCTGCTGCACCATTTCAACGATGTAAGGGATCCCGTGGAGGGGGGTTGGGGGGGCTGGGGGGCAGCCTCTGGAGGGTGTGGCTTTTACTATGCTGGGGACTGCAGTAGCTCCCGTGGCCCGCTGAGGCAGGGCACAGCGGTATCAGCCCAGGCCGGGTGGGTGGGTACCTCGTTCCAGTGGGCCCATGTCTTTTTGTAAGTGGATTGCATTGAGAAACATCCTTCTTCAATCAGTTCTCACCGAGGGGACTCTTGAAATCAAGTGTCCCCAGACCCTTGCCTCATTGCAGTTGGCCCACCTCAAGGCGGCACGTGTTTTCCAGCAGAGGGGGGCATTTTCCCACTTGGCACTAGGCACCTCTTAGGGGGTCCTGGCCAAGGGGAGCGGGCAGAACTCCAGACCCAGGCTCCAGTGAGGGGGGCACTGGCCCCGGATCAGCCCCACCTGGTGGCCTCTGCCCTGTCCCATCTCTGTGCATCTTGTGCCTGGAGGGCCCCCCAGAATGAGTGGGTGGACAGCCGCCTGCCTCCGTGTGAGGCTCAGAGGCCCAGGCAGCCTCTTGGAGGAGGGAGCCTGCCTGAGCCTCGGGGTCTGCCCCAGTCTCGAGAGGACGTGCGCTCTTCCTGCATCAACCTGTATGGCAAGGTGGTCCAGAAGCTGCGGTTGCCCCGCACCCCAGCTGTGGAGCAGCAGCTCATCAGGACCTTGGTGCCCCTGCTGCTGCTCATGCAAGAGGGCAACACCGAGGTGAGCCAGGTGAGTGTGCGTAGGCACTGGGCCCTGTGGCCGAGCCTCCCTCTGTGGAAACCAAGCCAGAGTCACTAACAATCTGTTATGGACAAGCCTGTTTTCCAAAGGCACCCATGTCAGAATTCCTCCTCAAGATGGACTTCACTTGTGCATTTCAAATTGATATAGATTTCTCCAGAATGCAGTTTCACAACACTTTTTTTTTTTTCTGGAAGATATTCTGGCTGTCCTGGAATTCCCCATTTCTGGTATTGTCTTCCTGTTGGTCCCCAGAAATGTATAAAGACCCTGTTCCGCTGCTCTTGCCTCATGGCATGGGAATTGCCAAAAAGAGCCTATAGCCGGAAGTCCTGGGACAACCAGCAGCAGACGGTGGCCAAAATATGCAAGTACCTTGTGAGTGCTTTCAAGACTACAGTTGTTCCCGATGAGTATGCTAGAGGTGGGCAAAGCTTTCCCCTTTTCTCTTCCTTCCTTTTGCATGAGCATCCTGACTGGCAATTCCACTTTTACCCACACGTTAATTGGCTCCTGGATGTTCACCTGCCTTTCTGGCTTGTCACTTCTGGTGTCCCTCTCCAGTGGCTTACCGGACACCTCCCCACTGACCCACATGCACTTGAAGCTCAGCATGCCTCTTCTGAGCTGATGCCCTCCCCCAATTTCAATTCTGCTCTGTCCCTCTTGATCCCCAAAGCAGAAGCCTAGAATTATCCTAGACTCCGTCTCCCTCACTCTCCACATTCGACCAATCTTAAATATCCTAAACGTCTCTTTACCTGTTTCTTCACTCCCTGTCACCACACTCCTTGCCCTTACTTTAGGGCATGGATGTCTCCCAGCAGGGGCGTCGATCCAGCCTCCCCCCCGCTCCCCCCCCCGCCTCCAGTTCTCTCCACCTTGAACTTCACCTCTTCCAATTCCATCCCCCCTTGGTCCACCAAAGCAATCTGCTTCAAACACGATCTGTCTGTGTTCTATCTCTATTTCAAGAGTTCCCTTCAAAAAGTTCCCTTTTCTGCATCCGCAATTCCCAGGGTATATTCTCTGTGACACACACCCCACAGGAAATGCCCTACAGGGGAGAAAATAGGTTCTAAGATGAATAGGTTTGGGAAACACTGCCTTGTCATCTTCCTCTCGGGGGTTTGCAATGCCTTCAGCTCACTAAAGGCTCTGAGGTGGTCTGTGCTAAGATGTTCCGTGGTTGTTGAATCCGTGATCAGGCCACCCATACGCCATGGAAGGCACGCTGCAGGAGGCAGCCCGGTCCCTCTGCGCACCATTTGGGAAGCTTTGCTATAAGTCCTATCTACATCCCCTGCTGTCAAGGCACCCCCGGACGCAGACTCGGAGACAGAGATTAGCATGCAAGAGGGTTATTTGAGCATGGCCTTGGGATTGACACCTATGGACGGGAGGGCGGGGGCAGGGAGAGAGGTCAAGCTGCATCGTAGCTCTGGGGGAGCCTCAGCCATCCCTGCAGTGAGATTCCCCACATTTGGGGCCGGGGCCAGGTCTTTACATGCTTGTGTCTGTTTGTTACTGGATGCTAGCCACCCTGGGAAGGGACATGACCTTGGGCCAGCAGTTCTCTTCTGCAGAGGCAGTCCCCAGTGTTGGGGGAATAACCCTTCACCTCAAAGGGAGATCTGGGTGGGGCATGCCAGCACCCCACACAGCAGTCTAATGAAAATATGCAGAGTAACAGATGGTTCCTAGGATTAAGAAAAGGGCTGGAAACCACCACTATCAGTAATGCTCAAAACCCCTGCAATCCAGGATCTGTTATTATTATCATCCTTTCACGAGGGAAAAAGAGGCCTAGAGGAGGTGTTCGGCTAGGGCGCTAATTCAAATACCCCCCAGTGACCAGGGAGCGGGTGGAGAGTGATTGTGGGTGACACGAAAGTGATGGGGCCTATGTCAGCCTGGAGGGCCAGGCTCTGTTGAAAGCATGAGTGGGTGGGTGCTCCTGCTCATGGTGTAGGCCACTCTTGCCAGCTCCTCTGCTTTCACAGGAAAAGCCAGAGACCCAGATTTTTATAAGACATCAATTAGCAATCAATTTAGCTTGTTGAAAATACTGTGCTGGTCACGGCTCTGCCAACTCCTCATGGTTTGTGGGCTGCCGGCTTATGACCTCTGTGCTAGGCCCTTCTAGAGCCTCTGTTTTAGCTTTTCAGCATCAACAGGTTTGCTCATGAGAGGGTCAACTTCTAGCCTTAGCTTTAAGGAGGGAGCGGTAACCCATTCATTCATCCATCCACCATCCATCCATTTACCCATCCATCCAGTGCTTTCTGGGCATCTATGCCACACACATCCGGGATGCTGAGAAGTTGGAGCTGAGTGAGCTGGCCCCTTCTCTCATGGGAGCTCTGGATCCGGTAGGGGAGATAGTTATAAATAATCACAGCACAATGCCATAGGTGACATGCACGACAAGGGCTGTGCAAGGTGGTGTAGAAACATGAAGAGTGGTGAGATCTGCTCTGAAAATTGTGAAAGGCTTCAGGGAGGAGGTGGCTTCTGAGCTGAACCTCAAGGGATGAGAGAGATCTATCAAAGATGAAGAAGAGAGGGAAGGGTACCCCAATCAGGAGCAATCACTTGTACCAGGCATGGAGCTGGGAAGAGCTGGGGCCACATCCTGCTATTGGAGCAGAGTGTGCATAGCAGGTAGAGGCATTGGTGGAAACAGGCTGAGAAGCATGATCATGAAGGGTTTGATGCCAGGCCCATAGTTTATTCTCTGACATGCAGATTGTCAATAGGAGAGTAATTGTACCAGATTCTTCCTCATCTCCCTCAATGACCTCTTAGCAGGATGCCTGCCCCCGAATTTCTCCTTGATCAAACTCATACTGAATACCACTGACAGACTATTTTGCCCCAAAACATTGCTTTGTCAAGAATGGATGCTGGCTTCCTATTTTCTAATGCCTAAGTAAGCCTTATTCCTATCTGGCTTTTAAGGACTTTTAAGACCTCTCTAGTGTATTTTTCACTGCTCTGTAACTTAAACTCTTTACCCTGATCAGAGCTGTCTCCTTATCTATCATGTCCCTTGAGTGCCATGTCCATTCCCACTTGGCTGGACTTTTATTTTATTTTATTTTATTTTTTTAAGATTTTATTTTATTTTATTTGACAGACAGAGATCACAAGTAGGCAGAGAGGCAGGCAGAGAGAGAGAGAGAGGAGGAAGCAGGCTCCCTGCCGAGCAGAGAGCCTGATGCGGGGCTCGATCCCAGGACCCTGGGATCATGACCTGAGCCGAAGGCAGAGGCTTTAATCCACTGAGCCACCCAGGCGCCCCTGGACTTTTTATTTTAGAACTTTCCTCTGAGCTGCAGTGGGGGGTGAACTGGAAGAGGATAAACCCAAGGCAGGAAGACCATGGAAAGGATTGCTGCAATCCACTAAGAGAAAAGGAGGCCTGGCCTCTGGGAGCCTCAGGCAGAGGCCAGGATGGGTAGCAGAGAAGTTTAGGAGGCAAGGAGCTGAGGCTTGGCTGCCTGACAGGGTCACCATTCCTAGGTTTGGGAAGAGTGGATGGGCAATCAGTCCCTCTGAGGGCTCAGCACTCTTGGGCTTTCTCTTTGTCCCAGGTGACTACCCACCAAGACAGCGCCTTCACATTCCTCAGCCAGAGCCTGCAGTATGCCAAGAATTCCCGGGCCTCCCTCCGGAAGTACTCAGTCATGTTCATAGGTAACCTGGTAAAGCTAGTCTGCTGCTAGGACTCTGCAGGCCCTCCATTTTGCTTCCTCCACTTGGAAGGAAGCTGCCAGTCCTCCTGGCACCTGGGAAATGCCTCCCTTGGGTTCAAGGTTTGGCCAGCAGACAGTCATGGTGCAAATTGGAAAGGCCTTCCCTCCTCCAAAATCTCTGCTTAGGAAGTGGGCCACAGGGTGGATCCAGCCTGGAGTCCTTGTGCAGGTCACAACCTTGGCAACTGTATACAAGGGAACTGCTGCTTCCTGCCCTCTCCCGCCCCAGTACAACTTGGGTCCAGGCCCAACGGGAGCCTACCACTGACTGTGTCAGGAGGGGCCAAACTGTGCGGTAGAGTGAAGTAGAATCTCAGCCCCATGATCCCCTTTCCATGTGACCCCAACTGAGTCATTTACTGCCACTGAGTCTCAGTTTCCTCACCTATAAAATGGGGATTGACTCCAGTTTCACAGATTAGATGAGACAATTTTTTAAACATGTGAAGCCTGGCTAGTTAAGGTGCTCCCTCCACATCAGCTTACTCCACATTTCCCATAATCCCAACCTCTGCCTTTCTGGGGAGAAAACAACTAGATTCCCCTCACTCAGAATCCCCAACATCAGCCCAGACCCTTCTGATGGCTTGCGGGCATATTTCCTCCCAGCGACTCTCCTTCCCTCCCCCAAAGAACCACACACTCTTCCCCAGGACCAAGAGACCCCCGCTGCCCAAGAGCTTGGAGAGAGGATGGCCTTCCCATCCCCCACTTTGAAAAGCCATGCTTCTTTTGGTTCCTTTCTCCAGTTCACTTGTGGTTTTCATCAGTCCACTCACCGATGCACCCATTCACTGGTTCAGTAAGCAAACATTGCTTGATACTCCCCTCTGTGTCAGGCACCATGCCTCGTCTAGAGAAACAGAGAACATTTCTGGAGGTGATGTGGATGGCAGGGGTGGGCAGTGGGGTGGGGACTGTGGTGTTAACATGATCCAGGCAGGGACAGAGGAGCAATGCCCAGGACTGGGGGCATCCCTCAGAAATGTGGGGTTCTGCTCACAGGCAGCTTCTCATACAGAGTGACATTATTTCCTAGATGCTGACTTCTCTAAATCTTGCTCCAAATTAATCATATGTAAAAGCGTTAGTGTTTAACACTTGAGTGTGTTCTCTGAGTCAGAGGCCTGTGCTGGGGGAAACCAAGCAGAGGAGAGGCTGTGTCCTCCCACACACATCTCCCCCGCCAGCCCCCACCCCGTGCTGTGATTCCTAACCTCTTGGGGGTTGGTGAAACCCTGAAGAAAGTTATGAACACTTTGCCTAGAGGAACACGTACATGCATACAATTGTGTGTGTGATTTAAAATCCTCAGGACTGCCCTGCCCACTCCCCCACCTCGAGTGTATCTAGGCTTGAGACCTCAGGTCTGGTGGGAGAGGTTCATAAGTCACAAAATGCATCACAGTATATACAGGTGAGGGAAACTCTGATGTTCTGAGAACCCAGAGAGCCACCTAACTTAGTTTGGGCTCAGGGTCGGGAAGGATTTCCTGCAGAAGTAATTATGTTAAGCTGAATAATCAAGGATAAATAGCAATGAGTCAGGCAGAGAAATGTGGGAAGGGCCTCACAGCAGGCAGAGGTCTGGCCTGGTCCCATTCAAGGACCTTTGGGAGAGGCACGTGGGCAGGGAGTAAGGGAGGGCAGGAGAATGTGGCCGAGGAGCAGAGTCTCAGGCCCTCCAGGGCCCCACCAAGCACCTGCCTGAAAGGAACGTGAAGCAGTCAAGGTCCCTCACACAGATGCTGCCCAAACTCACTGTAGAAGGGGGCAGCTGAGGCAGCACCTCCCCGAGTCTCAGATGGACAGTGAGGGCCAGCCTGGGTAAGGGACCACCTTGGGCCACACTGTCAGAGTCAGCGGCAGCCCAGATCCTGTCCCTGTCCCTGTGCCACCCCTGCCCTCTGGACCTGCCACCTCTCTCAGGACCCCTCTTAGAGACTCTGTGCCAGGGTCAAAATGAAGTTCTCCTTTTATGTCCTCATTTGTGGGACCCGAGAAGGGTTGGAGAGTTTCTCTTAGGAGGTCTGGTCTGAAGGCAGGGGTCAGAGTCAGGAGGTGGAGGCACTCATGTCTTGGATTACACTCAAGGGTCCCTGGTCCCCTGCATGGAGAGCATAATGACAGAAGACCGTCTGAATGAAGTTAAAGCAAGTAAGTCACACCCTGAGTCTTTGAGAGCTCGGGGGGGGGGGGGGCAGTGAAAGAATGAGTGGGCTCACAGTGGGTGACAGGAAACAGAAGGGATAGGTCTCAAAGTAAGTGGCTTCCCCTCAGCCCAGCTGTGCTCGTCTTTGTCCACGGCGAGCAGTGCTAAGGGGTCACCAAGACACAGAATACACAGCCCCACCCTAGGAGAGTTTACAGTCTAGGAAACTAGAATAGGAAATAGGCCCCAAACCATTTAGTGCAGGGCGAGTAGTTCAGACTCTTACTGGGGCAGATTAATTTTGTAACTGGGAAAATTAATGGGAGCCTGAGGGTGGGGCAGTCCCAGAAAGCTTCCTGGAGGAGGCAGGTTTTGATTCAGGCTTCAAGAGGCAGGCAAAGTTTGAAGAGCTAGGAGGAAGGTGAGGGAGGGGACGCTGAGCAGAGTGCCTGAGCCAAGGCACAGAAGGGAGAAGGAAGGATGAGCTGTGAGACCAATGTGGGGACGCGGTCTTCACAAGCAGCCTTTCCCCTCCCCATGCCCCAGCTCTGGAAAATCTGAGACACGACCCGGAAGCATCAGTGTGCATCTACGCTGCGCAGGCCCAGGACCACATCTTGGCCAGCTGCTGGCGGAATTCCTGGCCGCTGCCGCACGGGGACTCGTGGGTGTGCGACCCGGCTGCCACACACCGCTGGAGCCCCAGCTGTGAGAACCTGCCCACTTCCCACCAGCGGCGCTCCTGGATCATGCAGACCCTGGGCTCCTGGAAGTTGTCCCTGAAGCAGTGATGTCTCCGAGCCCCCAGCCCTCCTCAGGGGTGGCCACGGCCACAGCCATTCCCTATAAATGCCACGTGGCTTACCTCTCCCCGTGAGTGTTCCCTCAAGGGAGACGCCATGGCTCTGGGCGACACTTCTGCAAGATGAGTGTGGCCTTCACTGTTGACTTGGTCAACATCTACAGCCTCATGCAGGCTGTTTTGTCCACATTTTATAGGTGGGGAAGCCAGGGCTCCAAGAGGTGAAGAGGCTTCCTCAAGGTCACAGAGCAAGTCTCCTACCTGCCTCACTGCTCCCCTCCCCCAAAGGGAGGGGAGAAGAACAAAAGGGGAGGATATTGGGGTGGTTTCAGGGGAAGGAAAAGGAGGGACTCCCCCACCCCATGACATCGGCATATCTGAAGCCCTGACCTCTGAGTCCCACTCATGGGGCTCTGCTCAGAGATTGACTGTCCCTTATATGGGTCACATTCACTGATCACCTAACCTGGATCAGGCCTGCTGTGGGTGCTGGAGGAGAACAAGATGAGTCCTAGGTCCTTGTAATTCATACTCTGGGGCAGTGGTTCGCAAAAGGGGTGATTTTGACCTTCAGGGAATATTTGGCAATATTTGGAGACATTTTTGGCTCTCAGGTGGAGCCCAGAGACGCTGCTAAACATCCCACAGGGCACAGGACAGTGCCCACAGTGAAGAATTATCCATCCCGAGTTGTCAAAAGTGCTCAGGTTGAGACACTTTGGTCTAATGGAAGTATCAGAGACAGGAAAGACACCAACAGCCCAGTGCTGTGATGAAGGGACTCCTGGGAGCTGTGAAGTCCAAAGATTGACATAGGCTAGCAGGGAGTGGGGGTATCAGGGAAGGCTTCCCAGAGATAAGACACTCCCCCCCCCACACACACAGTTGGGGGTTTGGAAAGATGACTGCGTGGTGGGGTATATGGAGGACAGGAACGTGCATAGGACCAAGGACCAACTGCTGGTACGTAGGTTTGGAGGATCCTAGAATGTGTGTTTTTGAGGGGAGGAAATCAGGACCAGGACTAGGTCCCTTAGGCCTTGGAGGCTGTGTGAAGGAGGGAGACCTCAGGGAGCAGCGGGAAGGCATGGTGTGGTGTGAAGCTGGGGAGAGATGTGGGCAAACACTGGCTTTAGAAAGCTCCTTCCTCTAGAGGATCAGGAACCCCATAGACACGGCTGGTGGGAGTGTGGAGGGGTGCAGCCCTCTGGACAAGAATCTGTCATTATTCAGTCATACTAAGTTTAGGCACGCCATGATCTGGCAATTCCACTCATGAGCACACATCTTGGATGTGTGCTCTTCCCACAGGTCCATACAGAGAGACGTATGAAGAAGTCTCCCGCACCATTATTTGCGGTGCCTGGGAGAGGAGGTGGCCTGGGTATTCACGGTCAGGGAGCAAAGGGCACCGTGGAGCCCATGCAGCAGTTCGAGGCCGAGGGGGACGTGTTGCACCACGGACGGGACCTAAAACCTAGTGCTGAGGAGACAAGTACATAAAAAATGCATGAAAGAAGTCCCATTTTGCAAGAACACTTAAAAACTGAAAATACACATTAAAACACAGAGTGGTGGGAAGAAGTAAAGAGGAGGGCTCTGGGGCATGAAAGGGAATGAATGATAAAAGGGAGGGGAAGAAAGCTCACTCTGTGGTGGAAGGAAAGTGCGGGGGGCAGTGAACAAGAGCACAGACAGGATGACTTGGCTGGAGGCTTGGGGGAGGAATGGAAGTCTGGACTGCAGGGTCAGATGGAAAGGGGGACCAGACCTTTGGGAGATGGAGAAGAGCAATTTTCAGCAATCGTGGTTGATAGGATGGAGGAAGGGGGAGGGACAGTGAGGTGCTGGGGGTGCTGTCTCCATTTCAGAGTGGATAACTGGGTTAAGGGTGTCTCCCCCCACTGGGTGGTTCTTCTGGACCAGAAGCAGGTTCAGGGAGAGAGGAATTCAGGCTGGATGTGGTCAGTATGAGAGGCTTGGCATCTCACAGTAGTAGAAACACCCACTGGGTGCCTGGCGGCACAGTGGGAGGCTGGGTAGAGGGAATCAGGGTGGAAACAGGTTTGGGATCCCTTGCAGACAAGGCTGAGGTGAGATTCCCTGGGCAAGGGCGTAGAGTACATTTAAGCTCTTGCTCGGATGAGGAGCCTATGAAGTCGACCACACAATCATCTGCCAATAAATCATAGGCCGAGACCATCGGGATTCTGGGCCTAAGAGAGAGCAGGAAATGGGGGTGGTGCTTGAGCATCACCTTTCCCATTGCAGAGAATGTTCATAAGCAAAGCCTGCTTGGAGTCTCCCAGTAGCCATACGGAGTTATGGAGAAGGCAGGCTGGCTTTAGTGCCACATTCTATAGATGAGGACAGGGCTTGAAGATGAGTGGGCCTTGTCCAAGTTCACACGAGAGAATAAATAGAAGTGTGGGTCCCAAAGTTCTCCCAACTCCCATGTCGGAGCTCTTTCCACCCAAAGACACTGCTGCTTTCATTGGCCAGAACCTAGGTCTGGGCTGGCTTTGACAATCGACAGCTGTCACATTCTGGGTCTGGGTGGCTTCAAAGCACAACAGAGGCTGACAGTGTCAGTAATTGGCCAAGGCCCCCAAGTAGTGTTGAGTGGGAAGGGACCAAGAACACTCAGCAAGTCACTTTCTCACTTCCTAAGCCTCCCCCAACATCATCTGTAAAATGAACTCTTGCCTCTCAGGGTTTTATGGGAATCAAAACATGGAAGCCAAAGGATTTGTAGGCTCTGTACCCAAGAAGGGAAAAGACAATGAAGAGGAGAATGAGAATGGGAACCATTAGGGAGCAGACTGGAGGAGGAAGTGTGGAAAAGGAGGCTCAGCTGTGGGCGAGAGGAGACCCTTGGACCAGGTGTTCTGCTGGGCGTGGGTGGGCTAGAAGGGGCAGGACACAGGTGCTCTGGAAGGCTTACGGCCGTCAGGGAGTCATCCGGATTTAGCCCTGCTGTCTGTCTCACCCTGGGATCCGATCATGACCAAGCCTGCCAGCTCCACTGCTGGGCCTCCCATCTCTCCTCTCCCCTGGTCTCTCACCAGCAGCCTTGTCAATCTCTTAATCGGGCCTCCTCCCATCAATCCTTCACGGGCAATCCAGGCCTTCCTAAAACAAATGTGCCCTTAGGTCCATCACTGGCTCACCATCCTCTGCAAGATAAAAGCTACAAGATAAAGGCCCGACTGCCCTCTGGCTGCCATTGATCTTGCTGGCCTTTCCTCTTGACTCTTGTGGTACCCAGCATGCCGCGCTCTTGCACACCACCATGCCTCTCTGATAGGGGCTCCCGCAGCTGCCTAAAAAGTTGAACTCCCCTCCAGCTCCCATCCATCTGGGAAGACCTTCCTCATCTCTGCTCTCAGCTCCGCAGAGAACGCGGGTCTATGAAATCTCGCTGACTCCCAGAGGTAACACCCACCTTTCTGTGCCTCCACTGTGCAGGCTTGTGAAAGGCCCTGCTTTAGATTGGTCTGCTGCTAACCTACCTTCCAGACCAGGCTGTGGGTTCCCTGAGGCTATAGCGGCCATGGCCGCAGGAGGGCGCACCTGGCGAGGAGCTCTTGTTTCCATCTTGGCTGGGGTGGATAGGGAGGTGGTTAACCTCAGAAACAGGCATGTCTGATCACATAGCCCCTTTCCTTGAAACTCTTCAAAAGGCACCGCTGCAATCTTAGGAAGAAGCGAGTCCTCAGAATCACTACCTACCATTCCTCCTACCCCACCTACTCACCCTCTTTCTCATTCTGCTCCAACTACCCCCCCCAGCCCCACCCCCAGCTCCCCTCCCTGGAGCTGCGCACTGCCAGTCCCCTCCCTAGAGAAGGCTTTTCCCCAGATAAGCCCTGGCCACTCTGGGACTCCTTTGCCCGAAAGCATGTACACCCCGTTTAAACCGCACCCCTCCCCCCAATAGGGACATCTGGATGGCTCAGTCAGTTGGGTCTCTAACTCTTTTTTTTTTTTTAAGATTATTTATTTATTTGAGAGAGAGAGACAGAGTGAGAGAGCATGAGAGGGGAGGTCAAGAGGGAGAAGCAGACTCCCCATGGAGCTGGGAACCTGATGTGGGACTCTATTGCAGGACTCCAGGATCATGACCCGAGCAGAAGGCAGTCACTCAACCAACTGAGCCACCCAGGCGCCCGGGTCTCTAACTCTTGATTTCAGTTCAGGTCATGATCTCAGGATCCTGAATTGAGTCCCTCACCTGGCTCCCTGCTTAACCTGGAGTTGGCTTGGGACTCTCCCTCTCCTTCTGCCCCCCCCCCCCCCCCCCCGCGCTGCACACCTGTGCGCCCACGCTCTTTCCCTCCATCTCAAAATAAATCTTAAAAAAATAAAAACTTTCCCCCGATAGCTTTTGCTAGCACCTGACAGCCTCTTATATCTTCCGTGTTTACTGTTTCTCCCACTATCTTATCAAATCCTGGAGAGTGGGGTTTGATCTGCTTTGGCGACCACCATAGGCCTGAACACACACGGAGCTTGGGAAACATGTATTGACTGGCTGAACAAATGAGTTAACGAAGTGATAGTGGGGCATTGTGGGACGATGGGTTAGCCCACCACCCCAAAACCTCGGGGGCGGGTCGTCCTCCAGCTGAAGGGAGGGCGGGGCCGGGGAGATGCTGGGCGGGGCGGGGCGGAGCCGCTCGGCCGGGCCCCAGAAGGGGCGGAACCCGAGGCTCGCGGGCAGGCGCGGCCCGGAGGATTGAGGGAAAGGCACCCGCGCAGCCGGAAGTGGATGCGCAGTTCTAGCCGCCCGGATCGTGGCGGCAGGGCTGAGGAGGGGTCGCCATGGAGGTCCCCGAACCGGACGCTGCCGGCGACGATGCCATGGACTCATTCCTGGAAAAGTTCCAGAGCCAGCCTTACCATGGCGGCTTCCACGAGGACAAGTGGGAGGAGGTGGGCGGCCTGGGGCCCCGCACGTGTGTGGCGGCGTCATCCCGACCCTCGGGGCTGGCTGGCAGGGGCCTCCCGCTCCCGCGACCCCCACCGCGGGCCGGCCCCGGGATAGGTGGTTTCTACCTAGGAGTGTTGGAAACTAGGACCCGGGGTTTGGGTCTTTGGGACCCGTCTTCGCGGCCAGTATGTTTAGGAGGGCGGGTTTTGGAGTGAGACCTGTGCCTCCAGCACTTGCTAGCGCAGTTACTTAACTTCTTTGGGCCCGTGTCCTCATTTGTAACATTTCCCTAACTAGAGCCACAGTCTTGTGGGATCGCGGCGGGAGTGAAGGGATACGGTGGATGAAGTGTCTGGAACCTAAAGAGCGCTCAGTTAGTGGTGACTCCCAACGCCCTCGTAAGATTGTGAACCCCAGAAGAATCGTTAGAGATCCTTACCTGCGCTTGCCTCTTACACGTGGGAAACTGAGGCGTGGAGAGGGAGCGAGCAAGCTAATGATGACTTGCAAAGCATGATGAGTCAGAACACTTTGATAGATATGGAATTGGATCTGCCCTGTGCAAAGTCTTATTCTTGTAGTTCCTTCTTCTCTTCAACTCCAGGAAGTTGAGAAGGTCCCCCTGTTTATGAAGAAGGCGCCATCTGAAATTGATCCCAAGGAGAACCCTGACTTGGCTTGCCTCCAGTCCATTATTTTTGACGAAGAGCGATCTCCAGAAGGTATCTTACATGAGTCTAATTTGTTTTGTGTCTCCACTAAATTGAGATAAAGAGCGAGTCAGAAAGTTTCTGATAACAAGTAGTAGTTAGCCTGGGCTAACTCGGCACTATTCCACATACACCCCCGCCACCTACTAAATGCTAGGCTTTGGGGATAAAGGGATGAATACGATTGCCCTCAAAGGTCTCATGCTGCAGTGGATAACCATATTGTTCTGTGTGTATGTGATAACTGCCCACGTGTGGTTATGGACTAGGTGCCGAGGGAACACTGAAGAGGGGGAGGTACCAGTGGGCTAACAATGGATTAGAAATTTGAACTGATTCTTAACAATTTTATAGGCTCTTACTAAGGTGAGGAGAGGGGAATTTGCATTCCAGGGAATAAAATATAAGCAAAAACAAAAGTGTAATTTCCCTCCATTTCTTCAGTTATTAAAAAAAAAATACCTTCAAACGGTAGGATAAATATACTTTTTTTCTTTATGCATCTTTTTATTTATTTTTTTGGTAAGTGTCTAATAATCTACTTTGTAAGATACTTGGAATTGATTGTAGCATTAAATACACATGACTTTGCTTCTCCATGTTGATACCCACTTTTATAGGATTAATTTTTGTTTTCTTTTTTTTAATTTGTTTTATCATATGTAACATTATTGTATGATTTAGGATATATTTTTAATGAGACTTTAAAAAAAATAGGAAAATGATTATTTATTCCCTTCTTTGCAGAACAGGCCAAGACTTATAAGGATGAGGGCAATGATTACTTTAAAGAAAAAGACTATAAAAAAGCTGTGATTTCGTATACTGAAGGATTAAAGAAGAAATGCACAGACCCTGATTTGAATGCTGTCCTTTATACCAACCGGGCAGCAGCACAGTACTATCTAGGTAATTTATTCTATTATTTGGTGCTTTCTAAAGAATTAACTTATGGTAAAAGCCATTATGATGGCCCGTGCAGAGTTTGAGAATGTCAGAAGACGACCTGCTTAATCCAGAAAGGTAAGCTAGATTACTCTAATTGAACACTGATCTTCCAGGTAGACTGGGTGAAAAGGGAAACTAGAGAGATTATGTAATTCTTGCTATCTGAACCAAATGAGTGACGTACTTAATATATGAATTGGTATGATCTGAGATTTTTTTTAGCCCAAATTCTTCTCTCTAAAAAAATGTGTTTTTGTTTTTTGTTTCGGCCATTTACCCTCTTCTGAAGGATGCTAGAAGGATTCAAGCAAAGAGGTTTTTGTGTGAGAGAAACTGTCTTTTTTTTTTTTTTAAAAAGATTTATTTATTTGACAGAAATCACAAGTAGGCAGAGAGGCAGGCAGAGAGAGAGGAGGAAGTGGGCTCCCTGCTGAGCAGAGAGCCCGATGTGGGGCTTGATCCCAGGACCCTGGGATCATGACCTGAGCCGAAGGCAGAGGCTTTAACCCACTGAGCCACCCAGGCGCCCCATTAAAGGGAGAATTTTCAAAGAGTATTCTCTGGGACCTGAAGTGAAAAATATTCTTTGGACAGTGCTGCTGCTTTGTTGGAGATTGCAGTGCACAGTGCGTTAAAGATGCGAGATGACCTGCAGCAAAGAACTTTACCCTTTCATTCTTAAGTTTTGTAAGCCCCCTTTTCAAGTAACACTAACACGTAGGACTCTTCTGCAGACGGGACTTTGGGAAACACTTGTTATTAAAAAGACCTGGGGTCTCTGAGGGGCTGGTAGAGAATAAGCCTTGCAGTCTAGCTGGGATGAGTCTGCTGGGCCTCATCACCTTTTGAGCAGTGTTTCTCCCCAACTATAGTCTGCTCCAACTGTTGTCTCCTTTAGCATGTTTCATTATAAAATTCCAAATACTAAGAGTGGTATAGAACTTTAGAGATTATTGGGCCAACCAACCCCCTCATTTTACATACGCCCAGAGAGGGACCCTCTGATGAGTACTAGAACATGGACTAAAAAACTGTTCTTCTGACTTCTGGAGGAATACATTTTCTTCAGCAGATGAACTTGAGTTTTTGTTCTGTGCTAGTGGTGTCGAAGAGAGGAGTAAGAGCTGGCCTTTTCCGGAAGGAGTTTCATTCATTTCCTTATTCAGTCAGTAAATATATATAAAGCATTTACTGTGTGCTAGGCATTGCACTGTGAGCAACAGCTGCATAGTTCCTTTCTTTGGGAACTTAAAGACTGTCATGTGTAGGGCTAATCAGACCAGAAGAAGCACCTGGCAAGAAGAAAACCATGTGCGTGTGATGTCAGAGGAGCAGAGGCATAATCATCACAGTCATTCTTTAAATGAGATCTCACTGGTACAGCTTACAGAGCACTTTCACATTTGTTATTCCCCTTGACCTCATAGCAACTATATAAGGTAGGTGAGGTTAACAGCTTTATCCCCAGGTAGTAGAACATGCAGCTGTAGCAGAGTACTACAGTAAGTTTAGTAAAATGAACTGTGTAAGGCTGCACAGTGGTAGGATTATGTAGAATCAGGTCTGATTTGAAGTGCGCTAAATGGAAGTCACCTTTACCACACTTCAAGAAGTACCCAGTGCTGTCAGTTCCTTAGTCCTTTGAGTTTCTGTAGTACAACTTGTCAGCTTTGAGGCTTTCCCTCTGCTGGCTTAGAATTCAGTTTTCTTAGGCCTGATTCGTCATTTAACCATTGTCCTTTTGTTCTCGAGCTTTAAAATGTGTTCTGTGTTCTTACTCTTGTCTCCGTGGGTTTATGGCGTTTTGAGGGAAAGGGGGAGAGTAGTGGAGGTTTAGTTAAATCCTTATGTTCGATCTACCACCCTTAACCAGAGGTCTTTGGATCTCTTTTATATACGTTTTTTTCTGTAGTTAATATCATGCTGTCCTTCCAATTTTGTGTTCAGTTCTTTTCACTTAATTTTATAACATGAACAGTTTCACCTGTCATTAAAAATATTTGTGAATACTGTTTTAAAAGCTACATAAAGTTGCATCATTTGGACATACCAGTGTTTACACAGGTGGTATTGAGTCTATAGCTGCTTTTAGGTTTTTTAAAATAATGCAATAATGAACACATTTGGTGGTTAAGTTTTCCCACAAATCCTGATTATTCTTAAGGCCAAAGCCAGATTTGGCAAACTGTGGCTCCCGGGCCACATCTGGATCCTTGGCCTTCTGTGAGCTAAAAATGTCTTATGTTTTAAAGGATTGTAAAACAAAGAAGAATGTGTAACAGACCGTATGTGGCCTGTAAAGCCTAAAGTATTTACTGTATGGCCCTTTACAGAAAAATTTTGCTGACCTCTGCACTAGATTTTTAGATGTGAAAGTAATAGGAAAATACCAGATATTTAAAAGTGGAAATCTCCTTTATGCCTTTCCAGTTTGGATAACAGTATGTATGATAGCACACCTTTTTTTTTTTTTTTTAAAGATTTTATTTATTTAAGAGAGAGTGAGTACAAAGTGGGGGAGGGGCAGAGGGAGAAGGAGAAGCAGATGCCCCATTAAGCAGGGAGTCTGACTTGGGGCTCCATCCCAGGACCCTGAGCAGAAGGCAGACACTTAACTGACTGAGCCACCCAGGTTACCCTACACATCTTTTTTTTTTTTTTTTAATGCATTTACAAATACATATGTGTGTGTACATATGTTGGTATATTTAGATTGGTTTGTTTTACAAAAAAATATTGATATTTTACAGTAGAACAACCAGTTAAAACAGTATTGCACAGGCATCCTATCATGCCTTTTATGTGCACATATATCTCACCCTTTTTAATGGTTGCATAGTATTTAGTAGTGTGGATTTACCAGAGTTCTTTAATTGTTACTACATTGAGGATATTTAGGGTATCACCAGCGTTTCATAATTCACGAATAAAACTAATGCTGCAGTTGACATGCTTTTACATTTATCCTTGCATATTTGTCCAAGTATTTTTAAGGATAAGTTGTTAGAAGAATAGTTTTGGGTCAGAGTATACGCACAAATGCATGCTAATTTGCTCTTTTATTTACCCATAAGAGTGCCCTTTTCCCATATTTTCGCCCATCCTGGATATTATCTGTTTTTAATTTCTACCAGTTCCATGTTAGTTTTAATTTCTTCAGTCACTGGTGATGTTGAGCATCTTTTCGTGGGCGTGCTAGCCATTTACAGTTCCATGGACTTCCAGTGTTACAAGTATTTCTAAGACTTGATGAGCACAACTATATATTTTTTTTAGAAACTGTTGTGCTCTGATTTATATTTCTCCAAGACTATACAGAAATGTCTGTGTCTCTACACATGAAATTTTGCAAATATTCTGATTGCAGTCTTGTTTTCTCTTTTACTAAATGGTGCCTGTTAGGCAATTTTCGTTCTGCTCTCAATGATGTGACGGCTGCCAGAAAGCTAAAACCCTGCCACCTCAAAGCAATAGTAAGAGGTAAGTATTGTAGAACCACAGGATGATTGTCTTTATGGAAAAGTTGCCACTCACTGCGCTGAAAGTTGAGGCATTTTAAGCTTTGATATTAAGGTGCTAAGATACTATTGAAGTCACCTTATTTTTGCAGTTTTGATATTAAGTTCCTGGTCCTTATCAATGATAACATGTCATTTTAAAAAGAGTTTCCCAAGAATAATAAAACCCTTTATATTTTAAGAATTTGTGGAGAAATTGAAACTCCTCATTTTAAATTAGTAATAAAATTAATTAAAGTAATTCCAAAAGCCACATCCTAATTTTTTCCCAAATTATCTGAAAGGTGAGATCTTCAGATGCCATGTTAATTAAAAGATAAGTTATGGGACCTTTGCTGATAACTCTGATGCTGAGCTGTTCCCAGATTATATTTTCTTTTGTGGTCTGACCTTTCTATGTAATAATAGTGCTTATATTACTTTTATACTTTACCTTTTCTTTGAGAAGCTCAGAGGTGCTTTGTAAACTTTAATTTATTCACCACATATTAATCTTCCTTATACTTCCATGATCGACTGTTTTATTATAAGCCAAATGCTTTACCAAAGTTAATGCATTTTTAGGTATGTATAGTTAGGGGTTGGTATAGGTAGATCCATGTCCCTCAGCTGTAGGGAAAGAAGGTACTGTTCAAAGATTGGCAACTGGGGCTCCTGGGTGGCTCAGTGGGTTAAGCCTCTGCCTTCGGCTCAGGTCATGATCCCAGGGCCCTGGGATCGAGCCCCGAATCAGGCTTCCTGCTCAGCTGAGAGCCTGCTTCTCCTTTTCCCTCTGCCTGCCTCTCTGCCTATTTGTGCTGTCTCTCTGTCAAATAAATAAAATCTTCAAAGATTGGCAACTAAAGTCAATGTAGTCCTGTGGAATTGGGACAAGCTAGAGTCTATAAATCTTGAATTGTTAGTTTTACCTCAGCATGTAACCTTGGCAAGACACCCACTCTGAGTGTCAGTGGGTGTCTGGAAGATGAGGTTGGATTCTATTGACATCTAAGCCCTTTCAATTCTGATATTTGGAAATTCTGCGGGAAGTCTAAAAAGGCTTACTGGAGAACAACAAAAGTGGTGAGAGGAGAGGTAGGTTAACCTGGAAGCCATTAGGAACAATTTTAGGAGAGACCTAATGTCTTTGGTCTTGCCATTGCTTTGATGAATGGCTGAGGTCAATTCTGTTTTCTGTCTCTATTTAAATATCATCTGAGATGAACTTTGTTCTCATTTGCAGATGAGGAACCTGAAGCTCAGAGTTGCTCAGTATTTTATGTAATGTCTATTTGGTAAGAGTAGAGCCAGATTTCCAGCTCAAATCTGTCTGACTCTAAACCCTGTGCACTTTGTCATTAAGTTGTAGCCTTCCCTACTTTAAAAGTCCCTAATGTCAGGGAGGCTTACAGGAGTTTTAAGCTGAATGGGCCCTAGAGATCTTTCTGATCTAAGATAAGTAAAATATTCTTACTTGTCTGGGGAATGCACTAGAAGGGGCTTTAAACATCTGTTTCTCTTTAGAATGCTGGCTGGTAGCCGGTGGAGTTTGGGGATGGGGGCTGGTTCCTGATCAAGGGGAGCTCTTTCCATGCATATTGTCCATGTATTCTAAAGGTTCTGGGTTCTACAGGTGCCTTATGCCATCTGGAACTGAAAAACTTTGCTGAGGCTGTTAACTGGTGTGATGAAGGGCTGCAGATAGATGCCAGAGAGAAGAAGCTTCTGGAAATGAGGGCTAAAGCAGACAAGCTGAAGGTTGG
The DNA here is from genome assembly GCF_902655055.1 of Lutra lutra. Classification (NCBI taxonomy): domain Eukaryota; kingdom Metazoa; phylum Chordata; class Mammalia; order Carnivora; family Mustelidae; genus Lutra; species Lutra lutra. Next base: position 153,441,094 of record NC_062281.1, on the reverse strand, counting down.
TGGCAAAATCATTAGCCAGTTGGCATTTTTACTTAGCATTAATTTATTAGTATTTCCCAGATTGTGTCTTTTGTGTCATTGTCAGTTTTTTCTTTTTTAAAAACAAAACCCAAAACTATTCCCTACCTTTGGAACTCTGGAGGACACAGACAAAGACATAAATAGTTACAATGTGACAGAAGCAAGGAAGAATATATAGTATATATAGTAATAGTATCTAACTTTGCCCTGGACAAGGGCAGGGCAGAGATCCTGATAGCAGAGAAGGTTTGCTGAAAGAGGTGATGTCTGTGTCTAATCTCTTGAAGACTGAGCAAGAGTGTACTCCACTGGAGGGTGGAGTAAGTATTGGAGAACATTCCAGACAGGAGAAAGCATAGCCATCAGCAAGTCCTTGATATTTCTGAAACTCAGACCCCTCTTCGAAAATAGTGAATGTAATATATGCCTCAAAGGTTTTTATAGGATTAAATGAGAATGTGTGTGTGTATGTTAGCACGTTTCTTGACTTACAGTAAGGAGTTGATAAATTTGTAGCTATTGTGATTTGAATAAATGAGAAATAGCATAAGGCTGCAATAATACAGTCTGCATACTGTGTAAATCTCTCGAAAGAGAGGAGAGGAAATGACAGAAACATTTTAACAGGGGCACCCAGGTGTCTCAGTCTGTTAAGGGTCTGACTTTTGATTTTGGCTTGGGCAGTAATCTCTGGGTACTGGGATTGAGCCGTGTCGGGCTTCCCACTCAGCAGGGAGTCTGCCTGTCTCCTCCCTCTGCCCCTGCTCATGCACGCGCACACACACACACACACACACACACACACCCACCCTGTCTCTCAAATAAATAAATCTTTAAAAAGAAAAAAAATTAAACCCCGAAGCTTCTCAGTATTGTGTAATTCCCAGCTTTAAGACTTGCATAACTGGGGCGCCTGGGTGGCTCAGTGGGTTAAGACCTCTGCCTTCAGCTCAGGTCATGATCTCAGGTCCTGGGATCGAGCCCTGCATTGGGCTCTCTGCTAGGTGGGGAGCCTGCTTCCTCCTCTCTCTCTGCCTGCCTCTCTGCCTGCTTGTGATCTCTCTCTCTGTCAAATAAATAAATAAAATCTTAAAAAAAAAAAAAAGACTTGTATAACTCATGATGAAATGCATATATACATAGTAGCAACAGTGATGATAAAACAAGAGCAGGAGAATACCAGCAGTACCAAAACTAACGTCCAGCATTTAGATAGCGTTCAGTGTGTGTATCTTCAAGATGCTATTTAAAAATCTTCACTTTCATGAATTCATTTAAACCATATAACAACCTTGTAAGGTAGGAACTATTCTAATTCACTTTGTAGAAGTGAGGAAGCTAAACATAGATCAGGAAGCTGCCTGAGTCACATAGCTGTGGTTAAGCTGGGTGTCAGAACAGGCAGTCTGGCTCTGGAATCCGTGTGCGTAGTCCCTATGCAATGCTGCCTTACATATCTATTCAGAAAGCCAGAACTAGACTTCAGATCTGATTCCTGGTCTAGGTCTGTCTTCATTGCTTATACTATGGAAGGGGAATTTTCAGTGCTGTGGAAGCCTGCAGCTCTCCCTGCAAAGGGGTAGGTTTTAGTCAGAAGTCACTCTGGTCATATAAAATGGTAGAAAGAGTAGGTAATTTGTTGACTCATATGGCTCGGTAATAGAATTCTGAGCCTAGATAACTGGTGGGCCAGAATTTCTAGAAGTGGTATATATAGGAGAGAATGTCTAGAGGGCTACTGAAGAAGGACATAGCCAAGTTAATCCACAGAAGAACCCTTAGTGGACCTAAATGAAAGCTTGCCGGTCCTGTAGCACAGGTGCAGTTTTTTGGTTGTTGTTTCTATAGATATCTTTTTTAAAATTTAAATTCAGTTAATAACATATAATGTATTATTGGTTTCAGAGGTAGACGTCAGTGAGTCAGCGGTCTTACATGATACCCAGTGCTCATTACATCACAAGCCCTCCTTAATGTCCCATCACCCAGTTACCCCATTCCACCAGCAACCGTCAGTTGTTTACTGCGATGAACAGTCTCTTATGGTTTGTCTCCCTCTCTGATTTTGTCTTGTTTTACTTTTTTCCTCTCTTCCCTTACGATCCTCTGTTTTGTTTCTTAAATTTCACATATGAATGAACTCATATGAATATTGTCTTTCTCTGATTGACTTACTTCGCTTAGCATTATACCCCCTAGTTCCATCCACATCATTGCAAACAGCAAGATTTCTTTTTTTTTTTTTTGATGGCTGAATAGTATTCCATTGCATATATACTACATCTTCTTCTTTTTTTTTTTTTTTTAAAGATTTCATTTATTTGACAGAAAGAGACATAGGGAGAGAGGGGAACACAAGCAGGGGGAGTGGGAGAGGGAGAAGCAGGCTTCCTGCCAAGCAGGGAGCCCGTTGTGGGGCTCAATCTCAGGACCCCAGGATCATGCCCTGAGCCAAAGGCAGATGTCCAACAACAGAGCCACCCAGGACCCCCCCCCCCCCCCTTTTTTAAGATTTATTTATTTGTCAGAGAGTGAGCAGGCAAGCGTGTGTGCACATGAGAGCATAAGCAGGGGGAGCAGCAGGCACAGGGAGAAGTAGGCTCCCTGCTGAGCAGGGAGCTCGGTGCAGGACTCAGTCTCAGGACCCTGGGATCATGATCTGAGCCAAAGGCAGACACTTCACCGACTGAGCATCTGGGCTCATTCTATAGTTTGGCTGTTGTGGACATTGCTGCTATAAACATTGGGATATAGGTGCTCCTTTGGATCACGACATTTCTGTCTCTGGGGTAAATACCCAGTAGTGCAATTGCTGGGTCATAGGGTAGCTCTATTTTCAACTTTCTGAGGAAACTCCATACCGTTTTTCAGAGTGGCTGCACCAGCTTGCATTCCCACCAACAGTGTAAGAGGATTCTCCTTTCTCCGCATCCTTCCCAACATCTGTTGTTTCCTGACTCGTTAATTTTAGCCATTCTAACTGGTGTGAGGTGATATCTCATTGTGGTTTTGATTTATATTCCATGATACAAGCACACAGTTAAAGAAAGACGTCAGGGCCCAGAAGCCTGACACTGGGCATGGGTGACATTGCTGGCTGAGTGTAAGTTTTATTCTATATCTGAGTATAAATTGACGCTGGATTCCTATGTGCTTGGCTTGTATAAGCAGTGGATCTCATGTGGCTATATTAAAATCCAACAAAACAGCCATCAAGGCAGTGAACATTACCAGAAATAAAGCATGGCTTTATTAAATAATAGAAGGGTCAGCCTATCAAGAAGACTTAGCAGTTCTAAATATGCATTATCTAATAACAGACCTTCAAAATGTAATAAGCAAAAAAATTGAGGGAGACAAATCAACAAATAGGTGTGGATGTCAACATCCCTTTCTTTCAGTAATTGATGGAACAAGTAGATAAATCAGCAAAGAGAAGTGACATCAGCAAAAATGGCCAAATAAAGATCTAAAATTCTTTGTTTCAAAAAGTCTATGGAAAACTGGCAAAAATGCTCAGAGTCACTAACTTTTTTCAGAGCTCTGAAATGAGCCAAAGGCTTATAGCAATCTGGGGAGTGTGTATTCTAGAAAAATAGCTGAACCTCCATAAGCACAGCAAGTTTTGTGACATTTTAACTTGCCCTGTCCCCTTCTCCTCCCTCCCTGGTACCACAGTAGCCTTGAAAGAATCATGGTGAAAATGAGTAGCCCAGCAGCCATCAGAAGAGGCAGACTGGATTAGAGGTTGTTCAAAGCCCTGTTCCCAGAGAATTGCCATTATTGGACCATCTGGGTGGTCTCCTAGAAGACCTCACTCACAAGGTGGATTTTAGTTAACTCATCTTGGAGCTATCCCAGTATGAAAAGCTTTTTGTTGGAGGGCGGGGTGCGGCTGGGAAGGAGGGAAGTGTCAAAAACAGAAGTAGTTATTTAAAATTGCAGCTGCCTGAGATAGTGGACGCCTGGGCAAACAGTAGGCTTAGCAGAATATTTAAAAGGAAAAGCTGGGGGGAATGAGATTCTTCAGGGACTTTGAAAAGCTCCAGCATATTCCTGGAGTAAGGTCACATGTGCATCCAGGGCTATGCATGTGCTCAGGAAGGATCTAAGAAGGCCCTAAGCTCTGACCTCTGGCTGACTTGGAGGCTCTGTGGAAGCAGTAAGTGAAGGCTGAGGCTGAATTGTAAATTGTTAGGGTGAGTGTTGAAGGTGTGCCACCAGATGCACAAGAGAGCCCCTCAGCTAAGAGTGGGAGACTTTGGCTTCAGGCTTTTAGGGAAATCTGCGCAATCATTAGCTGACCACTAAGCTAAGTGTTTAAGGACTTTATTGGTCACATAAAACCAAATACAGGCTTTACAGAATTAGTTTAGGAAAGTAACTAAACAGTGACAACAGCAATATCCAACGCTGGAGAAGAAAGAGGAAGAATCCAGTTTCTAGAGTTGCCACATTGTATTATTTTAAATGTCTGGTTTTCAATACAAAATTACAAGACATGCAAAGAAGAAAGTATGACCCATACCCAGGAAAAAAAAAATCAATAGAAAATGCCCCTGAGGAAGCCCAGACATGAGACTTACAAGACAAAGACTTTAAACCACGCTTTGAAATATGTTCTAGGAAGAAAGAAAGCAATGTCTAAAGAACTAAAAAAATATGACAACAATGACTTACCAAATAGAGACTGTCAGTAAACTGAAAAAGAATCAAATAGAAGTTCTGTAGTTGAAAAGTGTAGTAACTGAAAAGTTCATGTAAGGGTTCAAGAGCAGAACTGTGAAGATAGATCAATTGTGATTACTCAGTGTGAGGAAGAGAGAAAGAAGAATAAAGAAACATTAGGAGAGGGGTGTCTGGGTGGCTCAGTCAGTTGGGCATCTGACTTTTTTTTTTTTTTTAAAGATTTTATTTATTTATTTGAAAGAGAGACAATGAGAGAGAGCATGAGCGAGGAGAAGGTCAGAGAGAGAAGCAGACTCCCCGTGGAGCTGGGAGCCCGATGCGGGACTCGATCCCGGGACTCCGGGATCATGACCCGAGCCGAAGGCATTCGTCCAACCAACTGAGCCACCCAGGCGTCCCAGGGCATCTGACTTTTGATTTCAGCTCAGGTTATGATCTCAGGGTCGTGGGATTGAGCCCTATATCAGACTCTACACTCGGAGGGGAGTCCCCTTGAGATTCTCCTCTTTCTCTCTCTCTGCCCCTCCCCACATACCCATGTTCTCTCCTTCTATCTTTCTTTAAAAGTAAATAAATAAATCAATCTTTTTTAAAAAGAAAAAGAAACATGAAGAGAGACTGAGGAACCTGTGGGATGTCATCAAGTATTATCATAGATATGGGAGTCCCAGGAGAGGGAAAGAAAAAGGGACAAGAGAATATATGAAGAGATAATAGCTGAAAACTTCCCAGATTTGATTTAAAAAAATAATTATCTACCCTTCAAAGAAACTTAACAAACTCTAAGTAGGGGATACTTGAAGAAATCTACACTCAGATGCATTATAAACTGTTGAAAGTCAAACATGAAAAAGTTAAAAGCATCGAGAGAGAAGAGACTTCACATACAAGAGAGCCTCAATAAAAGTAACATCTGGGGGCGCCTGGGTGGCTCAGTGGGTTAAGGCCTCTGTCTTCGGCTCAGGTCATGATCCCAGGGTCCTGGGATCGAGCCCCGCATTGGGCTCTTTGCTCAGCGGAGAGCCTGCTTCTCTGCCTACTTGTGATCTCCATCTGTCAAATAAATAAATTAAAAAAAAAAAAAGTAACATCTGAAGGTTGCTTGGGTGGCTCAGTAGGTTGAGCACCCAACTCTTGATTTTGGCTCAGGATGTGATCTCAGGGTTGTGAGATCAAGCCCTGTGTAAGGCTCTGTATTGGGCGTGGAGCCTGTTTAAGATTCTCTCTGACCCTCTCCCTTTGCTCCCCCAAAAGTAGCAGCTGATTTCTCATCAGAAGCCATGGGAGCCAAAGGGCCATGGGTTGACATTAGGAGTGTTGAAAAAAAGATTGTCAACTAAGAAGTCTATATTCAGCAAACCTATCCTCCAAAAATGGACAGGAAAAGTAAAACTTTAGGTGCAAATGATATGATGTTGTATATAGAAAATTCTAAGAAATCCACTAAAAAAAACTGTTAGAATTAATAGATTAGCAAACTGGTATGATAGATTAATATACAAGACCCAATTGTCTTCTGTAGACTTTTGGTGAACATTTCAAATATGAAAACAATTCCATTTATAATAGCATCTAAAAGAATAACATATTTAGGCATAAATTTAACAGAAGTAGCATAAAACTTATAATCTGAAAATACAAAACATTGCTGAAAGAAATTAAATCTAAAAATATGGGAAGACATCATGGATCAAATCTTAATATGGTTAAGATGAAAATGCTCCAAATTGGTATACAGATTCAACTCAGTCTGCATCAAATTTCCAATTGGCTGCTTTGCAGAGTACTGACCAACTGATTCTAATATTCATATGTAAATTCAAGGGACCCAGGATAGCCAAAACAATCCTAAAAAAAAAAAAAAGAGGACTCACACTTCCCAGTTTCAAATCTTACTGTAGAGCTATAGTAATCAAGACATTGTGGTACTGGCAGAGGGGGATAGACTTACAGATCAGTGCAATAGAATTGAGAGCTCAGAAATAAACCCTCATATTTATAGACCGTTGATTTTCAGCAAGGGTACCTAGACCATTCAGTGGGGAAAGAATAGTCTTCCATATCAGCACAAAAAGCATGCATTTGGACCCCTACCTCATACTACGTACAAAATGGATCAAAGATCTAAATGGAAGAGCAAAGCTATAATAAAACTCTTCAAAGAAAATGTTGGCATTAATCTTCATGGCCTTGGATTAGGCATGCTTTCTCAGATATGACACAAAAAGCACAAGAAACAAAAAAGGTAAACTGGACTTCATCAAAAGTAAAAACTTCTGCTTCAAAGGCTATCATTGATTAAATGAAAAGACAGCCCACAGGGTGGGAGAGTATTTATACATCATAAATCTGTTCTGGGAGCTTTATCCAGAATGTATAAAGATCTCTTAACATCTCAATAATTAAAAGACAACACCATTTTTTATTTTTTATTTTTTTAAAGATTTTATTTTTATTTATTTGACAGAGAAATCACAAGTAGGCAGAGAGGCAGGCAGAGAGAGGGGGAAGCAGGCTCCCTGCTGAGCAGAGAGCCTGATGCGGGGCTCGATCCCAGGGCCCTGAGATCATGACCTGAGCCGAAGGCAGAGGCTTAACCCACTGAGCCACCCAGGCGCCCCAAGACAATGCCGTTTTTTAGATGGTCAAAGGATGTGAACAAATGTTTCTCCAGAGGATACATAAATGGCCAAAAGACACATGAAAGATGCTTAACATTCTTAGTTATTAGGGACATGTAAATTAACACCACAGTGAGATGCTATTTCACACTAAGATGGTTATAATTTTTTTTCAAAGGAAAATAACAAATATTGAGAAGGATGTGGAGAAATGGAAACCTTCACATGTTGCTGGTGAGAATGTAAAATGAGAGCCACTATAGAGAACAGTTTTGACAGGGGCGCCTGGGTGTCTCAGTCAGTTAAGCGTCTGCGTTCTGCTCAGTACATGATCCCAGGGGCCTGGGATTGAGCCCCACGTCAGGCTCCCTGCTCATTGGGGAGTCTGCTTCTCCCTCTGCCCCTCCTCCTGCTCATACTTTCTCTCCCTCTCTCTCAATAAATAAAATACTAAAAAAAAATTTTTAACAGTTCCTCAAAAAATTAACCACAAAATTATCATATGAACCAGCACTTCTACTCTTAGGTTTATACCCAAAGAAATTGGAACAAAGTATTGAAATAAATACTTGCACAGGAGTTTTCTTTCTTTCTTTCTTTTTTAAAAGATTTTACTTATTTATTTGAGAGAGAATGAGAGAGAGCATGAGAGGGGAGAAGTCAGGGAGAAGCAGACCCCTACACGAGTTTTCATAGCAACACTGTTCATAAATGGCTGAAAAGTAGAAATGATCTAAATGTCCATCAACTGATGATAAATACAATGTGGTATGTTCATACAATGGAATTTTATTCAACCATAAAGGAGAATGAAGTATGATACAGATAGCAGTGTAGATGAACCTCAAAAACACTTATGTTAAGTGAAAGAAACCAGATATAAAAGATCACATATTGTATGACTATATATATCAAATATCCAAAATAGGCAAATCTGTAGTGACAGAGAGCAGGTTAGTGGTTGCCAGGGGTTGGGGATGGCGGGAAGTGCGGAGGTGCTTAGCTAAGAGAAATGGATGCTCATAAAAAGACTTGTATAAGAACAGTCACAACCTATTTTATTCAGAGTGATCCAGAAACAGCTCTGTGTCCATCTAACAACAGGAAGGAGATAAGCAAAGTGTGATATTCATACAGTGGGACATTAGTTGGTAATAAAAAAACCTATCAGTGATGGGATAGGAGAGAGCATGAGGGAACTTTCTAGGGGATAGAAATGTCCATCTTGATTGAAATGTTGGGTACTCAAGGTGTACCCTTGTCTAAACTCATTGAACTATACACTTAAAATCTGTAAATTATTCCTCAACAAAATTGATTTTTTTTTTTTTACTTGACAGAGATCACAAGTAGGCAGAGAGGCAGGCAGAGAGAGAGGGGGAAGCAGGCTCCCTGCTGAGCAGAGAGCCCTATGTGGGGCTCGATCGCAGGACCCTGGGATCGTGACCTGAGGCAGAGGCTTTAACCCACTGAGCCACCCAGGTGCCCCAAAATTGATTTTTTTTTTAAAAGGGCAGCAGACTCCGCAGTTCAGGGCTCCTCTGACCTGGTGGTCATTCTACTTTATGTGGCTGCCAAGACTCCAAACTTCATATGAGACTTCATAAGCCACGTCACTCACATGTATAGTGTAAATCGGAGTAAAACAACAGGGACAGAGTCTGTATCGTTCTTAATAATTCTCTGTTGTGGACCAGACACTGTGGTTGGATGTAGCTCAACTGTGAAGGTAGAATTGGACATGGTTTTTAGTGGTATCCATGGGATGGAGTACTCTGGATAATGTAATCGGACTTCCCCACAGCAGAAGGCAGTTTTGCAGCTCTGTTGGCAGACTGGATTGGAGGAGGAATGGACAAGAGTTATCAGCCATTGTAGCCCTGAAAGGGTAGACTTTGTTCCTGAGAAATAGAAGATATGTGTTAGCCTTTGTGAGGCTTTTCTGGGAAGGATGAGGGATGGTTGGTACAGTAGTTTAGATCAGAAGTCAGCAAACTGACCCCAAGGCCAAATCCAGCCTGTGGCTTGTTTTTATACATTCTGTGTACTAAAGATGTTTTTCACATTTTTAAAGAGTTATAAACAACTAAAGAAGGTAGATAATATGCAACAGAAAGCATACATGGTCTGGAAAGCCTAAAAATACTAATCTCTAGAAAAAGTCTCTAAAAAAAAATCTCTAGAAAAAGTTTGCTGACCTCTGTTAATCTACGATCCTGGGGGTAAGAGCAGAATCAACTAGTTTGGGGCAGATTTGCAGGAAAAGGAAATCTAGATTATGTTTCTGCCAGATTAAGTAGAGTGATAATGTTTTTCTCTCATGGATTGTAATTGGCAAAGGGCCAGTTCTTACCCTGGGTTTTTCCAGTATTTCCTATACTCCAGCCATTCCAGAGAAGTTGAAATACCCCACAGACCCTGATGTCAGTCCCTCTTCTGAGAATGACCTTTCTCCATCTGGTGGAATGTTCTGTGTCCATCTAAACCTACCTCCTCAGTGGGGCAGAATCCATCACTCCACTCTATTTTATAGTACTGGATTCACATCAGCAGGGTAATACATAACAGATATTTCATTGTCCGCCTCAGTAGACTGAGCAACGTGTGTATGGGAACTATACATTTTAAAATTTCTGCTGCCATGAGTCCTGGCGCCAGGTGTGTGCTCTTAAAATGTTAATTGAACTGACTCAGGCCGTTGGTATTGCTTGACACGGGAACCTGGGTTGGACAGATACTAGAGACTAAGAAGCAGGCTGGGGTGACAGAAGGGGTAACAATCTCCTGACACTGATGGGTCTGAATTTCATTTTTAGAGAACTGAGCAGAGGGATATCAGGAAAGCAAAGCTGAAAGAAAAGAAGGAGCGGAATCAGAATGAGGCTTTACTTCAGGCCATCAAGGTGAGTTCTCAAACCTCAGGCCTATATGGTCTTGCTAATCCTCAAGTTTGTTAGGAACCTGTCTTGGGATGCTTTACCCGAATGAGTCTGTTCATTTTCTCTTTGGTTTGGTGAAGCAGTGTGCTGAAGGGGCTCTGGAATCAGACCCCCTGAGTTCAGTCAGCCTCCCTGCTTGTGTACATATGTTGATCTCAGGTAAGCTGTACTTACTGGATAGTTGCTATGGGCTAAGCATTACTTAATCTTCACAGTGGCCTTCTGAGATAGATCTTCTAGCTCTTGATTTGCTAGGTGGTGATGTGGTCTCAGAGAGGCGAAGAAACCTCACACAGCTAATGTGTATCAGAGGCAGGTCCTTCCTCTTAGCTACTGCATCCTGAAAAAATCTGAATTTTTAGGATGTTGCTCCTTTAACAACAATAAAAATTCGACCCACTCATTTCTTCCCTGCATTATAAATGGATGTAGTCTGAGCCAGATCTTGTTTTTACCTGGATATTGGATATCCAGCAAGTCAGTTGTGGAGCTCTGGCTTACTTGGTCTTCACAAAGGATAAGACACCTGCCATGAGTTTGGAGAGTAGGTTCTTGGTTTCATTCTTTGTTGAGTCAAATGATGCACCATTTAAGTTATTTGTTGACTTTGAGAACTTCACACTACCAAGATGGACTCCACTAGTGCCTCCCTATAACAATCTGTTAACTCCTGTTAACAGATTAAGCAGGATGGAATACTCCACAGATTCTCCTGCTAATCCCCATTCACAGTGAGAGATTTGGTCATTTTCTAAAATGTAGAATATTGGAATGCCCATTCGCATACAGGCCTGATTTTTGGCTCTCTCCTTTAGTTTGATCCTGCATCTCAAGCTTCGGTGTACGTAAGAATTACTCTAACAGTTGTATACACAGACCATATTCTACTGATGGTTTAAAGCAGGAGCCAGTAGACCACAGCCCTGCCTATTTGTTTATATATTACTTATGGCTATTTTCACACTCTGGTGGCAGAATCAAGTAGTTAATTTCAGCAGAGGCCATTTGGCTCACAAAGCCTAAAATATTTCTCCCTGACCCTTTAAGGGAAAGTTTGCCAGCCCCTGACTTAGGAGGTATCAAAAGTAATTCTATTTTTTATTTTTTATTTTTTTTCAAAGATTTTATTCATTTATTTGACAGAGATCACAAGCAGGCAGAGAGGCAGGTGGGGTGGGGGGAAAGCAGGCTCTCTGCCTAGCAGAGAGCCCAACGTGGGGCTCAATCCCAGGACCCTGAGATCATGACCTGAGCCAAAGGCAGAGGCTTTAACCCTCTGAGCCACCCAGGCACCCCATCAAAAATAATTTTAGATTACATGTAACTTTCCCCTCTTGTGCTAGCCTCCACACACATACATAAAGAGACAACTCTTCTATTCAGACGTTTATCTTTATTTCCATGAGACAGTCAAGATTAGGTCAATATGTATTATTTTTAGTATTCCGTGTCCTAGCTAAACCAACACACTTGCCATTTTTGTATATGCTACACTCTTGATCTTTTCTTTGCCTTTGCATATGCTGTTCCTTGAGGTGGAATGCCTTTCCATCCTCTCCCCACCCCTCCAACTTCTCTGCCTTTCATAGTTACTGCTCAAGGCCCAGCATTCCCCAGTCTTCTCCAGCCCCCAGGCAGAATTAATTATTGATGGTCTGCACTTATGCGCTCTACTTCCTCTTACCTTATATTGTATTTATTTCCATAGCTGTTTGCCCACTAGACCATGAATGGGGTCTTAAGGGCAAGAACCATGTCTAGCTTTTTTCTGTGACACAAGGTCCAGTATATGGTGGAATCCTTGCGAAGGTGAGTTATCCCTGCTGTGCTGGGCCTCTGGGGTAATGAAGACGAGTTGTGTAGAGCTGGCTTCGGGGAGCTCACAGTATGGCGGTTTCCCTGCTGTTGAAATGGGCTTGCATCCTTTCACACAATAAGGTTTGTATATTTCTGTTTTTAATCCAGGCTAGGAACATCAGGCTAATCTCTGAAGTTGATGGTCAGGATGAAGATTCAGACTCAGAAGGTGTAGGTGAGCTTTTCCTGGATGGGCTCAGCTCGGTGAACCCTTACGGAGCCAGGCTGAATGTAGATGAGCAGGGCAGGTTAAGCTGGCCCGTGCTCTTTCTGTACCCAGAGCATGCCCAGTCGGACTTCATCGCTGCTTTTCATGAGGACTCCAGGTACTTACTTGCCCAAGAGCCCTCTGTTTTTGCTGGCATGCTCTTTCCTTGCTGTCCCTTGGGAGAGGGACAAGTGGATTTTTGGTTGAGGAGGGAAGAGAATAGAGGGTTAACAGTGTGGTTTGACATAATCTCTCTTTCCTGGAGCTGATTTCTCCTTTTACTAACTATAACTACCTTTGCAATGATAGACATAAGTCTCACCATCATCCTGACTGGGATAGTAAGTAGAGCACCACAGTCCTGTTTGTCAAGCACTGACACATATCTCTAGTGAGATACAAAGTCATTCTAGGTAGCATATGCATAGTAATTGAAGTGTCTATTTATTAGAAAAAATATAACTAGCAGTTTTAATGTGTGATTCCATAGGGTTAATGCTTAGAATGTGACTCAATGTAAGGAATGTTAAGCCTGAGTCAGTTTAAAGAAAATTATTGTCATAATAGGACAAGTAATACACATTTACATTTTGGCTTAAACCAGATGGTTTTGGCTCGAAATGGCTTAGGCCTGCATTTCATGTTTTGTACATTTTTGATAGCAATCTGAATGGGTGTCCAGGGACTGTTATGTTGGAAAATAGATCATGAATTATTAATACTCAGAAAGTACATGTTATATCCTTAGGTTTATTGATCATCTAATGGTGATGTTTGGTGAAACGCCCTCTTGGGATTTAGAGCGGAAATACTGCCCTGATAATTTAGAGGTAAGAGATGTTTTATCTTTTTCCTAGATGGGATATTTTTTGCAGAGGTGGGGTGTGTGTGTGTGAGGGCAAGTTTTTACTGCTTTTAAAAAAAAATTGTGTCTGGGTGACTTAGTGGGTTAAGCATCTGCCTTTCGCTTAGGTCATGATCCCAGTGTCCTGGGATCGAGCCCCATGTTGTTTTCCCTGCTTGGTAGGGTGCCTGTTCCTCCACCTGCTTATGCTTGCACATACTCTCCCTCTCTCTCAAATAAATAAATAAAATCTTTTTAAAAAATAGTGTCAAATGATACAGAACATAAAATTTACTATTTGAACCATTGCATCTGTAGGATTAAGTACACTCATATGGTTGTACAATCATTCCCACTCTTTGTCTCCGCTTCATCATCCCAAACTGAAACTCTGCACCCATGAAACAGTAACTCCATTCTCTCCTCCCTACAGCCCTTGGCAGCCACCATTCTACTTGCTCTCTCTATGAATGAGACTACTCTAGGAACCTCATTTAAGTGGGACTATATACTGTGTCCTTTTGTATCTGGCTTATTTCACTTCGCTTGATGTCTGAAAGTTTCATCTGTATTGTAGCCTGTGTCAGAATTTCCTTTTTAAGGCTGAATAGTATTCCATTATTCCATTGTTGGGACCTTTTTTTTTTTTTTTTCTTAAATCACAGCTTACAGTACAAAGACTTTCTCTTTCAGTAACCATTTGAGAGTAAGATGCCAACTAATGCCACATTGGCCCTGAATACTTCAGGGTCTGTTTCCTACAGACAAGGGTATTTTCCTTCATGATCCCAACTCTCAAAATTAGGAAATCAGCTTTGATACACTAGTACCGTCTAAGTCTCAGACCCTGTATCAGCTGTCCCCTCACAAGAACACTTGTCTCAACCACATGGGCTCTGACATCTCATCATGGACAGCCATTCTACCGGGTAACCCATATCACTGCGCTTACGCTGGCCAGCTCCCAGCAAGGCTGCCCTCCAGTGACCAGGCTCTGACACCTTCACTCCCTGCCAGCCCTTCTGTACGGACATCTTCCTCACCCTGCGTGGGCTGTGACACCTGCACAGGGCCATCATCCTTCTCATCCTCGGGCTCCTCCCCTGCTCTGGACCACCGTAGCTTGCTTCCTCTACATCTAAGGGGTCTAGGACTGAATCGCTAGGGAAGGGAAGGCTCACAGGCCTGGGTTTGAATCTTGGCTCCTCTGTTTGCTAGCTGGGTGTTACTGGTGAGTTATTCCCCTTCTCTGAGCTTTCATTCTATCTTTGGAAATGGAGCCCATGATACCTTTCTTAGTATGGGGGGCGAGGACTGAGTGCTTTATACTCCACAACTCTATAAAGGACTCATTGTCATCTCTTTAGCTTTTCCCTAGACTTGGCCTCAGCATGCGTAGTGCTGCTGAGGCCCTGTATTTGTGTCTGATTCCTGTTCCTCTGTTATTCTTGCAGGTCTACTTTGAGGATGAAGTGGGGACAGAACTCTACCGGGTGCCTCCCAAGAGCACGCTGCTGCACGTGCTGCAGCACCCCAGGTGAGCCACCTTCACGAGGCTGAGCAGACCAGGGAAGATGCTCAGGCGCCATCCCAGGGGTACAGCCAGGGTCTCATTCCACTGCTGAAGGGTTGCCTTGTATGCCCCTCCCTTTTGCCCTGGACACAAAACTGTGAGATGGCAACCATGGAGTCTGGCCCAGGTCATTGGCCAAACAGCCTTCAGTATGACTCAGCATGTCATGATGCAGCCAGGAACCCCTCAGATGGGGAGAAGTGATGGGGCTGGTCTGAGATGGGACAAGCTATCTGGCTGTTGGACCTAAAAACTGGCACTCCTGTTCCTCATTGTGCGTGTGTCCCCTGATATTGTTATATGGAAAGAACATTGGTTTGTGAAGTCAGATGCCATCATTTACTGGCTGTGTGACTGTAAGCACATACTGCCTCCCTGGGGAGGTTTCCTTATCTTTCGGATAGGAATACTAATTCGTGCCTGCATTTTTCTCAGGTGTTTGAGAGCCAGTGAGAGAGTAGGAGTCAAAGTGCTTTTGTAAACTGTAAAGGCCAGTCTTTTTATGAGAGTGCATCTTTGTTAGTAGCTGTGGCAGCCCAGCTGGATTTGGCTTTTGTCTCTTTGTTCAGCTTTGGGGTATTCCTGGACCATAACGGAATCCCCTCAGTAGATTTGTAAGTTGACTCTTCGACTCTTTTCCCCTAAGCTTTGAGCAAAGCAAATGCTCTTGCATTTAGGTTAAAGGAGTCCGATGTGTTGGGCATGAGGGTGGTTGGGCATGGTGGGAAAGAGGCTGGAGAGCTGGGCTAGGGCCATTCATGAAAGCTTGAACGCTCTGCTCAGGACCATACTTCATCCTGATAGTGGTATGTGGAGCCCCAGAGGACGTGTAGGTAAAATTTACAGAGTAGTATACAGATTTTACATGTACGAGTTGATGATGAGGCATGAGGTAAGGGGCAGATTGGCGAGAGATTTCAGAGGCAGATTGGATGGGAATTGGTGATGTGGTGACTGACTTGGTAGGTAGTCCAGCTGGTCGTGATGCTTCTGCTTTGGCTTATCAGGCAGGAGGGGTAGATTTCTTCAGATATGATTGATGACTTTTCTTAGTGTTTTTTTCTGGCACTAAATCTTTGTCTCCAGACAAATTTTTAGCTATTCATTTTTTCCATTATTAGCTGATTATTACCACAGTTCTTTAAAGGCCTGAGGTCCACTCTCCCCATCTCCAGAAAATGGGGGAGAAATCTAAAAAAGTAGATCTGTGGAGGAAAGCCAGTTTCATGCCTCTCAGAAAATGTAAACGCTGTTGAAAATGTTTACTTTTTAAATAACTGGCATAGGTAAGAGGCTGCTCAGGACAGAATTCTGGCAACTTAAGACCTTGAACTGAGTGGAGTTAAGATACAGACAGCTCCCCCCGACCACTCCCCGCCCCAGTCCAAGCACATTAGGTCATGCTAACACTCCTCGGTCTGGGAAGCCAAGGCCTTGCCCACCTCTCCAGCCTGCCCGACTACACCTGCTTTATGCCCTAACAACAGCAAATGCTCTGGTGCCCCGTACCTCCTTGCTTTTGCTCCCCCGTGCCTCACCACTACTCCCGTTCTAAATCAAAGTCAAGATGGATAAGGCATCCGCCAGGAAGCTTTTCTTGATTCCCCTTTCCTGTAGAGGGAATCATGCCCTAAGGCTGTACCTCACAAATGCTTCTACAATTGTTTTTTCTATCACTAATTGATTATTTATCTCCCTTCCCTCAGGACTTGAAAGCAGGGATGAAGGTTTTGTTTGTTTTTAGCACTGGGGCCCAAGTTACCCTGGGCATGCACTGTTGAATGAATGAAAGGATGAAGGGAGGGATGAATGAATGAATGGATGTTCTTAAAGTTTGATTCATGTTTAGCCACAGACATGATGCTACAGGACAGGTCCAAATGCATTCGCCAGATATGTAAACAACCGAACAAATAAATGTGCTAAACTGACATTTTAATGTTGACTTACATCCAAAGGTTCACCTTGAATGTGGCTGGGAGGGTGCATGGATGATTAAGACCACAGTTCAGTTAACCCCTTCTTCTGTTGTGTTCACTGCAGGTACTTTGTAAAAGCCCTGACACCAGCATTTCTGGTCTGTGTAGGAAACTCTGCTTTTTGTAGTAATTACCTCCAGGGGAAAAAGCTGCACCAGGTAAAGTAACCAAGCCAGGCAGAGCCAGGCTCCCTGGATCTCCTCCCTCATTCGCTTCTGCCTGGAATCCAGCATTCTGGAATCAGCTCAGGCCTTTATGTCTGCCACCATGGGGACAGTGGTGGGGGAGAGCTGCTGACTTCCTGAACTGCATTCTCTCTAATCGAAGTGCCAGGCTCCAGCTGGTCTCCACTCTCTTCTGTTGATACAAGACTCTGTACCTCTCATGACATGCCTGGACTCACTGTTAGCTGTGTTACCACCAGCCTCTATCTCTGAAGGGACCATCGTACAGTTAACACAGCTCCTGACCTGAGGAAGTCCTGGCCTTTGGACACGGACTCGGGATCTAGGTCCACGGTTCTGGCTGGACCTTTGTGGTATTAGAGGTTTCAGAAAAGCCACCCCTCAAACCACATGTATACACAAACCATACAAATAATTTTAAGATATTCAGGCTGAGGGACTCAAACCTCCAGGTGTCTTATGAGCAGAGAGGCTTGCTCTGTGGGGATACTAGATATCCTTGGAGTGAGATGAGGTCAGAAAAGCTGGCTTTTGTTTCTGCACCCGTAAAGACCTATAAACCGGAATCTTGGCAAAACCCCTAACAAGTTTACCAGTTCTCCTGATCTGTGTAATAGGGAAAACTGACATACTTGGATGGTAGACTCTTGAGTTCCTCTCTAGTTTTCACATTTTAGGATTTTTGGCAGTTGAGTCATTGTCACAGGTTGTATTTTTGTGTGCAGCTTGTTCGCGCCTTCCTAGAGGATAGTTTGTATCCTTACCTGTAGCCACGGGCCTGCTTGCAGTATCCGCCCCATCCCACCGGGGAGGCAAAGGGACGGGGGTGGACACGTCTAGACGGGAGGTTGGGGAGCATTGTGTGGTGAGTTTATGCTTTTCCTTTTGCCGTGGGAACACATTACCCAGCTGGCAGCTGTCCCATCAGCCTGGGTGCCAGAATGGTAAGACACATGGAGCAGGTCTGAAGGAGCTGACCTGCAGCCATCGATTGTAACAAGAATGAGAAATAAATGAGATTTGGGGGTTATTAACTGTGGCAAATCTAAGTACTACATCATTAAACCGAAAACCAGCTGCTGTCCTTCAGATGGACTGATTTGAGGTTTTGTGCGTGTGCTTCACTGTCTTTGGAGGGCAGCTCGCTGTGGTATATTGACAAAAGAGCCACGCAGCTTTCCTTCCAGGTGCGGTGTCTGCGTGTGGCTTGTGGCCCAGGAAGCTGAAGTCCCGCCCCCACCCTCGCCTGGCTTAGGCCGTATCAAGGCCATTTGCTCTCCCAGCTAGAGACTTGCTGCTTGGTTGTCTTTGTAAGAACCTGGCCCTCTCTACGAAGCCAGTTTTCTAGCAGCAACCCTGGCGTCCAGTGCAGGGTTCCATGGAGCAACGCCCTCACTGACCTGGGGCAGAGTGGGTCCCAATATGCCACCTCACTCGTCTGGGAAGCAGACAGCTTACTCAGCTCTTTCCTAGACACCCCTGAGAAACCAAGTTCTGGGACTTCATCCCCACCACCCAGTCCTTTCTTTAGCCTTCTGGCTGGCCCAATTGTCAATCAGCTTCAAGCCCTGCCCCTCTGTCTGGCTAGGGTGGGCAAAAGCAGAAAGGGGAGGAGCGACTGACCATGGCAGACCGCAGACCACAGCCGGGACCCTGGCGGCTGCTGACCTGCAGCAGCAGGATTTGGGGTGGCAGCTGGAGACCTAGGGTGGGGGGGGCAAGGTCCCTTTAAGCACCCCTGAAACACTGCTGGCAGGTATACAAGGGCAGGCAGGGAATGGAGAGAAATTACAGTGGCTCTCACCACGGAGTTACGGTGCTGGACACACCATGTACCCTGGTTCTCTCACTTCATCACAGTGGCCATGCGGCTCAGGTCTACGATCCCAATTTTTAAAGGAGATGGGGCCACGTGGTCTCACCAGTAGTGAGTGTCAGAGCCAGGATTTGAACCCAAGCAGCTCCCTCCAGAGGGCATCTGCCTCCCCTTCTGTGTTTTTATTCCACTTACTTTACAAATATTTAACCCAACTGGCACCAACCAACAGCAGGGCCTCCAAGGCCTCTGCCCTCAAGGTCACTGCTGAGTAGATGTCAGAAATCTCACCCTGAACTGGAAACTGCTCCAAAGAAGAGAAATAGGGCCACAACAAGCAAGTCCTCACCCCTGCTTGGAGCCCTTGGTGGCTCTCCCTTCCCTCAACATTCTTGGTGTGGCACTCAGGGCCCTTCAGGGTCTGGTCCCTAACTGCCCCTATGGCTTCCTCTCTCCAACCTTAGCCCAGCCATCCCAGACACATTCCATTCAACTGTGGGGCAGGAGGGCACAGTGGCCTAAGCACACCTCTAGAGCCAAGATATCTGCCTTCCAATTCCAGCCCTGCAGCACATTAGCTGATGGCCTCAGGCCCCGTGCCTCAGTTTCCTTATGTGCAACACAAACAGCATAATAGCACCTCCCTCACGCAGGTGCTGTGAGAATTGTATGAATTAATCCATGTGACATCCACAGAACAGCTTGCCTCAAACTAAGCTCTCAATATAGGACACATTTTTTTATTCTCCAGTCCTGCCATGCTCTTGGCTGTGGACACTGCTCCCTCTGCCTGGAGCATTCTTACTTTCACTTGTACCCTTGCCTCTACTCCCCAGGTCTTCCTCCCTTTCCTGTTTAACATCCAGTCCTTAACCAGGCCTGCTGCCTTCTCCAGGAAGCCTTCCTGGCCCCGTCCCACATGTCCCATGACAACCATTACCACACTTGCCACACTGCATTTTAATTGTCTGCTTACTGGATGGTTCCTCCCCCTTCTTTGTAAACTGAGTCAGGGACCCTGAACTGTGCACTTCTGTACTGCCAGCACGTAGCACAGCACCTGCTCAGCACATAGCAGGTACACACAAGTAATTACTGAAGGCCCAAAGGAATGGGTGTGAGTTCTAAGTGGATTAAGGGTGGAAGCCACCACACATGATAGATACGGGCCATGAAGTTGGGAGAGGGACCAGGAAAGGGTGGTGAGTATGGGCTGGAAGGACCCCCAAGCAAAGGCAAGGAGTACATTCCAGGGGCCAGCATAACGGCCTGGCTCACTAACACCGGCCATCTACTGAGCACTGAGGGCCTGCCAGCATTCTAGGGTGCTTTATGTGGACTGGCTTACCCTGCCTGGGAGCAGGAAAGTAGTTTACAGTAGTACCGTTTTACTGACAAGGGAAGTGGTTCAGAGGGTAAGTAACTTGCCCAAAGTTAGTTAGCTAGTGAAAAGTAGAGCCAGGATTTGAATTCATGACTCCCCTCAGCCCTTCAGGAGATCTCTGTAACAAGACTGGGTCTGTCGTTGAAGAGTTGGGGTGAGACCCAGTGGCCCTTGCCTGTTCACTCTAGTGCTGTGGTACAGTCTTGACATTCAGTGTGCTGCAGTGTCCTCCGACTGTCAGCCTGGGCAGAGTCTAGTCTGCCAGAGCCCGCAGGTGACTCCCCATAGCACTCGACACCTTGCTGGAGGGCTCCCGTCAGCCCACGAGCTTTCTGGCTGAGGCTGGGTGACAAGTTCTTCCCTTGCAAATGGCGTGTCCTCAGTCACCATTAACCAGTAAGTGCTTCGTCCTCACTCTACTGGCCTACAGTTTTATTTTGCCAAGACCAACTAGGCTTTAACCCTGGAAGCTCCTTAGCAGCCTCAGGGGTTGACTTAATAGTGGATAGCATCCCTGCACCAGAGTGGTTCCTGAACAGGGACCCTAAAGATACCACCCCGTTCTGCTGGTCCACGCGCACCTCCCGACTACATACAAAGGGCTAATTGGCCTAGTATAGGAGCTGCCACTTACCCTGCTGTGAGCCTGACACCATTGTCCCTGTTTTACTGAGGAAGCATCTCACACAAGGTCACGTAGCTATCAAGTGGCCTAGACAGTCTGACTCCAGCGTCTAAGGTGGGTCATTACGATGTAAGTCATTAAGTGCATCTTGATTTTTTTCAAGTATATCTTGAGTTTGCAATAACAACATAAAAAAATTTCCCATTTTCCACAGTATAAAACTTTACTAACTCTAAAACAAAACCTTACATGCCCTTGGATGCATAGTAATCCATTCTAAAAAGCATTCTGGCATCTTGGTGTAGAATGATGGTGGGAACTCTGTGAAGTTCCCTGGCACTCAAATAGTTAAATGACAATTTCAACAGATTTCTGCAAAATGCCTTTATTGATAGCCCAGCAGGTGTTTCTTCCATTAAAACACAGAATATTAATGGAGCCCTTGATTTATATTCTAGGCTTGATTTACACAGTGGTTTTGTTATGCACCAGCTTTTGTCCCCAAGTATTAATTCCACTAAATATTTCCCGGCCATTTGCTTCTAGATCTCCCCAAGGAATGAGCAATGATAATACATCCTATGCCTGTTATTTTGCCAGCATCCCCATTTCACCAGTTTATGGCAAGAGGTAACATTGGCAAATTCCACCAAATAGGAGAGAGCAAGTAAGGTACACGGTCTGAATATGTCTTTCCTCTAAGGAGATGGAGCCATTCCATAGGCGTCACTTAGTTCTTGCCAGTGGCCCTCCCCAGGAAGGTTATAAAGCATCACATCAAGAAAACTAGAAGGTCTTGAGATACGTTACCAGCAGATCCCGAGCTCCCCGTGGGTGGCCTTTCCTAAGTTGTCCGGTTTGTGAAGGGTGTGTTTCCTGAGTGCACTGGGTTAAGCATTTCGCTTAAGTGAATGCAGGCAACCCCCCGGGAAGTGCACTGCCATGAACGCATCTTACAGATGAAGCTGAGACACATAAAGGGCAAGTAATTTGTCTAAGGTCACATCCCTGGCAAGTGGCGGTGGATCTAGGATTATGTCTCTTCCAGGTTCTGATCTTCCCACCATAGCGTACTGCCCCTGGCTTCTTAGAAGACACGCTGGCTTAGCCATCATGACACATGGATTTCCGTTCAGCTTGCCCTTTGGCCAGTCACTGTACTCCCTGTATTTTTCTCCCTTGGAAAATAAAGGATGGTACCTATTTCACATGTCCAAGGCTTCTGCAGTCCAGAGGCCTATCAGGCCAGACGTCTCTTCCAACAAGATCAACCAGAGGTAGCCTGATTTAGGGACACAGCTCTTGGCCTGCAATCAGGTGTTCTGCCAGTCAGATGGTGTGTGGCAGGTTAATTCCCACTCCAGGCCTGCTTCCCATCTGTGAAATGAGGGGCGGACAGGCAGGGCTCCAAGTCCTCCTGTTCTAAACTTCCATGATTCTGTATCGTCCTCAAATTATTCTGTAACTTGCACATTTATGAAGACTTTAAAGTTAATTGGTTCTCTATTCCTGAAATCTGATTTTTAAAAGTGCTTACATTAGGCTAGCCTTCCAACTTCCATAAATCAGCTGATGGAGCACAAATTCACAATTAAAAAAGGGGGGAGTGGGAGGTAGAGGCTTCCTGTTATGGAATGAACAGGACACAGGGATAAAAGGTACAGCACAGGGAATATAGTCAATGGTAGTATAATAGTGTAAGGTGACAGATGGGAGCTACACTGTGAGCATCGCTTAAAGTACAGCTACTGAATCACTATGTTACATACCTAAATGAATGTAACTCCGTGTATCAACCAGACATCAGTAAGAATTAAATATTTAAAAATATTAAGATGCCAATTTGCACAAATTCTAAGTGCTCGTCTATTTGAGGCTAATTTGATTAGATAGACACAAATAATTCAGTTTTATTTACTGAAAGCACTCTTGTCTCGGTGGAGGCCATGCAGTTGTAATGGGAATGGCATTGGTGTTGGTCAGTCTTCGGATGTTGGCTCTGATACTTTGGAGCTGTACACCCTCGAGTAAGGTGCTGAATGGAGCTTCAGGTGCCTCTTCCGTAAAAACAGCACCCACCTTGCATAGTTTAGAATAGGAAAATGATACACGACAGTGCCTCACAGCACAGTGGTATGTGGCAGGCCCGGAACAAATATATGAGCAGACCGTTAAAAGCAGAGAGCTCCCATCAGTCCGATAATGTACAGAGCAAATGGCTCAAAACACTCAAAACACTAAGCTACAAAGCCGCTCAGGGAGGGCCCCGGCCTGGAAGGACGCTGGGAACCGTGCATCAACTCTGCATGCATGCGCTTCAGAACCATCTATGGAGCTTTAAAATGCACAATGCCCATGCCACACCCTAACCCTAACTGGGTGGGACTGAAGTGCAGCCGAGGGGAAGGCCCCTGATTTATAATCCAGCCTTTCTAGGTTTGCTCTCGGAATGCACATCTCCTGGCCCAAATGCCGGGCCCAGAGCGCCACTGGTAGACCTGGGGGCCATCAGCACTTGGCATGTACATTAACAAAGAAAGCTGATGGTGTGTGCTTGAGCGTGGATTACTCGAGTAGTAACAGCAGTAGCAGTAAACTGCTGGGAAGCTGTTTGGCAGGTGGGACAACTGGCTAAGACAACAAGTGCAGTATGCTGGAATGGCTCAAGTCTGATCCTAGTTTTCCAGAGAATTCAGGCAGAGACCTTGATATGTGCCCCCTGGTGTGGCTTGAGGAGCAAGCTCTGCTCCCAGGACAAGCTCACTGTGACACCTGAAGCCTGCTATCCCTCACATCTGGGGGAAGAAATGGTTTCAAACATATTCCCAGCCACCAAAGGTAGGCTTCTTTTTGTTTTTGAGTGGAGTGTAGAAAGAGTAGAAGAAAGGACAGATGAGTCCCAGGTAGGAAGCCACTGCACAGTTAAAATGGCAGGCGTTACCACCATTCATTGACAGGCAAGGCTCATCCCAGTGGTCTGACTTCATTCAATCAACAGAACCTGATCTCTGCACTATGCCACCTCAATAGGGCCAGGTCTCTGGAGGTGGTTTTTTGGGCCAATAGCTAATTCTATCAACTTTCCATGTAGCTTAGACTATAGAAGATCAGAGGAACCAGATCTGCCTGTCGTGAACCTCTTATGAACCCGCTGGTGACAGCTGTAAGGACTTTACAGATCTAGTTCCATTTCCTCATGTTAGAGATGGGGAATCTGAGGCCCCAGCAGGGGAAGAGACATGTCCCAGTAGAGGAGGGCTGGTGGGCCTGCTCTTCAAATGCATCAGGAGGCCAGGGGTCAGACCGCCGGAGCTGGGAGGGCCTTGGCCCCTGGCGACCCTCACCCTCCGCATGGGAAACGGCCAAGAGAAAGGAAGTGACTCACTGAAGGGCCGAGAGGAGCAGCTCTTTCTTACCCCTCTGCCTCCTCACCGAACAGAAGACAAATGGAAACTGGCAGCACGGCCAGCCCAGAGAGTGGAATCACAGACCTGAAATACAGACAGTCTAAAAGGACTGGATAAGTCAGCTTCCCTAGCACGCTCCCTCCTTCCATGAGCTGCCTTGTTTCTGGAGAGACCCACCCTGGAAGGGAGTGTAGGAAAAGGCAGCCCGAGAGTGAAGAGAGTGAACATGGAGGCTGCAGGATGGGGTGGGGGTGGCTCGGGGCTTTCAGACAACCTGCACTTGGCTCAGAAATTCCGTGACGCCCTCTCTGGTGAGGAAGACCACCTCACCAGTGTTCTGGCTCCAAACTTCAAAATGTGCCGGGTCCTCCAGGGCCCTCTTGCCTGCGATGATCACAAAGGGGTAGCCAAACTTGTTGGCATCTTTCAGTCTGTTTCCGATGGTCCGATGGGTCCTGTCGTCAAGCAGGACCTCCCCGCGGAGCTGCGGCAGTGTCTCCGTGATGAGGTCATACAGGTGGCCGGCGAGCTCGGCGGCCGCCTCCTCCTTACTGCCCTTCTTTGGGGGAATGAGGCACACCTGGTAAGGTGCCAGGAGCCCCGGCCAGCGAACGCAGTCCTCCGTGGACAGCACTTCGAGGGCGGCGGCCAGGATCCGCGTCATGCCCAGGCCGTAGCAGCCCATCTCGGCCAGGCACGGCTGGCCCTGGGCGTCGGTGAACTGGGCGTTGAAAATGGAGGAGTACCTGGTGCCCAGGTGAAACGTGTGCCCCACCTCGATGCCTCTGGCCTCAGTGAGCGGGCCCCGGCAGGCCGGGCAGTCGGCCTGCGACATGCGCAGCGTCTCCATGTTGGCTGAGAAGCCGCAGCCAGGACAGACAGCAAACCGGTCCTCCCCGATGTCGGCCGGCAGCTGGAACTCGTGAGACGCGGTGCCCCCGATGCTGCCCACGTCCGCCTGCACCCGGACGCACTGCAGCCCCAGCCTGCGGAACAGGCTGCTGTAGGCCTTGCCCACTAGGCCGTAGGTATGCTGGGCGGCCTCTGGGGAGGCGTCGAAGCTGTACATGTCCTTCATGTAAAACTCCCGGCCACGGAGAAGACCGAAGCGGGGCCTGGGCTCGTCCCGAAACTTCCTTGTCACCTGGTACAGCAGGAACGGGAGCTGCTTGTAGGACACGGTCTTCTGGGAGGCAACCAAGGCTGTGACGGCTTCCTCATGCGTGGGTCCTAAGCAGTACTCCTTGCCGTGTCTGTCTCTGAGTCTTAGCAGCTCCTTGCCCATGAGGTCCCAGCGGCTGGTGGCTCGCCAGAGCTCCGCCGGGCTGAGGCTGGGCATGTTGACCTTCTGCCCCCCGATGGCCTGCATCTCCTGGTCTACCAGCCGCTCGAGCTTCTCCAGGGCGCGCACGGTATACGGCAGGAGGTGGTAACTGCCAGGGCCTGCCGGGTGGATCAGGCCCACCTGCAGCATCAGCCGCTGGCTCTTACACGTCAGGTCACCAGACCTGCCCTCGAGAGACACCTGGTCTTCCCGAAGGTTCTGGGGCTGGAACATGCGAGACAGCACCAAGCGCTTCCCTGTCTCGGGGTCACGGTGGTAAAACCTGTGAGGACCACACCCAGAGAGCTGTTGGCTGCAGGTGGCCAGGACAGGCAGTGCTCTGCATCTTGACAGCAGCCCTTTCATGACACCTGGCCCAGAGAAGCACTTGTGCCTGGAGAGAAATGAGCCATGCAGAGATAAGCGTTAACTGTGTCCTGACACCCAGACGAGACGTAGCCCGCTGAGTCTGCTCCCCAACACACTTCTGAGACAGCCACCGACTTTGCAGATGCAAACCCTTTCATTTCTAATTTTCTAGCAGATTCAGGTCCTACTTCTTGTTTAAAAAAAAAAAAATCAATATTCTCCCATTTATAAAAATATAACAGCATACTGTGGCGGGACACCACAGCATGGGATCACAAGGGCTCTGGAATCAGGCAGCCTGGGTTCCTGGCGTGCCTCTTGCTGACTGCACCCTGTGTAGCTCAGGACGTGTGACCTAACCCCTATGTGCTCAGTTTCCTCATCTGCTGAATGGTAATACAATAGGACCCACCTTGCAGGTTTATTGTGGGGACTTAGAAGAGTTATACAAAGTTAACAGAACAGTATCTGGCACATTCTAGGAGTACAATCCAGGCTATTGTTACTACAGAAAACTGGGGGAAAAAACAGCAACAAATAAAAAAGGAAATCAACTCCAGTCCCTCAGCCTGGTCATAACTGCTGCTGACAAGTCCTTGTCTCTTCTGCCCACACCCCCAGCTCGCTTCCTCCTTAACTGTCTTGTGCCTCTTCCCTCCTCCTAGCACTCCCCGTCAGGCCTCACACTCAAGACTTGGAGTCAACATCTGCACTCCCTACGTGTCTCTCAAGCTTCAGACCTACCTAGCCAACCGTCTCCCGAGAGAATATACTGCACAGATACTCTAAATGCAGCACCGGGAAGGAGCTCAGCATCTTCCCCCCAAACCCACTCCCCCCAGTGCAGCCTATCACTCTCCATGGCACCAAAAGCCACCCTTTGCCCAAACCAGAAGCCTGGGTCCATCCACTCTGCCCCCTCACGGCCCCCACACAGCAGCCCTCTTGGCCCCGTCATTCCTGCCTTTTCACTTGCTGTTCAATCTGTCCCTCCTCCCCACCTCCACAGCATCCATCCAGGCCACTGCCATCTTCCCCTGTGAGCCACTGCAACAGCCTCCCCCCTGGCTTCCATTCCCGTCTTCCTCCAATCCATTCTCCATACTGCAGCCACAAGGGACGCATCCCTCATGGACGGTAACAGTACTTTTCCTGAAGTCCAGTACAATGACTTCCTGCTGCCCTCAGAATCAGGTCTCAGCTTCTGACCCTTCCAGCGCACATGTGAGCTTACTGCTGGCCTTATCAATAGCCCTTTCCCTGTTCCAGCTGTGCCATGCTCACTCTTAAACACTCTGTGCCCCTTGCATACCAACACCTCTTATCCTCCCAGCCTCAGAATCCCCATCCTGTCCTCTAGGATGCCTTCCTTGCCCCACACCCCTGCCCAGAAGGCCAGCTTCTCCCACAGCATCCCCTACTGATCACCCATCGCTCTCAGACTGACTGCTCAGATAGCGGCCAAGGACCCTATCTAGCGTGCTTGCCACTCAGCACGGAGCAGGGCTTTACTAGACACTGTCTGCTGAATGAGCACATGTGTTTCTCTAGGATTTCACAAAACACTCACATTCCTGATGGCAATACAGCATTTCATTAAGCATATCAGAAATGATTCTCCTACTACAGAGAGTTGTCGTTTTCTGTTACATACAATCTACAATGAACAGAAGGCTTTTGTTTGTGGTACATTTGGGAGATTCTCAGGAATGGAATTACTGGTCAATACATATGAACTCTTTTAAGGTTCCTGATTTATACTGCCAAGTTCAGTGAGAGCCTCTACCTTTCAGTATCTCCCATTACAAAGAGCTGCCCTGCTGTATTCGGACAATGGGTTATCCTCTCAGCTCTGCAGCCTGAAACCCTTGCGCGGCCCCCTCCAGCTCCCAAGGGCCTCGAGTCTTCCAGCTGGTCCGCTGCCACCTCAGGCAGCCTCATCCATTTCCCCCATGCATGGTACAAATATTACCATCTCCTACATGGCCTGTGACCTGAGACAGGTTGGGATGCACTATCACAGAGCCCTAATGTGACTGACTGAAAAAGTGTGGGCCCTGGAGGTACGTACACTTGGTTCACATCTGACCTCCTCACTTACATCAGGTCCCACCTCAGGCCAGTGGCTCACACCAGAAACTCCTTCCCCCTTGAACCCTCCTAAAGCAGACAGGTCTGTCTCTGTCTGACCTTCCTCTCAAGTTCACCCCCTCCTTTCTGGCTTACTGCCTCTTCTGGGTTAGCCTCTCAAAAATGCTTGGTCGAATGCAGTAGCCCAGTGGTTGTGAAACTTAAGTGGGCATCAGAATCACCTGGATGTCTTATTAAAACACTGATTATGGAGCCTCAGCCCCAGAGTTTCTGATTCAGTAGGCCTGGGGAGCAGGCAGGGAAACTGTAGTTCTAACAAGTTTCCAGGTGATGCTGATACTGTTGGTCCAGGGACCACACTGGGAAAAGCATTATACACTCCACGTGAGCAGTAACTGTGTTTGTATTATTCCAAGTTGCATCTGTAGCATTACACACGGTGCCTGCCCACAGGGGATACTCAATAAATGTCCATCAGTGACTGGACTGAATGACTCTTGAACCCTGTCTGTCCCGTCTCCAGATTACAGCTAAAAAGTTGATCCAATCACTCCCCTGCTTATAACCCATCAATGGCTCCCCATCCTAGTTTTCTCGAGATGGTACTTCCATAGAAAGCCTCTTCATATTTTGATCCTAACACACCTCTTCCAGCTTTTTATCCCACCACTTCCCTAAATGTCCCAAACTGCTCATCATTCCTGGAAGAGGCCGGCTTTACCCCAGCAACAGCAACATTCAAGCTCCATATTGCAAGAAGCATCTCCAACCCTTCCAAAAAGAATCACTTCCTTCTCTGGGCCCCCATTGCACACACCTCTTCCTTGTTTACTGTTCTGGAATAATTTTCAAAAGTATCTCTGAGAAACTTCTGTGTGCCAGGCACTGGGAGCGAGCAATGCTTCATGTCCTATTCCTCCATTAAACGAGGAGTTCGTGATGTTTTCTACATTTTCAGATCAGGGCCTAGCACAATGCCTAATATTTGCTGATCAAATGTATCAGTGAACGAAAAGCAAAGCGAAGGGGTGCAATGCAACAATTATCTGGATAGTTTAAATAAGAGCCATAAGCCCTCTGCCCTCACCCCCAATGTGTCCTCATCCTCAAATCCCTTAGCTTACGTAGGCGGGACAATAAGTACTATGATTTCAAATTTTTCAAGGTTATCTACAGACAATACCTCAAAAGCGGTATAGGAATTAACTTGTCCTGCACCTCACACTCTGGCAAAGAGCCTCTGAGTCATTCAATCATTCAA
The DNA here is from genome assembly GCF_902655055.1 of Lutra lutra. NCBI lineage: Eukaryota > Metazoa > Chordata > Mammalia > Carnivora > Mustelidae > Lutra > Lutra lutra. Next base: position 153,411,901 of record NC_062281.1, on the reverse strand, counting down.
CAAAAAAAGCTACAAAACAAAAAAAGGTCCTTGGGGCACAGGCCTCTTTTAAGGTTAACTCACAATGGCCCTGCAACCCAATCAGAAAAGCTGTGCGTAAAGCACTTCCAACAGTGCCCGGCATATAGTGAGTGCTACAGTGTTTGCTATCACGCCCAACTCACAGACGAGGTAAGCGACTCTGCAGGTGAGCACAGGGGCACACGTGGAAGGCTAGGTCCTCGCCTCCAAGTTCCACCGTTTCCGTCTGGGACCGTGTTGCATCAAAGCAACGGGGCTCCAGACCTGGTTCTACGAACCGGCTCGGCCTTCACTGGCTACGTGACCCTGGTCAAGTGACTTCAGTCTCCAGGCCTGTTTCCCCACACATAAAATGGGAAGGTTGGCCGGGCCACCAGGCGGTCCCAGAGGGTCTCTCCAGGGCTAGCACTTCCGGAATCTCCGTGACACTCACAAGACCCGAGGTCCACAGGAGAGAAAGGTCTGCGCTCATGTTACAACAGACGAAACACACTATCCCAGAGTTCAGGTGTCTGCGACCCCGCCCCAAACCAAGGAGGGACGCACGTGCTGTCACCCATGCTCACCAACCGAAGTGCCAGTAAAAGCTGTCCGCGCGCCCGCCACGCCGGCCCAATGCGCCTGCGCTAAAGGGAATTGACCGCCCCCCAAGCCCCGCCTCCTGCCTTTCTTACCAATCACAAAGCCGTTCTCACGGAGACTAGCCCCACCCGATTCCGGACGCCTGTGAGAGGTTTTCCGGAAGTTTAGCTAAGGAGAAAGAATTCAGCTCTCCTTCACGACCATAGATTGGCTTGGACAGCGAAGAGCAAATTACCGTTCCGGAAGTCCCCTCTAGGATTTAGGGAGGTGTAACTCTATGATAAAAGCCTGGCGTTGCCTCCCACTGCCGGGGCCCTCCCCACTCTCGGAATGGAAAGGCTGGCGGCGGTGTAACCAAGGCAACAGTAGGGCCTTTCCGTTCGGAATCTACCCTAGGATTTTACAGGTTTTCAATTTAAAGACATTAAAAATTTTTAAGCAGAAAAAAGTACCTTCATTACAAAGCCCAAGACGGTTTTCAAGACACTAAATCAAACTTTCATTCAAAAAATATTTTTTCGAGCAGCTATCATGTACCAGCCACTTGGAGAAACTGGGAATAGTGAACAAAACAAACAAAATTCCCTGCATTCAAGGTAGCTTTTATTCTAGTGAAAAGAGTCAATAAATCAATATAGTGAAATTTAGGAGGGGAACAGGAACTCGGTAACCAAAATAAGTAGTATTATTATGCAATTAATTAAGTTTACTGTAAAAAAATAATCCATGGTAAACAAAATACCAAAGTTTTGAAAAAAGGATCCATCAGTAACCATCCATAGAGAAAAAAATTAACTATGAAAAAGGAATGGGTAGGAGGTAGAGTGGTTGCAATTAAGGATAATCAGGGAAAGCCTCAACTAAAAAGTGACATTTTGGCAAAGACCTTTAGGTGAGAGAGAGCCTTGCAGCTATCTGGGGGAAGAATGTTCTAGACACAGGGAACAAGCACACATGTCCTGAAGAGGGAGCGTATATCATGTAACTTCAGTTAACTAAGAACAGCTGTAGTCTATTGAGTGCCTAAAATGTACCAGACCCAATATAAGACCCCGGCCCCAAGAAGCTCTCAGACCCGGAGATCTGCCAGGAGCAACATCGTATGATCAGTGTAATAGGCCCTGTGGGAGGGTAGGGAAGGAGGATTTCACTGAGGAGGTGATCTTTAAACTGAGCCTGAAGGATAAGTTGAGTTTCCCCAGACAAGAATGGTGGTGGGAATGGAGAGGAATGGCTAGGCTGAGGGACCAGGACACTTGGGCAGGGAATCAGGAAATGAGCTGGTATGAGGGAATCACGGGGTGTCAGAGGGTTTACATCTTTATTTCCCACTGCTCCTCACAAAGTGTTTGACAGGCCAAAGTAGTGCTTCTCAACCTGAGCTGCACTGGACCCACCCTGTGCCTCAGTCCCCTTGCCCCGAGATGCTGGATATCAGTCTGGGGCGGGCCTTAGTGTCAGTGGTCCCCCGAGATGATCTAAGATGCAATCTGGGCTAGTTCAGTGGGTCTACACGAAAGGCACTGGACGGCCTGGTGGGGCACTGGGTTGCAGGGGGCAGTGTCGACAGGTGTCATCACCCTGGTCCTAGAGTGAAAGAAAATACAGCTTGAGTAGACCCCACGACAGGTATCTGCCTCCCCCCAGCTAGGAGGCCAGGCACAGCTGGGCTGGACTTGAGCTTTTTTACTCTAAGAATGTCACTGGGCCTCTGCAGCTCAGCATTGTGGTCCAGACTTTCCCTAAGGAGTGCAATTTTAAAGGTTTTACTGAGGCAAGACTCCCCACGCCTCCTCTCCAGGGGCAGGAGGTGAATAATCTTCAGTATCAGAACCCACAGGGCAACCTTATTTCTCCCTGCTCCCATGCACATTATTACATCCCTCCCAATCCTGGAAGTGCCAGGCATCCAACCTCCGCACCCTGAGGTGTTAATTATTTCTCAATTAGCAGTTCCCAGGCTGTAGAGCATAGTGGTGTGGAGAGGCCTAATGACTTGCGGTGTTTATACACCCCCACATCTTCAGAGCACTTTACCAATGGTAACTAATTAATGCTTACGACCCCCTTGGGAGGCAGGCTGAGAACTGCTGCATTTTACCTTGCCCTTTGCAGGAGGTTTTGCAGCCTGGAGCCAGCCGTGGTCAGAGTAGATTTGCTCCCCACTGAGAAAGTCCAGGGGTGGTGGAGACCCAGAATCTAGCCCGTTTGCCACAGCAACTTCTGGTGTGACATTTCAATAAATTACTTGATCAGTTATCTATTGGGTATTTAATTCATAGAGTTCATTTGTGATTAGAACCCCACAACCAGTAAAAAAGAAAAAAAAACCACAGAAAAAAATCATTCATTCATTCAGTGTCATTAAAAAAAAAAAAAACAAACAAAGCAAAAGGACCCCACATGCCACACCTGCCCTTGGTGCCCCACAGCCCTGGGGACACACCGCACACTTAGTAGTTTGCTTCCGTTGGTTCTTGGTCAGACCTACCGCTCCCTGGCGGTAGGTACAGGTTTTGCTCTTTTATGTATCCTTAATCTTGACCAGAGGGCCTGGCCTGATTGGGGATTAGCAAAGCATTTTGTTTTTTGATTGTTGTTTTAATAATATATGAATGAATGAATGAATAGATAGATAGGTAGATAGATAGTTTCTTCCTCAGGCAAACCCTCTCCAAGGACACACTGAATCATTCCCTCAAACAGAGCCCATGGCCTGGCACAGAGTGCCTCTAAGTACATGTTGAATGAACAAGTGAAGTCAGAGTTCATGGTAAACTTCCTGACCTCAAGTTGCTCATAATCTCCCAGAGAGTCTGCCTCTCAAAGTGATGGTCCCAGAATCCTGTGGTAAAAAGTTGTGAAGAGAGGAGAGCAAGAGCTGTACTACATGGAGGAGGAGAGAGAGATTGGAATCAGGGAGGGCTTCTTGGAGGAGGGGACATAAGAATGGACCTTAAAGGATAACTAGGAGCTTCCCAGGAAGACAGGGGAGATAGAAAGACAATGTAGTCAGAGGGAAAGCAGGCGACCACTAGCTGCAAGGAAGAAGGCTGAAAGATAGTCTGGCTGGAGCACACAGCACAACCAGGCATCATGGAAACACAACTGGGAAGGCAGTGGGTGCCAGTGTGCCGGGACCTGCTGGACCAATCTGTGAGCTTCTGTTCAGCTCTGAGCTACAGTGAATGGTCTTTCCTGAAACAGTGATACTCCTCTTCCCACCAACACACACACATCTATTTTGAGGCTTAGCCCAAAACAACTCCTCTGAGAAAGTCCCTGGGCATTTTGCGTTCCACTCTGCAGTCCACGTATTTGTTATAATTTGAAAACAAGAATGATTGTCACTCCAAGAAGATGGCTGTTTCCTCTACTGAAGATGCCGGCCAGTGGGAAAAGCCAGCCTGCAGGAAATGGAAGGGCTTTACACTGGGGAAGGACATGGGCCGCCATGTTTCCTTGCCTGAGTGAGGTATGAACTCCGATGGGAGGAAGAGGATGGTGAGAGAGGCGGGATGGGTGACTCCTACAATGGCCCAGACGGGGGCAGAGGTGGGAGAGGAGGGGACAGACTCCATGGCCGGGGGACACACAACCGGGTGGACTCCTGAGCCCACCCCCAGCGTGTTAGCCCAGCTTAGCCCAGACAGACTGGACGGGAGGGGGCAGGGCAGCCTTGACTAGGAATCCTGCCAGCCACTTCTAGGGATGTGACTTGGGGTTCCTGCTTCCTCGGTTCTTCATTAGTAACACAGGAATCATGAGGCACACATAGGGCCATTGTGAAGGTTCAATGGGAGATGTCATGGAAAGCATCTGGCTCATCCTTCAATCCATTCCAACTCAGAAGACCCTGCAGCTCCCCTCACCTATCATAAAGAGAGAACCATCATTCTGCTGCTGCCCATTTCCTTCAGACTCCCTAGTCCTACCACCATGCACGACACTGATCCCTTTTTTCTTCAGCGGCCTCTTCTCCTTGGGCCCAGAGTGTATCACTTGTTCACTTGTTTCATGCCTAAGTCTAGGGTCATTAGAGGAAACCAGAAGAAGGCTGGGAAGTTAGCCCCCCCACTTTTAAAAAAATATTTTATTTATTTTGAAAGAGAGAAAGTGTGTGAACAAGTGGGGGTGGGAGGGGCAGAGGGAGAGGGAGAGAGAAAATCTCAAGCAGACTCCTCACTGAGTGTGAAGCCTGATGTGAGGCTTGATCTCACAACCCTGAGATCATGACCTGAGCTGAAATCAAGAGTTGGACGCTTAACCCACTGAACCACCCAGGTGTTCTAGTGGGCCCCTTTTTTATCCAGAATCCTCAGAATTGAAGAGTGTGACTACCAATCATCATCGTTCACATTTATACACCATTTGCTCTGAGCCAGGGGCAATATTAAACGCTTTACACCGTATCTGATTAAATCTCATGATAGTCCCGTGAGGTATAAGTACCACTGTTATGTCCATGTTATAGATGAGGCAACCAAGGCTTGGAAAGATTGGTTAGTTTGTCCACGTTCAAAAGGGGGAGAAAGGATCATTTCCAGGTCTGTTTGGCATAAAACCTGATTTCCACACTCACAGCCTCCAGTGTCAACTTATTTGTATCAGACATGCCTCGACTCCTAACCAGATTTGTAGGAGCGATCACCCAAACAGACCGTTTCTGTTTGGCTGGGGCCCCTCTGTCTGGAACCTGCTCTTCAGGGCCTGGCTCAAGGGATGTTACGTTAGGGACACAATGTAACATTAGGGACGTTTCCTTGAAGCCCCCACTGGCCGGGACTCTCCCTCTCTTGAGCCCCCTCAAAATTGGGTTTGTTCCCCCTCTGGGGTTACTGCTGAGTGTGCACACGCAGTGGGGCAAACAGACCTGAGTTCCAATCCTCACTTTGCGGCCTTCTTACCATGTACCTGTGAGGGATACTCAACCTCCCTGAGGCTCACATGCCACAGCCTTCAAATAGCAGTGACAGCTTTCCCTGGGAGTCTGATGAAGATGTAAATGACTTAGCACAGTGCCCGGTGCAGAGTCAGGGTTCAGGAGGGCTTGCTATTATTATTCTTATTGACGAGGAAGGTGCCCTGGCTGGCACAGTGCCAGACACACACTAGGTCAGTAGCCCATACAAAAAATGCATCTCTTCCCCCCACACACCCCCAACTAGCCCATGAGCTCCCAAAGGGTGGAGGGACATGTCATGTCCATTTCTAACCCTGATGCAGTAAATCTGCTTACTATGTGGAAAGGTTTTGCTCTTTCCTGCACACAGTAAATCTCGATACCTATTCGCCAAATTAATGTCTTTCTGAATAATTCCATCAATTCATAGAAATGCCTTGTTAAACATGCAACAGAAAATCCCAGCAATTGTTAATCTGTCACCCAGTAAGTCCCTCTTGAGTACTTGCTCGCGGTGAGCTCCGCAGAGCACAGGCACACAGGCTCGAGACTGTGGCACAGTGTAGTTGTCCTGGGACAGCATGAACCATCACACGTCTGTGATTGTGGCTGTGATTCCAGCGGGCTCTCTGGTCACTGTCATCTGGGAGGGTGAGGGAACTGAGTTCCTTCCAACAGGTCCCCCCCTTTCTCTTTGGTGCACTGTTTGGGTTAGGGGTGAGTGGGATGAGTTGGAGTTTGTGCCTTCTGAAGCCACTGGCTCAGAGCGAGGGAGATGGCGTCTGGATCTAAACACGCCTGTTTGTTTTCCAGTTCTGGAACTTACTGGCTGTGTGATCTGGATCAAAGGACTTGACCTTTCTGGTCTTTGAGTATAATACAATGGGGTCAGTAAACTCTTTGAAATGTTGTGAAAAGCAAGCTAACAACATTACAAAACAACTTTGTAAGCTGAAAGTCCCATATGAACACTAGTAACAAAAATATATTCAGGGGCACTGGGGTGGCTCAGTCCGTTGAGTATCTGCCTTCGGCTCAGGTCATGGTCCCAGGGTCCTGGAATTGAGCCCTGAACCCCATGTCGGGCTCCCTGCTCAGCTGGGACCCTGCTTCTCCCTCTGCCTCCCCCCACAACACTGCCTCCACTCCCTACTGACACTTACGCTCTTCCTCTCTCTCAGATAAATAAAATCTTAAAAAAAGAAATATATGTAGATCATTCTTCTGCAAGATTAAATGTGTAATGAGATGATGACTTTTAAGTAATTAAATGAGATTATGTATGTGAAGTGCTGCAAGGGTGTCTGGTACACAGCACTCAGTGTAGGATTAGCTATTGTTAATAGCTCAGTGTGGCCCTCGCAGCTGCTGTGAGCTCCTCCAGCCAGCAGCGTTTTCCCTCCATGTCCACGCGGCTCCCTCCTTCCCCTCCTCTAGGTCTTTGGTTCAATGTCACCCTCACAGCCAGGAAGTCCTGACACCCTCATTTACAATCCCCACCCCTGCCCCCATCACTCCTGATCCTCTCTTTCTCCCTACTTTTTTTCTTTCACAGCATTGGTCACCATTTTACACAGTAAATGCCTTACCTAGTTCTTTTATTTGCCTAGATCAATGGGCACCAAACTTTCTGTAAAGGCCCAGGCAGTAAATATTTTATGCTTTGAAGGCCCTATGGTCTCTGTCACAACTACTCAGCTCTGTTGTTATAACATGAAAGCAGCCATAGAGACTTGCGAACAATGAGCATGGCAGTGTTCCAATAAAACTTTATTTATAAAAACAGGCCGCTGACTGAATCTGGCCTGTGGGCCATGGTTTGCCAGCCTTTGGCCTAGATAATTGCCTGACATATTGCAAATGCTTAAGAAATATTTGTCGAATGAATTAATTAGTGAATGAATGAATGGAGGAGCACAAAACATCTGGTGCTGTGACTGGTACACATCTGGTCCTCAATAAGTGCACATTCCTTCCTATTTCATACTTAATAAATACAACAAGATGGGACATGATGTGCTGCAGCAGAGGTGTGAAGAAAGTGCCCTGGGAATATTGCAGTGGTAAAGTCTTCCTCTTGGGAAGAGGGAGGACTCTAAAGGTGTCTAAAGCCGGACTCCCCCAGAAGATGACTCGAGGCGAGGATGCTAGGTCAAGTAGATTATTTGGGAGGTGATCCCAGGAAGCACTGGTGGGGTGCGGAGAGTGAGAGCAGAGGGCGCTGGATATGAATCCAGGGTATGGCAATAGACTAGCAGTTTTCTGCTGTGGGCAGTGGGGCATCGGTCCCAACAGGACCACAGGGAGACTGCGGAATATGCTTCAGATTTATCCTGTCCTCCTACCCCAACCCGGCTTATGAGGCTGGGGGTTTTATCCCCGTTTCCACTCCCCATTGATTCAAGGTTTCTCCCTGAGGCTTCTAGCCCCGAGCTTCTAGCCGGGTGGAAAGCGGCAGGTGCATGCTGTAGGATGGGCTTAGTGGGTGGGTACCTAGTGGGTGAGGGGAGCAGGGAATATGAGCAGGCACTGCGGTGTAGCTTGAGCTGGCCTTGCAAGATAAATGCACGTCAGCTGGTAAAAGGGTACTGTTTTCACGTCTTTGATGACCACAGCTAAGCCTAATCCTAACGGGGACACTTGCTAATAGCTGTTCCAGCAGACAGAGAGTGTCTTCTATCCGGTTGCACCCAGATGGAAAACTCCGTGGGAAGGACTCTGATTGGCCCAACTTGGGGGGAGGGCGGGATATGATGATTGGCAGCCCTCTGCACCTCTCCGAGTGGGGGAGGACCCCTTAGAAGCCCAGAAAGGAGAGGAGAGATGCCCCCAGCAGGGCAGGGCACTGGGCGGCCGAAACAATAGATCTCCACCACAGTAGGGGTGGTTCTGTTTGTTTCTTTTACTTCCTGGATGACAAATAAAACTCACAGAGGAGCTGCAGTTTAATGACACAATTTATACACCAAAATAGAACAAGCCCCGTCACAGAGCTATTGACTATTTTTGGAAACACAAACATGAAAAACACGTTCAGATTTTTTAAGTGTTCAGTTTATAGAGCAACATATGTGATAGAGGAGAGAGTAATCTAGACCCCAAATAGTTAAAGAACCATTTGTTAGTACTCTTCACCCTGCCTACATTCCAAGGAGTGTGGAGGGACCTCAGGAAGGTCATCTCGCCTCCGGGAGCCTCAGTTTCCTCATCTGTAAAATGGAGACAGTGCTGATACACAGCTAATGGGCTTGTGGGGATTAAATGGGTCGAGGTGTGTGAGATGTGTGCCAGAATGGCCCATAACAAATTCTGATTAAGTCGTTTCGATGGCGATGACAACAATGACTTTCTTTGACTTGCAGGTGGAACTTCCCCAGCTCAGTCAAATTGTTCTTCTGTGGCCACCTAAAGGCCAGGTGGAGCATTTCCACCTCTCCAGAGGAGTTTTCGCTCACCTCTGTGCCCCCTCTCCTCCTGGAGAGATGGGAAAGGTGCCCTGAGTAGGTAGAACAGGGGGAGCCTGCCATGGCTCACCCATGGGCAGCCTGGAGTAGGGAGGAGCTGGGGCAGGAAGGAGCTGGCTGTTCGGGTACACACTCGGTCCATCAGCAAGCCTTGCCGCTGAACTGGCCCCACGGAGCCCAGCCCGAGCCGGAGCGGAGAGGGTTTCTCCCTGGAAGCACGCCCGCAATGCTGGGGATCTGTTTCCATCTGCTCATTTTACTGCTGAGTTGTAAAGTGCTAAATGTCATTATCCTCCCCTTCCTTAAACAAGAAAAAAAGTTAACAGCCTGAGAAAAGGAGATATTTCACTTCATTTGGCATCTAGCCACCACCATCCGTACAGGGTGCTCCCTTGGGGCCTGATTAGGGATGAGGAGGAGCCCAGTTCTGCTCAGCTTTCAGCTGCCAGCACCCACTCTGCGCAGGCTCTCAGATGGGGGCCAGCAGCTAAGGGCTGGGTCACAGCTCAGCCCGCCCACTGGCAGAGTAGCCAGACCAAAGTGAGTTGTTCAAGTTCACCTTCCTTATTAGAGTATGCTCCTTGTGGCCCTGAAGATGAACCTGATAGTGGCAGTAGTAATAAAAGTTTTTTTCTTTTCCTTCCTTCCTTCCTTTTTCTTTCTAAAGATTTTGTTTATTTGAGAGAGACAGACAATAAGACAGCAAGAGAGAGCACGATTGGTCAGGGGACAGGGTGGAGAGAGGCAGAGGGAGAAGCAGACTCCGGCTGAGCAGGGATCCTGATGTGGGACTCGATCCCTGGACCCCAGGATCATGACCTGAGCTGAAGGCAGATGCTTAACGGGCTGAGCCACCCAGGCGCCCCAGAAAAGAACATCTCAACTCAATAGCAGGACATACTCTGCAAACTAAAGATCTGCTGAAAAATGGAATGATTCCCTCAATAGGCAGTGAGATGCCTGTCTTCCAGGGGCATGCACACGGTTTAAACACTCCTTCGAGAACGCTCACTGATGAGAGGAGTTCTGATCTAGAAGGAGAGGCTGGAAGAAGTGACGGCTAATGTTCTTTGCAACACTGAGATTCTAGAAACCCGTCATTGAAAAATCTTATCTGTTTTCACGATCTTTAATGTGCTTTCCACACGTAGGCTAAGCGGGAGTTTCCAGCTACCTGATGTTGGCTGCTGGACCCAGAGGAAGGAGTGGGCAAGCAGCACCAGTGGGATTCATCTTCATTACTCCGATGATGGGGTCATTAAAGCTCTTAGTCTCCAACACTCCCCCCTAAGGAGCTCCTGCTGCTTCAGCGATATGACAGACCGTTGTCCTCATGGCCACCTAGTGGACAGAGGTGTCCTGCAGGGCTCAAAGCTGTAGTCAAATCAAGATCAGCCTCCCGCTAGCATCCTCCTGGGGGTTTCCACACCTGGCAGTGACTTGCTGAACAGGTGGAGCCAAGGGCCAGGGAATCCAACAGCCAGGGAAGTGGGGAAAGGCCACTAACACAGGATGAGTATGACTGGTGTGGTGGGGGATGGGCAGCCAGCGCTGCCAACTAAAACCTTTGATAGCTTTCCATATGTCTTCCAATGTCCCCAATGTGGCCCACAAGGCCACCTGCTCTGCCTGGCAGAGACTGTGAGCTCCCTGAAAGCAAGAGCCTATTTTGGTCTCCACTGTGGCCCCAGAGCTTGGCACTATTCTTGGCGTTTGGCCAGTGCCTGGTAAGTATTTGCTGAGTGAATGAATAGAAAGCCTGTAGTCTTCCTGGATTTACTGCAAGTAAACTTGGCAGAGGATACAGTGCTGAAAGGAGAGAGAGCACTGGCCGACGGGTCTGGGGGTAGGATTCAAGTGTGTACCTGTCATCAGTTTGTTGCTTGACCATGCCCAAGTCCTGCTCTCTTGCCTCGGTTTCCCAGTCACAGAACTGGGGATTGGGAGAAGGTGGAGAGGAGGTGGAGAGAAAGCTGAAGCTTTCTGGTTGAGCTCCAAGCCTCCCAGGTCTTTGAGCTGCAGACCTGGCCCCAACCTCAGCCCTTGCACCCCTGGTGCAAGTCATCCATTTGGGACTGAGATGGTCCTATCACTGCTGAGTTTACTCAGCTCAACAACAAACCTGAGCATATCTTGTGTGCCAAGCTCAGAGCAGGACCATAGGGCTGAATCAGATGTGGTTCCTGCTGTAAAAATTCCAGAGCTGACTTATGACCCAGGGAGAGGAGAATAAATGTAACACAGTGGGTCGCAATGCCCTGAGAGCACTCCTTGCATAGAAGAGAGTGAATAATGACAATTGGAAGGATTTGACAAGATTCCCTGGAGAAGACACTTTTGAGGCAAGCACTTGGGACAGAAATTACAGGAAAAAGAGCCAGCAGAGGAATAGCACATACAAAGGCACAGAGGTAAGGCCCTTTGGGCAGGGAGACAAGTACCCGGTGGGGAGGGAGCATGGCTAAAGTGATGGGATGAGTTGATCACAGGCCTACCTCTAGACCACAGATGACGGATCTTCGGATCTTCGAGGAAGGGCTTTGTCCCAGAAGGCAGAACACAACAACGGCAGGTCTGGTCCAAATCCTGGCCCTTCCCATATTTATCTGTGACCTTGTTTGGTGGCTCAGTGTCCTCATCTGGAAAGTGAGGATTATAGTGCCTACTCCTCAGGGCTCCTGAGGAATTGAGTGAGCTTACATGTATGAATTGCCTTGCACATAGGAGATGGTCCTGAAAATGGGGTTTCCTTTCTCTCTTTGTCTTTTGGCCGGTATGCAGATACCCCTGAAAGAAACTCTAGCGTGTGTATGTTGGTTAATTATACAGTTAGTTATGGATGAGATTGTCAGAAAGAGTTTACTGGAAAGGTTCAATAGGAGTAGGAGGCAATGGAGGGAGAAATACACAAACTGGCGGAGAGGTAAAGTAAGGCAAAGCAGCACACTGGGGATCCTGGGGACATAGACAAAGTTCACCAGCTTCCCAATTTTCCCAGCAAACTGCCTTGAATTCAGTTTGTTTGGGGAAGTGTGAGCAGAAAGAGTTGCTTTTCTGGCCTAGGGAAGGGTACAGGTCACAGTTGTGGGGTTTGAAGGACATGGGGGAGGAGGGGACAGGGCTGTGGAGTCAGCTGCTGCACTCTGCTGCAGTGGGGGTAAGAGTTAGGAAGGAGAGAGAGGTCACCACCCACAGCAGTGAGCCATGGTGAGCCATGAGATGGAATTTGGGGGCTTTGGGGTGGTCTCACTGCCCAGACGTCACAGATTTCACTTTTGGTGTTAGAGCATTATCCTGATGGATATCACTGTGCCCCCACATGTTGGGTGACATAAAAACCCTTAACATATAAACCCTTAATGCTTTAGCATTAATCAGTTTATTAGTATTTTTCCAAACCTGTAAAATGCTGACAGTAAGTCTGAAGTACAGTGGTGGGAGGCTGGGCGGTGGGACTTTGGGCAAGCCATCCCCTTCTAGGTCGTCTCAGGATTCTCATCTAATGGGATTGGAGTGCATGATCTCTAAGGACTTCACTTCTCAGTCTGTTCTCCATCTGTCACTGGAGACATAAGAAGCAATGCAGGGGTGCTGGCTTTTCCCTGGTAAAGTTTGAGGGTCAGGGATAGGAGCAAAGCAATCGGTATTAACTCTCCAAAGAAAGGGGAAAAAATGAAAAATAAATCATAAACCATTATGGGGGTCCTGCCATCGCAGGTATGAACAACCAGCATTCCCAGAGTCTGGCAAGATCTTCATCTGGAATTTTAGGTTAAATTGGCTCTTGTAGGTAGAGCTCAAGAATCCAACTTGGTGTTTCTAAGATTCACTGGTGATTAGAGCCTAAGTCTTTGACAATAAAGTTCCATATCTAGAACTCTACGACTACGAGTTCACGAGTGTAAAATTCCAAGACTTTCTTCACTCTTTTGCGGAAGGTTCACGACCAGGTGCAGGTAGCACTTGCTGATGGGTGGGGAGGGGAACCCTAGGTTCTCCTAAGAACGGAGAAATGAAGCAAAGATTCTACTGGATGGGCTTTAGGTCAGGAAGTCTAAGGGCCTTTCAGACCAAGCTGGCCAAAGATGAGGACTGCTGGAAGACTGCTAGGCAGGTGGGCAAAAGGCCTGCGCGGCCACGTGTAGGCTGTCTTGCCCTTACCTGCTCACCGTTCAGCTTTGCCCTCTGCTCTGGAATGGCTTTTCTGGCTGTGGGACCTGGAGACCCACTCCAATCAATTTATGTAAAGGCGGCTTTATTATAAGGGTAGAATGTGGTTCACAGCAATCCCAAGACAGGATCTCAGGTCTCAAGGACTGCGCACTGGGACTAAAAAGCCGCCAAAACGGAAACAGTTACCTTCTGTATCTTGCATCCATCTTACTTTTCCTGTGTATTTGTACAATTCAGTGCTTCATATGGCAGCTTCCCAGTGGCCTCTCGCGTCTGCCCCAACCTTCCCTGGTCGCCTGAATCATGCCTTTGTAGCTCGGTGGGCACGCCACCCGACCCTCGCGTCTCAATCGCCGGGTCCCAACATCCCCATTCCCGGAAGAGGATCTAATTGGCTCTGCTCACCAGCCAGCCTATGGCAGAGCAGGTCCGTTTTGAGCGTCCAGTCAGCTGTAGGTGGGGCGGGGCTTCGTCGCCCTTTAGAGGGAGAAGGCGCGGTGGCCCCGCGGCCCGCTCCCGATGTCGCCGTCCTGCTCCATGGTCTCGAAGAGTAGCCGCACCAGCGCCGGCCGTCCCTGGGCCACCAAGGCCCGGGCCAGCCCCAGCACCTCGCCCGTGTGGCCGCGCCACACGCGCTGCAGCTCCTGGCGCAGGCGCGCCGCGGGGTACTTGCCCTGGGCACGGCGCAGCCACGCGTCCACGTCGCGGCCCAGCTCGGCGTCGCTCAGCTGCGCCTGCCTCCACTGCGCCAGCAGCGCCTCGAGCAGGCAGCCGAAGCCCTCGGTGTGGCTGGAGCCCGCGTCGTCCAGCTCCACCGCGCGCTTGAAGCAGGCCGCCGCGTTGGCCTCCTCGCCCTTGATGCGCAGGCACTTGCCGCGCAGCAGCTGCAGCTCGGGCAGCGTGGCGCCCAGCTCTGACTCGCCGGCCTTGGCCAAGAAGACCAGCGCCTGGTTCAGCGCCGCCTCGTCCACCGCCAGCAGCTCCTGCACAGCATCCACACCCATGTAGTAGTAGACCTGGGCGGGGAGTGGGGCGGGGAGCGGTGAGCCTTTCTCCCTGGGCATTCCGCTGGCATACTTGCTTTAAAAAAAAAATATTCCACTTGGACGTTCCCACCCTCCCTCCAACAGTTCTAGGCAAATGTTGGTCCCGCCCTGGGAAAAGGAGAAGACAGCGATTCCAGTGCCAGCCTCACCACTCTTGTTCATATAATCTTGAGCCAGGTACTCTCTGGGCCTCAGTCTTATCGCATGTAAAATGATGATATTGTCACCTCTTGGTAATCATTTCCTTGCGCCCAGAAGGCACTTTTGGATAAAGACTAATAGCCCTCACTTCCTGAGTGCTTTAGAAAGAGCCTGGCCCTGTTCTAAATGCTGTATGTGCATCTTCTCCTATAATCCTCACCATAGCTGTAGGAGGTGGGCAGGGTATCGAGTGGTGGGGGGTGGACAGCTATATTTCTCCCTGTGTCCTCAGTGCCCAGGCCTGCCTTGGTAGAGAGTAAATGGGTTTTTAGTAAGCCATTGGGTACTCAAGCCAAGAGGCTGCCTTACCTGGCCGATGTCCAGGTAGGTGTTGAGGCTTGGGCACACCTTGACCACTTCCTCCAGGTCGGCCTTGGCACAGGACAGGTGGTCCCTGTCAGGCATGCCCCCGAGGCCCATCTTGGCTCGCTCCAGGTCATGAAGGTAGGCTTTGAGGTGGATCTGCCGTAGAGAGTTAGTTCAGGGTTGATGCTCCAAGCAAGGGCTTCTGCCCTCCCTTCTACCTTAAATGATGCCGGTCTTTTTCTCCACAGCAACTCAGGGAAGTTCTGTGGTGGATAAGGCCCCTGAGACTGGGACCTAGCTCTGTGCCAGCAGTGCTAATGACACCTTTTCTGGGCCTTAGTTTCCCTGTCTGTACAATGAGGGGGTTGGATGAAGTTAAGAGTCCCTCATTCATTTAGCAAATATGTATTGAGTGCCCACCCTATGCCAGGCCCAGTGCTAGATACTGGGCATGCAGTGATGACAAGTGGCTATGAAAAAATAAACAGGGTGGTGGGCTAGAGGGGACTGGGGGAGGGGGCTATTCTAGATAGGATGGCAGCACTGATTTTGTGAGAGTCCATGTAAGCAATTTGGAAGGAATGGAAGGTGGCCCCAACATACAAGCATCAAATTATAAATGATTCTAGACTCTTACCTTCATCCCCACCCCTCCTTTCCCCCCATACTTGGAGCATTAAAAAAATCTAGAGGTTCAGAAGGGGAGGCATGAGAAGGAGGAAATAGGTAAAAGGGGTCATTGTTGCCTAAGGTCTTAATGCTCTATAGCCAACTGGGTGGGCTCTGGTTCCAAGAGAGCCTCATAAGGTGGGGGAGGGGGGAGCTCTGGCTTGGGAGCCAGTTGGACTTGGCGGAATTCCAGCCCCTCTCTGCTCCCCTTAATAGCATGTGATCTGGGGAGGATGCTGTTCAACCTCTGTGAGCCTTATTTTCCACATCTGAAAAATTAGTATGCTGCTCTCTTCCTTGGAGAGTGCCCATGATGACTGAGAGAACATACTCTAGCCAAGATCTAGCCTATGGTAGGTGCTCAGTTCATGCCTTCATTCATTCCACAAATATTGATCGAGAGCCTGTTATGGGCTAGCACTGTTCCAGGCACCCAGGATGCAGTAGAGAGCAAAACGACAACATCCCCTGCCCCCACGGAGCATATATTTTAGTGTGGGAGAGAGAAAGACAATATGCATGGTAAATGAATAGTATGTTGGGGAGTAATAAGCACTAAGAAGAAAAAATAAACCAAGAAAAGAGGACATAAAATGTTGGCGAGAGGTTGACATTTTTGGTAAGTTGGTGCTAGAAGCTTCCTTTCTTCAACACCTCCAGGAATCAGGGAGAAGAGCATTCCAGCCAGAAGTCATGACCCATACCTCACAGTTCAGGGAATGGGGTTTTCGAGAAGTGACTTGTCCCCCGTCCCAGAGTAATAGCTTGAGGGGCCAGATTTCAACCAAGGTCAGTCAGTCTGTACAGAGTGCTGACCGAGTAGAGGCTGGAGGTCATTGACCAGGTGGTTGTAGCGGGGTGCCTGTGGCAGGTGGGAGTCTCCTTCATTCTTTCACTCAGCAACCTTACAGAACACAAAACTGTGTCTCCATGACTCCTAAGCTCCTTTCCGCTGTGAAGGCTCACTCTGTGACCTTTGGTCTCTGGCAACACAGTCTAAACCCCTGGCCTGTGTTCTCTGATTCCTGGTGGCAGGGTGAGGCGGAGCCTGCAGGCTGACTCACCTTGGCCCTAGTGCAGTACGCCTGCCAGTTGAGCTCTGGATCTCGTAGGCTATCCAGAGCCATGTTGCAGGTTCCAATGGCCATATCCTGCTTTCCTAGGAAGTGGAAGATTTTGGCCAGGCGATTCAGGATGGTGGGGTGGTCCTTGGCTATCTCAATGGCCTAGGGAAGGGAGAAAGGGTAAGAGAAAACTATTTGGGTTATTTGTCTGACCTGTAGGTCTCCCATCTCTGGACAGGGACATGTCACTGCAATGCTCTGATTCCCTAAAGCCACCTGCCAGTAAGTTTGGACATACCATGGAACCCAACACTTTAGAGTACAACTCACTGGCACTCAACTCCCAAGAGCCCGACTCCCATGCTCTCTGCCATGTTCATGTGTCCTGTCCAGTGAATCCCTCCATACCCCAGGCAAACCTCTCTTCCTCGGACATACCCAGTGTATGCTCCCCCAGGGCTTTTGGAAGGAGGGTCAGAATCAGCCTTTTACCTCCCCCATACTTCTATAGCAGTGTTTCTATCGGGGCCGTAGCACCTCCTCTCTCTACTGTTACTGACCACTGCCTGTCCTGTGTGTTTCTGCCTCCAGGATAGTGAACTCCTGCAGGGACTCATCTCTGTGCCGGGGCATGGGATAGGATCTTAAGGAGGGGTGAAGGTATCGTGTTTGTTAAATTAGACACAACTCTCAGAATCATGAACCAGCGCTTCTATTCTGTTTTAAGATCTCTCATCAAGGACCTGCTCATTAATCTACCCACCAGCAAATATGAGGGATGGGCCCCATGCAGGGCACTGTGCTGAGTGCACAGGTCAATGGATATCACAGCGTGCCCGGCCTTCAGGAAAGACTTCAAAACTGAGCTAGGTGTGGGAACTACCACATAAGCAAGGTGCCCAAGAACAAGGCTTGAACAGTACTTTACAGTTTACAGTGAACTCTTTCAAGCACTACTTCCTCTGAGTCTCTCAATGACCTAGAAGGTAGACGACATCATTAACACATAATGAGGTTCAGAGATGGAAGTGACTTGCATAGGGTCCCATGGCCCGTGGGCAGTGCTGGCACAAGATGCCAGCTAAGCCCATCTACTTTCCACTATGTCACTGGGGGTGGGGAGGGACAGTGAGAACCTTGGCCTGAAAGGGAGAAGTCTGGGTATATCTGAGACATGGTGAAGAGCTTAGAAGATGGCTGGAGAAGCAGGCTCGGGGACTGGGTGTGGAGAGGTTCTGATTCTTTAGCAAAGAGGAACGATGACAAATATCACTGTTGTTTTAAATGAAGAGAGGAGGGAGAGCCAGGTCATGCACTTGGGGTGGTGGGACACCACCCAGAGAAGCAGCGGGTTCCAGGAACAGAGGCTGGGGCATCACACTCCATCCCAGTTTGGAGAGTGGGTGTGGCCAGGGGACATACCTTGCCAAAGCAGTCCAGGGGGTCCGTTCCCGAGTACCCGCAGTCGTGGATACCCATGGGGGTGGTGGAGAAGGTGTCCTTCCTCTCCAGCAGCATCCCGAGGTAGCACCAGGCTAGAGCTGGGGGTGAAGTGTGGGAGAGGGTGTCTAGGAAGCAGCGGGGTGGAGAAAGGGAGGGGGCCTACGAAGAGGAAGGGTCCGTGGCATGAAATCACTGAGCAAGGTGCAAGGTGCCTGTGTTCGGTGGGAAGGTGCCCGCATTCTGTGAGATGAACGAATGAGTATATGGGACAGAGGGTGAGAGAGAGAGAGAGACAGGATGTCCCAAAAAGGAAGACGATGCTAGAGGTGGGGACAATGACAGTGACAGGCAAGGCTGACGACAGGTAAAGGGGGAGCCAGGAAGCCCTACCTTGGTGGTGGGGGTCCGAGGACTTGAGCACCTGGCGGAGCAGGGCCAGAGTACGGTTGAAGGCGGGCAGCCTCTTCTGTTCCTCGCTGCCCAGTTCCAGGAAGATGCCATCTAGCCTGTGGCCAAGAAGGGGATGTGGGTGGCTGGCACCCATTCCAGCTGTCCCCAGGGTGCTGTGACCATTCCCCAGGCCAGTGGCATGAAGGGGAACTTGGGGAGCCCTTGCCACGAAAATGGACTCAGCCACCTCTTCCCCGGATCCCAGGCCACACGTCACCCTCCCGCTGTCCAGTCCCCGGCTCCCCAGCCTGACCTGATGAAGAGCGTTGTCATGGTGAAGTACCAGCCCCTTTTCTCCTCCATGGGGATCTAGGAAAGCAGAGGATGGCCCGTGGTGCTGTTACTGAGGCCCACAGGCCATTGTTCACAGATTCCCACACCTGCCCTGAACCCCAAGAAGCAGGAGGTACGCCTCTGTTGTGGTCCCGGATCTGCCACTGGTGGCCGGGTAACCTGGGGCGAATCACCTCACTTCTCTGTACAGGTTTCGATGAGATAACCCGTGCGAATGCCCTCTGTAAGGTGCCCATTACGGGGCAGGAGGAGAATACACTTCTGACCTCCATCTTGCTTTCCAAGCTAGGCTCCCCTCTCCCTGGGTCCCCGACCTGTGCCCTGGGATTCCCCCCCATTCCAGTGCCCGCCCGTCACTGGTCACCTTCTCTCTCCCCCACTGTCCCCTGACTTCTCCCCCCTTTGGCGCCACCCCTCAGCCTCCCTCCTTCCCGAGAAAGCCCTTTTGGGCTTGTTGATGGAGTTCAGCCGCAGCCCAGGACCCCCCTGAACGGTTTTCCCACTGTTATTCTTGCCAACCTCACCAGGCATTTAGACTGACTTGGGCACCAGATAAAATATTTATGCTGTTATTTATGGGAGTAGCTGCTGCTGCCTCGGGAAGGAATTTTAATGAAAACCAATAAAACCCCTAGTGCATATCCGCAGCTCTGTTTCGGGCTCTGGTCCCTCCCTCCGCATTCGTCTCCTGGCATGGATCTCCAGGCTGGATTCTGCACTCACCGCCCCCCGCCCACCACGGCCTCCTTAGCTCAGGATCTCATCATTCCTTCACCCCTACTCCCAGCACCTGGGTGAATGCACTCCAGCCAGCATTCCTGGGCATCTGTGGTGTGAGGCCCTGTGCTGAGTGCTATAGGGATGCAGCACTGCGTTGTACCTGCACCCTGGTCCAAATGGGGTCAAAACCTAGCTAGGAAAATAGGTCCAGGCATAAATAATAGAGCTTGACTGGGTGGCCGTCATGTGCAAGGATCCCGACACCCACCCTCTCAATCTCTCAACTACTTATTGGGTAGGTATCATCTGCCTTTTACAGATGAACATATTGAGGCTCAGAGGGGTTAAGGGACTTGCCTAAGGTCACACAGCACGTAAGTGTCAGAGCTGGAACTTGAACTCCCTTTGTGAGGGTCCAAAGCCCAGTGCTCTGCTTACACACCAGGTTTCCTGTAACACTAGTAAGAGGCCAAGTCTGAACAAGGCCATGAGAGAGATGTGGGAAGATGCACTAGGACGGGGAGGCCACTCCCAGCCAAAAGACTCTAAGAAGGTCTTGTGGAGGAAGGTCCTGCTGTCAGGTGAGTCTTGAAGAGCAGTGGTATTTCAGAGGGTGGGGAGGGGGCCAAGGACATTCCGGATGGAGGGCTTAGTGTGGAGACACAGGGTGCACCTGGTGAGCATGGAGCATGGAATGTGTGAGTGGGGCGTGGTGGGGAGCAAATGTCCATAAGTTATGCCGCAGGTGGTCTGGGGAGACTGTGGATGAGCTTGGAGGGAGATGAGAGAAAGGGGGTCCTGTGAGTCCAGTCTCACTGAGAGGTGTGACTGCCCATCGAGGCAGGGTCTTGACCCAGGCTCAGGCCAGAGCCCCCAGAGGAGTCCCTGCTAAGCACATTTCTTAGCCACTATTCATCCAGTACCTTCTCTGTTTGGCCCAGGCTGGGCAAAATGGGGACAGGAGAGGAAAGGCCGGTCCCACCTTTAGGAGCTCCCAGTCTGGGGCGAAAGCCTGATCATATCACAGTGCGAGCGGAAGGAAAGCCAGGGGTTATGGGAGGAAGTACCCTGCACGATACAGGAGTGCCCAGAGAGCTTCTAGAGGAGGGCTTGCTGGAGTAGGCTTCTCCAGGACAAGGAGGAACCATCCAGGTGGACACCATGAGAGAAGACAGCAGATGGAGGAACATTGTGTGCCTAAGCTCAGTTGAAGGTGAGGGAGCATGGCGTGTTGTAAGGGGCGGGAGAATGAGCCAGAGGGGGACATCAGGAGGGGCCCCCGAGTGCCTGGCTCAGGCCCGGGGATTCTTGTGCAGGGCAGTGGGAAGCCATAGAAAGGGAAGTGCCCAGATCCAGTGTGTTTTACACTCATACCACCTTGGACAGTCCTCCTGTCACATAGGTGGGAATACACACATGGGGCTTTGGCTGGGGACAGGGCTGTCCGGAGTGGAGGGCGGCAG
The DNA here is from genome assembly GCF_902655055.1 of Lutra lutra. Lineage (NCBI taxonomy): Eukaryota > Metazoa > Chordata > Mammalia > Carnivora > Mustelidae > Lutra > Lutra lutra. The sequence goes on along the minus strand of NC_062281.1, from coordinate 153,391,102 downwards.
TTGCCAACGGCAGAAGGCTTCAGTGGGGAACATTTGCTAAAGCAAAAGCCTAGGATGGGCTGCTGGATAACCGTACCTGGTCTACCTACACGGCACCTGGGACATAGGAAGGGGGACTCAGAGTCATGGGACCACTACCGTGGGCCACACTGGCCAAAGACTAGGACGTAATGTCAGTGTGTGATCGTGTGAAGTGCCTCAGGCTTCCTGGCTGTCTAGAGGGATGATCTCGTGACCTCTGGCCACATGCCCACTTTGAGGTTGGCTAAGCTGAGTCCTGGTGGGGAGAAACGGAAACTGCTGCCTCGTTCAGCCTTCCGACAAGGAGGTATGGCCATGAGTGCGAGCAGAGGCTCAGGCGGCCGACAGACCTGGCCATGTGAGGCAGGTGACCCCGGACAGATGAGTTACCTCTCGGAGGCTGTGTCCTTATCTGCAAAGGGGTAACAATATGGAACTCGCAGGCATTGTGCGGGCAGTGTCCAGCCCAGAGTACACGCTCCTTAAGTGTCAGACCCCTTTCTCCTGGCTTGGGTTAGAGCTGAGCAGGCTTGGGGGAGTCCAGGAGGCTGCGCTGTCCATTGGGCTCATTTCATATCCCTCCAGGGCAACGACCTCTCAGGATCCCAGAGGGGTCCTGGCTCACCCTGCTCTCCACTGCACCCCCCACCCACCCACTGTGCTACTATGGCCTCGGATTCCCTGTGGGGGTCCCATGCACCTTTCTCCCCTTCACAGACCCCCAGTGTTGGAGAGTCACGTGGTATCCTCAGGGATCTCCCTGTTCCTCTTGTTTGGCATTTAAGCCACAAGAAAGTAAGTTATGTGCCCAAATCATAGCTAGTACCAGACAGAGCTGACACCCCAATCATGCCTTCATCATCCTAGCCCCAAGCCTTGTCCTCAGCACTGTTTCCTTGATCACTCGCATTCTCCCTCTGAGAACACCGAGACCGCAGAGGTGATGCAACTTACCCAGTAACACTCTAGTTAGTATCAGGGCTAAAAACCCATTGGTATCCTTGAGTAATTCAAGAGCCTGGTTGTGGTTTGCACTACGCGGGCAATACTACCACCTGGTGGCGATATGCCTGAATTGCAGGGGTAACTCCAATCTCCTGGTTCCCTTCAACTTGAAGGCTAAGACAGATTTTCAGAAAAGTCGCTAGCTGAGTGACCTCTCTGTGACAAATCCCAAACGTAGTCCCTCCTCAGATTCTGCCAAAGAGTGACATTTGCAAGAGGGCTTATGGGGTTGCAGATTCGGACTGGAGTGAGTGGCCCAAACAGATCTAGCCTGAGGCCTCTCCTGCCATGAGCTTTAATCCTCTAACCCCGTGATGAAGCTGGTGGGCACCATGCCCTCTGCCATACGCTCCTGGCCGGAAAATGGGCTGTCTCTTTAAAAATCCTTCCGGTTGTAACTAAAGCAGCAGCTGAGGCTGTTACCAGGGGCAACCTGGCAAGCTACAGTGCGTTAAATTAAATTAAACAGGCCTCTGGTTCCCCTCTTCCCTCCTAGAGATGGGAGGGGCTGTTCCACCTCTCTCCTAGAGAATAAAATTGCCCTGAAACTTCTTAGAGCTGCAAGGCTCTCACTTCCAGAGTTGATAGCTCCCAGAGGCAAGGTGGTGGAGGCAGACTGGGAGACCTGGAGAGGGCTTCTAACAGAGAAGCAGTGTTCCCCAAGGGGCTGCTGGGTGTGGGCTCTGGGCAGCACACCACCCTTTCTCTTGTTGGGTCCTTCATAACCCTGCGAACTGGGGGTTCCGGGGTCTGGAGAGGGAGCCTGCCCAGGCTGCAGGCTGGAAGGGGTCTCACATTAGGTCACCACTCCATGGCAGATCGGGGGGAGGGAGCTGGGCAAGGCCCAGGCACCAGCACTGACCCTCAAGTGAAGTCCTCAGACCCTGGGACTCACTGAGTAAGGAGCAGCCCTCAGACAAGGGGTTCTCAGGACATTTCCCTGCTACCCAGGCCGGGGCCGCACTATTATCTCCCTCACTTGAGAGAGCGGGAAGGCTCGAAGAGGCAGAGGCTTGCCCACTTAATCTGACATTTCAGGCCAGGTTTCTCTGACTTCCAGTTTGTGTTCTTCCCACAACATCCAGCTGCAAGGGTTTGCACAGCGTTTACCCTTTACAGAATGGACGCACACCGATGCCATTTGGTCCTCAGACCATCCTGTGTGGACTGTAAAGTTACTCTCTTAGCACAGATGGGAAAACTGAGATGGGACCATGTCAGGGCCAGTGTAAGCCCAGACCGAAACCTGGAAATTGGCTCTTTCAAGAATTTCAGGAGAAGATCTTTTAGTATATCAATGAGCAGTGAATTTTTATGCATCTGCACAGGCTATAGAGAGACCTTGCTGGAAAATAATTGCCTTGCAATTTGGATGTTGCTCCTGATGATGTTGTACCCTCCATTTCTGATTCCTGAGAGCACAACAGTTCTCTTTCGGGAGAGGGAGGATTTGAAGGAGCAAAGGGCATGAACTCTCCATTGGGCGTTTCAGCACCTACGGGGAATGGATCCTCCCAGCAGCCCGCGAAGGTGAAATGTACCTGCCTCCTTTCCTGGGCGAGGAAACAGCCCAATAAAAAAAAAAAAGCCGCCACCCCGCCTCGTAGCCCTGGGTGGGAGTGCCAGGATTCAAGTTCACATCTGCTTCCCTCCAACGCCCCTGCTCTTTCCACCTCCTCACGCCGACCCTGTGAGGGCTGACGCTGCAGAAATCAAAGTCACGCGGTGGTAGGCCTCGGGAGCACGTTCTTCGGCACAACTGGAATGTCCTCTGTGACGACAGGCAGCAGCCTCCCTGCTCTGCACGCCGAGCCCCGCCCCCACCCCGCCCCCACCCCACCTGTGGGACGCGCACCAGAAAGGGCAGGGTTTTCCCTCCCCTCACCCAGCTCCAGTCACAGGGGTTGCGGAGATAAACAGGGATGGGATTGCCCATTCCTGCCTCTCCCTCCCCCCGGGGCTCCTGGAAAGGCCCCCAGCCCAGTCTGGGCCTCGGTTTCTGCGTCCACAAATGGGATGATCCCCACTTGGCCCTCCTGTGTCACAGGCAGGTTGGTGGGGGCGGTCAAGGTGACTGGTGGGAGGGGTTTGAAGGGGCGGCGCTGTGCCGTGGTAGTAAGCCACTATGCCTGCCTGTCCTGGTTTCTCTGGATGGTCTTCGTAGAATTTAAGATTTGAGCAGACTGACCGCAGCTTCCCATTCTCACTGCCCTTTGCAAGACGGCTTATGGGGTTGCAGATTCGGGCTGGAGTGACCTGATCCTAGGTCTGTCATGTCACCGAGGCGAGTCATCTTTCCCTGCTCTGGTTGCCTAGACTTGCAGAACTGTATGGAGCCACTTCTCTATCCCGCTGTCCTTAGGGAAGAGGGACCCTTTCTAGCCCTGGGTCCAAACCCAGCCCTGGAACCAGTAGAGATGGGTGGGTCTGAAGAAGTCTCTTGCCTTCTGTAGTAATAACAGTGATGCCCGAATGTTCTCAGTTCCTCCCATGCGGCTGTGCTGTGTGTGCCCTTAACATTCTTTCCTCCTATAAAAGAGATGGCTGCGCCAGGTGAGGCTAAAGGCAGGCTGGACTCTGGGATCCTACATCAATGAGGAGGGGAAACCCAGTTCTCAAAGTTGCTAGGTACAGAGGGAGAGAAGCCAGCCTCAAACTCAGAAATGTGAGTGGTTCCAAGGGCTCAGAAGGCTGGAGCCAGAGCCCAGGAAAACTGTCCCCCAGCCTGGGCTTTAAGTCCAAGAGACCTGAGTTCAGTTCCTGCCAGCCCCTCCTGGCTGTGTGCCCTTGGGCAAGTCACTACTCTTCTCTAGCCTCAGTTTGCTCATCAGTAGAATGGGCTAATACTGGTTCTGGTTTCCCAGCATTTCTGAGAGGACCCGATGAGATCATCTATGAAAAGCACATGAGTGCACAATACCTAGCTCACTGTCTAGGGTTATCCATCTCTTTTTTCTCACCGAACCCAATCAAATCACTCAGATTTGTGGGGGCCCATATGTGTGCCTCTTTGCAAGCACTATGGGAGGTGAAACCCTGCCGCGATCTCCAACTCTTCAGTCCTCAAGATACTGTCCTCCATGTTCCCCAAGCTGTGGTTTCCCAGAAGGTTCATTTCTTCCCCCACTTCTCTGCTTCTCAAAGTCCTTCCTGTCCCTGAGTCACTCTGGTCGCCACCTTAGTCCAGTGCTCTCACTTGACAGTGGGGGAAACAGAGACCCAGGGAGGGGAGGGGACTTGTCCACTGACCCACAGTGAGTTGGGGCAGGCCTGGGGCAGGAACCCCATCCTGGCCCCCAACTTGGGAGTGGGGTCCTCCCCAATGCCATTGTTCCCTTCCCAACCCTGGCTGGGGGCTAGGTGAGGGAGACCACAGGAAGGACTGGAGGAAACAGAGTGGGGTCTCTCTGGGAAGGAGAGACCTGGGGCTCCCTTGCATCCTGGCTCCTGGCAGCCCCATCGGGGGATGAGGATGGGAGGCCCGTGACCATCGATCTATGTCCCTGGGGATGGGCTTTCTGTCTGTGAGCACAGTTACTCCTCCCCCAAGCCCGTCAGGCAGGCACCACTGTCCCTATTTCACAGACATGGACATGCAGAGAGGCTGGGCAGCTGGCCCAGGGCACCCTGGACATTGCCAGCAGAGCAGGGATCCCCTCTAAGTTGTGGACTCCCACGCAGACCCCCTGACCACACTCACATCCGTGCATCTGCC